>NC_092123.1:13858410-14598184 GCF_045679555.1 Salvelinus alpinus
CTCAGCTTTGGGGCGGTTATATTCTCCTGGTACTTCGCGGTCCAGAATTTCCTCCCAATTCCAATAGTCCTGTGTAGGTGGGTCCTGTTGTTGTTGCACACGCTGCTTGATCCGATGTTGGTGGGGAATTCTGTCACGATCGTGTGGAGGAGAGACGGACCAAAACGCAGCATGTGGAAAATAAGCCATCTTCTTTTATTTTTTTTTACTACGAAGATGAACATGAAACGAAACACTATTACAAACTATACAAAAACAACAAACGACCGTGAAGCTATAAACGTAGTGCACACGCACACACACACACACACACACACACACACACACACACACACACACACACACACACACACACACACACACACACACACACACACACACACACACACACACACACACACACACACACACACACACACACACACACACACACACACACACACACACACAGGCTACAAACGTTCAACATAGACAATTCCCCACAACCAGCTAAAGCCTATGGTTGCCTTAAATATGGCTCCCAATCAGAGACAACAATAACCAGCTGTCTCTAATTGAGACCCAATTCAGGCAACCATAGACTTTCCTAGATACCTACACTCAACCATAGACATAGCTAGACTACTATACTAAACATAAACCCAACTACTCTAATAAACCCCCTAAACCTTACAACCACCCTAGACACTACAAAAACCACATACATTCCCCATGTCACACCCTGACCTAACCAAAATAATTAAGAAAACAAAGAATACTAAGGCCAGGGCGTGACATAGGGGTTCCTGTGCTTGCTGTTGACCACCTCCAGAGCCTCCACAAAGGATACCAGGGAAGACACAGGTATCTGATGAAGGGAGGATAGGACATTTACACCTCAAGCCTAAGTAAAGTCATTTAAAATATGTAAGCCTGTTGGAGCTGCCCTAGTTAAATAAACCAATATTAAAGTGTCAAAATGGCAAACCTGCCCATCTGGCACTCTAGGCAGACTCAGGAAAATGCTCAAAGTATTTGAACCCAGGTCTGATTGATGAGAATATTTTTGAACATCTGACCCGAAAGCGGTTGATCAGGTCATATCGGTCATATCTGATCAGGTCTATGAGCTCCTCAGCTCATAGACCAAGAACTTGAGTGCATGTTCCCCACTACCTTCATGGAGCACAAAGACATCAAATGACCACTTGTCCACATCCTGCAGGCAACAAGAGAAAATACTACTTTAAACGTTTACTGAGTTTGACAGTTATATAAGGAACATAAGTCATGGTCTTAAAGGGATTTTTCACCCAAATTACAAAATAACACATTGTTTTCCTGAAGGCGCGGACACACCAATAGCGTTTGCCTACCGAGATTACTTAGCCCCTCTGAACAGAGTGCCAGACGTAATTTGCGAACTAAGTCCAACCCGAAAATATAAGCAGTTGTCAGAGTGTGCGCAACTGGTCGAAGGAAGTCAGGTTCAGGCGAGCAGAGATGAGTGAACAGGCACACTTTATATAGGCAGAGGAAAACAGCCGGACGCAACTGCGTCACAACACTCCGTGTCACGCCCTGAGCTTAGAGATCCTTTTTATGTCTCTATTTTGTTTTGGTCAGGGTGTGATTTGAGTGGGCATTCTATGTTCTGTAATTCTATGTTTTGTATTTCTTTGTTCCTGGCCGAGTGTGGTTCCCAATCAGAGGCAGCTGTCTATCGTTGTCTCTGATTGGGGATCATACTTAGGCTGCCCTTTTCCCTCTTTCTGTGTGGGATCTTGTTCTTTGTTTGTGTGCAGGGAGTTTGCACATCGAAGCTGTTCGGTCGTTGTATTCTTTATTGTTTTGTCCTGTTTTAGTTTCACTTCGTGATTAAATTATGTGGAACTCTAAGAACGCTGCGCCTTGGTCTCTTCCGACGACGACAGCCGTTACACTCCGGCCCAAGGGAAAAAGCGATGGCGCACAAATTACACAAATAGGTACAAATAACAAAACCACGGGTTACAACAATACCCGGCGCAAAACCAGCCTGTAGCACGTAACGAACGAACAATACCACACACAGACATGGGGGAAACAGAGGATAATATACACGTAGAGTAATGAGGGGATGTAAACCAGGTGTGCGGGGAAAAAAGACAAAACAAACGGAAAATGAAAGGTGGAGTGGCGATGGCTAGAAGACCAGTGACATCGACCGCCGAACGCCGCCCAAACAAGGAGAGGGACCGACTTCGGCGGGAGTCGTGACAGTAACCCCCCCCCCCCCTCCAGCAGCGCGCCGACACCGGCCTCGGGGACGACCCGGAGGGCGAGGTGCAGGGCGATCCGGATGGCGACGGTGGAACTCCTGCAGCAGTGAAGGGTCCAACACGTCCTCCACCGGAACCCAGCATCTCTCCTCCGGACCATACCCCTCCCACTCCACGAGGTACTGAAGGCCCCTTGCCCGATGCCTCGAATCCAGTATGGAACGAACGGAATACGCCGGGGCCCTCTCGATGTCCAGAGGGGGCGGGGGAAGCTCCCGCACCTCAGAATCCTAGCCTGCGGAGAGACACATGGAACGAGGGGTTAATACGGTAATCGGGGGGAAGCTGTAACCTGTAACTAACCTCGTTCAGTCTCCTCAGGACTTTAAATGGCCCCACAAACTGTGGCCCCAGCTTCCGGCAGGGCAGGCGGAGGGGCATGTTTCGGGTCGAGAGCCAGACCCGGTCCCCCGGTGTTCCGGGGCCTCACTGCGGTGACGGTCTGCGCTGGCTTTCTGGCGCAGCACGGCTCGCTGGAAGTGAACATGGGCGGCGTCCCATGTCTCCTCCGTGCGCCTGAACCAATCGTCCACCGCAGGAGCCTTGATCTGACTCTGATGCCAAGGCGCCAGAACCAGCTGGTACCCCAGTACGCACTGGAAGGGGGAGAGGTTAGTGGAGGAGTGGCGGAGCGAGTTCTGAGCCATCTCGGCCCAAGGCACGAACGCCGCCCACTCCCCCGGCCGGTCATGGCAATAAGACCGCAGAAACCTACCCACATCCTGATTCACTCTCTCCACCTGCCCATTACTCTCGGGGTGAAAACCGGTGGCCAGAGTCCGAAAGTCCAGGGCGAACTCCTGGGCGCTCCTCGTACCCTGCCTCAGGTGGAAGCGACGTTCACCCGCCGCTCTACCCTCGGGCGGGTTGGTCAAAGACTGCCCGGAAGCGACGGGTGAACTCCTCGAAGTGGTCCAGCGCCGCATCTTCTTCTACCCACACGGCGTTAGCCCACTCCAGGGCTCTCCCCGAGAGGCACGAGACGAGGGCGGACACCCTCTCACGTCCCGAAGGAGCCGGGTAGACGGTCGCCAGGTACAGGTCCAGCTGCAGCAGGAAACCCTGGCAGCGTGCCGCCGTCCCATCATACTCCCCAGGAAGGGCGAGACGAATCCCTGGGACCGGGTGCAGGAGGGGCGAGTAGTGGCGACCCCTGTTGTGCTGGTGGAGGCGCTGGAGGGACTCCTTGTCTCTCCCAGTGGTTCATAGTCTGAACGCCGCGCTCCATAACGGCACCGAGATGGTGGAGCATCGCCGCGTGCTATCGGAAGCGCTCCTCGACCCCTAAAACAGGGGTACCTGCTCCTGCTGACTCCATAAGATGGTGTAGTATTCTGTCAGAGTGTGCACAACTGATCGAAGGAAGTCAGGTGTAGGAGAGCAGAGATGAGTGAACAGGCACACTTTATTCAGGCAGAGAAAAACAGCCGGACGCAACTGCGTCACAACACTCATGCCCAAGGGAAAAAGCGATAGCGCACAAATTACACAAATAGGTACAAATAACAAAACCACGAGTTACAACAATACTTGGCGCAAAACCAGCCTGTAACATTTTTAAAAAATGTTTTAAATGTAAGTTTTATTTAACTAGGCAAGTCAGTTAAGAATAAATTCTTATTTACAATTACGGCCTACCCCGGCCAAACCCGGACGAGATGACAATAAAATATTCTGCAAAACCTGCAACATTAGGCTACCTTCGATTGCAGAATGAAAAATAACCCAACAGATCGTCACGTCAGACAGTGCAATAACCCACCAGTCCGGTACGTCCTGTGCCAGCTCCACATACCAGGTCTCCAGTGCGTCTCCCCAGTACGGTACATCCTGTACCTGCTCCCCGCACTCGCCCTGAAGTGTGTGTCACCAGTCCGGTACCACCTGTGCCAGCTCCACGCACTAAGCCTCCAGTGCGTCTCCCCAGTCCGGTACGTCCTGTGCCTGCTCCTCGCACTCGCCCTGAAGAGCGTGTCACCAATCCGGTGCAACCTGTGCCGGCCCCACGCATCAGGCCTCCAGTGCACCTCCCCAGTCCGGTACGTCCTGTGCCAGCTCCCCGCACTCTCGCTGAAGTGCGTGTCACCAGTCCAGTACCACCTGTGCTGGCTCCACGCACCAGGTCTCAAGTGCGCCTCCCCAGTCCAGTACGTCCTGTGCCAGCTCCCCGCACTCACCCTGAAGTGCATGTCACCAGTCCGGTGCCACCTGTACCGGCTCCACGCACTAGGCCTCCAGTGCGCATTCACAGTCCAGAGCCTCCGGCGACGGTTCACAGTCCAGAGCTTCCGGCGACCGGTCACAGTCCGGAGCTTCCGGCAACGGTTCACAGTCCGGAACCTCCTGTGACGGTCCACGGTCCGGAACATCCTGCGACGATCCACGGTCCGGAACCTCCTGCGACGGTCCACGGTCCGGAACCTCCTGCGACAGTCCACGCTCCGGAACCTCCTGCGACGGTCCACGGTCCAGAACCTCCTGCGACGGTCCACGGTCCGAAACCTCCAGCGATGGTCCACGGGCCGGAACCTCCAACGACGGTCCACGCTCCGGAACCTCCAGCGACGGTCAACGGCCCAGAGCTTCCAGGCAAGGTGTCCAGGGCAGTTCCAAGGCCAGGGCCTTCCTCTGCGCCGATGCCCAGTCCAAGCACAGCATCCAGTTCCGCTCCAAGGCCGGAGCCTTCCTCTGCGCCGGTGCCCAGTCCAGGCACGGCGTCCAGTCCCGCTCCAAGGCCAGAGCCTTCCTCTGTGCCGGTGCCCAATCCAGGCACGGCGTCCAGTCCAGCTCCAAAGCCGGAGCCTTCCTCTGCGCCGGTGCCCAGTCCAGGCACGGCGTCCAGACCAGCTCCATGGCCGGAGCCCTCCTTTACGTCAGTGCCCAGTCCAGGCACGGTGTTCAGTCCCGCTCCAAGGCCGGAGCCTTCTTCTGAGCCGGTGCCCAATCCAGGCACGGCGCCCAACCCAGCTCCATGGCCGGAGCTCTCCTTTGCGCTGGTGCCCAGTCCAGGCACGGCGTCCAACCCAGCTCCCATGGCCGGAGCCCTCCTTTGCACCGATGCCCAGTCCAGGCACGGCGTTCAGCCCGGCGCGATGGTCGGATCCGGGGTCTGGGCGGGGGCTACGATCTGCACCGGAGCAGCCACCGACACTAATCACCCCCCCTACCCTCCCCATTTGGTTTCAGGTTTTGCGGCCGGAGTCCGCACCTTTGGGGGGGGGTACTGTCACACGCTGACAGTGTAGTAGGTCAGGGCATGACTAGGGGGTGATCTAATATATCTATTTCTATGTTGGTGCTAATATGGTTCCCAATTAGAGGCAGCTGTTTATCGTTGCCTCCGATTGGGGATCATATTTAGGTAGCTTTTTCCCACCTGTGTTTTGTGGGATATTGATTGTTTGTGTTAGTGTGTTTGGGCACCACGTCTTCACAGTCTTTGTAAGTTTTGTTATTTTGTTTCTAGTTTCATTTTGTTATTAAAAGATGTGGAACTCAATTCACGATGCGCCTTGGTCCGCTCATTTCCAAGACCGTGACAGTAACACAACAAAATGTGGAAAAGTCAAAGGGTGTGAATACTTTCTGAATGCACTGTAGATGGAGATAAAAATGTACACTGGCCTACACAATACCCCATAATGTGAAAGTCGAATTATGTTTTTCAAAATATTTACAAATTAATAAAAAACGAAAAGCTGAAATGTCTTGAGTCAATTAGTATTCAACCCCTTTGTTATGGCAAGTCTAAATAAGTTCAGGAGTAAAAATGTGCTTATCATGTCTCATACAGTAATAAATTGCACGTCTGTATAAATCTGTATGCAATAATAGTGTTTAACATATTTTTGTCTTTGCCTTTTTTTGTCTCTATACCCCACACACACAATTATCTGTAAGGTCCCTCAGTAGAGCAGCGCATTTCAAACACAGATTCAACCACAAAGACCAGAAAGGTTTTCCAATGCCCCACAAGAAACGGCACCTATTGGTTGACGGCTAAAAATAAATGTTACGACTGTTGGTGGAAGAAGGAGAAGAGGACCAAGGTGCAGCATGGTAAGTGTTCATAATTTTAATCACTAAACTGAACACTGAACAAAACAACAAAAGACGACAAACGAACAGTTCTGTAAGATGACGACATACACTAAACAGAAAATAACTACCCACAAACACAGGTGGGAACAGGCTACCTAAGTATGGTTCTCAATCAGAGACAATCAGAGACAACGATAGACAGCTGCCTCTGATTGGGAACCATACCAGAAAACAAAACATAGAACAACATAGAACACCAGACACAGAACTACCCACCACCAAAGGACCAAGCAGCGTGGGAAAATGGACTCCTGGACATGGGAGGAAATATTGGACGGCAGGGGACCCTGGGCACAGCCGGGGGAGTATCGCCATCCGAAAGAGGAGCTGGAGGTAGCTAGAGCGGAGCGGCGACACTACGAGGAATTGGCTCGAGGTAACGGGCACGAGAGGCAGCCCCAGAATTGTTTGGGGGGGGGGCACACGAGGAGATTGGCGGACTCAGGTAGGTGACCTGAGCCAACTCCTCGTGCTTACCGTGGCGAGCGTCGTACTGGCCAGGCACCGTGTTATGCGGTGGAGCGCACGGTATCTCCAGTACGTGTTCATAGCCCGGTGCGCTACATCGCAGCTCCTCGCATCTGCCAGGCTAGAGTGGGCATCGAGCCAGGAGGGATGATGCTGGCTCAGCGCATCGGGTCTCCAGTGCGTCTCCTCGGCCCGGGGTATACTGCACCAGCCCTACGCACGGTGTCCCCGGTTCGCCAGCACAGCCCAGTGTGGCCTGTTCCAACTCCCCGCACTTGCCAAGCTACAGGGGGGATCCAGCCAGGACGAGTTGTGCTAGCTCTGCGCTCGAGACCGCCAGTGCGCCTCCACGGTCCAGTGCATCCGGTGCCTCGGCCAAGGACAAGGCCTCCTGCATGTCTCCCCAGCCTGGTGAGTTCTGTGCCTGTGCTAAGCCCTAACCCTCCTGCATGTCTCCCCAGCCTGGTGAGTCCTGTGCCTTTACAAATTCTTTGAATAATGTGACTAATACAGGTATACACTGCGTGCACAATTATTAGGCAAGTGAGTATTCTGATCGTATCATTATTTCTATGCACATTTTCCAACTCCAAACCATATAATCTTGAATGCTTATTGGATTGTTTTCAGGTGATATGTATTTGTGTAATGAGGGAGGGTGTGGCGAAAGTGAAGAACACCTTATATCAAGGTGTGCATAATTATTAGGATTACCTCAGGTAAAATGGGCCAAAAAAGACATTTAACTGACACTGAAAACTAAAAAAAATGTAAAATGCCTATCAGACGGATGCAACACTCTTGAAATAGCTGAACTATTGAGGCGTGTCCACCGGACAATCAAACGTTTTGTTCCGAATAGTCAACTGGGGACGCAAAAAACGCACGGAGAAGAAAAGGCACAAATTAACTGCAAAAAACTTGAGAAGCATTAAACATCAAGCTACAAGGAACCTAGTATAATCCAGTGCCACCATATTCCTGATCGCAACCTACCTACCTATCATTAAGGATGAGGTAGTTGGACCGTTTCGGGTTGAAGATGGACTGAAACTTAACTCCCAAACCTACTGCCAGTTTCTGGAGATACTTTCTTCAAACAGTGGTACAGGAAGAAGTCCTCAGCATTCAAGAAGGCCATGATCTTTATGCAGGACAATGCTCCATCACATGCATCCAAGTACTCCACTGCTTGGCTACCCACCAAGGGGCTCAAAGATGCCCGAATAATGACCTGGCCCCCTTCCTCACCTGACTTAAATCCTATTGACAACTTGTGGGCCCTTCTCAAACATTAACTTTAGTGAGGGAAGACAATACACCTCTTTGAACAGCATTTGGGAGGCTGTGGTTGCTGCTTCAGCGAAAGTTGATCGTGAACAGATCAATAAACTGACCGACTCCATGGATGGAAGGCTCATGGCAGTAATTGAAAAAAGGGTGGCTATATTGGTCACTGAATAGTTTTGAGAGGCCAAAAAGTATTTTAATTGTCATTTTGTGTTACTTATTTGTTACAATTACTATTAGAATACACAAGTTACTTGCAATAAATTATTTTTGTAATTTAGTTGCCTAATAATTCTGCACACATATATATTCCCCTGAGAAATACAAAACTCACTTTTCCTTTGTTAAACATTCAGGTTTGAGGTTCAATAATATTTTGGATTGACTGAGAGCATTGTGTTTGTTCAACAATACAATTTATCCTGAGGAATACAATTTTCCTAATACTAGTAGTTTATACTGACATTTCTGACCACTTCCAATTTTCCACTTCTCTTCAGAAAGGAACAGGTGGGAATGATTAATAGCATTAAATGTAGAATATTTAACGAAAGTAATTGTGAGCACTTTAAGATGTTGATTGATTATATTTCATGAGAACATTTTTATAATCAGGCCGATGTAGAGTCTGCTTAACAGACTTTTTTCACATCTTTCAATTCTGTATTTCACCTCTGCTTTCCCTTACTCAAACCACGTAAGAGAGCAGCATAAGGGTCCTGGAAACCTTGGTTTACAACCGGTCTCAAAAAAATCCTCAGTCAATTAAACAAGTTGTATAAAAAGTTTCTCACAAATCCCTCTCCCCGGAATTCTGCAAATTACTAAAAGTATAAGAACAAATTTTCTCACCTACTTAAGATATCCCCCCAAAAATTCAAAGAATCCTTAAATAATATGAAGCGATCTTTGAACTTTGAAAATTAATCTACAACTATTCCAATTCAATTTATTGTTGGAAATATGACCTATAGTGATCCTGATGTTATTTCATTTGAATTTAATAACTTTTTTGTGAATGTGGGTTATTCTCTGTCAAAGAAAATTGAGGAAACTAATGGAAATCCTTTGGATTACATTAAGGGATGTTTGCCTTCTCTGCTTCAGTTTGATCCTCCTGATGTAATGGAGGTGATGGAGGTAATTGGTAACTTAAAGATATCAGCAGCAGGTCATGATGAGATTGTTGACTGTGGTGAAATCAGTGTCTTCCTCAATTACTGAGCCTCTAATGTATATCTTCACCAAATCTACGCAAACTGGTATTGTTCCTAAAGATTAGAAAATTGCCAAAAACTATCCCCCTTTAGAAATCTGAGGATCCAAGATTTTTTTGAAATTATTGCCCAATATCTGTACTACCATGTTTTTCAAAAATCCTCGAAAAATTGGTCTGTAAGAGAATGTTGAAACATTTAAATCAACACTGTGAGCACCAATATGGTTTTGTAAAAACTACTCCACTGATATGTCTCTTTTGTGACTTGTGGATAAAATCTTTACAGCCCACTTAATCACCCTCCCGGATCAGGGATCATCCTCATCAGAAAAGCTGACTAGCATAGCCCAGCCTAGCGCCACAGGGATATTCATATAATATAATTTCATGAAATCACAAGTCCAATACAGCAAATGAAAGATAAACATCTTGTGAATCCAGCCAACATTTCCGATTTTTAAAATGTTTTACAGCGAAAACACAATATATATTTATGTTAGCTCACCACAACAGCCAAACACACAACGCCATTTTTTCACCGCAAACATAGCTTTCACAAAACCCACAAATAGAGATAAAATTAATCACTAACCTTTGAACAACTTCATCAGATGACAGTCTTATAACATCATGTTATACAATACATTTATGTTTTGTTCGAAAATGTGCATATTTATAGGTATAAATCGTAGTTTTACATTGCAGCCAGTGTCACAAATAGCACCAAAACAGCCAGAATAATTACAGAGAGCAACGTGAAATAAATAAATACTCATCATAAAACATTTATGAAAAATACATGTTGTACAGCAAATGAAAGATAAACATCTTGTGAATCCAGCCAATATTTCCGATTTTTTAAGTGTTTTACAGCGAAAACACAACATATATTTATGTTAGCCCACCACAATATTCAAAAACACACCACCATTTTTCCACCGCAAAGGTAGCTTTCACAAAACCCACAAATAGAAATAAAATTAATCACTAACCTTTGAACAACTTCATCAGATGACAGTCTTATAACATCATGTTATACAATACATTTATGTTTTGTTCGAAAATGTGCATATTTATAGCTACAAATCCTGGTTTTACATTGTGAATACGGCGCCATAATGCACCAAATTGTCCGGAGAAATTTTGGACAGTCACGTAATCTAACCAAAAAACTCATCATAAACTTTGCTAAAAAATACATGTTGTACAGCAAATGAAAGATACACTGGTTCTTAATGCAACCGCTGTGTTAGATTTAAAGAAATAACAAAGTACAGCATGCAATATTCTGAGACAGCGCCCAGCCATTCTCCGCCATGTTGGAGCCAACATATTCCACAAAAATACGAAATAACATCATAAATATTCTCTTACCTTTGATGATCTTCCATCAGAATGTAGTGCAAGGTGTCCTAGTTCCACAATAAATCGTTGTTTTGTTTTAGAATGTCCATTTCTTCTGTCGAATTAGCAACTTTAGCTAGCATTGTGGAGAGCACATGTCCATCAACTCTTGGCGCATGGAATGAAAAATTCCAAAAGTCACAATAAACGTTGAATAAACTGGTCAAACTCAGTTGAAAATCCATCTTTATGATGTTTTTCTCATATGTATCCAATAAGGTCCAAGACGGAGCATTTCGTCGTGTCTACCTAAGGCATTGCAGAAAATAATATGGTGCTCTCCCGTGTGCAGGAAAATACTGCCAATATGGTGGACCTGTCACTCCAAAAGCTCTCATTCGGTCTCAGATCAAGCTAGACACCCCATTCAACATTCTACTGCCTGTTGACATCTAGTGGAAGGCGTATGAAGTGCATACAGATCCATAAATAAAAGGCAATTGAATAGGCAAGGCCTTACACAGAGACCCAAATCATTTCTGCCAAATGAGTTCTGTTTTACTCACAGATATAATTCAAACAGTTTTAGAAACTTCAGAGTGTTTTCTATCCAATAGTAATAATAATATGCATATCGTATGATCTAAAACAGAGTACGAGGCCGTTTAATTTGAGCACGATTTTTTCCCAAAGTGAAAACAGCGCCCCCTATTAAGAAGAAGTTAACAACAATGAATACGCTCTTGGCATCTTTTTAGATTTATCCAAAGCATTTGACGCGGTTGATCATTAAATATTACTTTCTAAATAGTTATGATAGAGAACAATTTGTTCATGCAAACGGCTGTGTATCTACCAGGACCAAGATATCCTGTAGTGTGCCACGGTTCGATAATTGGACCTTTGTTATTCCTAATCTATATCCATGACCTTGATGCTGTGTCTTCTACTGTACTTCCCATTCCCTTTGCTGATGATACCAATATGAGTTTATCATTCAATTTTTATTCACTATTTAATGAAGCCAACTCAGGTATGGCCACATTTTCTAAATGGTTCCAGATAAACAAATAATCTTTAAATGTAAAAAAAAATCTACTTTCATTGTATATATAAAAAATAAAATAAAAGTATAATAAATAAAAGAGCCAGAATCTCAATTGGTGGGAATGAAATGGAACAAGTCACATCCACTAGATTCCTCTGAGATCTAATTGATGAAAAGTTATCCTGGAAAGATCATATTCAATTTGTCTGTCGCAAAGTGATGAAACATGTTGGTATCATCAGAAAGATGAGTGGTTTGGTTAATCAGGCTTGCTTCCTAACTCTATACTATAGCTTAATTTACCCATATCTCATTTACACTAATATTGTCTGGGCCAGTACATATGCCTCTTACCTACATAAATTCCTCATCATACAAAATGCGTTTGTAAGTCTAGCCACTTCCTCAAAATTACCTGGCTCCATCTTCATCTTTGTTTCAGAAACTCAATATCTTGTCTATTTACGATATTAATGTACGCCAATTATGCACTTTCATCCTCAGATACTCATACCTCCCAGACACTTTACCTAAACCCTTCAATGGATTCTTCCAGGTTAATTCTGAAATCCATCGATATAACACAAGACACTGAGATTAAACCTTCACTCTCTCCACTGCCACACCTCAGATAGTCAATTCTCTATCAGATACAAAGTTACCATATTCTGGAATTGTTATCTTCACATTGCCAAAATCTCATCATCCCTCAATAACTTCAAGCGAAGACTGGGGGTCAGCATGATGAACAAAACTACCCAATAATCCCCTCCATGTAGCGTAACTCTCTCTCACACACACACACACACACACATAATCAAACATGTTTTTTTGTCTGGTATACTGAGTATATCTTGTACAATTATAATTAATATGCTTTCTTTAACTGATTGAACAAACTTTGTTTTGTTGTACTTATATTTGTGGTGTGGTTTTCATATACTGTAAGCTCTTTTGGGCTTCCAACCTCACCTACACACCATTTTTACCCGTTTTTTATCTGTACTGTTTTGTCTTTCACTTCTAATCTTTGAGAATAAATAAAACCTAAAAACCTAAATGAAACCTAAATCCTAGCCTACCCATCAACTGAAGATGGAATTCCGTATCCATTCACTGATTGTTATAATATACTGCAAAATTCACCTGAGATCCATAGACTGGCCCTTCATTGGCTTTCTGACTCTGCAGGGACACCTGTCACCATCTGATCTTGCTAACACATGATGAGCAGTGTTGTGTACTGACTGTGCACCATGATAGTGAAGCCTGTAGAGCTGATTATACCGTGTCAGTGTGGAAATTAGGGAATTAACTAGGGAAACTGACAGATCAATACATTGCTATACTGACTCTAATAAAATCTCACATCTATTGAAAAACATCAGAATCGTTTGGCCGCTGGTTTCATCATTTGATACAGGTCTAGTGTGATTGAGGCAAAAATAATAACTGAAGTTAGTGAGCTAGCCAGCTAACGTTAGCCAAGTATTGGCTAGCTCTTATGGTACATCAACTGGTGAAAACTAGCTAGATAACTAGTTAATTTACTAATCTTGAAACGGGACAAAAAGGCTAGACAACATTTCCATTCACACAACAGCTGCTAGATGCTGCTACCTGACAGATAGTTAGAGGCTAGAGCTGAACTGGCTATGTTAGATAAGGTACTAGCTAGCTAGTTCATTCTCTTCAGACAGAAAGAACTTCAGTCGAGAGAGGATCAAACATTAGCTAACATTACATGTCAGTTACACTACTAGCTCAGCACTGTGAATAAATAAAAACATACTGATAAGCCAAACAACAAATCAAAATCAAATTTTATTGGCCACATACAGCAGATGTAGCAGATGTTATTGTGAGTGTAGTGAAATGTGTGTCCTTCTAGTTCCGACAGTGCAGTAATATCTAAAAAGTAATCTAACAATTCCACAACAACTACCTAATGCACACAAATCTACGTAAAGGGATGGAAGAAGAATATATACATATAAATATATGGATGAGCAATGACCGAGCGGCATAGGTAAGATGCAATAGATGGCATAAAATACAGTATATACATATGGGATGAGTAATGCAAGATATGTAAATATTATTAAAGTGGCATTATTAAAGTAACCAATTTTTAAAGTGGCCAATGATTTCAAGTCTGTATGTAGGCAGCAGCCTCTCTGTGTTGGTGATGGCTGTTTAAAAGTTTAAAATAAGCTATTTTTCAGTCTCTCGGTCCCAGCTTTGAAGTACCTGTACTGACCTCGGGTTCTGTATGGTAGCGGGTGAAGTGGCTCGGGTGGTTGCTGTCCTTGATGATATTTTTTGCCTTCCTGTGACATCAGGTGCTGTAGGTGTCCTGCGGGTGCAGTGGCTCGGGTGGTTGCTGTCCTTGATGATATTTTTTGCCTTCCTGTGACATCAGGTGCTGTAGGTGTCCTGGAGGGCAGGTAGTTTGCCCCCGGTGATGCGTTGTGCAGACCGCACCACCCCCTGGAGTGCCCTGTGGTTGTGGGCGGTGCAGGTGTATACCAGGCGGTGATACAGCCCGACAGAATGCTCTCAATTGTGCATCTGTAAAAGCTTCTTCACCTGTGTTGGTGGGTGGACTATTTCAGTTTGTCCGTGATGGGTACCCAGAGGAATTAAAAACTTTCCACCTCCTCCACTGTTGTCCCGTCGATGTGGATGGGGGGTGCTCTCTCTGCTGTTACCTTGCCAGCTACATCAGTCAAATAAAGAGTAGACAGTTTCTGCTCTGCTTGCTTTTACAGCTCAGAGAAAAAGTGCAACACACAGAGACAGCAGCTGCAGACAGCAGCACCGTGCTGGTCCTATTATAATAGCTTTTCCTTCATACAGCCTGTCTGCAAGTTGTGTGGTGTCTGCACAGTCCTAAATCCAGCCGTCTGAAACCGCCAAACAGCCTACCCAACCGAAGCAGCTATTTGTATCACAGTGCAATGATAAAACTGGGGGAGACAAAAATGCCATTTTAGAATGTGAGGGGTCATGTCCACCCGTCCCCAGTGAAAGTTGCACCCATGAGTTGCGCCAAATATACACTGAAGTTGCTTTCCAAGACATTGAATTTTCCTGATTGAACTAGTTACAGTTTCTACTCAAATCAGCTTGAAAATCTATGGCAAGACTTGAAAATGGCTGTCTAGCAGTGATCAACAACCAACTTGACAGTACTGCATGAAACTATCCTCTTATGCAATTATACATGACTGGAGACAAGCAGAATCTTTTTTAACACCACAACAGAGCATGGTGACGATATGAGCACACGCTGCAGCACATTAAATATTTTGATTTCTATAAAGGCTATTGTTAAAAAATAATATAGTCTAAGTTTGGAACAGTGCTAAAGTTGTCTATCAACTGTAAAAATATAGTGCAAGAGAACCAGTTAGAACTGAAGTATCTTATCATCAATGAATTCTAGAAAGGGGCATCCATTGTTTAACACAGCAGCCACAGGTAGACCTATATGCACCTTCAAATGTATTCTATTTCATTCCATGATATTGTTCTTACAAAATATATTTGTGTTGAGTGTGATTAGGACATAGGAATATAAGAGCATCTGCTAGGCTAAATTAACAAATTAGGCATGCATAGCTCACCGCATGTTCTTCAAACTCATGTTTCTAAAAGTGAATTCAAAGGCACAGTATAGCCTAATAAGACATCTTTTGTAAAATTTATTATGCACTCCTTTTCCTGTGCTCCAGAATCATGTCCTTTGTCTTGATCACGTTGAGGGAGAGGTTTTTGTCCTGGAACCACATGGCCAGGTCTCTGACCCCCCTATAGGCTGTCTCGTTGTTGTCGATGATCAGGCCTACCACTGTTGCATCATCGGCAAACTTAATGATGGTGTTGGAGTCGTGCCTGGCTGTGCAGTCATGAGTGAACAGGGAGTGCAGGAGGGGACTGAGCACACAACCCTGAGGGGCCCCTGTGATGAGGATCTGTGTGGTGGATGTGCTGTTACCTACCCTTACCACCTGGGGGGCGGCCCGTCAGGAAGTCCAGGATCCAGTTGCAGAGGGAAGTGTTTAGTCCCAGGGTCCTTAGCTTAGTGATGAGCTGTGTGTAGGTCGATTCGGTGTAGGTCGATTCGATTTTAGTCCTGTGTATCTTGTGTATGCATGCATACTGTATTTGTGTGATCGGGAGAGTCTGTGCATATGTGTGCTCTCCGTCATTGTCTATTTATAGACACTTTAATTAGATTGCAGGTCAATCTGTATCGTGAATGCATGCAAGATCACAGGGTTTCTCTTCTTGTTATGGCGAGATGAGGCATAGGCCCAAGCTAAGTGAAATCCGCTCATGGATAGACCACAACATGAATCCTCCCAACTAAACTCTCACAAGAGTCCAGGGTCGTAAACATTAAGCACCAAGAAAACGGACTGGAACAGGGAGGGACTACTCACTTTTGTTTTCTGTTGCAAAGTATTTTAAAACGTTTTCTGCTGTGTGCTCTAATAAACACAACCCAGGATATAGCATCCAATAACTTTAACTTGTGACAGGCTACAGTGTAACACCATTATCTGCAAGCCAGTTAGGAAGTATACTTAAGGTTAAATGTCACGGGGCCCCCGCACCCCAAAAAATTGGAATGGTGACATTTGCGCGATCGGTTTTCTATCGCTCATTTGCACATCACGTCAATGATATCATGTCATCGTGTGGGACTGTGGGTCAATTAACCTTATCGGAGTGGGCGCCCTGATTCTAGTTTGTGTGCTAGGCAGGCTACTGCCTGGGAAGGTCCCCCACTCAGAAGTATGAGGCAGGGGTAGGTTGACCTCAAGTCTCCCAACTGGAAGCCCGAGGTAGGGGGAGCGGGGGAATCTATCAAATAGTGCACCTCTAACTTTGTACAGTAGTAATGTAATTAGTAAATCAGTCACACTACGAAATGCTACCAAATAAACCACAATTCATTCATAATACTGTGAATATATATAGTTTCACAGACATATTGTTGCATTTTTTTCTGATTTGTGCAAAATATAATATAAAATAAAACCAGTCTGCACACCACCAAGATGAATTGGTTTAGTCTTGACTCTTGGTTGACAGTGTTGGGGGATGGGTAATGTATTGATGCTCGAGTGCCATATCAACATTTGTCTTTGTTACAACTTTTTGATATTTTTGAGTCTTATTTTTGGATTTATATAGCTGTAAATATTATTATTTGTGTTCCAAATGTCTGAATAAAAATTTGTGCAGAATGGAGCTTTTTATGGGAGTGGGGTTCGCCCAGGGAGCCATACAACCTAGAACTGTTAAACAGCCATCACTACTACATTAGAGGCTGCTGTATATTGGCATAGACTATAAATCACTGTGCACTTTAAGGAATGGAACACTAGTCACTTTAATAATGTTTACAAATCTGGCATTTCTCATCTCATATGTACGTATATACTGTATTGTACGTTCTTAGTCACTTAATGTTTACATATCTTGCATTACTCATCTCATATGTGTATATACTGTTTTCTACACTATTCTACTGTATCTTAGTCTCTTCCGCTCTGACATCGATCGTCCATATGTACATAGTCTTAATTCCTTCCTACTTAGATTTGTGTGTATTGGGTATATGTTGTGTAATTTGTTAGATATCACTGCACTGTCGGAGCTAGAAGCACAAGCATTTCGCTAAACCCGCAATAACATCTGCATGTGACCAATCAAATTTGATTCGATTTGAGGAGGTCAGGACCCTATTTCTTTAAAAATATTAAGTGGATTGTACAACAAAGGGATTTCTTTTTAAATGTAAAGACAAGATCTTCAGAAAGGGAGACATATGTAATTTAAATTTGATTAAAGTAAGGTGTTTTAGACATTTTGTAAATAATGTATCTAGGTAAGTAAAATATATAAAGTAAGTGGGAATATTATGTTACATTGTATTTGACGTGGAACATTTTGTCTGAAACCATGATACTGTACCTCCTTACAAAGGTGCAATATGCAGAAATCGCGTCGCCATTTCCTAGTTGCTGAAATTCTAATATAGTTTGCCTAATGTCAGTTTGTGACATAACAAGCAATGTATAATGTAGAGTATCATTGTACCATCTAAAATGCTGTGAAATATATTTTCTATAACAAAAAATATTGTATTTTCAGCTGGTGTACAAAACCGAAAGTAAAAGAAGCAAAAACAAAACTTAAGAGCGAGAAGCATAGAAATAGCACACAAAGAAGAGATCTACCACTTCTTAGACTTGCTTTCAAAGAGTGACAGATCTAACTCACATTTCTATGTGAATTTGGTAGGGTTTCCCATAGTTACAGTGAGGGAAAAAAATATTTGATCCCCTGCTGATTTTGTACGTTTTCCCACTGACAAAGAAATGATCCGTCTATAATTTTAATGGTAGGTTTATTTGAACAGTGAGAGACAGAACAAAAAAATCCAGAAAAACGCATGTCAAAAATTTTATAACATTTATTTGCATTTTAATGAGGGAAATAAGTATTTGACCCCTCTGCAAAACATGACTTAGTACTTGGTGGCAAAACCCTTGTTGGCAATCACAGAGGTCAGATGTTTCTTGTAGTTGGCCACCAGGTTCGCACACATCTCAGGAGGAATTTTGTCCCACTCCCCTTTGCAGATCTTCTCCAAGTCATTAAGGTTTCGAGGCTGACGTTTGGCAACTCGAACCTTCAGCTCCCTCCACAGATTTTCTATGGGATTAAGGTCTGGAGACTGGCAAGGCCTCTCCAGGACCTTAATGTGCTTCTTCTTGAGCCACTCCTTTGTTGCCTTGGCTGTGTGTTTTGGGTCATTGTCATGCTGGAATACCCATCCACGACCCATTTTCAATTCCCTGGCTGAGGGAAGGAAGTTCTCACCCAAGATTTGACGGTACATGGCCCCGTCCATCGTCCCTTTGATGCTGTGAAGTTGTCCTGTCCCCTTAGCAGAAAAACACCCCCAAAGCATTACGTTTCCACCTCCAAGGTGAGATCTTGCATGGAGCCTCAGGCCTAGGGATATTGACAGTTATTTTGTTCTTCTTCCATTTGCGAATAATCGCACCAACTGTTGTCACCTTCTCACCAAGCTGCTTGGCGATGGTCTTGTAGCCCATTCCAGCCTTGTGTAGGTCTACAATCTTGTCCCTGACATCCTTGGAGAGCTCTTTGGTCTTGGCCATGGTGGAGAGTTTGGAATCTGATTGATTGATTGCTTCTGTGGACAGGTGTCTTTTATACAGGTAACAAGCTGAGATTAGGAGCACTCACTTTAAGAGTGTGCTCAGCTCGTTACCTGTATAAAAGACACCTGGGAGCCAGAAATCTTTCTGATTGAGAGGGGGTCAAATACTTATTTCCCTCATTAAAATGCAAATCAATTTATAACATTTTTGACATGCGTTTTTCGGGATTTTTTGTTGTTGTTATGCTGTCTCTCACTGTTCAAATAAACCTACCATTAAAATTATAGACTGATAATTTCTTTGTCAGTGGGCAAACGTACAAAATCAGCAGGGGATCAAATACTTTTTTCCCTCACTGTACATATTGCATCTTTAAAGAAAATGCCTAGTCCCATTTCAGGAAATAAAACATCCTAGACTATTATTTAAATCCTAAATCAAAGGTAGCATAACTCAGAATTTCATGAATTAAATTTCACAGGCACCATGTAATAATTTCTCATCCCTCCAGAAATAGCTATAATGGGATGGGTCAATTATTCTTCATGCACTCAGGACGTGTCAACTCCCGCGCTAAGAGATATCTAGATTGCATGTCTTTTGTTTGACCAAAACACGACAGCGAGGGTCCAACGCAGTGGATAGAGACCACAGCGAGTTTCCCTGTATTTGGACGGGAAAAAGCTGTCAGAGCTGTAACGCATTGCATGTTTCTGTTTGAGTCTGTTAGGTGAAAATGTGTCTACACTGTGTACAAAACATCCAGAACACCTTCCTAATATTGAGTAGGCTGTTTGAGAGGTTTGAATCCTAATCAACCCATCCAATTTGAGTACATCTGTTGTAGAAGTACAGTAGCTCAATGAAGCTACAGTACTCTAGCAGTAGTCAAGCTGCATTGTCAGTGCATAGGTGAAATTTGCTTTTCAGCTTCAGACAAAAGCTAATATTTAACTTTCAACATATTCTTCTTTTCACGGAAGGTGAGTTCTTTTCACGGAAGGTCTGATGACAGCACAAGTCCTGCCAAGAAACATTACTGTGCATTATAACTATTTGAAATAGGCGTAAAACAACATGAGTGTCAATGGCAGCCTAAAGTGGTTGGTTTTCAAAATGGTACAGCTCTTTAACAGTTTAAGCTACAGACACAAGACCAACTGTAAAGAGATCTTACAACTACATAACTATTTTATGAACTACACTGAACACAAATAAACCCAACATATAAAGTGTTGGTCCCATGTTTCATGAGTTGAAATAAAAGATCGCAGAAATTTTCCATAAGCACACATTTTGTGCATCAATGTGTTTACATCACTGTTAGTGAGCATTTCTACCCTGCCAAGATAATCCATCCACCTGACAGGTGTGGCATATCAAGTGGCTGATTAAACAGCACGATCATTACACATGTGCACCTTGTGCTGGAGACAATAAAAGGTCACTCTAAAAATGCAGTTTTGTCCCACAACACAATGCCACAGATGCGTTTCAGGAATTGGCATGCTGACTGCAGGAATGTCCACCGGAGCTGTTGCCGGAGAATTTAATGTTAATTTCACTATCATAAGCTGCTTCCAACGTCATTTCAGAGAATTTGGCAGTACTGTACATCCAACCGACCTCACAACCGCAGACCATGTGTATGGCGTCGTGTGGGCGAGCGGTTTGCAGATGTCAACGTTGTGAACAGAGTGCCCCATAGTGACGGTGGGGTTATGGTATGGTCAGGCATAAACTACGGACAACGAACACAATTGAATTTTATCGATGGCAATTTGAATGCACAAAAATACAGTGACAAGATCCTGAGGCCCATTGTGAGGCCCATTTTTTTAAGGTATCTTTGACCAACAGATCTGTATTCCCAGTCATTTGAAATACATAGATTAGGGCCTAATGAATTTCAATTGAGTGATTTTCTCATTAACTGTTACGCAGTGACATTTTTTTAATTGTTGCGTATTATACAGGGCACGTTTGACAAAGTGACCTATGTCTCAATATGTCTTGTTAAAATAAAGGTTAAATAAAAAAATAAGAACTCAGGGAAAAGCTGTAGCTGTATTGACAATTTCGATGCAAGGCAGCACTCAGATACAGTTAACTATGAAAGGTTGCTTTCTTCATAGGGGGACTCCCAAGTGACGCTGCGGTCGAAGGCACTGCATCTCAGTATCACAACCGGCCATGATAGGGAGTCCCATAGGGCAGCACACAATTTGCCCAGCGTCGTCCTGGTTTGGCCGGGGTAGGTTGTCATTGTAAATAAGAATTTGTTCTTAACTGACTTGCCTAGTTAAATAAAAGAATTACAATAAAATTCATGGTCTCATTGAAAAAAAGTAATACTCCTGTATACTGACAGTTGACAGCATATAGAATGCAACCAATATTCTATATTAGAAGAGAATACATTTCTCAACATTTGTATTTGAATCAAGCCAGTAAACGTAAATTGTCATCATCAATGCCAATACTTCCCATTCATTTTGATGTCAGACATAGCTGACAGTCAGTCTGACAAGGTGTCTATTGTCCCTGTATAAAATCTTATGCTAGTGATGAATCCAATTTCCCCTCCGGAGATCAATAAAGTTTAGGAAGTGTATATTTGACCAGCAGCAGCAGCAAAAAAAAAAAAAAGATTAGCCATAGTGGTTCGAAATTAATTAAAATTTGGTTTAGGAACGAGAATGAGGTTAAGGTAAGGGTTAGGAAAAGGCATTAAAGTTCACATTGGTTTAGCGTACCTTCGCCATTAATTTTCTGCTGGTCGAATATAATTCAAAATATCAGGGCAAAAACTAAAACCACAGGAAGTGCTGAGGGGAAATTTGCATACATTATATCGAAGGAGAATGCTTATCAATACACTGAATAAAAGTTTCAATGTTGTCCATCAGAGTGGTATACTTACAAAGCAGGATCAATGAGTTAGCCAGCTAACTTTGATAAACAATGCTAAACTTAAATTTTTTGGGGTTGTTGAGTCAACTAGACCATTCCTATTTCAAGCTTATCTTTCAAAAAAAAAAATATTTATGAAAGAATATTTAGGTAAGTTAGCTGGCTAACTTGATCCTGCTTTGTAGTATACCCCTCTGTTCCACTGGCTTCATAACAAACATATTTGCCTATGGTTTGTAATAATTTTTATTTTATTATTAGAGTGTTGCATGTTCAGGATGTTCGGCCTACATAAGACACTGCATTTATATTTCTTGTTTTGCATTTACATTGTGTTAGTTGCCTATGGTTTGTAATTCTTCAGTTGTTCATGAAATCCTTGATTGGGACGGATAGAGGGTCTTGCTTCCTTCACAACGGCAAATGCTTCATCAAACCCCAAACCTTCTCTGTACATGAGGTACCCAATTAATACTGAGGCAGCACGAGAGACTCCGGCATTGCAATGGACCAGGACAACCCCACTCTGGAGAAAAATGGGGAAAGAAATCTAAATGAACGACTTGAGAAATGTGGCAATAAGGTGTTACACAGTTATACAAAATGTTATACAGTGCATAGGTTACTATTCATAGCAAATACCCTACCCACTCCTTATTTACTTGTTTTTATTGTTACGGCAAATCTCAATTATTGTCTTACCCGGTCAGTTAACACAAAGATTCATTAATTTATACATGCACACAATAACCATTTTTATATTACCTCAGTTTTGGCTTGATCTATGAACTGTGAACATTCTTGGAGATATGAGGTGATGTCTGTTTCCGGAATATCCAGAATGGTCACTGTTTTATAACTGAATAGATCTGGGAAGTTATTTTTAACACCATAGGCGACATTCAATATATGTGAAACCTGGAAGGAAGAAGTGTTGCGTTAGGGAAATGTATATTTTTTATTGTTTAATTGAAATGCACACCACATTAGGCAAGTTTTTACCTTAAATTTCTTCAAAGTTTCTATATCTTGGGCTGCGTCTTGGGATGCTGAAAAAAAAGAAAAAAAAGTATATCATGCCTACACACTGTTGTAACAAGTCAGGCTACTATGTGTTAACTAGACAGTACAGAAAATAATAATTTAGACTGAAGTGAATGGTTCAGTGAATCACGCTTGTGTAATGAGTAACCTTGACTGAGACCTGAAGAATTGCGTTATCGACCTGAGCTTAAGCCTAAGCTTTAGCTCAGTGGGCTAATACAACCTACAGTCTTGTGGCACACAGGAGAACCCAGTCACATTCACAGCAGTTCTAAAAGTTGTCCCAAGTCCCCCTTAAAACACTTCCGGATATTCTGAGGACCCCCTACATCGGAGATCCCATTTTTAAGAGTAAACAGTCTGCTCAATAGTAATTTATTGTCGACACTCAATCTGGAATTGAAAACATTGTAATATTTGAAAGTATTTAAAAACACTTATCTTCCATAATGTGAGATATTTTGGACTTAGTGCAGTTATTTTCTATTTGCTAGGTCTCTTTGATTTTCCTAGGACCCCTGTTTGAGAACCACTGATATACACTAGGGTCTAGAATAAACACAATAGACACTAGGCAGGTTTCCATTGACCCAGGTTTATGTGCATATTTTCTAAAGGGCTCTCTTGATCAAAATGTCTGCTCCCATCGCTGTGAATGTCTAGAGCTCTAACTTGGCTTCCTGAACTTTTATTTCAGAAAGTGTTTGTTTAAAATGTATTAATTATTTTAGATTATTGGATATAAATCAATCTCTGAGTGAATGATAATGAATCGCTTCTTGTTGGGATGCGTTTGCTGAGTAAGGATGCATATGTGGGAAACCCATTTGAGATGTCCACTGGTGAAGTATGCGCTGGGAAAAGGGGAGTCTGTCAGAGTGACCATGAGCCTCAAAAGAATCCGGACAACAGAAGTTTTGTGTTTTGAACTTCGGAGTAGAGCACCCATCAAAAGAGTCATCTCAGGGGTGACGACAGATATTAAGGTTGAACACATGGACAAAAGATGTGCTTTTCTTTCAAAAACAAGGACATTTCTAAGTGACCCCAAACTTTTGAACGGTAGTGTATATCAGATCCCTTCACAGGCTCAAGGGGAACTTGGGAGGGCGGGTCTTCCGGTGCCAGTACCCCTTGCAACTCTTCAGATGTAAAATCCTTGAGTCCCAAAAACTTTTCTGCCGCATTCACAATAATGTCCAGTTCCTTAGATTTCTTTAAGACTTGTGCCGTACAGTTTATAACTGTGGCAATGAACTCCACAAAATCCCCTTTAACACACAATGTATCTTTTGACTGGCAGCAAACATTTACTACAGCCTGTGGTGTGTCCACTAACATATGTTCACTAGCATCACTTGTTTTCTCAATTATTTTTAATCGCCTCCGCATAGGAGATTCGATTGACCGCTCAAACCTTTTCCACCTCAATCTCCTTTACCCTTACAGGGAACTTCAGGAAATCGGGATCATGATCCCCACCACAAGTGCAACAACATCGTCCTTCTACACACCGTTCATCAATATACTCTGTCCGTTTGCACACCCTTGCAACATGGCCAAATCCTTAAAAATTATTACACTGCAATGGTTTGAGGACGAAAGCTCTTACAGCATATCTTACATAACCAAGCTTCATATGCGTGGGTATTTGCTCTTTATCAAAAAACAGGACCGACAGATTTTTTTTCCCCCCATTCCCCCAGCGGGTCAGACGCCGGGCATCAACCACACCAGGACTTTTCTTCATTAAAATAACATCAAATTGATCAGAAATACAGCGTAGACATTGTTAATGTTGTAAATGACTATTGAAGCTGGAAATGGCTGATTTTTTATGTAATATCTACATAGGTGTACAGAGGCCCATTATCAGCAACCATGTGTTCCAATGGCACGTTGTGTTAGCTAATCCAAGTTTATAATTTTAAAAGGCTAATTGATCATTAGAAAACACTTTTGCAATTATGGTAACACAGCTGAAAACTGTTGTTCTGATTAAAGAAGCAATAAAACTGGTCTTCTTTAGACTAGTTGAGTATCTGGAGCATCAGCATTTGTGGGTTTGATTACAGGCTCAAAACGCCAGAAAAAAATTACTTTCTTCTGAAACTCATCAGTTTTGCGGGTACGATTTAATGAAGCTGCTAGTTGAGCACTTGTGAGGCGTCTGCTTTTCAAACTAGACACTATGTACTTGTGCTCTGCACATCTGTGGCCTGCTGGAGGTCATTTTGCAGGGCTCTGGCAGTGCTCCTCCTTGCACAAAGGCGGAGGTAGCGGTCCTGCTGCTGGGTTGTTGCCCTCCTACGGCCTCCTCCACGTCTCCTGATGTACTGGCCTGTCTCCTGGTAGCGCCTCCATGCTCTGGACACTACGCTGACAGACACAGCAAACCTTCTTGCCACAGCTCGCATTGATGTGCCATCCTGGATGAGCTGCACTACCTGAGCCACTTGTGTGGGTTGTAGACTCCGTCTCATGCTACCACTAGAGTGAAAGCACCGCCAGCATTCAAAAGTGACCAAAACATCAGCCAGGAAGCATAGGAACTGAGAAGTGGTCTGTGGTCACCACCTGCAGAACCACTCCTTTATTGGGGGTGTCTTGCTAATTGCCTATAATTTCCACCTTTTGTCTATTCCATTTGCACAACAGCATGTGAAATTTATTGTCAATCAGTGTTGCTTCCTAAGTGGACAGTTTAATTTCACAGAAGTGTGATTGACTTGGAGTTACATTGTGTTGTTTAAGTGTTCCCTTTATTTTTTTGAGCAGTGTATATATACAGTTGAAGTCGGAAGTTTACATACACTTAGGTTGGAGTCATTAAAACTCGTTTTTCAACTACTCCACACATTTCTTGTTAACAAACTATAGTTTTGGCAAGTCGGGTGGGACATCTACTTTGTGCATGACACAAGTAATTTTTCCAACAATTTCACATATAATTCACTGTATCACAATTCTAGTGGGTCAGAAGTTTACAAACACTAAGTTGACTGTGCCATTAAACAGCTTGGAAAATTCCAGAAAATGATGTCATGGCTTTAGAAGCTTCTGATAGGCTAATTGACATCATTTGAGTCAATTGGAGGTGTACCTGTGGATGTATTTCAAGGCCTACCTTCAAACTCAGTGCCTCTTTGCTTGACATCATGGGAAAACAAAAAGAAATCAGCCAAGACCTCAGAAAAAACATTGTAGACATCCACAAGTCTGGTTCATCCTTGGGAGCAATTTCCAAACACCTGAAGGTACGACGTTCATCTGTACAAACAATAGTACGCAAGTATAAACACCATGGGACCACGCAGCCGTCATACCGCTCAGGAAGGAGACGCATTCTGTCTCCTAGAGATGAACGTACTTTGGTGCGAAAAGTGCAAATCAATCCCAGAACAACATCAAAGATCCTTGTGAAGATGCTGGAGGAAACAGGTACAAAATAATCTATATCCACAGTAAAATCAGTCCTATATTGACATAACCTGAAAGGCCGCTCAGCAAAGAAGAAGCCACTGCTCCAAAACCGCCATAAAAAAGCCAGAGTACGGTTTGCAACTGCACATGGGGACAAAGATCGTACTTTCTGGAGAAATGTCCTCTGGTCTGATGAAACAAAAATAGAACTGTTTGGCCATAATGACAATCCTTATGTTTGGAGGAAAACGGGGAAGCCTTGCAAGACAAAGAACACCATCCCAACCGTGAAGCACGGGTGTGGCAGCATCATGTTGTGGGGGTGCTTTATGCAGGAGGGACTGGTGCACTTCACAAAATAGATGGCATCATGAGGCAGGAGAATTATGCGGATATATCGAAGCAACATCTCAAGACATCAGTCAGGAAGTTAAAGCTTGGTCGCAAATGGGTCTTCCAAATGGACAATGACCCCAAGCATACTTCCAAAGTTGTGGCAAAATGGCTTGAAGACAACAAAGTCAAGGTATTGGAGTGGCCATCACAAAGCCCAAACCTCAATCCTATAGAAATTGGTGGGCAGAACTGAAAAAGCATGTTCGAGCAAGGATGCCTACAAACCTGACTCAGTTACACCAGCTCTGTCAGGAGGAATGGGCCAAAATTCACCCAACTTATTGTGGGAAGCTTGTGGAAGGGTACCCCAAACATTTGACCCAAGTTAAACAAGTTAAAGGCAATGCTACCAAATACTAATTGAGTGTATGTAAACTTCTGACCCAGTGGGAATGTGATGACAGAAACAAAAGCTTTAGTAAATCATTCTCTCTACTATTATTCTTACATTTCACATTCTTAAAATAAAGCCATGATCCTAACTGACCTAAGACAGGGAATTCTTACTAGGATTAAATGTCAGGAATTGTGAAAAATGTATTTGGCTAAGGTGTATGTAAACTTCCGACTTCAACTGTAGTATCCTAGCAAAACTAGTGCATGATTGTGTGAATAGGGCAGTTTGCCTGACTCAGTAAATTGGATTATGGCCTACACTTCGCAGACAGGAAAGTGAATAGAATATAAGCATCACATGGCTGACACTGGGCTCTGACACAGTCCTGTCGCTATGGTTCAGAAAGACAGAGACTGGCTGGGCCAACAGCTCACTTTGCCTCATTTACACTATAGCCCTACAGCCAAACCAAGCAAAGCTGAACTGTAGGCCTGTATTGGGCTTGCCTGGTTACAAATCCACCATAGTTGCTAGAACTGTGATGGAAATTACAATATGAAATGAAAATAGAGCCAACATAGTATAGTTTGCGTAGGGATGGACACGTCCGGATAAACGTTAGTATTCGATTACTTGAGTGACTGAAAAATTATTATTTGATATCTTACTATGGTTTTGATTTTACAGATACAATACATAACATTTCCTGCCATTCAATAGAGCAATATTCATATTTTTGTAGGCACTACTCTGCCATGGCTCTTTGGCCAAAGCTTACAGTGAAATTAATGTTTTTTATCGATAAACGCCAAAAATAAGGTCTGTAGTTTAACACAGGTTTAGGAGATCTTATACATTTTGTGCTAGGAGATACAGTATGTAACCACTCTCAAATTCATAGACATAGCTTTGAATATTCATTATATCAAAATTATAGTTTTAACCATGTTGAGGCTATAGGCCTACAGTGTTTCTTTACAATTACATTGTTTACAAATAGTGTAGTAGAAAAAGCTTATATTTTGGGTTCTGATAGGGTTTAAATGTTTAAATGTATTTGGCTAAGGTGTATGTAAACTTCAACTGTGTATATATATATATAGATATATATATTTATATATATACTGTATATATTTTTTTTTACAGAAGTGGTTTGATTTAGTTACATTTTTGCTCATTTTTTGGGGGTGTTGTTTCCATGTTTGGAAATCTTGTTTCCGTCCCGCATATTAGGTTGCAGTGCATAAAAAATGTTCGATCGCCAATATATCAAAGACGAATACATAGGGCTCAGCCAGGAGTTGATGGACAGTCGGAAGAGCAAATGAAATGGTAGGAGGGCCATCCCAACTTCAAGTGGTTTCCAATTTTATGTCCTACATCACACAGGCTCAGAAAATATACTCTGTCTGTGGGAACCAAGGCTATTGCTCAATGCAAGCCATTTCGATCTATGGTGTACACAGATCAATTTATAAGCGGAAATGGCGGTTGGAACCAGGACCAGCACCCCGCAGGTCCCCTAAACAGAGAACTTTACATTTAATAGGATTATTCTAAATGACTACTGCTTTTTAAAGAAATGTTTTCAACTATAAAAATGTTTCTTTACACCCACAAGACACTTTCAAGACTTGCTTTTCTGGTTGGCTGGCATGTTTCACCATCCAATTATTTAAGATCTAAAGTAGTGCAAATTTCACCATGGCACGGACCATGGCGATACATTGGCACATGATGATTATTTGAATATGGCAAATATTAGTAAATTATTGTATTCTATCCCACCCACTACACTGTTATTCAACACTTGGGTGGGTTGCACCAACTCTTAAACTGGGTTAAAAATCAACAATTCATCTTGTTGCACCAAATTGTAAACCTAGAATAAATTAAATCCTTCCTCTAATCTAAATTTAGTTTCACTATAAACATGGTTTAAATTAATCTATGTTGGTGCGACCCACTTTGTGTGTGACGTCATTACGTCCTGACGTTGTCTACACGAGACAGTTAAAAGGAAACGCTCGATAGAAAATAATTTTCGCATCTATTTTATATGTAAACTTTCTAAATGTCGACAACAACAAAATGTCACTGGACAATTTAATGTAAACAACTAATGATGATGCCTTACAGAGCAGTAGAAATGGCTTGATAATGCCAACATGAAGATCCAAACTGGTATCTTGAACAAATCCACAGCCTGACATCCCTGGTTCCTCAATTTCGTGCACATTGGAGTCGTCCATTGTTTCTATATGCCGTCGCCCCAGCACAGTTGTCACAACAGTGCTTTGCTTTTTCAGTTTTGTTTTCGAAAATCCTTGAATTTCCTGTGCAAGTGAATGCATTGCATCTGTCAAATGGGTTTTTGCAAGCACAAATACTGAGAACCGCTAATCTCGCTAGCAGTATATTGTAATCCAATGAAGTGCTCGCGTTTTTATTGCAAACTAACGTCTTTCCGAACGCTAGTTATCGGGCTACCACCTGTCACAGTCATACAAATGGGAAATATGAACGGGATTGTGTCACGTGAACAGAGTCGTGTTGCAGGGAGCAGCCTCGTTCTGAGCGGTGGCAACACCTAGGTAGCGAGAAAGAAAAACAGGGAGACGGGTGGATTGTGGGTTTGTTAGCCTTGATGTTTTCCTGAAATGGACGAATTGTAACACTATAACACGATTTTTATTATAGCAAGTATTTATTATATACCAACACTATACTGCGAAGATACAGGACACATTTTGGTTTGAGGAACACCTTGAACAAGTAAAATGTCACGGGGGGTAATGCAGCCGAGCCAGCAGAAGCTGGCAGAGAAATTTACCATCCTTAACGACAGGGGAATCGGGATGCTCACCCGGGTCTATAACATCAAAAAGGTAACTAAGATATGTCTTTGTTACATTCTTCTTAAGTTCATAAATGTATATATAAATGCATCCATTCTTAGGTAAGTAACTAGAAACCTGTGTTTGGTTCTAATAATACAACGTTACATGACTGGTGCAAAGCATCGGGAATGTTCAGGAATCAGTGCAAGGCCTTAATGCTAGCTAGCCTGCTTCTAATGGTAGACAGACTGCTAGCTAATCGTCCTCATCTTGTAGTAGCTCGTTAGGCAGAAAGCTCGGGTGGGTGCATAGCCAGAAACGACATTCTGTACGGTCTACCATCTAACTATCATTATAGATATTAGGTCTGATTTCAAGAATCCGTACGTCTGTTAACACACAACGTTAGCTAGCTAACTATGATCAGCCCCCAAACCCTTCAATTGATAGTTTGCTGTTGAGTGTGATGATAAGTGAACGTGTTGATGACAGCAATTTAGGTAGCATGCTAGTAGTGATGGGGGCGGGGGGTATTTTAGTCGATATCATTTTGACTATCGCAATATGTTTAGAGCACTTATTTCCATGATTGATCAAAACGAGTTCTCATGGCTCGCTCTTGTCCATCTGCAGCAGAGACATGGTGAGCAATATGTTTGGAACATCGAATCACAATGAAATCACAGTATCAAATCACAATACTGGGTGTGCAGCAAAGTAAAATACTGCAATGATAGACTACGGTATAAAACCCTCCATTTGGAGACTATCGCAATACTGGGTGTGCATGATTTTGATCCAATCTTTTTCAAGGTCTTGTTGAGCAGCTGACTTGTTTTTTAATATGTTGTGTTAGCGCAGGGCTTGAGCAAAAGCCTGTACACCCAGTAGCTCTCCTGGATTGTTGGCCAGCATGCACCATTACAATTACAACCAAATACTCTGTCTTTATTAAATAATTCCCTCATTCAATGATCCAGGTACCAAATGGCTAAGGTGGGCGACTTCTAAGCAAAGTAGCTAACTAAGACATGTTTGGGATGGTGTTGTGCCGAAAATCACCCCCCCTGACAAGAGTTCTTCCCCCCTTCGCGTTCTTCATTGCTGGGACTTGCTTGCTAGTTGAGATTTCTGCTCTTCACTCCGTTGTCAGTTTAGCCTACATTTCTCAAATCTTAGTAGCAGAAAGCATTTTTGTCTGCAGTTTTTGGTTTGGCTATTTGTTTCAATATGGCGCCCTGGGCAAACCTCCCTTCCCCTCCTCTCCTCTCCCTTCCCCTCCTCTCCTCTCCCCTCCCCTCCTCTCCTCTCCCCTCCTCTCCTCTCCCTTCCCCTCCTCTCCTCTCCCTTCCCCTCCTCTCCTCTCCTCTCCCTTCCCCTCCTCTCCTCTCCCTTCCCCTCCTCTCCCCTCTCCCCTCCTCCCCCTCTCCCCTCTCCTCCCCTCCTCTCCCCTCTCCTCCCCCTCCTCCCCCCCCTCTCCTCCCCCTTTCTCCTCCCCCTCTCCTCTCCCTCCTCCCCCTCTCCTCCCCCTCCCCTCCTCCCCTCCCCTCCCCTCCTCCCCTCCCCTCCCCTCCCCTCCCCTCCCCTCCCCTCCCCTCCTCCCCTCCCCTCTCCTCTCCTCTCCTCTCCTCTCCTCTCCTCTCCTCTCCTCTCCTCTCCTCTCCTCTCCTCTCCTCTCCTCCCCTCTCCTCTCCTCTCCTCTCTTCTCCTCTCTTCTCCTCCCCTCTCCTCTCCTCTCTTCTCCCCTCCTATATCCGCTACTGATTTGTATTAGTCTATGAATAAATCTCTACCAAAATTCGTAATGTCTCCCATGTCTTATTCGATTAGTATTTTTGAAAGTGTAAGGATAATAATTCAGCCGGAGTTGTTCTGAAATGTTTATTGCTTGCCAACATTTTACTCCCTCTGTGTAATAAAACGCATACATTCATTATTAATTTCGGTTGCCTATCCTGACGTGATGTTTGTTCTATAGAAAGTATTTGACTCTGATGTGTTCCACTAAGTATTTGACTCTAGTCACAAAATTAAGGAAATTAGAAGGGGGGAGAATTCAGGCAGGGGGGAGATTTTCGGCACAACACCGGGACGATACCAGTATGACAATATTTTTGAACGTTGTCAGAAGTACATTGTATAGAGGAGAGAATCTCAGAGTGTCAGAATTATTTCTTAACATCCAATTTTGAACGCTTGGAAGGCGGTTTTACAACGAGTATGCAGCATTGGTTTCATCAACTGTGCATCGTATCAACTTTGTCGGCCTTTTGCGGTTATAAACTTGTGCCGGTGGAAAGTGGTTTTATAAAATATTTTTATTGGGGGAGGGGCGGGGCATCACACATGACAATTATATTAATGCATGCTAATAGTTAACTAGCGAGATAACCGGCCAAACTACACTATGTTTTGAATTGAATCTAGCTAGTCTGTTGTATTATTTTACCTGCTACTGCAATGTCTCTCTCTCTCCTCTGGCAACGGCCCACTGGCACACACCTTGACTTTTCCAGGATTTTCATTGCTCACCAAAAATTTGCTATAACTGGGCAAATAACTCAATAACTAGCAATGAATATTGCACATGTGACTAGGCACGTTTTGACATAAAAAAAACCCCGCATCTCTTGACTGCAGGATTGAAAGCCCTACAATAATTATACTCTGATGCGCTCTGCAAAGATTAGGAGGACAGTGCGCAACACAGCACATCCGGAGAACATTTTGATCCGGTTCTGATCGGAGTAGCCTAATTGTTTGACATAGATTTTAACGTTATTTTTAAGCAATTCTTTTCCCTTGTCCATGTGGACAATCTATAATCTGCTTTTTTTTTTTTACTTGCAAAGCGGACAAGCGTTTAATGTCAAGCTCAATGATTCTTGAGGATATAACAAAAAAATCCCTCATGAGTTTAGTTCAACTCAACTGTTGTACTCTATCAGAACCCAAAATATAAGCTTGTTTTACTCCACTATTTGTAAACAATGTAATTGTAAAGAAACACTGTAGGCCTATAGCCTCAACATGGTTAAAACGATCATTTTGATATCATGAATGATCAAAGCTATGTCTATGAATTTGAGAGTGGTTACATACTGTATCTCATAGCACAAAAGGAATAAGATCTCTTAAACCTGTGTTAAACTACAGACCTTATTTTCGGCGTTTATCCATAAAAAACATTAATTTCACTGTAAGCTTTGGCCAAAGAGCCATGGCGGAGTAGTGCCTACAAAAATATGCTATTACTATTGCTCTATTGAATGGCAGGAAATGTTATGTATTGTATCTGTAAAATCAAAACCAAAGTAAGATATCAAATAATAATTTGGCAGTCACTCAAGTAATTCACGGTTGGGATGGTGCTCTTCGGCTTGCAAGCCTCCCCCTTTTTCCTCCAAACATAACGATGGTCATTATGGCCAAACAGTTCTATTTTTGTTTCATCAGACCAGAGGACATTTCTCCAAAAAGTACGATCTTTGTCCCCATGTGCAGTTGCAAACCGTAGTCTGGCTTTTTTATGGCGGTTTTGGAGCAGTGGCTTTTTCCTTGCTGTCGAAAAAGGACTCGTTTTACTGTGGATATAGATTATTTTGTACCTGTTTCCTCCAGCATCTTCACAAGGTCCTTTGCTGTTGTTCTGGGATTGATTTGCACTTTTCGCACCAAAGTACGTTCATCTCTAGGAGACAGAACGCGTCTCCTTCCAGGGCGGTATTACATTTACATTTAAGTCATTTAGCAGACGATCTTATCCAGAGCGACTTACAAATTGGTGCATTCACCTTATGATATCCAGTGGAACAACCACTTTACAATAGTGCATCTAACTCTTTTAAGGGGGGGGGGGGGGTTAGAAGGATTACTTTATCCTATCCTAGGTATTCCTTAAAGAGGTGGGGTTTCAGGTGTCTCCGGAAGGTGGTGATTGACTCCGCTGACCTGGCGTCGTGAGGGAGTTTGTTCCACCATTGGGGTGCCAGAGCAGCGAACAGTTTTGAGTGGGCTGAGCGGGAACTGTACTTCCTCAGAGGTAGGGAGGCGAGCAGGCCAGAGGTGGATGAACGCAGTGCCCTTGTTTGGGTGTAGGGCCTGATCAGAGCCTGAAGGTACGGAGGTGCCGTTCCCCTCACAGCTCCGTAGGCAAGCACCATGGTCTTGTAGCGGATGCGAGCTTCAACTGGAAGCCAGTGGAGAGAGCGGAGGAGCGGGGTGACGTGAGAGAACTTGGGAAAGTTGAACACCAGACGGGCTGCGGCGTTCTGGATGAGTTGTAGGGGTTTAATGGCACAGGCAGGGAGCCCAGCCAACAGCGAGTTGCAGTAATCCAGACGGGAGATGACAAGTGCCTGGATTAGGACCTGCGCCGCTTCCTGCGTGAGGCAGGGTCGTACTCTGCGAATGTTGTAGAGCATGAACCTACAGGAACGGGTCACCGCCTTGATGTTAGTTGAGAACGACAGGGTGTTGTCCAGGATCACGCCAAGGTTCTTAGCACTCTGGGAGGAGGACACAATGGAGTTGTCAACCGTGATGGCGAGATCATGGAACGGGCAGTCCTTCCCCGGGAGGAAGAGCAGCTCCGTCTTGCCGAGGTTCAGCTTGAGGTGGTGATCCGTCATCCACACTGATATGTCTGCCAGACATGCAGAGATGCGATTCACCACCTGGTTATCAGAGGGGGGAAAGGAGAAGATTAATTGTGTGTCGTCTGCATAGCAATGATAGGAGAGACCATGTGAGGATATGACAGAGCCAAGTGACTTGGTGTATAGCGAGAATAGGAGAGGGCCTAGAACAGAGCCCTGGGGGACACCAGTGGTGAGAGCACGTGGTGCGGAGACAGATTCTCGCCACGCCACCTGGTAGGAGCGACCTGTCAGGTAGGACGCAATCCAAGCGTGGGCCGCGCCGGAGATGCCCAGCTCGGAGAGGGTGGAGAGGAGGATCTGATGGTTCACAGTATCAAAGGCAGCCGATAGGTCTAGAAGGATGAGAGCAGAGGAGAGAGAGTTAGCTTTAGCAGTGCGGAGCGCCTCCGTGACACAGAGAAGAGCAGTCTCAGTTGAATGACTAGTCTTGAAACCTGACTGATTTGGATCAAGAAGGTCATTCTGAGAGAGATAGCAGGAGAGCTGGCCAAGGACGGCACGTTCAAGAGTTTTGGAGAGAAAAGAAAGAAGGGATACTGGTCTGTAGTTGTTGACATCGGAGGGATCGAGTGTAGGTTTTTTCAGAAGGGGTGCAACTCTCGCTCTCTTGAAGACGGAAGGGACGTAGCCAGCGGTCAAGGATGAGTTGATGAGCGAGGTGAGGTAAGGGAGAAGGTCTCCGGAAATGGTCTGGAGAAGAGAGGAGGGGATAGGGTCAAGCGGGCAGGTTGTTGGGCGGCCGGCCGTCACAAGACGCGAGATTTCATCTGGAGAGAGAGGGGAGAAAGAGGTCAAAGCACAGGGTAGGGCAGTGTGAGCAGAACCAGCGGTGTCGTTTGACTTAGCAAACGAGGATCGGATGTCGTCGACCTTCTTTTCAAAATGGTTGACGAAGTCATCAGCAGAGAGGGAGGAGGGGGGAGGAGGGGGAGGAGGATTCAGGAGGGAGGAGAAGGTGGCAAAGAGCTTCCTAGGGTTAGAGGCAGATGCTTGGAATTTAGAGTGGTAGAAATTGGCTTTAGCAGCAGAGACAGAAGAGGAGAATGTAGAGAGGAGGGAGTGAAAGGATGCCAGGTCCGCAGGGAGGCGAGTTTTCCTCCATTTCCGCTCGGCTGCCCGGAGCCCTGTTCTATATGTATGACGGCTGCGTGGTCCCATGGTGTTTATACTTGCGTACTATTGTTTGTACAGATCAATGTGGTACCTTCAGGCGTTTTTCTGAGGTCTTGGCTGATTTCTTTTGATTTTCCCATGATGTCAAGCAAAGAGGCACTGAGTTTGAAGGTAGGCCTTGAAATACATCCACAGTTACACCTCCAATTGACTCAAATGATGTCAATTAGCCTATCAGAGGCTTCTAAAGCCATGACATAATTTTTCTGGAATTATCCAAGTTGTTTAAAGGCACAGTCAACTTAGTGTATGTATACTTCTGGCCCACTGACATTTTGATATATTGAATTATAAGTGAAATAATCTGTCTGTAAACAATTGTTGGAAAAATTGCTTGTGTCATGCACAAAGTAGATGTCCTAACCGACTTGCCAAAACTATAGTTTGTTAACAAGAAATTTGTGGAGTGGTTGAAACACTTAGGTTGGAGTCATTACAACTAGTTTATTAAAACTTCTGACTTCAACTGTAGATGTGTGTGTGGTCACAATAATTATTTTATAAAGGCTGTCAATGCTAACTGCAATATTGGTGTACTGTTTCTTTTCTCAAGACTTGAGTGTCATTTGCAGTAAAGTCTAGGCAACAAATAACATTGGATTGCTTTCTTTACATTTTTCAGCTGTGAGTTAGGTTCACATTAACCACTTTATTTTACAGAGATTGAACATGTAGATCATATTCTTTGTGTTTTAATTAGTTAAAACCTGAATTTCCCCCAAGCAGGGAAAAAGTGTCGCCTTTTTTGGCTCTCATGAGTTTGCATCCCTGATTTATGCATCTCTTGCATGCTGTTCTTTCTGCTTATCCACCCTTACAACCCTCTAATCTTCCGTGTCCTCAGGAAGCCTATAGGCTAGACGGAGAGAAGCTTACAGAGCATCCCACTTCTGGAGGCCAAGGTTCTTATAGTAGGGACAACATAGACTACACCATAATTAAAACTTCTTAGGGATCAAATCCCTTTAGTGGGATCGATTTGACAACATCCGGTGAAATTGCGGAGCACCAAATTCAAATTAAAAGACTATAAATATTTAACATTCATGAAATCACAAGTTTAATACATCAAAATAAAGCTTAACTTCTTGTTAATCCAGCCGCTGTGTCAGATTTTAGAAATGCTTTATGGCGAAAGCAAACCATTCGATTATCTGAGGAGAGCACCCTGCATACAAACACATGAAAATCATATTTCAACCAGGCAGGTGCGTGACAAAAGGCAGAAATAGCGATTTAATATATGCCTTACCTTTGAACATCTTCTTCTGTTGGCACTCCAAAATGTCCCAGGAACATCACAAGTGATCCTTTTGTACGATAATGTCCTTCTTTATGCCCCAAAAATGTCCATTTATTTGGCGCGTTTGATTCAGAAATACACCGGTTTCAACTCGCCCAACATGCCTACAAAGTATCTAAGTTACCCGTAAACTTGGTCCGAACATTTCAAACAACGTTCTTAATCCATTCTTAGGTACCCTAAAACGTAAATAATCGATCAAATTTAAGACGGATATACTGTGTTCAATACCGGATAAAAACAACGTGAAGCGCGTTCCATGTCATGCGCACCAAAAGACTTGAGTCCATCTGAGTGACACATGGAAAGAACAGGACTACTTCTTCATTTCTCAAAAGAAAAACATCAACCAATTTCTAAATACTGTTGACATCTAGTGGAAGCCATAGGAACTGCAACCAGATTTCTATTAAAAAGGGCTTCCCATAGAAAACTAATGGAAAACACAGACCTCAAAACAATTATTCCCTGGATGGATTGTGCTCGGGGGGGCCAAATCAGTTCTGTTATACTCACAGACATTATTCAAACGGTTTTAGAAACTACAGAGTATTTTCTATCCAAATCTACTAATAATATGCATATCCTAGCTTCTGGGCCTGAGTAGCAGGCAGTTTACTTTGGGCACGTGAAAATAGTGCCCCCTATCCCTAAGACGTTTTAATAGCATCAGTATTGAATGAATGAAAGTTTGGGACACTCACATAGGCCTAGATAAGAAGGTCCCCCTACGTGGCATAACAAAGGCCTATGTCCTTGGCCTGTAACGAACATATTAGAATGTAGTATTATCTCCAAAACCAGTTCTTTTCAATTAGATATGCATGTTAGTCACTTAAGAGCCTGTGTTGATGTATACCTTTCTCTCTTTCTGTTACAATGCTTCTCCTCCAGCAAGGACAAGTTTGGAAGGTTTGCACAGCTTTTCGCCTTCCACTAAATCTCAACCTTCCTTTCCTATCGCCTTCTACCTAGTCTCATGTTTCATGACCCCTCTCTATGTTAACCACAGTGCCTTAGCACATAGTGTTGTACAGCTGCTATAAGAGGTCTGTGTTGCCAAATCGGAACGCTTTTGTTTCCCGTCTCATTGAGCTATTGCCAGAAAAATGGTCTTTAAAAGCAGAATTATAATAGAAAGGCTTTTGATTGACAGCTACTGTGTGTTACTGTGTGTTTTGAGAAACATGGTGTTTCGTGTTGTACTTTTCTCTCCCATTCTTAAATCCTTGCCCTTCAGTAGTAATCGCAATACTCGTCAGTGGCCAACAACTTGACTTTGAGCCAATCTGAGAGCACGAACCCCCACCTGGGGGAGTCAACAACAAAAAATGACAAATAAGGGCATTTTCTTCGTACATCCACGGATGAGCCAGTCACACTTCATATGCAATGTAGGCTATGGGATGGTAGCTAGCTAAGTGTAGAGTTGCAATGCACACAACTAGAGGTCGACCGATTATGATTTTTCAACGCCGATACAAATTATTGGAGGGCCAAAAAAAGCCGATACCGATTAATCATCCGGGGGAAAAAAATATATATATAAAATAAATAATACAAAAAAAAAAAAAAATGTATTTGTAATAATGACAATTACAACAATACTGAATGAACACTTATTTAAACTTAATATAATACATCAATAAAATCAATTTAGCCTCAAATAAATAGTGAAACATGTTCAATTTGGTTTAAATAATGCAAAAACAAAGTGTTGGAGAAGTAAATGTGCAATATGTGCCATGTCAAAAAGCTAACGTTTAAGTTCCTTGCTCAGAACATGAGAACATATGAAAGCTGGTGGTTCCTTTTAACATGAGTCTTCAATATTCCCAGGTAAGAAGTTTTAGGTTGTAGTTGTTATAGGACTATTTCTCTCTATACGATTTGTATTTCATATACCTTTGACTATTGGATGTTGTTATAGGCACTTTAGTATTGCCAGTGTAAGCGTATAGCTTCCGTCACTCTCCAGCAGCCACCCTCGAAGCAGCGTTACCCATGCAGAGCAAGGGGAACAACCACTCCAAGTCTCAGAGCGAGTGACGTTTCAAACGCTATTAGCGCGCACCCCGCTAACTAGCTAGCCATTTCACATCGGTTACACCAGCCTAATCTCGGGAGTTGATAGCCTTGAAGCACAGTGAAGAGCTGCTGGCAAAAAGCACGAAAGTGCTGTTTGAATGAATGCTTACGAGCCTGCTGGTGCCTACCACCGCTCAGTAATACTGCTCTATCAACTCATAGACTTAATTATAACATAACACACAAATACGAGCCTTAGGTCATTAATATGGTCGAATCCGGAAACTATCATCTCGAAAACAAGACGTTTATTCTTTCAGTGAAATACGGAACCGTTCCGTATTTTATCTAATGGGTGGCATCCCTAAGTCTAAATATTCCTGTTACATTGCACAACCTTCAATGTTATGTCATAATTAGGCGGCCCAAACTGTTGCATATACACTGACTCTGCGTGCAATGAACGCAAGAGAAGTGACACAATTTCACCTGGTTAATATTGCCTGCTAACCTGGATTTCTTTTAGCTAAATATGCATGTTTAAAAATACATACTTCTGTGTATTGATTTTAAGAAATGCATTGATGTTTATGGTTAGGTACAGTCGTTCAACGATTGTGCTTTTTTCGCAAATGTGCTTTTGTTAAATCATCCCCCGTTTGAAGTTGGCTGTCTTTGTTAGGAAGAAATAGTCTTCACAGTTCGCAACGAGTCATGTTAGCAGGCAATATTAACTATATATGCAGGTTTAAAAATATATACTTGTGTATTGATTTTAAGAAAGGCATTGATGTTTATGGTTAGGTACACATTTGAGCAACGACAGTCCTTTTTCGCGAATACGCACCGCATCGATTATATGCAACGCAGGACACGCTAGATAATTACACATTGTTGATGATCTTACTAGTTTAACTAGTGATTATGATTGATTGATTGTTTTTTTATAAGATAAGTTTAATGCTAGGTAGCAACTTACCTTGGCTTCTTACTGCATTCGCGTAACAGGCAGTCTCCTCGTGGAATGTAATCAGGTTGTTAGAGCGTTGGACTAGTTAACCGTAAGGTTGCAAGATTGAATCCCCGAGCAGACAAGGTAAAAATCTGTCATTCTGCCCCTGAACATGGCAGTTAACCCACCGTTCCTAGGCCGTCATTGAAAATAAGAATGTGTTCTTAACTGACTTGCTTAGTTAAATAAAGGATAAATAAAGATGTACAAAATAATAATAATCTGTGTCCAAAAATACCGATTTCCGATTGTTATGAAAACTTGAAATCGGCCATTCCAATTAATCGGTCGACCTCTACACACACAACACTAAATACTTCCTCCAAGTTAGCTAACCACTGTAGCTAGTATTGGCACTATAATTCATCACAATGGTTGTTAGCTGCCAAGTTAGTGCAGTGTCCTTGGCTGGCTGGCTAGGTTGTGCTAGCTAGTTAATATGCTAACGTTAGCTAGCTAGCTAAACATTTGGCTATGGTCTGACACTGGCAGTATGGGATTATGGAGAGTGAATTAAATTGTTTCTTTGCCATCTTGCTAGGTAATTATCTAGTTGATACTAACCAGATGGCCACAGTAAGGGCTTTCTACAAAATAGCAACATTAGCGCAGATCACTTGGAATCTAGACTATAAGCAATACGAACGGATATGCATTGTCAAACAACGCTACTGCCACCTTCTGGCTTGGAGTATTTTAACAAGGCTGAGTTCCAAAGTCTGAGGTGTGAACACAAACGAGATTGACTGCCGACACTGTTCAGAGGTTGGCAGGCAAGCATTTGACAATCTTACCGGTGTGTTTGAGCTGTTTCTGCATCATGTTTTGTTTCTTTGTCATAATAGTTGTGAATATCGCAAAACTGGTATCGTGACAACCCTACTGTAGGCAACTCCAGGACAGCATTAGAATGCTTGACACTCCACAGAGCCACATTAACCAGTTCAACCAATTAATCCAATCACTGTTTTAAGTACACAGAGAGCTTAATTGTCTAATTGAAAGCTTTTGAATACTTTTTAAAGTTGTTGTTGGCAGTTAATTGTTGACCAATGATGACTGGCTTTATAGTGGATGAAGATACGTCACCTACAGAGGCTATTGTGTATCATTCTGTGTATTTTCATGTTGATGTGGCAAATTGTATGCAACACCATGCAAAAAACTGTGCATTGTTTTCATGCTGTACTGTTAGGTTATTCAGGCTTGATAAGGCAAGACTTGGTGAAAGTCTGACATTAATACAGTAAGGTTGTGTAAGTTACAATTAGGGTCATGTTCTTTAGGCATCAAACGGAAGAAAACAGACTAAAACAAGGAGGGACATCCTGGGTGTAAATTTTCGCTTTCTGTGGGCAAAACACTCTAAATATTTTACATTTTCTCTTGCGTGCCCTAATGAGCTTGACCCTGATGCTTTGACTGCCCACCGTTTTCATATACAAGCCTACTTCCTCCAATGATTGTGGTATAGTATTCCAGTTAGAGTCCACACACACCATAAGGTTTAGTAACTATCATTATTAACCTATGTGATGGCAACACATGCATGCACAGCATCCTGTTCACCGTATGACACGTGTACCCCAAATGCATGCCTCTTTACCACCATGTTAAAGGGGAATTTGACCTAAAATCCCAAATGTCCCAAGTGATTCCATACATTGAAACTAGTTAGGTGGAGTTTTCCTTCTTCCCCCTCTCTCTCCCTGCAGTCTAGAACTGGAAAGCTGCTAAAACAGGTCACGTGATGTGTCTTTGTGCACTGCTAGCTCTGCTGTCAGTCAGAGACACATTTTGTTTTTTTGAACGCATATGGCTGAATTAGCAAAAAATATATAAGTACTCTCAAAGACTAACAATGTGTCATGTTATAGCCTGAATTTTAAAATGGATTAAATTGCACACACACAAAATGTAATTGGCCTACACACAATATCCCATAATGTCACAGTGGAATTCTGTTTTTTGAAACGTTTACAAATTATTTAAAAATGAAATGCTGAAATGTCCAAGTTTCCAACCCCTTTAAGGCAAGCCTAAATAAGTTCAGGAGTAAACATTTGCATAACAAGTTTCATGGACTCATGGCAATAATAGTGTTTAACTAACCTTATCTATATACCCCACATGCAATTATCTGTAAGGTCCCTCAGTTGAGAAGTAAATTTCAAACATAGATTCAACTACAAAGACCAGGGAGGTTTTCCAATACCGCACAAAAAAGGGCACTTATTGGTAGATGGGTAAAATACAAAGCAGACATTGAATATCCCATTGAGCATGGTAAAGTTATGAATTACACTCTGAATGGTGTATCAATACACCCAGTACCTATGAAGATACAGGCGTCCTTCCTAACTCAGTTGCCGCAGAGGAAGGAATTCACTTTTTGTCCTGAATATAAAGTGTGTTGTATTGGATTTGCCCCAAACATATTACTGAGTACTACTCTCCATATTTTCTAGCATAGTGGTGGCTGCGTCATGTTATCGGTATGCTTGTAATCTTTAAGGACTGGGGAGTTTTTCAGGATTAAAAGTAAACGGAATGGAGCTAAACACAGGCAGAATCGTAGAGGAAAACCTGATACACCTTTCAGCAGGACAATAACCCTACAACACAAGGTCAAATCTACGCTGGAGTTCCTTACCAAGAAGACCGTAACAGTGGCAGAGTTATAGTTTTGACGTACATCTACTTGAAGATCTATGGAAAGACCTGAAAATGGTTATCTAGAAATGATCAACAACCAATTTGACAGAGCTTGAAGAATATTGAAAAGATAATTGGCAAATGTTACACAATGCAGGTGTGGAAAGCTCTTTGAGACTTACACAGAAAGACTTACAGCTCTAATCGCTGCCAAAAGTACTCCTACAAAGTATTGACTTGGGTGTAAATTAGATATTTCATGTGAGTACTCAACAGTCAAATGCCCATTCCTAGTCTCATACAGCATAGCTTTGAAGTGGGTCCTCTGCAGTGAGTCACTGGGTCCAGGAGTCCGGATTCCTCTCCCATCCTGCGTTTTAAATACCGTCCGAGCCAAATATCCACTGCCTTAGGGGGTCTACCCTGGTTTTCAGGAAGTGAAAGACTCCCAGGTATGTGCTGCTCTGTCACGAGAATTTTTATCCCAATTGTTAAACTCAACTATCACTCAAGCTTTAAATAATTCCCAGAGGTTGTAATGCCCTGGTTAATAAAGAATTATTCAAAGACCCAGTCTGCAATAGATCAATACTTTATTCAGAGAGTACTCTCCCGTCAAAAATGAGAACACAGTAATTGTATAACTCCCATACCCACACACACACAAACACACACCAGTAGAAACTCCACCTCCCTTTAGGTGGGCTGTATTTTTCCACAATACGAACACATCATTTCTCATCTTCTGTAAGCCTAGCCATTTCTAACAGCTACTCCCCTACCTAGATTGGGGAGGCCTCTTTCCTGTTATTGGTTTCAGAGTTATCACAAGTCGACAGTTCAGTTGGCCTTGAATGTCTCAACTATACATTTCTCACATTGCTACATAGTAACAAAGTGGTTTTTGTCTTAACTTGTCTTAAATACACATTATTGGATTATAGTCTTATAATTCTAATACATTTCACACAGTGATACAGTTTCAGAGTGGAACACTTTAGCCATTATCTTAAAACATACAAATTATTATAGCATGCTCCCAGCCTGTGATTTGTTTGTCAGGTTAGGTACTATGACTGCAAAAATAAAGAATATCCATGCAAATGGACCACAAAAACTGGAATACAAAACATTCAAACATTGTTTTAGTTACATATACAAATATTTTAAAAACTAGTATACAACATGTTAGCAACCTATTGTATGTGCATCATGAAAGTCTTTGTGTCTACTTCATTCTGGAGTGATATCTTCTAACCGGGTTCTTTCTCAGGTCTCTCCTCTAGTAATGTTGGCTGGAAGATTAAAGTAGGCTTGGGCAGGTGGGATGAAGGATTCTTGTAAATCACCATTGGGTGTTGTTACCATTCCAGCACCTGGTCAACCAGTTTCTCCCTGAACTGCAAAAAAATGTTTTGTTCATTTTTTAACGTTTTTTTTGGGGCCACCCACTGGTTGGACTGTTTTGGGATGAAGTGTTTCTCACCTACACAATTAATGCAGAGTGCAGCTAGACATGTTTACATGGTACACACACAGACTTATTCTTAATGATAATTGTTGTGTTTCACAAAATACCGGTAGCTTATGTTGTAACAGGAAATATGGTACTTCATATTATTCTAGACATAATGTATTCAAAATGTGATGTACATGCGTGATATATTTTATAATAGACCTACTTTTCTTTATATATGTATTTTTATCAAGTTATTCAAGTAGCTTGTTCCCTATCCACATTTTCCTTATTATATTCCAAATTAGTATTATGTGTATTGAGAAATGATTAACTTCCAAACATAAATCAATTGATGCCATGTTTACTAACCTATAAAACCTTTTTGTTATGGCCATTGTGCTACATATTGTTAGGATAATCATGCCCCCTATTGACAGGGGGAGGGAGTTGCAGATAAACAAGAGACCAGGAAATAATCTACACTAGGTGGTTCCTGCGGCCAGGTATTCCACACAAGGCTCTACAGTTGCCTAAAATGTTGTCATGCAAATAAGTCATGGCTAGCCAACACATTGGAAAAAGGTGTGAACATATCCAGTAGACAACATCAACTCAAATGGGTGCCAGAGGTACTTGCTGTTGCTTAGTCGTTTGAAGACCGATCTATTGACGCCAGAACCTGTGAGTGAGATGGGGAAATTGACCTCCGTTATTTGTGGCACAATGGGACTTCATGATACATTTGCAATATTGGCTGTAGGAATGTTTACATAGTATTTAATGTTTTTATCGCTACTAGCCATCTCCTGCATCTGTCTATTTTTCAATGGAAAATAGTGAAACTTTGCCTTCTTCCCTAGATGTCTTATATAGTGCATACCATGTGGCGTCAAGCCGCATGGTATGCACTATATAAGACATCTAGGGAAAGGACATAAACAGTGCATTCGGAAATTATTCAGACCCCTTGAGGTTTTCCACATTTTGTTACGTTACAGCCTTATTCAAAAATGTATGAAATGATTTTCCTTTATCTATCTACTAACAAAACCTCAATGACGAAGCAAAAATTATATAAAAACATTTTTCTAAATGTTTTAAAAATGGAAATATCACATTTACATAAGTATTCTGACCCTTTACCCAGTACTTTTGTTGAAGAACCTTTGGCAGCGATTACATCCTCAAGTCTTCTTTGGGTATGAGGCTACAAGCTTGGCACACCTGTGTTTGGGGAGTTTCTCCCATTCTTCTCTGCAGATCCTATCAAGCTCTGTCAGGTTGGATGGGGAGCGTTGCTGCAAAGCTATTTTCAGGTCTCTCCAGGGATGTTCGATCTGGTTCAAGTCCAGGCTCTGGCTGGGGCACTCAAGGACATTCCGACACTTGTTCTGAAGCCACTCCTGCGTTGTCTTGGCTGTATGCTTAGGGTCAATGACTTGTTGGAAGGTGAAACCTTTGCCCTAGTCTGAAGTCCTGAGCGCTCTGGAGCGCTCTAATTGTCATCAAGGATCTCTCTGTACTTTTCTCTGTTCATCTTTCCCTTGATCCTGACTAGTCTCCCAGTCCCTGCCGCTGAAAAACACCCCCACAGCATGATGCTGCCACCACCATGCGTCACCGTAGGGATGGTGCCAGATTTCCTCCAGACCTAACGCTTGGCATTCAGGCCAAAGAGTTCAATCTTGGTTTCATCAGACCAGAGGATCTTGTTTCTCATGGTCTGAGAGTCCTTTAGGGGCCAATTGGCCAACTCCAAGCATGCTGTCATGCGCCTTTTACTGAGGAGTGGCTTACGTCTGGCCATTCTACCATAAAGAACTGATTTGTGGAGTGCTGCAGAAAAGGTCCTCCTTGAAGGTTCTCCCATCTCCACAGAGGAACTCTCGAGCTCTATCGAGTGACCATCGTGTTCTTCGTCACCTCCTCCCTGACCAAGGCCCTTCTTCCCCCGATTGCTGAGTGTGGCCAGGCAGCCAGCTCTAGGAAGAGTCTTGGTGACTCCAATAAAGTTGTAGAAACATCTCAAGGATGATCAATGGAAACAGGATGCACCTGAGCTCAATTTCAAGTCTCATAGCAAAAGGTCTGAATATTTATGTAAATGAGGCATTTCTGTTTTTTATTTAACACATTTGCAAAAAAATGTAAACCTGTTTTTGCTTTGTCATAATGGGGAATTGTGTGTAGATTGTTGAAGAACAACATTAATTTAATCCATTTTAGAATAAGGCTGTAACGTTTTTAAAAGAAAGTGGGAAAGGGGAAGGGGTCTGAATACTTTCTGAATGCACTGTGCGTCAGAGTTTGCCCCACGAGCGCACATGTGCAGTTGTTAACCATCTCCGCTGTTGCAGTCGGCCACATAAAACATCTGTGATTATTTTATATAAATATTTAAAGTGGAAAAGTATACATTTCCTGACTCAAAACTGATACTACTTTTGATCAAATGTGTAGATATTTGTATGACATGACCACATTCAACAACTGAGACAAACTGAACAAGTTCCACAGACATGTGACTAACAGAAATGGAATAATGTGTCCCTGAACAAAGGGGGGGTCAAAAGTAACAGTCAGTATCCGGTGTGGCCACCAGCTGCATTAAGTACTGCAGTGCATGTCTTCCCTGTAACGAACAGCGTTGAGATTGCCTGAAATGACAACAAGCTCAGTCTGACCATGACGGACCCTCCACCTCCAAATCGATCCCGCTCCAGAGTACAGGCCTCGGTGTAACGCTCAGTCCTTCGACGATAAACGCGAATCCGACCACCACACCTGGTGAGACAAAACCGTGACTCATCAGTGAAGAGCACTTTTTGCCAGTCCTGTCTGGTCCAGCGACGGTGGGTTTGTGCCCGTAGGCGATGTTGTTGCCGGTGATGTCTGGTGAGAACCTGCCTTACAACAGGCCTACAAGCCCTCAGTCCAGCCTCTCTCAGCCTTTTGCGGACAGTCTGAGCACTGATGGAGAGATTGTGCGTTCCTGGTGTAACTTGGGCAGTTGTTGTTGCATCCTGTCCCGCAGGTGTGATATTTGGATGTACCGATCCCATGCAGGTGTTACACGTGGTCTGCCACTGCGAGGACGATCAGCTGTCCGTCCTGTCTCCCTGTCGCGCTTTCTTAGGCGTCTCACAGTACGGACATTGTAATGTTTTGCCCTGGCCACATCTGCAGTCCTCATGCCTCCTTGCAGCATGCCTAATGCACGTTCACGCAGATGAGCAGGGACCCTGGGCATCTTTCTTATGGTGTTTTTCAGAGTTAGTAGAAAGGCCTCTTTGGTGTCCTAATTTTTCATAACTGTGACCTTAATTGCCTACCGTCTTTAAGCTGTTTGTGTCTTATCGACCGTTCCACAGGTGCATTAATTGTTTATGGTTCATTGAACAAGCATGCGAAACAGTGTTTAAACCCTTTACAATGAAGATCTGTGAAGTTATTTGGGGTTTTACGAATTATTTTTGTTTATGAATGTGGTAACCTATTTAGTCGTATGCCTTCAATTAAACAAAGAATGTCTACAATATGTCTTTGAATGACAACGGAGCAGAGCTACTACTTTCCAAAGAAACGTTTTTGCAGCTTTCCTGTTCTAGACTGCAGTGAGAGAGGGGGTGAAGTCTTAACTCCACCTAACTAGTTTCAATATATGGAATCACTTGGGAAATGTTTTATTTTAGGTATACTTCCCCTTTAAGAACAATCCCCTTTGTAGAGAACTGCCCAATGAAAACCTGATCATAATTTAGGACAAAAAACTGCATTTAACCTATTGATTCCAGATGGCATTTTTAAATTACAAGACCTAAACAGGAGACCTTGTGTAGAATGTTTTGTTCTCTTCCTCTCTCTCTCTGCTCACTCCATTTTTCAGCAAAAATGAAACTTTTCACTCTTCCTGTTCATCCTATCAATCATGAACTTTATTAACAACCTTCTTAGTTGACTAACAATGCTGCTCAATGAGAATCAGCCAGTATTCAAAGATGACTGCTGTAGCATTTTTAGCTGTTTCTGTTCTCCTCCCTTTCCACTTTAGGCATGCGGGGACCCCAAAGCAAAGCCGTCATACCTGGTAGACAAAAACTTGGAGTCGGTGGTTAAGTTTATCGTACGAAAATTCCCTGCAATAGAGACACGAAACAATAATGTAAGTTCTGTTTTAAGTTTATTCAAATGACCTTATGTAGTAGGATATTGTATTAATGTTATTGATTTTGTCTGTGAGCGTTCAGAGGCAGTAACTGCCATATAGTCAGTTGGTAGAGCATGGCGCTTGTAACGCCAGGGCTGTGGGTTCGATTCCCACGGATGAACAGTATGAAAATGTATCCCCTCACTACTGTAAGTCGATCTGGATACGATAGTCTGCTTAATGATTAAATTGTAAAAAATGTAATATGCTGAGTGTACAAAACATTAAGAACACCTTCTTGATACACTCAGGAAACTGTTGACTGTGAAACCTAGTAGCGTTGCAGTTCTTGAGACAAACTGGTATGCGTGGCACCTACTACCATACCCCGTTCACCCTCTGAATGGCACACATTACACAATCCATGTCTCAATTGTCGCACGGCTTAAAAATCTTTTTTTAACCTGTCTCCTCACCTGGGCTCCCGAGTGGCGCAGCGGTCTAAGGCACTGCATCTCAGTGCTTGAGGTGTCACTAGATCTCAGTGCTTGAGGCGTCACAACAGACACCCTGGGTGTATCACAAGCGGCCGGGATTGGGAGTCCATAGGGCGGCGCACAATTGGCCCAGTGTCGTCCGGGTTTGGCCGGTGGGGGCCGTCATTGTAAATAAGAATTTGTTCTTAACTGACTTGCCTAGTGAAATAAAGGTTAAGTGGATTTAAGTGACATCAATAAGGGATCATATCTTTCACCTGGATTACCCTGGTCAGTCTGTCATGGAAAGAGCATGTGTTCATAATGTTTTGTACGCTCAGTGTATATAAAATTACTTTAGCCATGGTGTCGCCGGAAATTGTCTGTCAATATTTAAAAATGGTAACTTCTAAATGTATGATATCAGTCATACCGTATGTACATTATGTGTACTGTACATTTGTGTTGTCATATATGCTACTTTTTACTATTTGCCTTTGCTGTGTTTGTGTGAAATGTGTAGCTTACTGCCTATTGGAATGACTTTGAGCTTAATTATGTTTAACTGTGTCATTATGTCCCTTTATGTTTTTTTCTTTGTTTGTTTTTGTTCAATGTTTTGCATGCTTAATTTGGCTTTTTCTGGATTGTTCTTTTTGGTGATTTTGTGCTATTTGGAGTGCCATTTTGCTTTGCTTAGTCTGCCTTTTTGTAGTGAAACAGTTTTAGTTCTCATCTAGCCTATTGCTTCTTATCCTGATAGACTATGCAAAGGAATCTAAGTTTCATTTTACCCACCCCATCTAGGTTAAGGCGGAAATCAGTTTAATTCTGCTTCAGCTCTTGGATTCCTTCGTATAGCCTAGTAATGCATCTTGACAACTAGGTTATCTGGTCATTAAACCATTCTATTTGAATACTCATTATTCTTAACAATTAGACTATACATTTATCGTACAAGCTAGACCTATATGGCTGGGTTTACACAGTTAGCCCAATTCTGATATTTTTTGCAAAAGATCTGATCTGATTGGTCAAAAGTGGAGAAAAAAATATTAGAGTTGAGCTACCTGTGTAAACACCACATATCAGTGGGGAAACATGCAAACACAACTTGTTCTTGCTAATTTGTCTTAAAAATATGTGAAAGCTAAGCCCCTTTACCCTCATGCTATTCAACTCTGAGGCAACGTTATGTCAGAACTAGTTGGCCCAGCTAAAAAAAATCTAATATTGAATTGTATGGTTGAGATGTTGATTGGAGCATTATTCATGTGAAAATGTAACAACTAAGACTGTATTTCCATTTTCGCAGGAGAGAAACGTTTTTTGAATTAATAATAGACAATATTTGTATTGTATTGGTCTTCCATGAAATGGAATATAGGGCATCGGTAATCTAACTGCCTGAAATGACTTACTAACGTCAGAACAAACATGTCCTTATCGGTGCATTAACATTTTACTGACATACAAGACAGTCCTATAATATATGTAAGAGAATACAATTAATAATTGTATATAGCTAATGCTAGAGCTGATTTAGATAAACATAGCTAGACCAATATTTAGTCTCAATTTGGCAATAAAGCATAGCTCATGGTAATATTAGAGTCATACATACCACAACTACAAACCATACTGGATAACGTCCTCCTGAGTGGCGCAGTGGTCTAAGGCTGTGCCACTAGAGATTCTGGGTTCGAGTCCAGGCTCTGTCGCAGCTGGCCGTGACCGGGAGACCCATGGGGCGGCGCACACTAGCAACTCCTGTGGCGGGCCGGGCGCAGTGGGCGCTGACACGGTCGCCAGGTGTACGGTGTTTCCTCCGACACATTGGTGCGGCTGGCTTCCGGGTTAAGTGGGCATTGTGTCAAGAAGCAGTGTGGCTTGGTTGGGTTGTGTTTCGGAGGACGCACGGCTCTCAACCTTCGCCTCTCCCGAGTCCGTACGGGAGTTGCAGCGATGAGACAAGACTGTAATTACCAATTTGGATACCATGAAATTGGCTAATAATAAGTAAAAAAGGGTAATAATAATAATTTAAAAAAAAATTAATACTGGATAGTCACTCAGTACCTAAGGGTTCCCTACAGTGCATTTTTGTCATGAAGTCATTAGCTAATAACATCTGGAGACTGGTGTATTTAAACTATCTAAACTTTAACACTGACAAATGGTTTACTCAAGAAGTTATAGGTTATTGGCCAAATTCAAAAGTTAGATATGAAATATAGAAAATAATAGTGCCGTAAAATGTCAACCATCAAACCAGGAGAATGACATGGTGTGTGACTGCTGGTGAAAGAAGTGAACCTTACAGATAAGTTTGACATGACTACTTTGACATGCTCCTTGAGAGACTAACAAATTGTTTATTCTACATTTACAGCAACAGCTTGCACAGCTTCAAAAAGAAAAGTCTGAAATACTAAAGAATCTATCTCTATATTACTTCACATTTGTGGATGTCATGGAATTCAAGGTAAGGAAATACTTTTTTTTAACTCAATGTTAAACTACTTTAATAGGTATATTCATGTAATAATAAGCATAATGTAATATGCTTTTTATATATATATTTATTTATTTTACCTTTTATTTGACTAGGCAAGTCAGTTCTTATTTTCAATTTTCAAGTTCTTATTTTCAATGACGGCCTAGGAATAGTGGGTTAAGGGCCAGAACGACAGATTTTTACCTTGTCAGCTCAGGGATTCGATCTTGCAACCTTTCGGTTACAAGTCCAACGCTCATAGATGTGTATATAGCTGTGTTAATTAGGATAGATCAATGTCTGTGTAGCCATTTCTTCATTACTCTGAATAGTGGTAGGAAAATGCTGCACCTGTACAATCATATACGATTTAGCTATGTTGTACCTATACAATCCAGACATGAGTGTTTTATATTACTTTTAGGACAATGTTTCTGAATTGCTGAACACTATTGACGCTTGCCAGGTTTTCTTTGATGTTGTAAGTATACAAATAAATGTTTTTTCAAATCTCCTCAGATTATACCGTTTCTATAATCCTAATCAAAGCTATCTGAAGTTTTTCTTTCTGTCTTTATAGACGGTTAACTTTGACCTCACCAAGAACTACCTTGACTTAGTTGTCACCTACACTACACTAATGATGCTACTGTCCCGTATTGAAGAGCGGAAAGCAATCATTGGACTCTACAACTACGCCCATGAAATGACCCACGGGGCCAGGTACAGCTAGAGCTATGAGCAGGATTATCCTCTGTGAAATGTATTATGTGATGTCTTTTGACTTTTTTTCCCCCTCTCCTCCGCAACCAGTGACAGGGAATACCCAAGGCTGGGCCAAATGATCGTGGACTATGAGAATCCTCTGAAAAAGATGATGGAAGAGTTTGTCCCTCATGGGAAGGTGAGACACTAGACATCTGTGAATATATTCCTCAATAACACTAATATACAAACGAAAAATAGATAGCACTGTTTTTACATACACGGCACAGATAGCACCATGTAAGAAATGTCCACAATTTCCTATTAACTAGCAAGTGAATACCTATAGAAATGATTATGCACCCAGAAATACCTCCAATTTATCTCCTTCTCTTTCTGTTCCAATGGCGATAGTCTTTGTCAGACGCACTCATCTCGCTGCAGATGGTCTACCCCAGGAGGAACCTGTCTGCAGACCAGTGGAGGAACGCCCAGCTTCTGAGCCTGATTAGCGCCCCCAGTACCATGCTCAACCCAGCCCAGTCAGACACAGTCAGTGCCTACTGCCCAGTCACTTTCCTAAGCCCCTACTACTACTAAACTGCTACTAAACCCACTTTCACACCAATCAGTTAACACCTCTCACCCATCCAACACCTTATCTGGTTGACATGCCATGTGTTCTCCCATTTATTCTACTCATTCTGTAAATGTACTAGCCAGCTCTGCCGTTTGGACAATTGTGTTCATAGATGTTTTGGACAAGCTGTTTTTATAGTCCACATTATTAACAGGCCAATAATATATTTTCAGTTAACTTCATCTGTGAATACATCCTGACAAATCTCTGGTCTCTGTTCTAGATGCCCTGTGAATACCTCTCCTTAGACTGTATGGAGAAATGGATTGTGTGTAAGTTTACTGCTCAAGTTATTGTGTTAAGTTTTTTTCCCAAATTGGTCAGGGAGGATTCATTTTGAGTCTGCCCTGAGATTGGCTGGTTGGGGGTTCGATCCCTGGTCAAGTCATACCGAACCATGGGACTTCATGCCTCTGCTTGGCACTCCTCAATAAGGAGATTGAATTGGGGGTAAGGCCCTGCGACAGATTAGTGTACTGTCCAGGGGGTTTACTTGTACATCAATCTGCCTCGCGCTACATTAACAGGAGTTAGGCTCTTGCCCCTAAGGCTTTACTTGTCCAAGGATTGCTTACTTAAAACTAGATCCCCGCTCCAAAATCCTGTCTTATAACAGTCACAAGAAATATTAAAATGCTTCAGGTGGGACTGTGAAAAAAGTATAATAAGTATAATAATAAATGTTACTATATTTGCAATTGTAGAGCAGCATTCAGCTGTTTTTACAGTACTAACCCGTTTCTCCACTAGTCGGGTTCGTCCTGTGCCACGCGGTGCTGAATACTGACCCAGCAGCGCTGAGCCTGTGGAAGCTGGCCCTCCAGAGCAGCACCTGCCTCTGTCTCTTCAGGGATGAGGTCTTTCACATTCACAAGTCCTGTGAGGACCTGTTCGTCAACATCCGTGGGTAAGCCGCTCGCCAACACACCACCTTCAAACCACTCAGAATACACCGCTCTGTGTCTTTCTTATGAGGAGCTGCAGGATTATTCATGAAGCATGTCTTGTAATTGTTTTGTTTTACATGACTGATACAAGTAGTAAATACATTTGAAACCCTTAAATTATTTTGTTTTGTTTTTTGTTCATGCTGAATTTGAAGTATCATTCCAAAGTCATCTGTACCAAGGTTATTATACATTTTCACTTTTCATTTAAGTTTAATTTTAGTTTACAGTTCTGTTTGTTAGTTTTGATTAAAAAAATTATACTAAGTTTTTTTGTTGTTTTAGGTTAAGTTTTAGTTAAATGACGTTCAGCTCATAAAGGCTTCATAAAGCCTTCATAAGCACGACATGTTTCAAAGGATCTATAATCACATATCATGCTTTATAAAGGGTTCATAAATGTGGCATAACTGACATAATCACCATTGTCAAATATGACATAACCCACTATGTAGAATATGATAAACATTTGCTTTATAAAGGGTGACAGGTTGGGTCGGTTAGAATACGCTCTAAAGTCGAATCAAATTTAATTGGTCACATACACATATTTAGCAGATGTTATTGTGGGTGTAGCGAAATGCTCGTGAAGTCATATTACACACCAGCAAATCAATTACATTGAACATTACACAGTAGTGTAGCTTGTCCCCGAGCTGGTGGACGAACGGCAAGAACCGTTCGTCCACCAGATAGTTAGACAGTTCAAAAATAATTTTGAATAATACGGAGTGTTGCTGGACTTTTACTCCACCCATTCCATTGGCGGCCACAATGCGAATCACTATATGGAATACATAATCACCACGTGCTGAAAACCTTCTAACCAAACCACACTGCAGAGCATACACACTGAATTTAAGGGCAACTACACTCAAATAAAATGTTCTAAGATTTTTCACAGACCTCAAAAGCATTGTTGTGAATACATAAAATGAAATGTGTTTATATTTAAAAAGTGTTGCCAAACTGGGGGAAAACCTGAAGAAATGGGAAATCCGAAACTTGGAAAAACCAAACTGAGAAAATGTACTTTGGGGAAAAAACACAAGTAAACAGACTTTCAAAGGCCTCACCAAAGTGTTTTGCTGTGTATGTGCTGTCATCCTGCAGCATGGCTTTTTGGGGAAAGTTGAGGTCAGGTCCAATATTGACTATGCACCCAATAGGGAAAGAAGTTGGGCCATCCAAGAAATGTTTAAGAGTAATAATAAAATGTATAACATTTAGCAGGCGCTTTTATCCAAAGCGACTTAGCCATGCGTGAATACATTTTTACTTATGGGGGGTCCCGGGAATCGAACCCACTGTTCTGGCGTTGCAATGCTCTACCAAGATACATGACTTGCTTATAAATGCTTTGTGAAGCCTCAATTTAATGATTCATAAGGCCTTTATTAAGCAGTACTTTTGCCACCCTTTATAAAGCACAGGTTTGTCATTTGACAGTGGGTTACGTCACACTGTTATGCCACATTTATGAACCCTTTATAAAGCATGTAGTGTTTATGAAGCCGTTATCAGCTGCATTTAAATTGGGACCAGAATGGTCAACTAAAACGTAACATTAAAATGTGACGAAAGATGACGTTGATAGAACATTGATTCAACATGTTTTTTCCTGGTGGGTTGATCCTTGATTTTGAAATCTGCTCAACCAGTACTGGCAATGAATCTGCCAGATATGTCATCAAACTAGCACAAACGACAGGACTGTTGAATTCTAAGTCAAGTGTCAACTCACTGCTGTGTAAATCCAAACTTGCTCTTCTGAAAGCTCAGTGTGGAAAGACTGCTAGCTGCAACTTTGAACTCAGGCATTAGTTTCAAGGGCAGAGTGTATTTTCGATCATAGCGGAGTAACTAGTCCATGTAAGAACCAAGTACCTTTGCAAAGAGAGAGAGACGTAATAAATGAATTCAGACACATTTTGTTGTTGTACTGTAATTGGAGCCTTGAGAACGTGTGTGAGACATTTTTACAAAATGAAAGTACCTTAGTAAATGTGTACAGAAGTCTCCCTTCACCTTCCATCATTTTAACAACGTCCGTTGTTTTCCAGCTACAATAAACGTCTAAATGACATCAAAGAATGCAAAGAACAAGCACTATCGCAAGCGTAAGTATATCGTCCTCATTGTCCCCAGTAGTTTTTTTTTTATACTGCCTTGCAATAGAATGTTCATCATGCTAAATAAATAAAACATACATTTTGCATTCATTGCAGTGGATCCATGCATAGAGAAAGGCGCAAGTATCTTAGGTCTGCCCTGAAAGAGTTGGCCACAGTTCTGTCTGACCAGCCTGGACTGCTGGGCCCAAAGGTAAAAATATCCCCTTTTTAATCTGTCGATGGATATGTTGAATAAGTGTGCAATTTGCTTCTGTCACTAACAAGTCATCTTCAATAAATATAACACGTTATCTATGTTATGTCATAGCCTGGTTCCTCTCTAGGTTTCTTCCTAGGTTTTGGCCTTTCTAGGGAGTTTTTCCTAGCCACCGTGCTTCTACACCTGCATTACTAGCTGTTTGGGGTTTTAGGCTGGGTGTCTGTACAGCACTTCGAGATATTAGCTGATGTACGAAGGGCTATATAAAATAAAATTGATTGATTGATTGATTATGTGTGATAGTCTGAAGACGAAATTCAGCAAAACTTGGAGGACAGTGGAAGTTGATAAAGGCTTATTTTGATCAACTTCCACTGTCCTCCCAAGAGTTGCTGAATTTCCTCTTCACTTCAGTTTGCTCCTCAATTCATGTGTTTTGCATCTGTGATCCCTTTTGTGTGATAGGATGTCTGAGTCTAAAGGCCAGGTTGTTTTTCCCACAGGCTCTGTTTGTGTTCATGGCTCTCTCTTTCGCACGAGACGAGATCATCTGGCTCCTCCGCCATGCAGACAACATACAGAAGAAAAGCACAGATGACTTCATTGACAAGTAAGCTGTATTCTTAACGGTACAAACCATCTGTGGGGGATAATTGCAGATGTTTAGCTTCAAATGAATAGTGGTTTGCTTATATGAAATCCTCACCTGGGATGTATTCACTAGGAACAGCCAAAATGTGGTTAGACTAAGGTAGCGGTGGGCGATAAATCGTGCTTTGGCTATTCATTTGCAAAAGTTTTTGAGTGTAATAGGAAATGCCTGTATCACGGGTAGCACATTTTTATGTTTTTGTTATAACATCAGCATTTGCGGCATCTCACACATCTGGATCGAGTCTGTCAGCCCATAATCAACCAAAGCACACCTCAACTGTGTCACAGCACATGCACCGTGTTTCAAAAAGTGATCTACCAATCACAAACAATCCTGACCTGCCTTACCTACATGTTGTAACCGCACCCATCGAATGAAGCATCAACAGCAGCAGTGCTAAGAGGTTGGTTCCATCATCACAGACAGCAGGAAAGTTGACTAAATTGACTTGATATACTTCTTTACTCAAACTATGGAAGATCCCTTGTTACTTTTGTTGGAATCGGCTAAACTTTGAACATTGAGATTTTACATAAATGATAGAGAAGAAGCCTTGAATAGACAGTCTGTAGAAAGCCAGAAGGCTTTGGGATGTGTTTGATGGAGGAGAGCGATGTGTTGATATAGGGAAGACGGATGGATATCTGTGGATTAGGTGGAGGGGTTGAGGTCAGGAGGTGAGGGGTGCTGGTCAGTTCCCCTTAACCTCTCTAGGGTACGTGAGACTTTAGCGTCCCACGTCTTCAACAGCCAGTGAAAGTGCAGGGCGCCAAATTCAAAACAACAGAAATCCCATAATTAAAATTCCTCAAACATACATGTATTTTACACCATTTTAAAGATACACTTTAAATCCAGCCACAGTATTCGATTTCAAAAAAGCTTTACGACGAAAGCAAACCAAACGATTGTTAGGTGAGTGCCTATTCACAGAATAACACCAGCCAAAGAGAGGATTCACAAAAAGCAGAAATATAGATAAAATTTATCACTAACCTTTGATGATCTTCATCAGATGACACTCATAGGACTTCATGTTACACAATACATGTATGTTTTGTTTGGTAAAGTTCATATTTATATCCAAACATCTGAGTTTACATTGGAGCCTTACGTTCAGAAGTCACAAAACATCCTTTGATTTTGCAGAGAGCCACATCAATTTACAGGAATACTCATAATAATCATTGCTAAAAGATACAACAGTTATGCATGGAATTTTAGATGCACTTCTCCTTAACTTCTTTGGGCTGCAAGCCCAATGTCGGTACACTTATGACAACAGCCCGTCCAAGTGCAGGGCGCGAAATTCAAAAGATATTTTTTAGAAATATTTAACTTTCACACATTAACAAGTCCAATACAGCAAATGAAAGATAAACATCTTGTGAATCCAGCCAACATGTCCGATTTTTAAAAATGTTTTACAGCGAAAACACCACGTATATTTATGTTAGCTCACCACCAAATACAAAAAAGCACAGACATTTCTTTCACAGCACAGGTAGCTTGCACAAATCCGACCAAATAGAGATAGAATTAGTCACTAACCAAGAAACAACTTCATCAGATGACAGTCTTATAACATGTTATACAATAAATCTATGTTTTGTTCGAAAAATTTGCATATTTGAGGTATAAATCAGTTTTACATTGCAGCTACCATCACAGCTACCATCAGAAATAGCACCGAAGCAGCCAGAGTAATTATAGAGACCAACGTGAAATACCTAAATACTCATCATAAAACATTTCTGAAAAATACATGGTGTACAGCAAATGAAAGACAAACATCTTGTGAATCCAGCCAATATTTCCAATTTTAAGGTGTTTTACAGCAAACACAATATAGCATTATATTAGCTTACTACAATAGCCTACCACACAACCCCATTCATTCAACGCAACGTTATCGATGGCGAATAAACCAGCAAAATATATAAATTTTTTCACTAACCTTCATAAACTTCATCAGATGACAGTCCTATAACATCATATTACACAATACATATATGGTTTGTTCGAAAATGTGCATATTTAGAGCTGAAATCCGTGGTTATACATTGTGAAAACTTAGCATCTTTTTCCCAGAATGTCCGGATATATTTCTGACACTCACCTATTCTGACCAAATAACTATTCATAAACTTTACTAAAAAATACATGTTGTATAGGAAATGATAGATACACTAGTTCTTAATGCAATCGCCGTGTTAGAATTCTAAAAATAACTTCAGTACGACATGCAGCTTACGTTATAGCGAGAGAGCGCCCAAAATCTGGGCGCAAACTAATAGTAAACATGTTCGACAGATATATGAAATAACATCATAAATGGGTCCTACTTTTGATGATCTTCCATCAGAATGTTGTACAAGGGGTCCTTTGTCCAGAACAATCGTTGTTTGGTTTTAGAATGGCCTTTTCCCCACTCGAATTAGCAAGCAAAACTAGCCAAGTGGCGCTAAGCTCTCCTTCGTGAACAAACGCAGAGAACGGAACACGCCAAAACTCCCGAAAAAAATTCAATAATCTGATTAAACTATATTGAAAAAACATACTTTACGATGATATTATCACATTTATCAAATAAAATCAAAGCCGGAGATATTAGACGAATGTCTATAGCGAATGCTTTTCAGAAGCCAATACTGATGACCTTTATGCGTCTTCCTGAACAAAGGAATTCGGGGTCATGTCATTGCAAGCTCTCTCTTTTGACCATAGAAATACCTAGAAACCCCATTTCTCCTCTCACAGCCTACTGACATCTAGTGGAAGGCGTATGAAGTGCATGTATAGTCATAAATTTCAAGCAAATTGATAGGGAGGCCCTGGAACAGAGCCTCGATTTCAGATTTTTCACTTTCTGACAGGAAGTTTGCTGCAAAATGAGTTCTGTTTTACTCACAGATATAATTCAAACGGTTTTAGAAACTTGAGTGTTTTCTATCCAATAGTAATAATAATATGCATATTGTACGAGCAAGAATTGAGTACGAGGCCGTTTGAAATGGGCACCTTTTATCCAAGCTACTCAATACTGCCCCTGCAGCCATAAGAAGTTGCAACCGCTGTGTCAGATTTCAAAAAAGAGTCGGTGCTCAGAGCCCAATCAAGACACAAATATAGCCGCCATATTATGCAGTCAACAGAAGTCAGAACTAACAATATAAACATTCACTTACCTTTGATGATCTTCATCAGAATGCACTCCCAGGAATCTCAGTTCCACAATAAATGTTTGTTTTGTTCGATAATGTCCATCATTTATGTCCAAATTCCTCCTTGTTGTTCTAGAGTTCAGTACAGTCCGTAAAAACATGACAAACGAAGTGTTGAATCAATCTTTAGGATGTTTTTAACATAATTCTTCAATGTTCCATGCTCTCACGTGAACGCGCATGGTCAGAGCTTGGTAGACCTCTTATTCCTCTCTCCTTCGGCCACACTAAACAGTAGAGGCATCAGTCAAGGTTCTAACGACTGTTGACATCTAGTGGAAACCTTAGGAAGTGCAACATTACCAATATCCCACTATCTTCAATAGGAGCTGAGTTGAAAATCGACCAATCTCAGATTTCTCACTTCCTGGTTGGATTTTTTTCTCAGATTTTTGCCTGCCTGATGAGTTCTGTTATACTCAGACATCATTCAAACAGTTTTAGAAACTTCAGAGTTTCTGAAGATAAAGTTTTGTTAGTATGCTATAACTGTTCTATAACTGTATGTTTTCATTATTATTAGCTTGCTAGCCAGTGAGATCGCTAATCTGCTCGTTTTGATGGGCCTCGTTCCAATACTCTAGTCTAAAATATAATCGTGATGACGTTTGGTTTGGGCCTTGTTTCAGTAGATATAAAAGTAGTGTTATGGTATTACATCAGTGCCACCTAGTGGTGGGCCATTCATAATATAGCGATCTCATCTGTCAGTGGCTGGATAAGAAAGAGAAGTTATCACCTTATTGCCTTCATCAATTTAACATTGCCAGATCCGTCATTACTGCAAAAAGGCAGGTTAAACCATTTTTTAATAAATTAATTGAATTTAATAAGTGGTTCTTATGGTTGTGGAAGGCTTATAATTATCCTAGGTATCATTTTACATGCCCTGAGCTCTTTCGATTATTGCTGACTGTTTGCTGTATATTGATGTTTCATTGTACAGAAAAGCTTATTTAGAGAAATGTTTTAAATATCGATATACACTACATGATAAAGAGTGTGGACACCACCTCGTCGAACATCACATTCCATGTCATGGGCATTAATATGGAGTTGGTCCCCCTTAGCTGCTACAACACCCTCTACTCATCTGGGAAGTCTTTTCCACTATTTCCAATTTCATCGATAGGGTTGAGGTCAGGGCTCTGTGCAGGCCAATCAAGTTCTTCCACACCGACCTCGACAAACCATTTCTTTATAGTCCTCTCTTTGTGCACAGGGGCGTTGTCATGCTGAAACAGGAAAGGACCTTCCCCGAACTGTTGTCACAAAGTTGAAAGCAAACAATCGTCTAGAATGTCATTCTATACTATACAGCTAATATGCATTGGGGCGGTTAGCGTTCTCCTGGCATCCGCCAAACCCAGATTCATCCATTGGACTGCTAGATGGTGAAGTGTGATTCATCACTCCAGAGAACGCGTTTCCACTGCCAAGAGTGTGCAAAGCTGTCATCAAGGAAAAGGGTGGCTACTTTGAAGAATCTGAAATATAAAATATATTTAGATTTGTTAAACACTTTTTTGGTTACTACATGATTCCATATGTGTTATTTCATAGTTTTTTTTACACTATTATTCTACAGTGTAGAAAATACAGAAAAACCCTTGAATGAGAAGGTGTGCCCAAACTTGTGACTGGTACTGTATACCGTGTATAAGTAAAACATGTATTTTTACTTTTAGGCAATATCGCCTACCCCTAGACAAGGGGTACTCACACTATTTGAGAAGGTTCGGTCACGCACATTTCCTAGGTGGCATAGGTCAGGATGTATATTGTTATTTATCGGCGTAGTAACAAACCCCCACCTCGCAACACATGTACCCCAAACTCTTCTCACCCTTCTTTTTGGACAGAGAAAATGTTGCAATTCTACACATTTTGCAATGTCTTATGTGTCGTCATAATGATACCTGAGTGACTCATAACTACTTTTTTGAGTTTGGATCCCGCTACGCGGTTGGCATCAGTTGCTGGGACCGCTGCTATCTGTCCAGTGATCCTACCGACCGGATCTGAGGAGCTGTTTGGCCTAGCTGCTAACTAGCTGCCTATCAAGCTAGCATGGTTTTCTTGCTAAATGTGTTGCAGGCTGCTTGAACACAGCCTGCAACGCATTTAGCCATTGTGGCTGGGACTGCAGATTGTCCCTGGCTTGTGGCTGTCTAGACCCTGCTGTTTGTTGTTATTGTCTTCAATATTCTCTGCGACCTGCCCTGTGTCAAACTACGAAGTGTAACAGTTTAACCTACATTCTTACCATGACAAAGACCAAAGCCAGCTGGAGTACCGTTAAATAAACAAATAGACCTCCTGCAAGCAGTTGATACAACAAGAAGAAAATGGCTTCAAGTGTTTTGTCCAAATACTGGTGGAGTCAACTAATAAAATAATTGACGATCTGACGAGAGATCCATGACCTGAAGAAGAGTTTGCAGTTCTCCAAGGGTCAGCTCGATGAGTTTAAACAGGAGAACGGCAAGATGACCGCAATCTTTAAGTCATTGAAAGAGGACATCAGTTCTGGATGTGAATGACGGAGAAATCAGATTATCTCAAGGGACAATCAAGGTGGAACAACATGGTTGTGGCCGGAATTGCAGAATCTCCACATGAGACCTGGACGGAGTCTAAGGATAAAGTGGGGGAAATGATCTCAGAGAAACTGAAGATGGACCACAGGAAGACTGAGGTGGAGCGCGCCCACAGGACTGGAAAACCCACCACCGGCTCAGGTGACAGACCCAGGCCAATAGTAGTCAAGTTCCTGAGGTTCAAGGACAAGGTAGCTGTTCTGGAAAGAACCAAGAACTTGAGGGGAACGTATATCTTCCTCAACGAGGACTATCCTGAAGCTGTGCGCCAGAAGAGAAAATAACTTATCCCAGCCATGAAAGCTGCCAGAGCTCGTGGGGATATTGCTTGCATTCGCCATGACAGGCTCATTGTCCACCCTTCCTCTCAAAAGCCTGGAAGGGATGCGAGAGCCAAGCTTATTGGTTCGTAGTTTCAACCCCACAGCGCGCACACTTACACACCAACTGATTAATGGATAACTTACTAACATCAGATAACATTAATATATTACTCATTTCCAAAACTCACTTGGATACTTAATTTGATAATACAGCAGTAGCAATACAAGGATATAACATCTATAGAAGAGACAGGTGCTTATGGGGGAGGTGTTGCTGTATATATTCAGAGCCATATCCCTGCAATGCATAGAAGAAGATCTTATGTCAAGTGTTATTGAAGTATTGTGGTTGCAGGTTCACCTGGCACATCTAAAACCTTTTCTTTTTGGGTGTTGCTATAGACCACCAATTGCTAACAGTCAGTATCTAAATAATATGTGTGAAATGCTTGTTATTGTATCTGATGTAAACAGAGATGTCTACTCTCTTGGGGACCTGAATATTGAAAATCACCAGATGACTGGAAATTATCTAACACTATACACACACATACACATGGATTTTGCATTGTAGATATGTGGTTGTGGAGCATGGGCCTGAGGGCACACACTTAGTGTTTTGTGAATTGTGTATTGTTTTTAAAAATGTATAACTGCCTCAATTTTGACGGGCCCCAGGAATAGCTAATCCATAATAAACACAAAAACTGCAAGTTAGAATTTTGTAAAGTTAGTTTGGTAGATTTGTTTTTGATCAAAAATGACAAACCGCCTGACATTGACAACTTAAATGGAAAACTACTCAGGATTGTAGTTGACTCTAGCCCCTTCTATATGTCATATCTTTATTCTGAGCCTAGAGGAACGTCTTTGTCTTCAGGCCTGGAGGAAAGCCTAATTCATTCCGCTACCCAAGAGTGGTAAAGCGGCCTTTTAGTGGTTTTAACAGCAGACCTATCAGCTTGCTGCCATCTCTTAGCAAATTGTTGAAAAAAATGGTGTTTGACCAAAGATAATGCTACTTCTCTGTAAACAAATTAACATCAGTCTTTCAGCATATACTCAACATGTATTGCACTGACACAAATGACTGATGATTGGTTGAAAGAAATTGATAATCAGAAGATTGTGGGAGCTGTCCTGTTAGATTTCAGTGCAGCCTTTGATATTATTGATCATATCCTGTTGAGAACTTATGTGTTATGGCTTTTCAACCTCAGCTCTGAATCCACGATATGGCAATCTATCTAATACAACTCAGAGGGTTTTCTTTAATGGAAGCTTCTCTAATGTCAAACATGTAAAGTGTGGTGTACCCCAGGGCAGCTCAAGTCCCTCTTCTCTTTTCTAGTTTTACCAATGACTTGCCACTGGCATTAAACAAAGCATGTTTGTCCATGTATGCTGATGATTCAACCATATACGTATCAGCAACCACAGCTAATGAAGTCCCTTTAACAAAGAGTTGCAGTCTGTTTTGGAATGTGCGGCCAGTGATAAACTGATCCTAAACATTTCTAAAACAAAGAGGATTGTATTTGATACAAATCATTCCCTAAGTTCTAGACTTCAGCTGAATCTGGTAATGAATGGTGTGACTGTTGAACAAGTTGAGGAGACTAAATTACGTGTTACCTTAGATTGTAAACTGTCATGGTCTTAACATATAGATTCAGTGGTTAAAGATGGGGAGAGGTCTGTTAGTGAAGATATGCTCTACTTTTTTGACACCACACTCCACAAAGCAAGTCTTGCAGGCTCTAGTTTGATCTGATCTTGATTATTGGGATCCCGAGTGGCACAGGTGTCTAAGGCACTGCATCGCAGTGCTAGAGGCATCACTACAGACCCGGTTCAATCCCGGGCTGTATCACAACCGGCCGTGATCGGGAGTCCCATAGGGCAACGCACAATTGGCCCAGGCCATCATTGTAAATAAGAATTTGTTCTTAACTGACTTGACTAGTTAAATAAATAAAAACACATTTGGTCAAGTGCTGCAAAGAAAGACATAGTTAAGCTGCAGCTGGCCCAGAACAGAGCGACACGTCTTGCGACTCATTTGTAATCTTAGGGCTAATATTAATACTATGCATGACAGTCTCTCTTGGCTAAGACTTGAGGAAAGACTGACTGCGTCACAATAGTAAACATTGTGTTGGAACTTCCAAATTGTTTGCATAGTCAACTTGCACACAGCACTGACACACACACTTATCCCACCAGACATGCCCACCAGGGGTCTTTTCACAGTCCCCAGGTCCAGAACAAATTCAAGGTACAGTATTTTAAAGAGCCATAAGAGCATGGAACTCCCTTCTTATATAGTGCAAGTGAACAGCAAATCTGGTTTCAAAAAAACAAATAAATCAACACTTCACGGCACAACGCCTCTCCCACATGTGACCTACTTGTTGTGTGTATGTACTGACATGTATGTGTGACTGATCGACGCATACACACACATTTTTAAAAACATTAACATGTAGTGTGTAAATAAAAAATTATTTTGTCTAATGTATTTTTCGTTATATGTCGGACCCCAGTAAGACTAGCTGTCACCATTGGCGTCGGCTAATGGCGATCCTAATAAATAAAATAAATAAAAAGCAAATTGGGGCCCCTTGGGGTCGAGGGTCCTGGGCACGTAATCTGGCCATAATAACTACAAGATTTAGATGGCTGGTTAGCCTTACTTACCTACCTAACTAACATGGGCTAGTAGGTGATCAACTGAACATTTCTGACCGGTTATAAATAGCTCTCCAAGGTCAGTCAGTGACTAACGTAACAAGGAAAACTGCCCATGCAATACCACATTTTGAAATTGCACCTTGTGCCTTCTACAATTACAACTCTCAACAGCAGTAAGATAAAAGCTGACCGATTTCCTGAAGTTGAAATACTGTTGAGTATGGCTTGGCTGCCTTAGACTAACCTGAACTCGTTCCATAAGAAACACTTGTTTTGCTACAGTGTTCACCAATCAATAGACCCCTGACTTCTCCTTTTCTCTTGTTGCTTCTCAGGCATGTTGCAGAGCTCATCTTCTACATGGAGGAGCTCCGGGCACACATCAGGAAGTACGGTCCCGTAATGCAACGGTACTATGTGCAGTACTTGTCTGGCTTTGACGCTGTGATTCTCAACGAGCTTGTGCAGGTGAGACCCCCCCCCCCCCATACACACATTAACATGTGCACGCTGACACACGCATACACGTTCTTTGCGTTCAACAACATTTTGCAACAACAAGACAGTGACACGTAGATCTCCCCTTCCAGAACCTCTCCGTCTGCCCTGAGGACGAGTCCATCATCATGTCCTCCTTTGTGAACACCATGACCTCCCTCAGCGTGAAGCAAGGTATTCAGCCCTGACACTTACGATACTCGCCTGCCTGCCACTACCTCCTTCCCAAGTGTTGCTTTATGTATAGACACTGTGGTGGGTGCGGATGTTGACATCAGGATATGAGTGTCTCTGCTTGTGTTGCAGTGGAGGACGGAGACGTGTTTGATTTCCGGGGCATGAGGCTTGACTGGTTCCGTCTACAGGTAAGCCACTGCCAGCCCAGGACTGGTTATGGTAGCCATATCAAAAACAGTCCTCATATTACAAAGCTCAATAACTCTATGCTACCCTAGTTATACCCTTATGGGCCAGTTGTTTTGACCCAGATTGGAATCTCCTTTGGAAGTGCTTTTTAGACTAGTATTAGGTTTAATAGCTGTCCCTATGAATATTATATTTAGTCTAAATAAATAATAGTCTATTTGTAAACAATCTGCTACATGCCGTATTCGATAGGGGGGTACAGCTAGCGATTTGGCCGCTATTTAGGGAGTGAAATGTTTTGAGAGCAACATAAATTGAACAAAACAGTTACGTTTTGGCATTGTGTCCTGGTTTACTATATGCTAGTTTGCAGCATTTACAGCACATAAACGGTGGTGTTTACCCCCTTAATTCTTTACAGTATAAGACTGGGGTAGGGGGGATTGCTGAACTGACATGGAATTGTTATAAGCTGGTCATACTATGGATCATTTAGCTATTTGGTTTAGAACTTTAGGACCCCTTTGGTACCGTATATTCTTTTATACCTAGTCACAAGTTTGGACACCTACTCATTCAAGGGTTTTTCATTATTTGTACTATTTTCTACATTGTAGAATAACAGTGAAGACATCAAAACTATGAAATAACACACATGGAATCAGGTAGTAAACTAAAAATATTTTATATTTGAGATTCTTCAAAGTAGCCACCCTTTGCCATAATGACAGCGTTGCACACTCTTGGCATTCTCTCAACCAGCTTCATGAGGTAGTCACCTGAAATGCATTTCAATTACCAGGTGTGCCTTGTTAAAAGTTCATTTGTGGAATTTATTTCCTTAATGCGTTTGAGCCAATCAGTTTTGTTGTGACAAGGTATACAGAAGATGTCCCTATTTTGTAAAAGACCAAATAGCACATAAGCAAAGAGAAATGACAGTCCATCATTACTTTAAAACCTCTACGGGATCGGTGTGTCCCCACCCACGGGACGGTTGAGCTAATGTGATGGGATGCTAGTTATCCATCATTTATGACATTCCTGGGAGTGTGTAAACTTACATTTTTTATTACCATATCATTTTTGGATGTTCTCTATATTTATGTACTTGAAAATGTATCAATTGACCAATTCGGCACATTTGGGCAGTCTTGATACAACATTTTGAACAGTAATGCAATGGTTCATTAGATCAGTCTAAAACGTTGCACATACACTGCTGCCATCTAGTGGGCAAAATATAAATCTTTCTCTTGTATTTCAAAGATGACGGAACAAAACAAAAAATTTGAAATCGCATGTTTTTTTCTTTGTATTATCTTCTACTAGATCTAATGTGTTATTCTCCTACATTAATTTCACATTTCTGCAAACTTCAAAGTGTTTCCTTTCAAATGGTATCAAGAATATGCATATCCTTGCTTCAGGTTCAAACCATCATTGGCTATGATGTAACTGGCTCTTATGAGGAAGGCGACAGGAAAGGAAGACCCAGAGTTACCTCTGCTGCAGATGTTAAGTTCATTAGAGTTACCAGCCTCAGAAATTGCAGCCCAAATACATTGGTGCCGGAAGAAATGGCAGCAGTTTTACAGGCGCCCAACCAATTGTGCTATTATGTGTTGTTGATTTCCGCGTTATTTGTAACTTATATTGTACATCATGTTTCTGCAACCGTATCTTACGGCACAAAAATTATTCTGGATATCAGTACAGCGATCATTCACCTCGGATTAGACAAATAATTTTTCTCCAACAAGCAAGACGCACAGGACATTCTCCAAACACCCGACAGGGCCAACATCCCCATTATTTGCAAGAGGAAGAAATGCAAGCACAGAGGACACAGAGCGGGATGCCTTGTGAGAACCCGCAGAAAGGCGAGTGGGAAAGCTGCCGTTAATGTCAATATTACTCGCCAACGTGCAATCATTGGACAATACATTAGACGAGGTACGATCACGAATATCCTACCAACGTGACATCAAAAACTGGAATATCCTATGACCACATGGATATTCAGCTAGCGGGATATACGCTGCACCGGCAAGATAGAAGAGCACACTCCGGTAAGACAAGGGGGGGTGGTCTGTGCATATTTATAAACAGCTGATTTGGCATGGGTCCTGAGATCCTCAAAAGGTTCTACTGCTGCAACATCGAGAGCATCCTGACTGGTTGCATCACTGCCTGGTACGGCAATTGCTCGGCCTCCGACCGCAAGGCACTACAGAGGGTAGTGCGTACGGCCCAGCACATCACTGGGGCTAAGCTGCCTGCCGTCCAGGACCTCTACACCAGGCGGTGTCAGAGGAAGGCCCTAAAAATTGTCAAAGACCCCAGTCACAGACTGTTCTTTCTACTACTGCATGGCAAGCGGTACCGGAGTGCCAAGTCTAGGACAAAAAGGCTTCTCAACAGTTTTTACCCCCAAGCCATAAGACTCCTAAACAGGTAATCAAATGGCTACTCGGACTATTTAAATTGTGTTCCCCCAACCCCTCTTTTACGTAGCTCCTACTCTCTGTTTATCATATATGCATAGTCACTTTAACTATACATTCATGTACATACTACCTCAATTGGCCCGACCAACCAGTGCTCCCGCACATTGGCTAACCGCTAACTATTTGCATTGTGTCCCGCCACCCGCCAACCCCTCTTTACAATACTGCTACTCTCTGTTCATCATATATGCATAGTCACTTTAACCATATCTACATGTACATACTACCTCAATTAGCCTGACTAACCAGTATCTGTATGTAGCCTCACTACTTTTATAGCCTCGCTACTGTATATAGCCTTGCTACTGTTTTTCACTGTCTTTCTACTGTTGTTTTTATTTCTTTACTTACCTATTGTTCACCTAATAACTTTTTTGCACTATTGGTTTTAGCCTGTAAGTAAGCATTTCACTGTAAGGTCTACACCTGTTGTATTCGGCGCACGTGACAAACTTTGATTTGATTTGAAATAAATGCTTCACAGATTTCAGACGCATCTCAACTGTTGAGTGGAGACTGCGTGATTTAGGCCTGCATAGTCGAATTGCTGCAAAGAAACCACTACTTAAGGACACCAATAAGAAGAAGAGACTTGCTTGGGCAAAAAATGGACAGACTGGTGGAAATCTGTCCGTGTCTTTGTGAGAAGCAGCGTAGGTGAACTGATGATCTCATGTGTGGTTCCCACCGTGAAGCATGGAGGAGGTGTGGGGGTGCCTTGCTGGTGACACTGTCTGTGATTTTAATTAAAATTCAAGGGACATTTAAACAGCATGGCTACCACAGCATTCTGCAGCAATACGCCATCCCATCTAGTTTGCGCTTAGTGGGATTATTGTTTGTTTTTCAACAGGAAAACACAGAGGAAAACACACCTCCAGGCCCAACACACCTCCAGGCTGTGTAAGGGCTATTTGACCGAGAAGGAGAGTGATGGAGTGCTGTATCAGATGACCTGGCCTGGGATGAGTTGGACTGCAGAGTGAAGGAAAAGCAGCCAACAAGTGCTCAGCATATATTGGAACTCCTTCAAGACTGTTGGAAAAGCATGCCTCATGAAGCTGGTTGAGAGAATGCCAAGAGTGTGCAAAGCTGTAATCAAGGCAAAGGGTGGCTACTTTGAAAAATCTCATATGAAATGTATTTTGATTTGTTTAACACTTTTTTTTGGTTACTACATGATTCCATATGTGTTATTTCATAGTTTTGATGTCTTCACTATTATTCTACAATTTAGAAAATAGTCAAAATTATGAAAAACCCTAGAATGAGTAGGTGTTAACAAACTTTTGACTGGTACTGTATATAAAAAAAATATTTGATAAAATGTTGATTTTGACCTTTTCTACTAAATCCCAAAGAAATGCATTGAATAACACATTCATAAATGGCATAAAGGGCAGTTAAAAAAACAAGAAACATGGTTTTGAAGTGTCTGTTCTAAATTTAGGAGCTATAAAAATCTCAGGAAATGTACTGTTAATTTGGAAAGTATTCAGTCCCCTTGACATTTTCCACATTTTGTTACGTTAGAGCCTTATTCTAAAATGTATTACATTAACTGTCTCTCTTTAATCTACAGACAATACCCCATAATGACAAAGCGAAAACGAGACTCGAAATTGAGCTGAGGTGCATTTCCATTGATCATCCTTCAGATTTTTCTACAACTTGATTGGAGTCCACCTTTGGTAAATTCAGTCTATGGACGTGATTTGGAAAGGCACACACCTGTCTATATAAGGTCACACAGTTGACAGTGCATGTGAGAGCAGAAACCAAGCCATGATGTCGAAGGAATTGTCCGTAGAGCGCCGAGACAGGATTGTGTTGAGGCACAGAGCTGGTGAAGGGTACCGACAAATTTCTACAGCATTGAAGGTCCCCAAGAACACAGTGGCCTCCATTCTTAAATGGAAGAAATGTGTAACCACCAGGACAACCCAGCCAAGCTAAGCAATTGGTGGAGAAGGGCCTTGGTCAGGGAGGTGACCATGAACCTGATGGTCACTCTGACAGAGCTCCAGAGTTACTCTGTGGAGATGGTTGTCCTTCTGGAAGGTTCTCCCATCTCTGCAGCACTCCACCAATCAGACCTTTTATGGTAGTGTGGCCAGATGGAAGCCACTCCTCAGTAAAAGGCAAATGAAAGCCTACTTGGAGTTTGCCAAAAGGCCCCTAAAGGACTCTGACCATGAGAAACAAGATTCTCTAGTCTGATGAAACCAAGATTGAACTCTTTGGCCTGAATGCAAAGTGTCACGTCTGAAAGATAAACAGAGCAAAATACAGAGATCCTTTTTGAAAACCTGCTCCAGAGCACTCACGACCTGATTATTGTGTGTAGATTGATGAGGGTGAAAAATTATTTAATCCGTTTTATAATAAGGCTGTAACGTAACAAAATATGTAAAAGGTGTAGGGGTCTGAATACTTTCTGAATGCACTATTTGCAGTATATATATATATTTTTTACACACATTTAACCCCTTTTTTTTATAGGCACAAAACTACCTTCATCCTTCCATTAGAGTCCTGTGACACTCTGGGGGTCGAAGAGCAAAATGGAGAACACCATTGTGTTCATGAGATTCTCCCCTTTCCATAGATTGGTCATAATGTACTGAGCAAAAATATTAACGGCACATGCAATTTCAAAGATTTTACTGAGTTTCATTAGGCCCTCACATGACTGGGCAAGAGTGCAGCCATGGGTGGGCCTTGGAGGGCATAGACCCACCCACTTGGCAGCCAGGCCCACCCACTTGGCAGCCAGGCCCACCCACTGCGGAGCCAGGCCCAGCCAATCAGAATGAGTTTTTCCCCCCCACAATAGGGCTTTATTACAGACAGAAATACTCCACCCACCCTGGGTCCTGGGCTGGCATGGTTACACATGGTCTGTGGTTGTGAGATCGGTTGGACGTACTGCTAAATTCTCTAAAACAATGTTTATGGCAGCTTATGAATATTAAATTGTCTGGCAACGGCTCTACTGGACATTCCTGCAGTCAGCATGCCAATTGCACGCTCCCTCAGAACTTGAGACATCTGTGGCATTGTGTTGTGTGACACAACTGCACATTTTAAACTGGGCTTTTATTGTCCCCAGCACAAGGTGCACCCGGGTAATGAGCATGCTGTTTAATCAGCTTCTTCATATGCCACACCTGTCAGGTAGATTATCTTGTCTAAGGATAAATGCTTACTAACATGGATGTAAACAAATTCGTGCACAACATTTGGGAGAAATAAGCTCTGTTGTGCGAATGGAAAATTTCTGGGATTTTTTTTCTCCAGCTTATTAAACATGGGACCAAGAAGCGGAAGTGTGACACTGGCAGATGCGGTGAATTGAGACTCATCCAATGCAAGAAACTGATATCCCTTTTTTTTTCGTTAATAAAAAATAAAAGATTTAACCTTTATTTAACCTGTCTGGCTCCGGGGTCCCGCCCACGTATATTTATGTTAGCCCCCCACCAAATACAAAAAAGGACAGACATTTTTCACAGCACAGGTAGCATGCACAAAACCAACATAACTAACCAAGATCCAACTTCATCAGATGACAGTCCTATAACATGTTACACAATAAATCTATGTTTTGTTTGAAAAATGTGCATATTTGAGGTATAAATCAGTTTTACATTGCAGCTACCGTCAAAAATAGCACCGAAGCAGCCAGAGTAATTATAGAGACCAACGTGAAATACCTAAATACTCGTCATAAAACATTTCTGAAAAATCGATGGTGTACAGCAAATTAAAGACTAACATCTTGTGAATCCAGCCAATATTTCCGATTTTTTTTTAAAGTGTTTTACAGCGAAAACACAATATAGCATTATATTAGCTTACTATAATAGCCTACCACACTACCGCATTCATTCATCAAGGCACGTTAGCGATAGCAATAGGCACGTTAGCGATAGCGAATAAACCAGCAAAATATATTAATTTTCACTAACCTTCATAAACCTTCATCAGATGACAGTCCTATAACATCAGGTTATACATACACTTATGTTTTGTTCGAAAATTTGCATATTTAGAGCTGAAATCAGTGGTTATACATTGTGCTAACGTAGCATCTTTTTCCCAGAATGTGCGGATATTTTTCTAAAACCCACCTATTCTGACCAAATAACTATTCATAAACATGACTAAGAAATACATGTTGTATAGGAAATTATAGATACACTAGTTCTTAATGCAATCGCCGTGTTAGAATTCTAAAAATAACTTCATTACGACATCCAGCTTATGTTATAGCGAGAGCGTGCCCAAAATCTGGGCGCTACCTAATAGTACACATGTTCGACAGATATATGAAATAGGATCATAAAATGGGTCCTACGTTTGACGATCTTCCATCAGAATGTTGTACAAGGGGTCCTTTGTCGTGAACAATCGTTGTTTGGTTTTAGAACGTCCTCTTCTCCAGTCAATTAGCACAGAAAGCTAGCAAAGTAGCGCGAAGCTCTCCTTCCTGAACAAAGGCACACAACGCAACACGCCTAACGTCCCGAAAAAATGTCAATAATCTAATAAAACTATATTGAAAAAACATACTTTACGATGATATTGTCACATTTATCAAATAAAATCAAAGCCGGAGATATTAGTGGTCTATAATGACAGCTTTCCAGAAGGCAATCCCCGGCTCCTTCTCACGCTTTCCAGAAAACAGGAAATGGGTGACACGTCATGCCAAGAGCTTTTATTCCACCTCAGACCAAGATAAACACTCCATTTCTTCTCTCACTGCCTATTGACATCTAGTGGAAGGTGTATGACGTGCATTTATACGTATCAAGCCCATTTATAGGCAGGCCCTAGAACAGAGCATCGTTTTCAGATTTTCCACTTCCTGATCAGGAAGTTTGCTGCATAATGAGTTCTGTTTTACTCACAGATATAATTCAAACGGTTTTAGAAACTAGAGAGTGTTTTCTATCCAATAGTAATAATAATATGCATATTGTACGAGCAAGAATTGAGTACGAGGCCGTTTAACTAGGCAAGTCAGTTAAGAACAAATTCTTATTTGGCCTACCCCGGCCAAACCCGGACGAAGCTGAGCCAATTGTGCGCCGCCCTATGGGACTCCCAATCACAGCCGGATGTGATATGTAACTTAGATTGACGTGTCAATCGACTCTAGGGGGTTAAACACCAGTTGTAAGAGAGACTTGTAATATGATACTAGCTGAAATGGAGAATGGTTTTGATTTGAAATTCAAGGTGTTTTGATTGATGTGATGAAACGGTTGTCTGTCTCTCTCGCTCTCTCCAGGCCTACACTAGTGTGTCAAAAGCCTCTCTGGGCATCGCTGACCACCGTGAACTGGGCAAGATGATGAACACCATCACATTCCACACCAAGATGGTGGACTCCCTGGTGGAGATGTTGGCGGAAACCTCAGACATCTCCATCTTCTGGTAATACATAACCCAACAGACAGAAAATATATACATATTTCATTTTGTTCATACAGGGTAGGTCAGCATTGATACCAGGGTATCATATACAAGGGAGCTGTGTAAGCATGTACATGCACAATACAATGTAATACAATACAATGACAATATCTGTACAACAAGATTAATCAAAACAAACAAGTCTCACATATCACCGTCCTTAAATTTGATCTAATCTGTCCAATGCAGACCAGCAATGGCCTCAAGGCTATTCCATGAGCTGGGGGTATAAAAACAAAGTATTTTTCACCCTCTCAGTGGAGACCCCGTGGGACCTCCAGAACCAGCCAGTCCAAGAGCGGGTCTGAAAATTAGCTGGATCTCCAATTATTGCGTGATGTGGGGGAGTCTCTGGAAAAAAAACGCTTCATATTAAAAAGGATACAATACTGGACCCTTCTGGTAGTCAGAGACTCCCAGCCAACAAAACTATACAAAATGCAGTGATGTGTACTGAAATTGTCCCCAGTAATAAAACGCAGTGCTGAATTTAAAGATTTTAAAACCGAGACTGCAGCGTGAATGTAGATTATATCACCATAATCAAGTACTGGGAGAAGATGCTTGAACAACCTTCTTCCTACTTTTAAAATTGAGGCAGGATGTATTTCATTAAGATTATTTTTTTTTTTATAGATCTGCTTTTCAATGTGTGTTTAAAAAAATTATAATAGCTCGTCGTCAGTCCAGGTACTTATAATGGGGAACTTGCTCAATTTGGGTTCCCTTCAATGTGCAAATACGCAGGTCCTCGGGGTCAATATTACGAGACCCAGAGAACAACATAAACCTGGTTTTATTAGGATTAAGCACTAGTTTAAGATCAGTAAGCAATTTTTATTGAGTCAATAATGTTGAAAGTCATGAATGGCCTGCTGTACTATCTGCTTATAGAGATGATTGTTACAGGTTTTAAGATAATATTTGTCTATATAAATAGTGAAAAGAACGGAGGCCAAAATTGACCCCTGCGGCACTCCTTTCTTAATATTGAGGAAACTACATTTGATAAGCACACATTTTGTCCTGTTATAGATGTAAGATTGTATAAAACTGTACCATTGGGTATATGCCTCAAGCGAGGACATGGAATATAATAAGCGTTAGTGAGGGTTCTTGCTCGAGTAAGCCTAACAGCTCTTAGTACTGAGCAAATGTTGGTGATAGCAGTCTGGATCCTTTTTCATTAGGGTGAAATAGATCTACAATGGTTTCTTAGCCAAACATGTAGAGACCACTTACGGCTGAATTTCTCGCAGTTCCAACGCGCAGAAGGAATAGGACCAGAGATTATGGGTTGTTTACCCGAATCCTGTATGGTCTCAATAAGCTGTTTTGAAAATGGATTTGAGCTTTTCTGCTTTCACTCACTTGACATGAATGTTGATGGTTGGGAACAGTTCTTGTAAATCCATCATGCGCACCCCCAGGTAATCAAGAGTACTTGTATCTGGGACGGCCACATGACAAACCATGGAGGTTTCAGCAATGATGCTAGATCAGGGGTCTCCAACCCTGTTCCTGGAGAGCTTACCCTCCTGTAGATTTTTGCTCCAACCCCAGAGTGAAAACCTATAGGACGGTAACACTTCAAGGAACAGGTTTGCAGAGCCCTGTGCTTCATGGAGGACGATTCCTTCCAGCTGGAGCAGATGAATCTCCTGCTGCTCCCCCATTTCAAAAAATCGCTGGAGTTTGGGGCTGAGGGTGGGGGTGGGGGGCCTTGGACTCACATTGGGTGTTCTCAAAGCCCTCAGCAGACTGGGAGACGTGGACCACTCATTACTTACACTGGGGACCCCCATTAGCATACGCATAGCCTCCAGCCAATGACGGGTCAGCATTCTAACAGTCTAATAAATACATGTCATATATGCAATCGGAAGAGTAATAATTTGGTTGTGTTTATGAAGGTGTTAAGGTAACATTAGAATATAATAGCATTTATTAGTTTGTTACTGTAGGCTATAAGTAAAAACAAAATGAAAACCATAAAACAGAAATCATTATAATTTTGTTTTGGCAGGTCTATTATTAAAGTCTGTTACTAGTCTTTGCCTAGTAGCCTGAGCAATGCTGCTGCACGAGTACTCATCAAATTAAATGTTATTTGTCACATGTTCCGAATACAACAGGCGTTGGTAGACCTTACAGTGAAATGCTTACCTACAAGCCCTTAAAACCTCTTAAGGATCTGACCCTTTTTTTCAATCTTCGCCTAAAATGACATACCCAACTCTAACTGCCTGTAGCTCAGGACCTGAAGAAAGGATATGCATATTCTTGATATCATTTGAAAGGAAAAACTTTGAAGTTTGTGGAAATGTGAAATTAATATAACACATTAGATCTGGTAAAATATTATTAAGAAAAAAACTTCAGTTTAAATAGAAAAATATTCCACCTTTGAAATGCAAGAGGCCATTATTAACAAATGATATGGTAATACAAAATATAAGTTTACACACTTTCAGGAATGTCATACATGATGGATAATTAGCTTCCCTACAGAAAAGACACTAACCTTCACACATCTAGATGGGGGGTGCAGCAAACACAGCAGGGATTCCAACTGTAGAACCCAGTTCCTACATTTGAATATAAAAATTGATTTTATCAAACAAAACTGTTACATTTTATCTCTGGGACCCTCAGGATGACAAATCAGAGCAAGATTACTGAATGTAAGTACATTATTTACCTTCAGAGGTCACCAAACCAGTGACCGTGAAAAGTTTTTTGTTGTTGTGCACTCTCCTCAAACAGCATGGTATTTTTTTGCTGTAATACCTACTGTAAATTGGACAGTGCAGTTAGATTAATAAGAATGTAAGCTTTCTCCCATATAAGACATGTCTATGCCCTGGGAAATGTCCTTGTTACTTACAACGTCATGCTAATCACATTAGCGCATGTTAGCTCATCCGTCCCGTGGATGACCGATCCCGTATAACCAACAATGCAGTTTTTAAGAAGAATTATTAAAGAACAAATAATTAAAGAGCAGTGGTAAGAGTAGCAGTAAAATAACAACAGCGAGCAGCAACATTATGTATAAAATAAGTTACAAACAATGCGAAAAAACAAACAAAATAGCATGGTTGGTTAACCTTTCACGAGCCTCTACCCCGGGTCCGGGATCACCCCCCACACACTGATTAGCATAGCTAGCATAGCTTCACAAGTAGATAGTAGCATCTAAATATCATTAAATCACAAGTCCAAGACACCAGATGAAAGATACAGATCACCATTTCAGATTTTTAAAATGTTTTACAGGGAAGACAAAATATGTAAATCTATTAGCTAAACACGTTAGCAAAATACACCACTTTTCTAACTCCATCAGTTTCTTACTACTTCAGGTGCTATCACCAATTCGGCTAAACTAAGATATTGATAGCCACTAACAAAGAAAAAACCTCTTCAGATGACAGTCTGATAACATATTTATGGTATAGGATAGGTTTTGTTAGAAAAAAGTGCATATTTCAGGTAGAAATCACAGTTTACAATTGCACCTACCATCACAAGACGACTAGAATTACTATAGAGAGCAACGTGTATGACTAATTTACTCTTAATAAAACATTTCATAAGAATAGACAAAGCATATCAATGGAAAGACCCAGATCTTGTGATTCCAGACAATATTTCAGATTTTCTAAGCGTTTTACAGCGAAAACACAATAAATCGATAAGTTAGCATACCACATGTGAAAACGTTACCAGAGCATCGATTCCAGCCAAAGAGCGCTATAACGTAATCACCGCCAAAATATATTAATTTTTTCACTAACCTTCTCAGAATTCTTCCGATGACACTCCTGTAACATCATTTTACAACATACATATACAGTTTGTTCGAAAAGGTGCATATTTAGCCATACAAAACCGTGGTTACACAATAAAAATACTAGGAAATCAAGCCTCAATATGTCTGACGTCATCTATCAGAGTGATCTAGTTTAATTGAAAGCTAATCATATACTTGACTAAAAAATACAGGGTTGACAGGAATCGAAAGACAAATTAGTTCTTAATGCAACCGCTGACTTACATTTTTAAAATTATCCTTACTTTTCAATACAGGGTTCGCCAAGTGACGCGATAACAAACAAAATGGCGAAATATGCGTTTAAAATATTTCGACAGAACAACGATTTATCATATTAAATATTGCTTACTTTGAGCTGTTCTTCCATCAGATTCTTGGGCAATGTATCCTTTCTATGTTGTAATCTTCTTTTGGTCGATAGATGTCCTCTGTCCTTCGAAATATCCACTAACGATCGAACGGGACCACAAAACGTGTCCAAAGTTTCAGAGTGCACAACAAAGAAATTCCTCAAAATCGCACTAAACGGATATAAATTGCTATAAAACGGTTCAAATTAACTACATTATGATGTTTTTAACAACTATAACGACTGAAAACATGACCGGAGAAATATTGCTGGTTAGACAAGGATTTGGAATGAGGCAAGTCCGATGTCCTTCACGCTTCAGGCGCGCGACGAGAAAGGGAGGTACCTATACGTTTTGTTCTTTTATAATGGCTGTGATTGTGCAATCGATTCCATTCAAAACGTGATGACGTACAGACACCCAGAGGAAGACGTAGGCAGTGTCGGTTTCTTCATAGCATTCACTGTCGCCTTAAAAACAGACTCCAGATCAGGGGTAAACATTTCTGAAATCTGACCCCTGTCATGAAAAGTGCTGTAGATATTGTTCTGTACCACTCAGAGACAAAATTCCAACTTCTATAGAAACTAGAAAGTGTTTTCTATCCAATAATAACAATAATATGCATATTGTACGATCAAGAATTTAGCACGAGGCAGTTTAATTTGGAGACCCAAATATGCTAATGCAGAACAGCACCCCCTATAGTTCCAAGAAGTTAAGGGCCCATAAAACGGCAGCCATCCCCTCTGGTGCGATTATCATGTGCTGAACACACGGCACAGCACTGTTATTCTTTTAAAAAGTGATATTTGGAGAGCTATTTGATAAAGCTAAGCATCTTAGAAACTGCAGAATATGCTCAATCTAATATATCAAATGTTCTACCTGCATGTGACTGAAGGAGGACTTGATAAAGTGGTGCTCCTGTGCCTGCCTCGTTCAATTAATTCCAAGCTGCGCCCATCTCTTCATGTACAATTTACAACTGATAGTATTGTCAGTCATCAGATTATTGTCAATTTAATCTTGTCTTTAGGCTAACTTATGTGTGAAATTAGTTTCGGTATTGTTTAGGTGTAGTTCGCTTCCTCTCACTTGTCACCTCGGATAGTCAACGATATGTTTTGCATTATTCTAAAGGCCTACTGCAACACGTAGCATGTTTTAATTTACCTTACAATAAATGCAATTAGTAATAGAGTTATAGTAAGTAATACAGTCCAGTAAGGGCTTATTTTTTACCAAAAAAACAATGAATGACATCAAGGCGCTCGGTCAAATAATTTGCCATAAACATGAGCGCTAACGATAATAAATGGGCATAACACAAATGTAAAAAATAATTGCATAAATAAATATTTGTGAAAATATATGTTAATGACAAGATATGAAAACAAGATTAATTCATTTATTGTTTTGGATATGATTGCTCTAGATGGATGTTGAGTTTGTCTTTCTTGGTGTCCTCGTCTCATTGGTGGTGATAGCTTCTACAGCCGAGCATTTGAGAAGATGTTTCAGCAGTGTTTGGAACTGCCCTCACAGTCGCGCCACTCTATCTCATTCCCCCTGCTGTGCACACACTTCATGAGCTGCACCCACGAGCTCTGTCCCGAAGAGGTAAGGCCCCACAACCAATGGTTGAAAGAAACCCTTATGAAGCGTAACATCACATCCATATCTACAATTTGTTTTGTAAGGTTAGGTGTGCAAAATTCAGGAAACATATTTAAAGTTCCTTGGTTTTCCAGAAGTCCTGGTTGCAGGATTCCCGTTTGGAGTGTTCCCTCCCTGCATTTTCCCTTCTGACTCTGGGAATCCTCCAACTGGGATTTTTTTTTTAACCGGGGAACTTTGGGAAAGTTTCTGGATTTTTGCAACCCAACTTGAGATTCTCATAAAACACTAAGGGCAGCATTTTTCATTGTGCAAAGTGCAAAACTTACTATAACATGTCATTATAATCATCTCAGTGTGATATAATTTGAAACTTTTCTTCAACAATTTGCAATGTGCATAACAAAGTGATTGTATTGATCAGTTTACTACTCAAGTAAAAAAAAGAAGAGAAAAAAAGAGGCCTGCTTATAAAGCACATTGTTCAAGAAACGTTTCAAGTTAAATCACTGCGAGATTGAGGTTTATTGTCAGTTTTGCACTTTGAATAATTATTTTGCACTACGGAAGTGTTGCCCTAAGATTCCCATCTCACACTGTTCCTGAGTGGTTAACTACCTGCCCCTTCCCTGCGTTCTCCCAGCGGCATCACATTGGCGACCGCAGTCTGTCGCTCTGCAACATGTTCCTGGACGAGATGGCCAAGCAGGCGCGCAACCTCATCACCGACATCTGCACAGAGCAGTGCATGCTCAGTGACCAGGTGAGGGGTCATCGGCATGGAGAACCATGTCCTTGTGGAACAGGGTATATAAGGATGCGTTTGTCACTTTAGCGGTATCTTTTTTCCATAGTGACTTCAGTACAGTGAATGCATATATTTTTAGTATGTGATCCAGAGTAGGAGTGCTGATTCTAGGATCAGTTTTGCCTTTTATAATGAATGGACAGGGGCCATATTGATGTAAGGCCTTATTGACGATATATGACAGTTTCATGGAGTCCTATGTTACCTTATCAAAGTATAGATACAATTATTGCACGTGGATTTTCATTCAGATTAGATTTGATCTCTTTGCAGCTGCTCCCTAAACACTGTGCGAAAACCATCAGTCAGGCAGTGAACAAGAAGTCCAAAAAGCTGACTGGGAAGAAAGGCGAGCCGGAGCGAGAGAAGCCGGGTGTTGAGAGCATGAGGAAGAACAGGCTCCTGGTCACCAAGTGAGTTGTTCCTGCGTGTGTGTGTGTGTGTGATGGTGTATGTTAGTAGTTGCTGATGTTCATTTCTATCTTGTTGTGTCTTCCAGCCTGGACAAGCTGCACACGGCGCTGTCAGAGCTGTGCTTCTCCATTAACTACGTGCCCAACATTGTGGTGTGGGAACACACCTTTACCCCCCGCGAATACCTCACCTCCCACCTGGAGATCCGCTTCACCAAGTGAGTCCGCCCACCTACACATAGAATGGCTCCCAAATGGTGCGCTTTTCCCTATTTAGTGCTCTACTTTTGACCAGGGCCCTAAGTGCCCGATATAGGGTATAGGCTTTCATTTGGGACACAGTATATTTCAACAGCAGTGTTTCCTATCCCTCTGGTCTTCAAGTATTTATGCTGTGTTAGGATATCATACGATACAATAAATACTATGGATATGATACGATATATACAGTTGAAGTCGGAAGTTTACATACACTTAGGTTGGCGTCGTTAAAACTCGTTTTTCAACCACTCCACAAATTTCTTGTTAACAAACTATAGTTTTGGCAATTCGTTAGGACATTTACTTTATGCATGACACAAGTCATTTTTCCAACAATTGTTTACAGACAGATTATTTCACTTATAATTCACAATCACAATTCCAGTGGGTCAGACGTTTACATACACTAAGTTGACTGTGCCTTTGAATAGCTTGGAACATTCCAGAAAAGTATGTCATGGCTTTAGAAGCTTCTGTTAGGCTAATTGACATCATTTGAGTCAATTGGAGGTGTACCTGTGGATGTATTTCAAGGCCTACCTTCAAACCCAGTGCCTCTTTGCTTGACATCATGGGAAAATCAAAAGAAATCAGCCAAGACCTCAGAAAATAAATTGTAGACCCCCACAAGTCTGGTTCATCCTTGGGAGCAATTTCCAAATGCCTGAAGGTACCACATTCATCTGTACAAACAATAATACGCAAGTATAAACACCATGGGGCCTCCCGGGTGGCGCAGTGGTCTACGGCACTGCATCGCAGTGTGCCACCAGAGATTCTGGGTTCGAGCCCAGGCTCTGTCGCAGCCGGCCGCGACCGGGAGGTCCATGGGGCGACGCACAATTGGCCCAGCGTCGTCCGGGTTAGGGAGGGTTTGGCCGGCAGGGATATCATTTTCTCATCGCACACTAGCAACTCCTGTGCCAGGCCGGGTGAAGTGCACGCTGACCAGGTCGCCAGGTGTATGGTGTTTCCTCCGACACATTGGTGCGGCTGGCTTCCGGGTTGGATGTGCGTTGTGTCAAGAAGCATTGGGTTGTGTTTTGGAGGACGCATGGCTCTCGACCTTCGCCTCTCCCGAGTCCGTACGGGAGTTGTAGCGATGAGACAAGACTGTAACTACTACCAATTGGCTACCACGAAATTGGGGAGGGGAGACGCGTTCTGTCTCATAGAGATGAACGTGCTTTGGTGCGGAAAGTGCAAATCAATTACAGAACAACAGCACAGGACCTTGTGAAGATGCTGGAGGAAACGGGTACAATAGTATCTATATCCACAGTAAAATGAGTCCTATATCAACATAACCTGAAAGGCCTCTCAGCAAAGAAGAAGCCACTGATCCATAAAAAAACTGACTATGGGTTGCAACTGCGCATGGGGACAAGATCGTACTTTTGGGAGAAATGTCCTCTGGTCTGATGAAACAAAAATAGAACTGTTTGGGCATTATGACCATCGTTATGTTTGGAGTAAAAAGAGGGAGGCTTGCAAGCCAAAGAACACCATCCCAACCGTGAAGCACAGGGGTGGCAGAATCGTGTATTTGGCTGAGGTGTATGTAAACTTCTGACTTCAACTGTATGATACATTATTGGATTGAAACAATGTGATCGAAAGATACAATCTATAGATCGATCCAAGACTCATGATGCTCCCTCTTCTCTCAGGTCCATTGTGGGGATGACCATGTACAACCAGGCCACGCAAGAGATCGCCAAGCCCTCCGAGCTGCTCACCAGCGTGCGTTCCTACATGACAGTGCTGCAGTCCATCGAGAACTATGTGCAGATTGACATCACGCGGGTGTTCAACAATGTGCTGCTGCAGCAGACCCAGCACCTGGACAGCCATGGGGAGCCCACCATCACCAGCCTCTACACCAACTGGTGAGTCCCACCCAACCAACACACCAGTCCTCAGTTCACATACGTTGGCTTGCGAAAGTATTCACCCCCTTGGCATTTTTCCTATTTTGTTGCCTTACAACCTGGAATGCAAATTTATTGGGGGGGGGGGTTGTTGTATAATTTGATTTACACAACATGCCTACCACTTTGAAGATGCAAAATATTTTTTATTGTGAAACAAACAAGAAAACTTGAGCATGCATAACTATTCATCCCCCCGAAGGTGATACTTTGCAGATCCACCGTTTGCAGCAATTACAGCTGCAATTCTCTTGGGGTATGTCTCTATAAGCTTGGCACATCTAGCCACTGTGATATTTGTCCATTCTTCAAGGCAAAACTGCTCCATCTCCTTCAAGTTAGATGGGTTCGGCTGGTGTACAGCAAAGTCATAACGCAGATTTTCAATTGGATTGAGGTCTGGGCTTTGACTAGGCCATTCCAAGACATTTAAATGTTTTCCGTTAAACCACTCGAGTGTTGCTTCAGCAGTATGCTTAGGGTCATTGTCCTGCTGGAAGCTGAACCTCTATCCCAGTCTCAAATCTCTGGAAGACTGAAGCAGGTTTCCCTCAAGAATTTCCCTGTATTTAGCACCCTTTAGCACCATTCAATTCTGACCAGTTTCCCAGTCCCTGCTGATGAAAAACATCCTCACAGCATGATGCTGCCACCATCATGCTTCACTGTGGAGATGGGGTTTTTGGGGTGATGAGAGGTGTTAGGTTTGCGCTAGACATAGCGTTTTCCTTGATGGGCAAAAAGCTACATTTTAGCCTCATCTGACCAGAGTACCTTCTTCCCTATGTTTGGGGAGTCTCCCACATGCCTTTTGGCAAACACTAAATGTGTTTTCTTATTTTTTTCTTAAAGCAATGTATTTTTCCATAAAGCCCAGCTCTGTGGAGTGTATGGAGTGTATCTCTGCTGTGGATCTTTGCAGCTCCTTAAAGGTTATCTTTGGGGTCTTTGTTGCCTCTATGATTAATGCCCTCCTTGCCTGGTCCGTGACTGTTTGTGGACGGCACTCTTTTGGCAGGGTTGCTGTGGTGCCAATCTTGCCAGTTTTTAATAATGGATTTAATGGTGCTCTGTGGGATGTTAATAATGGATTTAATGGTGCTCTGTGGGATGTTCAAAGTTTCAGATATTTTTTTATAACCCAGCCCTGAATTGTACTTCTCCATAACTTTGTCCCTGACCTATTTGGAGAGCTCCTTGGTCTTCGTGATGCCGCTTGCTTGGTGGTGCCTCTTGCTCAGTGGTGTTGCAGATTCTGGGGCCTTTCAGAACAGATATATATGTACTGAGATCATGTGACCGATCATGTGACACTTAGATTGCACACAGGTGGACTTTATTTAACTAATTATGTGACTTCTGAAGGTAATTGTTTGCACCAGATCTTATTTAAGGGCTTCAAAGCAAAGGGGTGAATACATTTGCACGCACCCCTTTTCCGTTTAGAATTTTTGGGGATTTTTTGAAACATGTAATGTTTTTTGGCTTCACCAATTTTGACTATTTTGTGTATGTCCATTACATGAAATCCAAATAAAATCCATTTAAATTACAGGTTGTAATGCAACAAAATAGGAAAAACACCAAGAGGGATTAATACTTTCGCAAGGCACTGTATTATGTCACCTAGGTGATTCCTCACAAAACCAGGACAAAAAAATGTCCATTTGGGCTGTATGTATTAAGCGTCTCAGAGTAGCAGTGCTTATTTAGGATCACAATGAATAAGGTAACATGGACTGGGGGACCTGATCCTAGATCAGCACTCTTGATAGATATCCATTCTATCGTGTCACCCAGTGAGATTGAGTCTGCTTGTGTGTCCATAGGTATCTGGAGACCTTGCTCCGGCAGGTAAGCAACGGCCACATTGCCTACTTCCCGGCCATGAAGGCCTTTGTCAACCTGCCTACGGAGAACGAGCTCACCTTTAATGCTGAGGAGTACTCAGATATATCCGGTGAGACCATCAGAATAATTTATTAGACATAATAGAGGCTTGCAGTACTTTGAGTAGGAATTTGTAGCCTGTCCTGAATAGGATAATGTGACGAGATGGGTATAGTGTATGCTGAGGCTGCTGTATAGTGAATATAGTTTTGTGAATATTCCGCCACTCTGGGACAAGTAATTTTTGGGGGAAAGCATTGCCTTTATCGGGTTAAATATGTGTACATTTTAATCATGGCCACCTACATACTTAAATCCCAAAAGCAATCCCAAAAACATCCCCCTGCTCTCTGTCTTTCCCACAGAGATGAGGTCACTGTCAGAGCTGCTGGGACCCTATGGCATGAAGTTCCTCAGCGAGAGCCTCATGTGGCACATATCCTCCCAGGTGGCAGAACTCAAGGTGTGGTCACTGACTGAACCAGAGGCGTTTGTTTTTATTTTCCTTCAGAGCTTTTTGTACTGATGTGGATGCCCCTGGGCTCTTTATCTCTGTTGAATCTCATTAATAGTACCTCTCTCTTTCCTTTATTTTGTTCTTTCTGTTTTTTTTGTCTGGCACCGTCTTTCTCGCTCTTCCCCCTTCCTTCTCACTTCCATAGAAACTGGTGGTGGACAACATGGAGGTTCTGAACCAGATGAGGACCAGCTTTGATAAGCCAGAGCAGATGGCTGCCCTCTTTAAGAAGCTCTCATGTACGTCTCTCTCTTGCCTTGCCCATGTCTTACTCTTGTAGCCCCAAAACAGAAGAAACAGTGTGTTTGTCAGTGTGCTTGTTGCCATATTAAACACATCCTGTATATGGTAATGACTCAAGATGTGCTCGCTAAATGGTTTTCCATCAGATCAGCACTGAGCATTGAACTCTCTTTAGTTATATGTTTTTCATTTTGAAACACTTTTACAGGAGGTTAAAGCCTTGTTTGTGTCCTTGTCTGTGTTCTGTAGCTGTTGACAGCGTCCTGAAGAGGATGACCATCATTGGAGTCATCTTGTCATTCCGATCACTGGCCCAGGAAGCACTCCGCGACGTAAGTCCAGTCACAACACTTATCCTGGCCAATACTGTATCACTGTCACTAACTAGGCTTCTGTATCATCACTGAAGTCCTCTGCTGTATATCTGGGTACAAATAAGATCAAGTCAAAATTGTCAGTAATGTAGCTTGGGTGGTATAGCAGTTAGTGCCACCGCCTACAGCACTTCTATACCAGTGTCGACATGGGTTTGAAAACACACTCTCGTCCTATTATTCCCGACTTTCTCTGTCCAATAAAATGTATACAAATATATAAGATGTGAAAGAAAGATGCCAGTAACTAGATTTAACATGACAACATGCCGGCACTCAAATGTGACCCATTTTTCTGTCCCCTCACCCGTCGTCAGGTGCTGTCCTTCCACATTCCTTTCCTGGTGAGCTCCGTCGAGGATTTCAAGGACCACATTCCCAGAGAGACTGACATGAAGGTAGGAGGCAACGTGTGTATATAGAACCTTTCTCAGTGGGTTACAATGGAGACAACAGTCTAGATCAGTCTTTCCCAAACCTCTCTTGAGTACCCCCTATACAGTTTGACTTATTAGATGTTTTCCAGTATGAGCACACCTGATTCAATTGGTTAACCAATCACCAAGTCCTGCATTAGTTGAATCAGGTGTGCTAGTTCTGGAATACATAAAATAGGTGGAACTGGTGTCCCCTGTGCTGGAGGATAGATTTTGGAAACTTTTAAAGATGATGATCTGTTGTTTTTCTGGCTGAGTCTATGATTTCCTCTTCCTGTCAGGTGGCCATGAATGTGTATGAGCTGTCGTCTGCAGCAGGCCTGCCCTGTGAGATAGACCCAGCCTTAGTGGTGGCCCTTTCTTCACAGAAATCAGGTGAGCGCCACAACTAGGCCCCTGCAAAAGGGCTGACAGTGTTTGCCAATGGAGATCAACACATTTGAGGAAGATGTTCATTTCATGTGTATGTTCACAGTGTGCAGGTTTCTTATGTGTATCTTCAATTCATTACAAAAGGAAAGCCTGGCTGTACTGAATACTGCTATCTGGAAAAACATAAACATGATTATGGTGTAGTTGGCAGAGCTTTGACATTGTTTTCTAAGAGCTACTGTTTGATTGCCGTCCAGTTATTAACTGTACATAATACCACTGTTTCCAGAAAACATAAGCCCAGAGGAGGAGTATAAGATCGCCTGTCTGCTCATGGTCTTCGTTGCCGTTTCCATGCCAACTCTGGCCAGCAACGTCATGTCTCAATATAGCCCTGCAATCGAAGGTATTTTAATCATTTCTATTTGTCAATGGCTGTTTGGGTAATAGTGGCCATATCTGATTAACCATAGAACCCACCAGGCGCAGATATAGATCTGTCTGAGTACTTTTTAGAACACACGTCTGGGTATTCGGACAGGCCCTATAGGACAGGCCGTATATCCTTAATAGTATGTAGGGATGCACGATTTATCGGTGAACATATCAGAATTGGCCGATATTAGCTAAACATGCCAACAACGGTATCGGCCCGATGTCTAGTTTAACACCGATGTTAAAAACTGATGTCAAAACTGCCGTGCATACCTATATAACGTAGGTACATGACGTAATGACGCCACATAAAATTCTGCCCTACACATGCAACACAGCATTCCTAACCTAGGCCAAAATGTCTGCTGTGTGGATCGAGCAGTCAACAAGTCGAGCAGTCATTTGAAAGAGTAAGAACATTTCAGCGAGAGAACTCAAAGGCAAAATCCATTAAAGCCAATTGCACAGCCCAATGGGACTCCCAATCACAGCCGGATGTGATACAGCCTGGATTCGAACCAGGGACTAGTGACGCCTCTTGCACTGAGATGCAGTGCCTTAGACCGCTGTGTGTGTGTGTGTGTGTGTGTGTGTGTGTGTGTGTGTGTGTGTGTGTGTGTGTGTGTGTGTGTGTGTGTGTGTGTGTGTGTGTGTGTGTGTGTGTGTGTGTGTGTGTGTGTACTATTTAACTGTACTAGAATGCTTAAAAGGCCACTAAAAATGTAAATATCGGTATCAGATTTTTTGGCAAAGAAAATATTGGATATCGGTATCGTGCAAAAATGTCATACCGGTGCATCACTAGTAGTATGGTTAGTACACAGTGGCCATGTCCGAATACCCTTTCTAAAAAGTAAGTACTCTGATCGGGTATGCGAAAATATAATACTTTTTAGTAGGTCTATGTGAAATATGGAACATTTGGTATGCTTTATATGCCAGTATGGTATGCTCATTTCAGCTTTTCAATTTTTTTCTATTGGACAAGAGAAATGTCTTTTCAGACCCACGTGTGTTCGAAAACAGCTGATCATAAGATAAGGAGACATGCACTTCCAAAATAAATGAATGGCGGGGGGGAACAGGCGCGATGGCACATTATGTGATTCTTTCTCAGTATGAATGAGCCTAGTATATTGATATGTGTTGCTTACTGCATATTTTTTATTGAAACGGTATGTTCCATAGTTGTACGTATTATGATTAGTACACAGTATGTCGTTTTAGTAAGTAGTAACCAATAACTATTTGGCTAATACTTTCTTTTGATTTTGTGTATAACTATAGAGTGATTGAGGTAGCCAAGGTAAACAGTCGAGCAATTGTTGTTGGACTGTGATAACTGAGAAGTAAATGTTTTCTTCAATCATTCTAAGGACACTGCAACAATATTCACTGTCTGGCGAAAGCTGTCAACCAGATAGCTGCTGCCTTGTTCACCATTCACAAGGGAAGCATTGAAGATCGTCTCAAAGAATTTCTGGCTGTAAGTGCAACATGTCGCTCTTATGCCTATCGACCATATGCAATGAATTGTCAACATTGATATATTATATGCATATTTTCCTTTCCCTCCCTGTGATTTATCACATTGGATTGGTGCATCCATTTTTGTACTTTTACATTCATTATATTTAGCCATTGATTCTTGGATATAACTTTATAAATAAATACCTCTTGAGTTTAGTTCAACTTTCTTACCCCATCTAAACCCAAAATGTGAGCTTGTTTTACTTCATTGTTTGTAAGCAAAGACTGTATAGCTTCAGAACATAGTTAAAACTATAATGTTGACCTCATGGAGGGCCAGTTCATGTATCATGGCTCTGTCTATGAATTTGAGTGACTACATTTCTCTAGCCCCATCCGTCAGCTGTTGGTCAAAAAAGAGGCGAGGTGACCGCTTTGTTGTTTGAATCCCAGATTCACTTTAACATTACAAATGGATTTGTCAGAACTTTTTTTTCTTCCCACAACTGAGCAGTTTCTGAAATGCATTATCTTTGAAAACTTCAAACGTATTTTTGAAATTGATGAGCAACTTTAAAATCAATCAGTGTTGCTGCAGACCTTTAATCCTCTGCTGTTTTGGTATTTACAGCTGGCGTCTTCCAGCTTGCTGAAGATCGGCCAGGAGACTGACAAAATGACGACACGAAACAGGGAGTCTGTGTACCTGCTGCTGGACATGGTGAGTATTTGTGCTGATTCAATATATTTGGGATGGCACAATACGGTATGGCACATCACCCAAGGAGATTTCCAAATACTGCAACTATTGATTTATTTAGCTACTTTTATTATGTGATGTTCGTGGGAAGTAGACAATTATTTTGAACAGCAAATTGCATAAATAATGTCCCATCCCATCTATGAATGTCACCCATTATCATTATGCATATGTATGATAAATAAAAGTTCACACCCACACATTTTCTCTGAGAATCTTTTTTATGCATACTGTATTTGTTTTATTCATATTTTCTTTTTGAGATAGAAATTCATAAATGAGTGGGGAAGACGGATAGAGAAATACACAAGGTGCAGGTGTGCGTTAAACCCATGCTGTACGGGGCAATGTTTAGTCTGGAGTCGGAAGTGCTACAACTAGGTTTCGGCACAAAATACATGTATTTGGTTTGGTTTCAGATTGTCCAAGAGTCTCCATTCCTCACCATGGACCTCCTGGAGTCATGCTTCCCCTACGTGTTACTGAGAAACGCGTACCACGCCGTCTACAAGCAGAGCATCAGCTCCTCTGCATAAGTCTCCTCTTCAGAACATAAGTCCCTCACATGGGACATCAAGTGGACCACAGGAGCCTTGCTAACATAAACTGCCATGTGCTCATTTCACTTGGTCTTAAAACTACACTATGAAATTGTGGGATACATTTTTTTCTCCTCGTGAAATTGCATTAATGACCTGTCGTTTCCTAAAAGAGTCATACAGTAGTAACCTATGAGTTTTGCTTGATAAAAAAAATAATATATGATTTACACTACTAAATTCAATTTTTTTTATGAGAAGCTTCAGTTTTTCAACATGAGAAAAAGGTGTAATGGAAAAATAACAATCTCTGATGTTTGGGGGCTGAATTTTAAATATCTTTATTATTAATAATGCAAACATGTTGCCTGTTTATTGACCGGAGCTTTAATGATGAACAGTGATTTTATTTAAGTGGTTGTTCTAGATTTTTATGGGTTATTCTGTGTGTTTTTTTACAGTTTGGTTTTTATATTTGCCAAATTATTGACACAAATGCGTCTAATTTGGTTTGATACTCAACATTGTTGCCGGTAGCTATATAATAAGACGAACAGATGGTGTTTGTACAAAGCATAGTATAATTTTTTTACTAACTCATGATGCCTCAGTGTCATTAACTCACCATTGTACCTGCCCATATGGTATGATTAAAATTATTGCATATTTATGGAATGTTTATAAATTGTTCTACCTTAACTACTTTATGTTATACATTTTTGAAAATTACACTAACTTCCATAACATAAATAAACAATAGGTTATATCAAACTGCTCTGTTAGTCCAAATATAGCAGCATTCAGTTGACGGACCATTGTACCAGAGTGAGTTCCATCCCAACTGTGACAAACTCTCAACCTTTTGTGCACATCGCTCACCACTCAACGTCAACTGTGCAAACTGACTCCATGAGCAACAGTTGTCTTTCATTTAGTTTTACTAACTTCAAGTTGTCGGGGAGGAGGCTCATCGATGGCCACTCGGATGCTTATCTACCCAGCTAGTTTCACGTCTGACAGACCAGAGGGATATACCACAAAGCAGGATCAACGAGTTAGCCAGCTAAAATTGATAAACAACCTGAAATAACTATTGATTTTCTGGTTCATAGGTGTTTTTGGTTGATGAGTCAGTTAGACCATGTTATGCTTATCTTCTTAAAATATTACATAGCTTTTTCAGAATATTCTTGTAAGTTAGCTGGCTAAGTCATTGATCTTACTTTCTAGGACACCCCTCAGACATGTACTAAGAAAGGGAACATCTGATTCATACCCCCAGCTTCAGAAAATGTGCAGTCAGAGCAGTGCCACCAACCAAGTCAATCTGAACACCATTGAAAGAGAAACAAGGCCAAATGGTCAAGTCTTTTGACTTAGGAGGGGGGGAATAGTTTTTCCTTCATTATCTGTGAATATTTGTATGTCTTTTTGGATAGATCCCCATTAGCTACTGCCACTCTTCCTGGGGTCCAGCAAAATGAAGGCAGTTATACATTTTTTTAAATATTACAATACATTTACAACAGATTTCACAACATCTTAAGTGTGTGCTCTCTGGCCCCTACTCTGTGTACGTGTGTGTATAATGCATATGTTATCGTGTGTATGCATGTGTCTGTGCCTCTGTTTGTGTTGCTTCACAGTCCCCGCTCTCCCATAAGGTGTATTTGTATCTGTTTTTTAAGTCTAATTTTACTACTTGCATCAGTTACTTGATGTGGAATAGCGTTCCATGTAGTCATGGCTCTATGTAGTACTGTACGCCTCCCATAGTCTGTTCTGGTCTTGGGGACTGTGAAGAGACGTCTTGTGGGGTATGCATGGGTGTCCGAGCTGTCTGCCAGTAGTTCAAACAGACAGCTCGGTGCATTCAACATGTCAATACTTCTCACAAATACAAGTAGTGATGAAGTCAATCTCTCCTCCACTTTGAGCCAAGAGAGATTGACATGCATATTATTAATGTTAGCTCTGTGTACTTGCGAGGGCAAGCCGTGCTGCCCTGTTCTGAGCTAATTGCAATTTTCCTTTGTGGCACCTGACCACACAACTGAACACTAGTCCAGGTGCGACAAAACTAGGGCCTGTAGGACCTGCCTTGTTTATAGTGCTGTTAAGAATACGAAGCAACACTATTATGGACAGACTTCTCCCCACCTTAGCTACTGTTGTATGAATATGTTATGACCATGACAGTTTGCAGTCCAAGGTTACTCCAAGCAGTTCAGTCTCCTCAACTTGCTCAGTTACGACATTATTCATTGCAAAATTTTGTTGAGGTTTAGTGAATTATTTGTCCCAAATACAATGCGTTTCGTTTTTTTTATATTTAGGACTCTTATTCCTTGCGACCCATTCTGAAACTAACTGCAGCTCTTTAAGTGTTGCAGTCATTTCAGTCGCTGTAGTAGCTAATGTGTATAGTGTTGAGTCATCCGCATACATAGATACACCGACTTTACTCAAAGTCACTGGCATGTCGTTAGTAAAAAAAAATAAAAAGCAAGGGTCGTTAGTAATGATTGAAAGAAGTAAGGGGCCTAGACAGCTGCCCTGGGGAATTCCTGATTTGACCTGGATTTTGTTGAACACCCACAATATAGCAGGGGGTGTAGATCCATAACACAAGTTTTTCCAGCAACAAACTATGATCGATAATGTCAACCACACTGAATAACAACACAGCCCCCACAATCTTTTTAATTGTCAATTTCTCTGTCATTTGTGTAAGTTTGTTGAATGCCCTTCCTTATAAGTGTGCTGAAAGTCTGTTGTGAATTTGTTTACTTTAAAATAGCATTGTGTCTGGTCAAATGTTTTTCCAAAAGTTTGTAACAGGCTGATTGGTTGGCTATTTGAGGCAGTAAAGGGGCTTTACTATCCTTAGGTAGGGGAATAACTTTTGCTTCCCTCCAGGCCTGAGGGCACACACTTTCTAGTATGCTTAAATTAAAGATATGGCAAATAAACTCAGCAACAAAAAAAAACGTCCTCTCACTGTCAACTGCGTTTATTTTCAGCAAACTTATGTGTAAATATTTGTATGACATAACAAGATTCAACAACTGAGACACAAACTGAACAAGTTCCACAGACATGTGACTAACATAAATTGAATAATGTGTCCCTCAACAAAGGGGGGGGGGGGTCAAAATCAAAAGTAACAGTCAGTATCTGGTGTGGCCACCAGCTGCATTTAGTACTGCAGTGCATCTCCTCCTTATGGACTGCACCAGATTTGCCAGTTCTTGCTGTGATATGTTAACCCACTCTTCCACCAAGGCACCTGCAAATTTCCAGACATTTCTGGGGGGGATGGCCCTAGCCCTCACCCTCCGATCCAACAGGTCCCAGACGTGCTCAATGGGATTGAGATCCAGTCTCTTCGCTGGCCATGGCAGAACACTGACATTCCTGTCTTGCAGGAAATCACGCACAGAACGAGCAGTATGGCTGGTGGCATTGTCATGCTGGAGGGTCATGTCAGGATGAGCCTGCAGGAAGGGTACCACATGAGGGTGGAGGATGTCTTCCCTGTAATGCACAGCATTGAGATCGCCTGCAATGACAACAAGCACAGTCCGATGATGCTGTGACATACCGCCCCAGACCACGACGGACCCTCCAAATCGATGCCGCTCCAGAGTACAGGCCTCGGCGTAACGCTCATTCCTTCGACGATAAACGTGAATCCGACCATCACTCCTGGTGAGACAAAACTGTGACTCGTCAGTGAAGAGCACTTTTTGCCAGTCCTGTCTAGTCCAGCGACGGTGGGTTTGTGCCTATAGGTGACGTTGTTGCCGGTGATGTCGGTGGCCTAAGTTTTCATAACTGACATTAATTGCCTAAGCTGTTTGTGTCTTATCGACCGTTCCACAGGTGCATGTTCATTGAAAAAGCATGGGAAACAGTGTTTAAACCCTTTACAATGAAGATCTGTGAAGTTATTTTGGATTTTTACGAATTATCTTTGAAAGACGGGGTCCTGAAAAAAATTATATCTTTTTTTTTCTCGTGAGTTTAGGAGTGGCAATATCATCCGCTATTATTCTCAGTAATTTTCCATCTTCTTTAAAGTAGTTGGCAATATCAGTGGGTTTTGTCATGAATGAGCCATCTGATTTAATGAATGATGGAGCAGAGTTGGTCCTTTTGCCCAAAATGTAATTTAAGGTGCTCCAAAGCTTTTTACTATGCTTCTTTATTTCGTAGTGTGGTTTCTTATTTTTATTTAGTTTAGTCACATGATTTCTCAATTTGCAGTACGTTTGCCAATCTGTTGTGCAGCCAGACCTATTTGCCATTTATTTAGCCTCATCCCTCTCAAATATACATTTTTTAAATTCCCCATCAATCCACTGGGATTTAACAGTTTGTACAGTCATTTTCTTAATGGGTGCATAAATGTGTCAGTGCAGCGCCTGGTTGCTTCTCATTGCACACCACGGTTCAACAAATATTCTTCACATCAACAACATAGGAAACACTACAAAACTTATTGTATGACCTCTTATACACTATATTAGGCCCAGCCTTTGGAACTTTGGTTTTATGGCTACTATATTGTGATCACTACATCTGATTGATTTGGATACTGCTTTCAAACAAATTTCTGCAGTATCAGTAAAGATGTGATCAATACATGTTGATGATTTCTACGAGCCAGAATTGACCTAATTTGGGGATTGACCTATTGTTTTTCATTTCTTGGCCACAAGATGGCCCCCTCATCATTCCTTTGTACAGTCATGTGCACACTGGTAACATTTACCACCACATACACTACATCACCAAAAGTATGTGGACACCTGCTGGTCGAACATCTCATTTTAAAATCATGGACACTAGTATGGAGTTGCTAGTGAGGTCGGGCACTGATGTTGAGCGATTAGACCTGGCTTGCAGTCGGCATTCCAATTCATCTCAAAGGTGTTCAATGGGGTTAAGATCAGGGCTCTGTGCAGGCCAGTCAAGTTCTTCCACACTGATCTTGACAAATGGGGGTGAAACAGGAAAGAGCCTTCCCCAAACTGTTGCCACAAAGTTGGAAGCACATCAGTGTTAAGATTTCACTGGAACTAACGGTCTAGCCCGAACCATTATTTATCCTCCACCAAACTTTACAGTTGACACTGGATTCGGGCAGGTAGCGTTCTCCTGGCATCCGACAAACCCAGATTCGTCTGTCGGACTGCCAGACGTCAGCACAAGAACAGAGAAAGCGTTTCCGCTGCTCCAGAGTCCAATGAGCTTTACACCACTCCAGCCGACACTTGGCATTGCGCATGGTGATCTTAGGCTTGTGTGCAGCTGCTCGGCCATGGAAACCCATTTTATGAAGCTCCCGACTAACAGTTATTGTGCTGACTTTGCTTCCGGAGGCAGTTTGGAACTCGGTAGTGAGTGTTGCAACTGAGGACAGATGATTTTTACGTGCTCTGTCGTTCGCTACATACTTTAGTCTGAGATAGGATTGTCTCTAAACGATCAGAGTATCATTTTTGAATCGCTGTTTTACCCACGTGTACTGGCTCTTCCCCAACCCATCGGCTTCTCGACCAATCAAGCGGTCCCGAATGTGTTCGCATTCGGTGAAGGGTTGGGGAGGTACCATGGATACTTTTGAGGAGATGGGAAACTCCATTGGAATCGTATTATCGCATATTATGTACGTTGTCCATTTCGTCAATTGGGCGCGCTGTGCATTCTGGACGATTCTGGGACAAGGAAAGCTCTCCTTCAAGGAGTGAATGGGAGATAATTGGGCGGAGAAGAAACTATGTCTGTGGGCGCGGGGTAGCGTTTGGCTGGAGCAAGGAGTCTGGGTAGCCAGGCACCTAAATTGGGCATGCCTACGAGGCCATTGAAGGAATCTAGGGCTTACTGTATATAATTGAACACAACTTTGATTGTGTTCAATGAAAAGTATAGACCTTTAAAATGTTATATGCAGCGTTGAATGCAACATTATCGGCAAGTGACGTGATGCCTACTGTGCCAAAGCGATTTAAAGTTTGGGGCAAAGTGACCATGTCAGGCAAATTTTATCAAACGTTTTACCATTGTAACATTTGATGTACAGTCACATTCTCTTTGGTTGTCTGAAGCGTGCTATAGAGTTCACAGCTGGCGATGCCTCATCACGATTGGATATTCCCAATGATGTATATAAACCCTGGATTGCTGATGCTATGTTTTGGCCATTGAAAGGCTTTGAAGTCACCGGTCGGCCATATTGGCACTCCCCAGAAGAAGCAGTCCTCCATAGGAATGAAAGGAATTCGACAGTATTTCAATTGTGTTTCAGTATTTCAATTCCACCTCACATCTCACACTCAACGTCAACAAAACAAAGGAGATGATTGTGGACTTCAGGAAACAGCAGAGCGAGCACCCCCCTATCCACATCGACGGGACAGTAGTGGAGAATGTGGAAAGTTTTAAGTTCCTCGGTGTACACATCACGGACAAACTGAATTGGTCCACCCACACAGACAGCATTGTGAAGAAGGCGCAGCAGCGCCTCTTCAACCTCAGGAGACTGAAGAAATTTGGCTTGTCACCAAAAGCACTCACAAACTTCTACAGATGCACAATCGAGAGCATCCTGTCGGGCTGTATCACCGCCTGGTACGGCAACTGCTCCGCCCACAACCGTAAGGCTCTCCAGAGGGTAGTGAGGTCTGCACAACGCATCACCGGGGGCAAACTACCTGCCCTCCAGGACACCTACACCACCCGATGTCACACGAAGGCCAAAAAGATCATGAAGGACAACACTCACCCGAGCTACTGCCTGTTCACCCAGCAATCATCCAGAAGGCGAGGTCAGTACAGGTGCATCAAAGCAGGGACCGAGAGACTGAAAAACAGCTTCACTAACATAGAGAGGCTGCTGTCAACATACAGATTCAAATTTCTGGCCACTTTAATAAATGGACTTAATAAAGGTATCACTAGTCACCTTAAATAACAGCACTTTAATAATGTTTACATATCCTACATTACTCATCTCATATGTATATACTGTTCTATACCATCTACTGCATCTTGCCTATGCCTATCATTAGTCACTTTAAATAACGGCACTTTAATAATGTTTACATATCCTACATCAACCATCTCATATGTATATACTGCTCTATACCATCTACTGCATCTTGCCTATGCCGCACGGCCATCGCTCATCCATATATTTCTATGTACATATTCTTATTCATACCTTACTATAAGGTAGTTGTTGTGAATTTGTTAAATTACTTGTTAGATATTACTGCATTATCGGAACTAGAAGCACAAGCATTTCGCTACACTCGCATTAACATCTGCTAACCATGTGTATGTGACCAATAAAATGTTATTTGATTTGAACTAGTCCAGGGCCCATATCCACAAAGCATCTCAGAAAAGGTCCTAGGAATCATGTTAAAACCTGTTTTCAGACCAAAAGGTCTGAAAGGTAGTCCCCCCCCCCCCCCCCCGTGATGCATTGTGCAGACCGCACTACCCTCTGGAGAGCCTTGCGGTTGAGGGCGGTGCAATTGCTGTACCAGGCGGTGATACAGCCCATCAGGATGCTCTCGATTGTGCATCTGTAAAGGTTTGTGAGGGTTTTAGGTGACAGACCAAATTTCTTCAGCCTCCTGAGGTTAAAGAGGCGCTGTTGCGCTGTCTGTGTGGGTTCACCATTTCAGTTTGTCAGTGATGTGTACGCCGAGGAACTTAACTTTCAACCTTCCCCACTACTGTCCCATCAATGTGGATGGGGGGGGGGGGGGGGTGCTCGCTCTGCTGTTTCCTGAAGTCCATGACCATCTCCTTTGTTTAGTTGACGTTGAGTGAGAGGTTATTTTCCTGACACCAGACTCCGAGGGCCCTCACCTCCTCCCTGTAGGCCCTCGTCGTTGTTGGTAATCAAGCCTACCACTGTAGTGTCATCTGCAAACTTGATGATTGAGTTGGAAGCGTGCATGGCCACGCAGTCATGGGTGAACAGGGCGTACAGGAGAGGGCTGAGAACACACCCTTGTGAAGTCTCAGTGTTGAGGGTCAGCGGGGTGGAGACGTTGTTTCCTACCTTCACCATCTGGGGGTGGCCCGTCAAAGTCCAGGACCCAGTTGCATAGGGCAAGGTCGAGACCTAGGGTCTCGAGCTTAATGATGAATTTGGAGGGGACTACAGAGTGGTTCCTCCTTTTAAAAGTTGTGAGCTTGCACCACGGGACTCAGAGATACCCAGCGTCATGGTTGCATTGCTCCAGACCTCCACAAGGGGGAGTTAGAGCACTCATTATGCATTTGGGTCCCAAGGTTTTTATATGACCAATCATATTAAGTGGTTCCAATTACGAATTTTGACGCGAGCCACACGTCCCTGGGTGAAGATGGCTGACAAAACATTACGGCGGAACCAAATGTAAGTTGTTATAACATAACGAGTCAAACAAAAAATGTGCAATTGAGAGGAATATGTTAACTTCATGACAAAAAGTCTCTACATTAACTTGCTATATAGCGATTTTAGTAAATTATCTGACTAGCTAACATTAGCCAGCTAGCTTGTGTTAGGATAATTAATTTGTAATTTGTGTTTAATGTTTTAGGGAGTCTTTAGAAAACCAGCAAACCAGGCTGTCGTCTTGTGAAACAGTGGATTTAAAGAATCTAGCTAGCTAAAGCATTTACTGCAAATTGAATGTACAATTGTGTAAGCTTGCCATGCAATGCAGCTGAAGTAAAATAGCTAACTATATACTTGCTTATTGTGTAGTGGAGGATAAAAATAACTGTATGCCTATGGATGTGTAGCAAGCTACAGTATGTAGCCGATCTGTGTATGGACCCTAAAACGTTAGGTTCTGAACTGATATTCATACCAATCTATGAACCTCAGCTATCAGAGTTGTTGTATCAACTTCAAGTCTGAATGGCATTAATGAAGCCTATGGATTTAGTAGGATATAATAACTTTATTGTGCCAAGGATGCAAGTCCTATATACATGTACTGTAGTTCCTATATACATGTACTGTAGATATCATGCGTGGTAATGCATGATATCCCCACATTGTAGTCTGTACATTGAATATATTCACTGATCATGTACTCTGTGTAACTGGTGTGAGAGGCTAGCTAGGTAGCGGGGTGCGCGCTAATAGCATTTCAATCGGTGACGTCATTCTCTTTGAGACCTTGAAGTAGTTGTTCCCCTTGCTCTGCAAGGGCCGCGGCTTTTGTGGAGCGATGCTTTGAGGGTGCTTGTTGTCGATGTGTGCAGAGGGTCCCTGTTTCCATCCCAGGTAGGGGCGAGGAGAGGGACGGAAGCTATACTGTTACATGTGGATAGAGTAAAATATAATAACTGTATTGTGCCAAGGATGCAAGTCCTATATACACACGTACTGTAGTTATTACCACACATGAGATTCCCACATTGTAGCCTGTACATTGAATATTCACTGATCATGTACTCTTCCTTGACAAATAAAGGTGTGGTTCAGGTATGAATCTCTGAGAGTCTTTTTCAGTCATATCAAACTCCATTATTTGAATGATGCTGTGTCTGCATGTATGTATTACAATTATACACTTCAACAGTGTTTACTGCTCCTGGGACATCAATGATTACACATTGTAACTATGCAATAGACTAGAAACATGATTGATTTGTAATTCATATATATGGTTTTGCCTACACCTAGTGACCTGCTTTTTAAATGATATGAACAAAAAATATTCCATTTTATTTATAATGGCAAGCCACACAAAATTAAAAGGGCCTATTTATATAACGAATATGAATTCGGATGGCAGAAATTATTAACTATTAAAGCATTAGACTTCTCACTAAAGGCATCAGTCAGACAAAAAATATACTTAAATCCAAACTGATTCTCTAGTAAGTAGGATGAGACATTCCTACCAATGTTCAAGAATGGCCTTTTTCCCTTTATTCAGATTACACCTGCTCACTTTTGGTTGTTTGATGAAGAAATCATTGACAGTGACTAGGGTGGGTTATCTAGGTGATTAATTATCTATGTTGGCCTGGTATGGTTCTCAATCAGAGGCAGCTGTTTATCGATGTCTCTGATTGGGGATCATATTTAGGCAGCCATTTCCCATTGTGCTTTGTGGAATCTTGTCTAGGTATAGTTGCCTGCGAGCACTACTTTGAGCCTCACGTTTAGTTTTTTCCTTTGAGTTTCTCTTCCAAATTAAAAAGGATGGAAACATACCACGCTGCATCTTGGTCCACTCCTTCGTGACAATCATCTCCAAAATATTGCAAAATATTTTTTTTAAAGCCTTAGAAAGTTAGTTGCAATTTCAGTTTAATCTGCCTGAAAAGACAGAACAAATAATACAACAAATATTGTGGTTAAACTCAAATATACTAATTGATAAAAAAAATGTATTTTTTGAAGATATGTTTTAAAAAGGAAACATTTTTGTGAATGATATCATAATTAGGACTGGTGGAGTTATGTCACACATGCAGCTAACACAGACATATGGAAACGTCTGCTCTACCCAAAATTTCAACCAACTAATTGCAGCATTACCACAAAAATGGAAGAGGCAAGTAGAAGGGGAAAAAGTAAGGAACTTGTATGTCGGCCCTGTATTAAAGAACATAAATGGTTGAAGAAAAGTGTGATAAATAATAAAGTATACCAGTTTCATTTAAGGACCAAAAACTGACAGCTGTGCCATTATAAATTTCTAAATAGTTGGCAAGAGATTTTCGATGTACCCATTCCATGGCACATGGTTTATGAATTGATAAAGAAAACAATGCCGGATTCAAAATGTTGAATTCTTCAATTTAAATTACTATACAAAATTCTTGCAGTCAATAGAATGTTATATATATGGGGGATACAATCTTCCCAGCTCTGCAGATTTTGCTGTGAGGAGGCAGGGTCATTAGATCATTTACTTTGGTATTGTCCATATGTATCTTGTTTATGGTCACAGGTCCAGGAATGGCTGAAGAATTGCAACATTTGCCTAGAACTAACGCTGCACATAGCAATACTGGGTGATTTGAAAAGCCAGAGTCAATCAATCAACAATATAATATCAATAATATTATTTTAAATGTACAATCTGTGGAAGCTATGAGAATAGAAAGGTTCATTACTTTTGTGAAACATCACAGCACAGTTGAAAAATATATGGCAAATAGAAATACAAAATGGATGGTGTTAAGAGATGGGAGGGGTTGAATGGAGCTGAAGGGTGGGACTAATAACAAGATTGTAGCGTGGTGCATACTGGCGGCAGAGAAGTCTGGCGCAGGAGAGCGAAAACTGATTTACAACGGTGTCGTTTAATACACATAAAAACCACCGTAGACAGAATAATATAATAATGGGTCAAACAAAACCCGGTAACCCCCAGCATAACGTGCACAAGCACTACAAGAAAACAATTACGGACAAGGACATGGGGGGGAACAGAGTGTTAAATACACATGTAATTGATGGAATTGGAACCAGGTGTGATGGAAGACAAGACAAAACCAATGGAAAATGGATCGGCGAAGGCTAGAGGTCGGTGACATCGAAGTCCGCCCGAACTAGGAGAGGGACCAACTTTGGTGGAAGTCGTGACAGTACCCCCCCCCCCCGATGCGCGGCACCAGCAGTGCGCCGACACCGACCTCGGGGACGACCTGGAGGGCGAGGCGCAAGGCGAAGACGGTGGAACTCCTGCAGCATTGAAGGGTCCAACACATCCTCGACCGGAAACCAGCACCTTTCCTCCAGACCGTACCCCTCCCACTCCACGAGATACTGAAGGCCCCTCGCCCGGCACCTCGAATCCAGTATGGAGGGAACGGAGTACGCCGGGGACCCCCCGATGTCCAGAGGGGGCAGAGGAACCTCCCGCACCTCAGACTCCTGGAGCGGACCAGCCACCACCGGCCTGAGGAGAGACACATGGAACGAGGGGTTAATACGATAATCGGGTGGAAGTTGTAACTTATAACAAACCTCGTTCACTCTCCTCAGGACTTTAAATGGCCCCACAAACCGCGGACCCAGCTTCCGGCAGGGCAGGCAGAGGGGCAGGTTTCTGTGTTCTCCTTTTGGTGCATCACGGCCTGCTGAAGGAGAACACGGACAGCTTCCAATGTCTCCTCCTCGCGCCTGAACCAGTCGTCCACCGCAGGAACCTCGGTCTGACTCTGATGCCAAGGCGCCAGAACCGGCTGGTACCCCAATACACACTAGAAGGGAGAGAGGTTAGTGGAGGAGTGGTGGAGCGAGTTCTGGGCCATCTCTGCCCAGGGCACAAACGCTGCCCACTCCCCCGGCCGGTCCAGGCAATAAGACCTCAGAAACCTATCCACATTCTGGTTAACTCTCTCCACCTGCCCGTTACTCGAGGGGAAAATCTGAGGTAAGGCTGACCGAGACCCCCAGACGTTCAATGAACGCCCTCCAGACCCTCGACGTGAACTGGGGACCCCGATCAGACACTATATCCTCAGGCACCCCGTAGTGCTGAAAGACGTGTGTAAACGGGGCCTCCACAGTCTGTAGGGCCGTAGGGAAACCGGGCAAAGGGAGGAGACGACAGGACTTAGAAAAACGATCCACAACGACCAGGATCGTGGTGTTACCCTGTGAAGGAGGAAGATCGGTCAGGAAGTCCACTGACAGGTGCGACCACGGCTGTTGTGGAACGGGTAAGGGCTGTACCTCTGGGCAGGTGCCTAGGAGCCTTACACTGGGCGCACGCCGAGCAGGAGGAAACATAAACCCTTACACCCTTGGCCAAAGTGGGCCACCAGTACTTCCCACCAAGACAGCGCACCGTCCGACCGATCCCAGGATGACCAGAGGAGGGTGACGTGTGGGCCCAATAGATCAGCCGGTCGCGGACAGCAGACGGAACGTACAGACGCCCAGCTAGATACTGGAGGGGAGCGGGCTCTGCACATAACGCCTGCTCAACGTCCACGTCCAGCTCCCACACCACCGGCACCACCAGGCAAGAGGCGGGGAGTATGGGAGTGGGATACATGGGCCGTTCCTCTCTGTCATACAGCCGGGACAATGCGTTAACGTTCTGGGAGCCTGGTCTGAAGGAACGGGTAAACACAAAAAGGGTGAAAAACATGGCCCACCTTGCCTGGCGAGTGTTCAGTCTCCTCGCCGCCCGGATGTACTCCAGATTGCGGTGGTCAGTCCAGATGAGAAAAGGGTGTCTAGCCCCCTCAAGCCAATGTCTCCACGCCTTCAAGGCCTTTACGACAGCCAACAGCTCCCGGTCCCCCACATCATAGTTTCACTCCGCTGAGCTTCTTCAAGAAGAAGGCACAGGGGCAGAGCTTCGGTGGCGTACCCGAGCGCTGAGAGAGCATAGCTCCACCTCCACTATGAACGCCAAAGAGGGATCCGGATGGGCCAACACGGGAGCCCGAGGTAAACAGAGCCCTCAGGTGACTAAAAAGCCCTGTCCGCCTCAGCTGACCACTGCAAGCGCACCGGGCCCCGCTTCAGCAGCGAGGTAATGGGAGCCGCTACCTGACCAAAACCCTGGATAAACCTCCGGTAGTAGTTGGAAAACCCTAAGAACCGCTGCACCTCCTTTACCGTGGTGGGAGTCGGCCAATTACGCACGGCTGCAATACGGAGCCAAATCGGCATATTCAGGGGGAATGCGCACGGTGGAGACCTGGTCTGGACGTTCCATCATAGTAGCACCAACGGAAACCTGAGCACTCTTGCGAGAGAGAGCCCTCTGTGGCCAAGAAACAGTGGGGTTATGACAAGCTAACCAGGGTAGGCCCAGCACCACGAGAAACGCAGGAGAGTCAATAAGGAAGAGACTAATTCTCTCCGTATGACCCCCCCTGCGTCACCATGCCCAAAAGCGCGGTGACCTCCCTAATTAACCCTGACCCTAATGGTCGACTATCTAAGTCGTTAACAGGGAAGGGCACATCCACGGGAACGATGGGGATCCCTAAACTATGGGCTAAAGCACTATCAATAAAATTCCCAGCCACGCCTGAATCGACTAGCGCCTTATGCTGGGAATGCGGGGAAAACTCAGGGAACGTGACGAACACAAACATCTGTGCAACAGAAGACTCTGGGTGAGAATGGTGCCGGCTCACCTGGGGTGACGCCAGAGCGCCCTGCCTGCTGCCTCGACTCCCAGAGGAACCAACCCGGCACCGACCGGCAGGGCCACAGATGGTGCACGAGCGGGAACCCCCTCCGGTCTCCCTGCGCAACGCCCCTCACCGCTCCATGGGTATCGGAGAGGGGGTACGGGAGGATGAAACTACCAGACCCCGATCTGAACGTCCGCGAGTAGCCAACAGGTTGTCCAGCCGGATGGACAGGTCCACCAGCTGGTCCACGTGTCTCTGCAAGCCAGCTCATGACGGACGTCCTTGCGCAGACTGCAGCGGTAATGGTCGATCAGGGCCCTGTTGTTCCATCCTGCGCCGGCAGCCAGGGTCCTAAACTCCAGGGCGAACTCCTGGGCGCTCCTCGTCTTCTACCTCAGATGGTAGTGGCGCTCACCCGCCGCTCTACACTCGGGCGGGTGGTCGAAGACTGCCCGGAATTGGCGGGTGAACTCCTCAAACTGGTCCAACGTTGCATCTCCCTGTCTCCCACGGCGTTGGCCCACTCTAGGGCTCTCCCGGTGAGGCACGAGATGAGGGCGGACGCCAGGTGAACGGTGGCCAGATAGAGGTGTAATTGTAATAAGAACCCCTGGCAGTTTGCAGCCCCTCCCCCCCCCCTCCCCCGTCGTACTCCTGGGGCAAGGAGAGACGGATCCCACTGGGTTCAGGCGGGAAAGGGGTGCTCGAGAGACCCCGGTTGTGCTGGTGGAGGCGCTGGAAGAACTCCCTGTCTCTCCCAGCGGTCCATTGTCCAAACATTGCGATCCATGGCGGTACCAAGATGGTGAAGTAGTACTGCATGCTCCTGGACGCGCTCCTCCACCTCAATTTGCCGGGGTACCTTCTCCTGCTGAATCCATAGTGCCGGTCGGTGATTCTGTAATGGGTGCGTGCTGGTGGCAGGGATGTCAGGCGCAGGAGAACAAACTTGGTATAAACGGAGTCGTTTAATAAGTGCTCACAAAACAACGAAAACCAAAATATACAAAATAATAAAAGTGGGTACAACACCCGTCGCGCACTAGAACATAACTTGCACATCACATACAAACAAACAAACAATTACCGACAAGGACATGAGGGGAAACAGAGGGTTAAATACACAACATGTAATTGATGATATTGGAACCAGGTGTGATGTAAGACAAGACAAAACCAATGAAAAATGGATCAGCGACGGCTAGAAGGTCAGTGACGTCGACCGCCAAACACGGCCCGAACAAGGAGAGGGACCGACTTCGGCGGAAGTCGTGACACCTTTTTTCTGGAAAACTGTTTAACTATATTTCACAGTTGCAACATGCTGAAAATGGTCTCATAGTGTTCCTATCTACTAAATCAAATCAAATTTTATTTGTCACATACACATGGTTAGCAGATGTTAATGCGAGTGTAGCGAAATGCTTGTGCTTCTAGTTCCGTCAATGCAGTAATAACCAACAAGTAATCTAACCTAACAATTCCACAACTACTACCTTATACACACAAGTGTAAAGGGATAAAGAATATGTACATAAAGATATATGAATGAGTGATGGTACAGAACGGCATAGGCAAGATGCAGTAGATGGTATAGAGTACAGTATATACATATGAGATGAGTACTGTAGGGTATGTAAACATAAAGTGGCATAGTTTAAAGTGGCTAGTGATACATGTATTACATAAAGATGGCAAGATGCAGTAGATGATATACAGTACAGTATATACATATACATATGAGATGGGTAATGTAGGGTATGTAAACATTATATTAAGTGGCATTGTTTAAAGTGGCTAGTGGTACATTTTTACATAATTTCCATCAATTCCCATTTTTAAAGTGGCTGGAGTTGAGTCAGTATGTTGGTGGTGGCTGTTTAACAGTCTGATGGCCTTGAGATAGAAGCTGTTTTTCAGTCTCTCGGTCCCTGCTTTGATGCACCTGTACTGACCTCGCCTTCTGGATGATAGCGGGGTGAACAGGCAGTGGCTTGGGTGGTTGTTGTCCTTAAAGATCTTTATGGCCTTCCTGTGACATCGGGTGGTGTAGGTGTCCTGGAGGGCAGGTAGTTTGCCCCCGGTGATGCGTTCTGCAGACCTCACTACCCTCTGGAGATTGTGCATCTGTAGAAGTTTGTGAGTGCTTTTGGTGACAAGCCGAATTTCTTCAGCCTCCTGAGGCTGCTGCGCCTTCTTCACAACGCTGTCTGTGTGGGTGGACCAATTCAGTTTGTCCGTGATGTGTACACCGAGGAACTTAAAACTTTCCACCTTCTCCACTACTGACCCGTCGATGTGGATAGGGGGGTGCTCCCTCTGCTGTTTCCTGAAGTCCACAATCATCTCCTTTGTTTTGTTGACGTTGAGTGTGAGGTTATTTTCCTGACACCACACTCCGAGGGCCCTCACCTCCTCCCTGTAGGCCGTCTCGTCGTTGTTGGTAATCAAGCCTACCACTGTAGTGTCAGCCGCAAACTTGATGATTGAGTTGGAGACGTGCATGGCCACGCAGTCGTGGGTGAACAGGGAGTACAGGAGAGGGCTCAGAACGCACCCTTGTGGGGCCCCAGTGTTGAGGATCAGCGACGTGGAGATGTTGTTACCTACCCTCACCACCTGGGGACGGCCCGTCAGGAAGTCCAGGACCCAGTTGCACAGGGCGGGGTCGAGACCCAGGGTCTCGAGCTTGATGACGAGTTTGGAGGGTACTATGGTGTTAAATGCTGAGCTGTAGTCGATGAACAGCATTCTCACATAGGTATTCCTCTTGTCCAGATGGGTTAGGGCAGTGTGCAGTGTGGTTGCGATTGCGTCGTCTGTGGACCTATTGGGTCGGTAAGCAAATTGGAGTGGGTCTAGGGTGTCCGGTAGGGTGGAGGTGATATGGTCCTTGACTAGTCTCTCAAAGCACTTCATGATGACGGAAGTGAGTGCTACGGGGCGGTAGTCGTTTAGCTCAGTTACCTTAGCTTTCTTGGGAACAGGAACAATGGTGGCCCTCTTGAAGCATGTGGGAACAGCAGACTGGGATAAGGATTGATTGAATATGTCCGTAAACACACCAGCCAGCTGGTCTGCGCATGCTCTGAGGACACGGCTGGGAATGCCGTCTGGGCCTGCAGCCTTGCGAGGGTTAACACGTTTAAATGTTTTACTCACCTCGGCTGCAGTGAAGGAGAGCCCGCAGGTTTTGGTAGCGGGCCGTGTCAGTGGCACTGTATTGTCCTCAAAGCGAGCAAAAAAGTTATTTAGCCTGTCTGGGAGCAAGACATCCTGGTCCGCGACGGGGCTGGTTTTCTTTTTGTAATCCGTGATTGACTGTAGACCCTGCCACATACCTCTTGTGTCTGAGCTGTTGAATTGCGACTCTATTTTGTCTCTGTACTGGGTCTTAGCCTGTTTGATTGCCTTGCGGAGAGAATAGCTACACTGTTTGTATTCAGTCATGTTTCCGGTCACCTTGCCCTGGTTAAAAGCAGTGGTTCGCGCTTTCAGTTTCACGCGAATGCTGCCGTCAATCCACGGTTTCTGGTTTGGGATTTTTTTTATCATTGCTGTGGGTACGACATCGTCAATGCACTTCCTAATGAACTCGCTCACCGAATCAGCATATTCGTCAATGTTGTTGTTGGACGCAATGCGGAACATATTCCAATCCGCGTGATCGAAGCAGTCTTGAAGCGTGGAATCAGATTGGTCGGACCAGCGTTGAACAGACCTGAGCGCGGGAGCTTGTTGTTTTAGTTTCTGTTTGTAGGCTGGAATCAACAAAATGGAGTCGTGGTCAGCTTTTCCGAAAGGAGGGCGGGGGAGGGCCTTATATGCGTCGCGGACCAGCGGACCACTACCAGTGCTGCATCCATTTTTACTTACAAATTGCATCAAACATGTTTAAGACTTTGTTTATTGAAAACTGCTTACAACTATTTTTCACAGTTGCAACATGCTGAAAATTGTCTCATACTGGTCCCATCATCTCAAATACCAGTACTGCAGTAACTTTGACATACAAATTGCATCAAACATGTTTTAGACCTTATTTATTTAAAACTGTTTATAACTATATTTCAAAGTTGCCAACTGCTGGAAATTGTCTCTAGTGTTCCTATCATCTACTACCAGCACTGCGCAAATTTTTACTTACAAATTGCATCAAACATGTTTTAGACCTTGTTTCTGGAAAACTGTTTATAACTGTATTTCACAGTTGCAAAATGCTGAAAATGTTCTCATAGTGTTCCTATCATCTCGACTACCAGTACTGCAGTAACTTTGACTTACAAATTGCATCAAACATATTTTAGACCTTGTTTATTTAAAACTGTTTATAACTATATTTCACAGTTGCAACATGCTGAAAATTGTCAAATTGTGTTCCTATCATCTCTACTACCAGTACTGGAGTACTTTTTTCTTACAAATTGCATCAAACATGTTTTTAGACCTTATTTATTGAAAACTGTTTATAACTATATTTCACAGTTGCAACATGATGAAAATGATCTCATAGTGCTCCTATCATCTCGACCACCAGTACTGCACAAATTTGTTCTTACAAAATGCATCAAACATGTTTTAGACCTTGTTTCTGGAAAACTGTTTATAATTATATTTCCCAGTTGCAAAAGGCATAAAAATGTCACATAGTGTTCCTATCATCTCAACCACCAGTACTGCACACATTTTTAATTACAAATCGCATCAAACATGTTTTTAGAACTTCTCTATGGAAAACTGTTTATAACTATATTTCAAAGTTGCAAACTGCTGAACATGATTGCTGACAAACATGATTTTAGACCTTGTTTATTTAAAACTGTTTATAACTATATTTCACAGTTGCCATCTGCTGAAAATTGTCTCATAGTGTTCCTATCATCTCTACTACCAGTAATTGTCACGACTTCCGCCGAAGTCGGCTCCTCTCCTTGTTCGGGCGGCATTCGGCAGTCGACGTCACCGTCTTTCTAGCCATCGCCGCTCCATTTTTCATGGATCCATTTGTTTTGTCTTGTTCCCTGTACACCTGGTTTTCATTCCCCAATCAATCTACATGTATTTATTCCTCTGTTCCCCATCATGTCTTTGTGAAGGATTGTTTGTGTTACGTGTTTATTGTTGACGCGCCAGACTGGTTTGTTTTTTCTGTGGTATTTCACGAAGATGTTTATTGTTAAACATAATTCTTGTGACTGTTTTGCACTTTTGCCTAAATAAAGTGTGCGCCTGTTCACAAATCTCTGCTCTCCTGCACCTGACTTCGCTACCAGTACGCAAACACCTGACAGAATCTTTCACCAACCATGGAGTCCGCAGGAGCAGGTACCCCGGTCAGAGGAGTCGAAGAGCTCGTCCAGGAACACGCGGCAATGCTACATCATCTCGGTGCCATGATGGATCGCGTTGTGCAGACCATGGACCGCTGGGAGAGACAGGAAGTATCCCGCTCCGACCAGCGCAACCGGGGTTACCTCTACCCGTCCCGTCCGGATCCAGCTCCAGTGGGATGCGTCTCTCCCTTCCAAAGGGAGTATGATGTGACGGCCGCACAGTGCCAGGGGTTCATTTTACAACTGGACCTATACCTGACCACCGTTCACCCAGCTCCCTAAGGAAGGAAGAGAGTATCCGCCCTCGTCTCATGCCTCTCGGGGAGAGCCATGGAGTGGGCAAACGCCGTGTGGGGAGAGGAAAGCGCAGCGTTGGACCACTTTGAGGAGTTCACCCGCCGCTTCCGGGCCGTCTTTGACCATCCGCCCGAAGGTAGAGCGGCGGGGGAACGACTCTTCCATTTGAGGCAGGGGACGAGGTGCGCACAGGATTTCGCACTGGAGTTCCGGACCTTGGCCGCCGGAGCAGGATGGAACGACAGGGCCCTCATCGACCACTATCGATGCAGCCTGCGTGAGGACATCCGACGGGAGTTGGCCTGCCGGGATGCCACCATCACCTTTGACCAACTGGTGGATCTGTCCATCCGGTTGGATAACCTGCTGGTCATCCGTGGACGTCCTGAGGGGGCTTTGTCGGTTCCATCTCCCAGCACTCCCGTTCTGGTGCCCATGGAGTTGGGAGGGGCTGTGCGTAGGGAGGCTAGAGGAGGGGCCTTCACGAGCACCATCTGTGGCCGCAGAGGGCACACTGCCGGTCGGTGCCGGGTTGGTCTCTCTGGGAGTCGAGGCAGCAGGCAGAGTCTGCAATATTCTCACCCAGAGTCCTCTGTTGTCCACCTGTTTGTACCTGTTTGTTTCCTTTGACTTCCACATTGCATCAAACATGTTTTTAGACCTTGTTTATTGAAAACTGTTCATAACTATATTTCACAGTTGCCAACTGCTGAAAATTGTCTCATAGTGTTCCTATCATCTAGACCACCAGTACTGCTGTCAGGTGGATGGATTATCTTGGCATATGAGAAATGCATACTAACGGGGACGTAAACAAATTTGTGCACAACATTTGAGAGAAATCATTTTTGTGCTTTTGGAACATTTCTAGGATCTTTTATTTCTGTTCATGAAGCATGGGACCAACACTTTACATGTTGCGTTTATATTTTTGTTCCGTAAAGAAACAGTAAACGACAGAGCGATTTCAATATTGTCCACTTGATCCGATTTCTAGTAGATAACACAGCCACAAAGTCAAACCAGCTTTCCCATATTGACATCAGATGCCGCTCCGGTGAGAGAAATCAATAGGTGAATATCAGAGCCAATCATAAGTAATACTCTGAAACGGTATCATTCCACTATTCCTGCAGATATACAGTATTATGGAAATTTTCTGAAAATAAAAATACTAAAGGTTTTGCTGTCACAGTACCCTGACTCACCCCGACAACAGGTTGGGAACAGTAGAGTCAGCCACAGAGCAGCGCCCCTGGAGCAGGTTATGGGTTAGGTGCCTTGCTCAAGGGCACCTGAGATATTGATGCCAGCAAGGATAAGCTAAGGATCCTGGGACTAAACACCTCCCTCTGCAACTGGATCCTGGACTTCCTGATGGGCCGCCCCCAGGTGGTGAGGGTAGGTAGCAACACATCTGCCACGCTGATCCGCAACACTGGAGCTCCCCAGGGGTGCGTGCTCAGTCCCCTCCTGTACTCCCTGTTCACCCAAGACTGCATGGCCAGGCACGACTCCAACGCCATCATTAAGTTTGCAGACGACACAACAGTGGTAGGCCTGATCACCGACAACGACGAGACAGCCTATAGGGAGGAAGTCAGAGACCTGGGAGGGTGGTGCCAGAATAACAACCTATCCCTCAATGTAACCAAGACTAAGGAGATGATTATGGAATACAAGAAAAGGAGGACCGAGCACGCCCCCATTCTCAACGACGGGGCCGTAGTGGATCAGGTTGAGAGCTTCAAGTTCCTTGGTGTCCACATCAACAACAAACTAGAATGGTCCAAACACACCAAGACAGTCGTGAAGAGGGCCCGACAAATCCTATTCCCCCTAAGGAAACTAAAAAGATTTGGCATGGGTTCTGAGATCCTCAAATGGTTTCTACAGTTGCAACGTCGAGAGCATCACTGCCTGGTACGGCAATTGCTCGGCCTCCAACCGCAAGGCACTACAGAGGGTAGTGCGTACGGCCCAGCACATCACTGGGGCTAAGCTGCCTGCCATCCAGGACCTCTACACCAGGCGGTGTCAGAGGAAGGCCCTAAATATTGTCAAAGACCCCAGCCATAGACTGTTCTCTCTACTACCGCATAGCAAGTGATACCGGAGTGCCAAGTCTAGGACAAAAAGGCTTCTCAACAGTTTTTACCCCCAAGCCATAAGCCTCCTAAACAGGTAATCAAATGGCTACTCGGACTATTTAAATTGTGTGCCCCTCCAACCCCTCTTTTTACGCTGCTGCTACTCTCTGTTTAACATATGCATAGTCACTTTAACTAAACATTCATGTACATACTACCTCAATTGGGCCGACCAAACAGTGCTCCCGCACATTGGCTAACCGGGCTATCTGCATTGTGTCCCACCCCCCAACCCCTCTTTTACGCAACTGCTACTCTCTGTTCATCATATAGGCATAGTCACTTTAACCATATCTACATGTACATACTACTTCAATCAGCCTAACTAACCGGTATGTTTGTAGCCTCGCTACTGTATATAGCCTGTCTTTTTACTGTTGTTTTATTTCTTTACCTACCTATTGTTCACCTAATACATTTTTTGCACTATTGGTTTTAGCCTGTAAGTAAGCATTTCACTGTAAGGTCTACACTGGTTGTATTCGGCGTATGTGACAAACTTTGATTTTATTCGAACTAGCAACCCTCCTAACAGGATATTGATGCCTCCCTCACATGCCCCGTAAACACTCAAGTTGTACAACAATTTGATAACGCATTTCATACAACAGAAAGTTTGTCTGCACAGAAATGTTTAAACAGCCATTGTGCGGTGTCTCTACAACAGTTGTGGAATTTACTTTTCAGAAAAACTGTCCGTTGTGTTCGTTGTCAGTCATTACATTTCACAGCAAGCAAAAGAGCTGTGTGTTTTAATACTCTGTGACATTCCCAATAAACCAAATGCAACATCCTCTTCACTGGAACAGGGGTGGGGCATAGCGCCTTGATGATCTGATCGATAAACAGATGGAATCTTTATTTTTAAAGCCCATTATCATGGTCCATCAGGATACATTTCAGGGGTCAGAAAACATCACACAACCAATAGCAGATCTATTCCTCTCTGGCACGCTTGCTACGCCAAAACAGAGAGCCAGGCAGTATACAAATCACAATAGACTTGAAAATAATTCTCTCAACCCACAGGTGCGCATCAAAAGTGTTCAGTAAAGCTGAATGTATTTATCCTGAGGTGAAATCGGTTTTGTCGCCTGTAGGTGACATGGACTCTGGCTTTGACTACATTTACAGTAGTTGTGTGGTTTGATGCAAGAGTGTATTTTTATGAGGTTTAAATCCTTTCACATTCCAGTGGCCACACTTGAACTGGGTTAAAAGAATGGTGACATTTGTCTGACATACCATGCTATACCCCGCCGTCCCTTCCCCTGGAGGACATACAGTAGACACACGCACACAAACATGCATGCCCACACACACTTAGAGACGGTTTCAGTGGTGTGGTGTTTCAAGTGCAGAAAGATTTCCCATGTTGATGGCTCATGTGAAGGGGTAAGGAACTTAAGTCATCCTCTAATGACAACAATGGGTTCAGAGAAGCAGAATCCTGTTACATTGCTCTTCACGGAGCTAGATTCCTGCCTTATCAGCTGGCTCTGAGGCCCTAATTTTAGCCCTCAATCCCAACCTTCCCTTCTCTGCCAGGGAAGCAGCACATCTATCAGGACACGCCATGCAGAACAGACCTCTTAGCTCTGCTGGTTCGATTCAGTGCCTCTGCCATGCTTTCACACACAGACACAAGCACATATAACTGGTGGAAACAACCAACATGACTCAGTCAGTTCTCACACATCAATTGTAACACAGGCACCCTATCCCCAATATACAGTAGTGCACTAATTTTGACCATAGGGGTCTGCTCAAAAGTAGTGTACTATTGGGAATAGAGTGTCACTTGAGGCATAGCCCTTGGGATTGGCCTGAGCATTTCACATTAAAACATTGCTTTCTTGATTGGTGTGATTATTTATTGTTCAGAATGAAGTGAAGTGACACACGCAATTTTTACTTCTTTCAAGAACTACTTCTAAGATGAGTCAGACAGTTTGAGAGATCAATAGTGTTCTTGATTGCACTTAGCTGGTTTCCATCCTTGAAGTGGTGGTACAGTACAGCATTTGTGACAATGGGCTTTCATTGTGACAAAAGTAAAAAATAAAGTACATCAGTATGAACACTTAAACATTACTTACTTGCTAATTGCTTTTCCTTTGACTGCAATATAATAAATGTGAACGGAGCAAGTACTTTGAGGTTGCTCTAAAGCGAAAAGGTGGGATAAATGACTCGGGAGCAGGTTCTTACATTGAATAAAGTTCTCTATTGAGGTATTTCTTTCTTCTCAAACAATCCCACACAATCAAGGATGATCTCACAACTCACAAATCTTCTTCTTTACAGGAACAAGGAACACAAGGTGAGTAACTTTTAACTATTACATAAATTACATTTACATTTACATTTAAGTCATTTAGCAGACGCTCTTATCCAGAGCGACTTACAAATTGGTGCATTCACCTTATGATATCCAGTGGAACAACCACTTTACAATAGTGCATCTAACTCTTTTAAGGGGGGGGGGTTTAGAAGGATTACTTTATCCTATCCTAGGTATTCCTTAAAGAGGTGGGGTTTCAGGTGTCTCCGGAAGGTGGTGATTGACTCCGCTGACCTGGCGTCGTGAGGGAGTTTGTTCCACCATTGGGGTGCCAGAGCAGCGAACAGTTTTGACTGGGCTGAGCGGGAACTGTACTTCCTCAGAGGTAGGGAGGCGAGCAGGCCAGAGGTGGATGAACGCAGTGCCCTTGTTTGGGTGTAGGGCCTGATCAGAGCCTGAAGGTACGGAGGTGCCGTTCCCCTCACAGCTCCGTAGGCAAGCACCATGGTCTTGTAGCGGATGCGAGCTTCAACTGGAAGCCAGTGGAGAGAGCGGAGGAGCGGGGTGACGTGAGAGAACTTGGGAAAGTTGAACACCAGACGGGCTGCGGCGTTCTGGATGAGTTGTAGGGGTTTAATGGCACAGGCAGGGAGCCCAGCCAACAGCGAGTTGCAGTAATCCAGACGGGAGATGACAAGTGCCTGGATTAGGACCTGCGCCGCTTCCTGCGTGAGGCAGGGTCGTACTCTGCGAATGTTGTAGAGCATGAACCTACAGGAACGGGTCACCGCCTTGATGTTAGTTGAGAACGACAGGGTGTTGTCCAGGATCACGCCAAGGTTCTTAGCACTCTGGGAGGAGGACACAATGGAGTTGTCAACCGTGATGGCGAGATCATGGAACGGGCAGTCCTTCCCCGGGAGGAAGAGCAGCTCCGTCTTGCCGAGGTTCAGCTTGAGGTGGTGATCCGTCATCCACACTGATATGTCTGCCAGACATGCAGAGATGCGATTCACCACCTGGTTATCAGAGGGGGGAAAGGAGAAGATTAATTGTGTGTCGTCTGCATAGCAATGATAGGAGAGACCATGTGAGGATATGACAGAGCCAAGTGACTTGGTGTATAGCGAGAATAGGAGAGGGCCTAGAACAGAGCCCTGGGGGACACCAGTGGTGAGAGCACGTGGTGCGGAGACAGATTCTCGCCACGCCACCTGGTAGGAGCGACCTGTCAGGTAGGACGCAATCCAAGCGTGGGCCGCGCCGGAGATGCCCAGCTCGGAGAGGGTGGAGAGGAGGATCTGATGGTTCACAGTATCAAAGGCAGCCGATAGGTCTAGAAGGATGAGAGCAGAGGAGAGAGAGTTAGCTTTAGCAGTGCGGAGCGCCTCCGTGACACAGAGAAGAGCAGTCTCAGTTGAATGACTAGTCTTGAAACCTGACTGATTTGGATCAAGAAGGTCATTCTGAGAGAGATAGCAGGAGAGCTGGCCAAGGACGGCACGTTCAAGAGTTTTGGAGAGAAAAGAAAGAAGGGATACTGGTCTGTAGTTGTTGACATCGGAGGGATCGAGTGTAGGTTTTTTCAGAAGGGGTGCAACTCTCGCTCTCTTGAAGACGGAAGGGACGTAGCCAGCGGTCAAGGATGAGTTGATGAGCGAGGTGAGGTAAGGGAGAAGGTCTCCGGAAATGGTCTGGAGAAGAGAGGAGGGGATAGGGTCAAGCGGGCAGGTTGTTGGGCGGCCGGCCGTCACAAGACGCGAGATTTCATCTGGAGAGAGAGGGGAGAAAGAGGTCAAAGCACAGGGTAGGGCAGTGTGAGCAGAACCAGCGGTGTCGTTTGACTTAGCAAACGAGGATCGGATGTCGTCGACCTTCTTTTCAAAATGGTTGACGAAGTCATCAGCAGAGAGGGAGGAGGGGGGAGGAGGGGGAGGAGGATTCAGGAGGGAGGAGAAGGTGGCAAAGAGCTTCCTAGGGTTAGAGGCAGATGCTTGGAATTTAGAGTGGTAGAAATTGGCTTTAGCAGCAGAGACAGAAGAGGAGAATGTAGAGAGGAGGGAGTGAAAGGATGCCAGGTCCGCAGGGAGGCGAGTTTTCCTCCATTTCCGCTCGGCTGCCCGGAGCCCTGTTCTGTGAGCTCGCAATGAGTCGTCGAGCCACGGAGCAGGAGGGGAGGACCGAGCCGGCCTGGAGGATAGGGGACATAGAGAGTCAAAGGATGCAGAAAGGGAGGAGAGGAGGGTTGAGGAGGCAGAATCAGGAGATAGGTTGGAGAAGGTTTGAGCAGAGGGAAGAGATGATAGGATGGAAGAGGAGAGAGTAGCGGGGGAGAGAGAGCGAAGGTTGGGACGGCGCGATACCATCCGAGTAGGGGCAGTGTGGGAAGTGTTGGATGAGAGCGAGAGGGAAAAGGATACAAGGTAGTGGTCGGAGACTTGGAGGGGAGTTGCAATGAGATTAGTGGAAGAACAGCATCTAGTAAAGATGAGGTCAAGCGTATTGCCTGCCTTGTGAGTAGGGGGGGAAGGTGAGAGGGTGAGGTCAAAAGAGGAGAGGAGTGGAAAGAAGGAGGCAGAGAGGAATGAGTCAAAGGTAGACGTGGGGAGGTTAAAGTCACCCAGAACTGTGAGAGGTGAGCCATCCTCAGGAAAGGAACTTATCAGGGCGTCAAGCTCATTGATGAACTCTCCAAGGGAACCTGGAGGGCGATAAATGATAAGGATGTTAAGCTTGAAAGGGCTGGTAACTGTGACAGCATGGAATTCAAAGGAGGCGATAGACAGATGGGTCAGGGGAGAAAGAGAGAATGTCCACTTGGGAGAGATGAGGATCCCAGTGCCACCACCCCGCTGACCAGAAGCTCTCGGGGTGTGCGAGAACACGTGGGCAGACGAGGAGAGAGCAGTAGGAGTAGCAGTGTTATCAGTGGTAATCCATGTTTCCGTCAGTGCCAAGAAGTCGAGGGACTGGAGGGAAGCATAGGCTGAGATGAACTCTGCCTTGTTGGCCGCAGATCGGCAGTTCCAGAGGCTGCCTGAGACCTGGAACTCCACGTGGGTCGTGCGCGCTGGGACCACCAGGTTAGAGTAACAGCGGCCACGCGGTGTGAAGCGTTTGTATGGTCTGTGCAGAGAGGAGAGAACAGGGATAGACAGACACATAGTTGACAGGCTACAGAAGAGGCTACGCTAATGCAAAGGAGATTGGAATGACAAGTGGACTACACGTCTCGAATGTTCAGAAAGTTAAGCTTACGTTGCAAAAAATTTTATTGACTAAAATGATATAGTACTGCTGGCTGGTGAAATAGGCTAGCTAGCAGTGGCTGCGTTGTTGACTTTGTTTGAAAGTGTAGCTGGCTAGGTAACCTCTAACTGGCTAGGTAACCTCGACAATTACTCTAGACTACACAATTATCTTGGATACAAAGACGGCTATGTAGCCAGCTAAGATCAAACAAATCAAACTGTTGTACTGTAATGAAATGAAATGTAATACTACCTGTAATACTACCTGTGGAGCAAAGCGGAATGCAACTACTCGCTCCAAACCAAACCGGAAGTGCGTATCGTAGAGGGAGAGGCAAAAGAAGTGTTGTTTCTTGTATTATTGTCTTTTGTGTCTTTAGAGGACTGCTTCACCTTAATGTCCCCTTTCCCTTTTCTTCTGTCCTTATTTTGTCCCACTTTGTCCCTTCTTTGTCCCTTCTTCTCTTCTGCCAACTAGACACTCCTTGTTAGCTAGCTAGCTTCTTTCAGGAATGTCCCTAGCAACAACAAAAAAATAAAAAAATTACGGGTGTGTCACTGCTTTAACTATCCATTTGTGGAGAGCTCCCTTCGGGCAGTGGTGCAGATCCGTGGTTGTCATTCCCAAGAGGTAGTTTGTCCACTTCTTCTTCCTTCCATCCATTAAGTCCTCTCCTTTGGAGAAGCAATCACTCTTTTTTTTCTCCAGTCCCCTCCACTGCCGGTTCCCTCCTCTCTCTTGTAGGGGGAAGAGGCTAGGTCAATTAGTACCGTCAGCTGTGCTTAATTGCTTCTGATCACCTTGACTCACATTCTGGGCTGGGCTACTATCCGTGGGACCAGCCTGCCCCCTGGTAGTCCTTCCACAAAAAATAATAGCAATAACAGGTATTTCTCTGTCTTTCCTACTAAGCACAGACACAAGTCATTAGAGTCCTGATGAGTGGATGTCATTACACTGCATTACAGCAATAACCAAACTACAGAAATGGCTGAATGAGGAAATGTCTCGCTCATAATAATTGTCCATTGCTTCAAAGCACTTTCTTAATTAGGACGATTTCTACGAATTGTTCCCGATATTTCATACAGCGTCATTATAGAATCACTGAATCAGCTGTACAGTTCAGTTTGGCTCCTGAACAAATTGACTTAATCTCTCAGACAAATCCTCATTATGTTTGGTCTACACATTGTCTTTTTGTCTCACTCAAAGGCCTTCATTCTGATCAAGTGCTGCTGCCTATGATATATCAGTTTTTTACCCATACCCTATGGCCCTTCAAATTGTAAGTATTTATACTGAGCGAAAGCAACATAATCTACAGTATGTCATTACAGTAATTGAAGGAAAGAGCTAATGAAACGCCTCTTGCTTTGTGTGTGAGTATGAATGTGTATGTGCATGCATGTGGTAAGTGTGCAGGCGTCTGTGGCTGTACGTGTGCTAGTGCAGTGTATACGGCTGCAGGCAGGTGTCTGTAGTGACAAACAAGGTGAATGAGCTGCTAGGGACAGACTTATGGGCTAAGTGTCATGTTTGCACTGAGATATTGGCTGAGGTGAGATGGTGCTACTTACAGTTGAAGTTTACATACACTTAGGTTGGAGTCATTAAACCTCGTTTTTCAACCACTCCACAAATGTCTTGTTAACAAACTACAGTTTTGGCAAGTCGGTTAGGACATCTACTTTGTGTATGACACAAAGTAGATGTGTCATACACAAAGTGACTGTGCCTTTAAACAGCTTGGAAAATTCCAGAAAATTGTCATGGCTTCAGAAGCTTCTGATAGGCTAACTGGCATAATTTGAGTCAATTGGAGGTGTACCTGTGGATATATTTCAAGGCCTACCTTCAAACTCAGTGCCACTTTGCTTGACATCATGGGAAAATCAAAAGAAATCAGCCAAGACAGCAGAAAATAAATTGTAGACCTCCACAAGTCTGATTCATTCTTGGGAGCAATTTCCAAACGCCTGAAGGTACTACGTTCATCTGTACAAACAATAGTACGCAAGTATAAACACCATGGCACCACGCAGCCGTCATACCGCTCAGGAAGGAGACGCGTCTGTCTCCTAGAGATGAACGTTCTTTGGTGCGAAAAGTGCAAATCAATTACAGAACAAGAGCAAAGGACCTTGTGAAGATGCTGGAGGAAACAGGTACAAAAGTATCTATATCCACAGTAAAACGAGTCCTATATCAACATAACTTGAAAGGCTGCTCAGCAAGGAAGAAGCCATTGCTTCAAAACCGCCATAAAAAGCCAGACTACGTTTGCAACTGCACATGGGGACAAAGATCATACTTTTTGGAGAAATGTCCTCTGGTCTGATGAAACAAAAATAGAACTGTTTGGCCATAATGACCATTTATGTTTGGAGGAAAAAGGGGGAGGCTTGCAAGCCAAAGAACATCATCCCAACTGTGAAGCTTGGAGGTGGCAGCATCATGTTGTGGGGGTGCTTTGCTGCAGAAGGGACTGGTGCACTTCACAAAATAGATGGCTTCATGAGGAAGACAATTTTGTGGATATATTGAAGCAACATCTCAAGACATTCAGGAAGTCAAAGCTTGGTCGCAAATGGCTTTCCCAAATGGACAATGACCCCAAGCATACTTCCAAAGTGTTGGCAAAATGGCTTAAGGACAACAAAGTCAAGGTATTGGAGTGGCCATCACAAAGCTCTGACCTCAATCCTAGAGAAAATTTGTGAACAGAACTGAAAAAGCGTGTGCCAGCAAGGACGCCTGCAATCCTGACTCAATTACACCAGCTCTGTCAGGAGGAATGGGCTAAAATTCACCCAACTTATTGTGGGATGCTTGTGGAAGGCTACCCAAAACGTTTGACCCAAGTTAAACAATTTAAAGGCAATGCTACCAAATACTAATTGAGTGTATGTAAACTTCTGACACTGGGGATGTGATGAAAGAAATAAAAGCTGAATAAATAATTCTCTCTACTATTATTCTGACATTTGACAATCTTAAAATAAAGTGGTGATCCTAACTGACCTAAAAGACCGAATTTTTACTAGGATTAAATGTCAGGAATTGTGAAACACTTTAGCCAAATACATTTAAACTCAGTTCATGTAAACTTTCAACTGTACGTTACATTTTGGATCAGGCATGGTCTTCGCCAGAGCGATGTATGTCTGCGGTGTCAGCTAATGTCCCCCTCTTCCTGCACTTCAACCTCAATGATCTATTACAAAGTGGATCCGCATTAGAGCCGAGAAGAGGCATTCTCATGCTCTGTTAAATCACCCAAGGAAAGACGGACAGAGGCTCATATTCCACGAGCACAAATTACCCGTCGCTCCACATTTACTACAAAATAACCACTTTGCTAGGAGTGAAAGATTCCGTCTTGTTATGCAAAAAAATCTTACACAGGGACACTCGAAGTAAATCTTAAATTAATCATTGTTTGTCAGCATGCTGGAGAGGTTCCAACTCAATGCACCATAATACACAGGTTAATCAGGAGCTCTCCTTTGGCAGACCCAGCAGTTGTCTTGTATACGGCTATACACAGACAAGTTATTTTTGCATGATTTTGCATAATTAATTAATCATTAAAGTGTTGTTTCATTCATGTGACCAACCAATAGTGTTTCATAACATGTGACAGACCAACACCTCACGGGGCTTCACCTCTCTAAGCTGAGACAGTGAAACTGAGATATCTTTTGTTTGTTCTCAAAACACGGTCGTTCACTTTCAAAACACGGTCTGGGCGTACTGCCAAATTACAGCGACTGACAGGTGTGATTTGTACAGTCAGCCGCTTGCATGAACACATAAATTGGCTTATAGAACAGCACATGAATAGAACACCAAAATTAGATTTAAGAAATTCCCATTACATTCCATCCTCTTATCACTATGTGTGATAATAATCATTACATTTTAATGTAAGCATTTAGATGTTAGCTTCTATATCAACATATTCTATACTCTATTAAAGCAAGGGAAATCAACACAGAAAAAAACAGACATTCCATTTCAGACCCTTCATTCTGGGTTGTACAATCCACTTAGTATGGTAATACTATAATTATAATAAAGTTAAACTTAATTAATGGGAGTGTGTATAAACAATACACACGTACACAAGAGATCTGCAGATTCAGAGGTGAATAAATATCTCAACGTTAACCATTGTTTCCATATTTCTTACCACAGTCGGGTTGCATTGACCTATGGTTTCAGTAACTGTCCCTGGGACATCCACCTAGTCAAAATATAAAACCCAGTTGTTTAACAATTCTGCTAAGATCTTCAAAAGGTTGGTGCTTGCTCATCAGCTCAGTGTTCCACTTAATGTAAACAAGTTAACGGTTTAGATTACCTTACTCTCAATTTGTTAAAAGAAAACAACCTTCAATCATTACTCATCGTCCTGTATCTACAGAGGTAAATGGGGCTCATCCAGAGTTGGCATTTAACTGTTTCACCATCCTCTGGAGGAGTAGAAAACAAGATATAGCTACTGAAATCCTATCAGCCAGAGAAGCACAACGCCATACAGCATGTTAATAACAATTCACAGGGAAGAGAAAGAGAACACGTTATAACAGTTTCACACCAACCTAGCTAAGAATGAGATTGCTGCAAGGTTAGCCCAAAGCTACAATCTAGTGTCTCTCCTTGCATTTTTTAGGGCACAGCTCTGTCTCTAGAAGTCTTGCCTTTCCAAATCATAATTATAACTATTGATATATTATCCAACACAAATTTAGAATGACAGTCCTTAGTGCTTCACGTTGGTTCTATCACTTTCATCTAAGACCCTCACTTTTCTCATCACTTGTGGTAATGACAGATTTGTATTTCATTGCATTCTTAGTCTAAATTACTACATTCTGCACTGTGCAGATCTTCACAATAAACCTGATACCCCAAATAAACATTTTTGGACAAGCCTAAATCAATTACGGGCACGGTTGACCACCCCCCTTCACGGCACTCATTATTCTTTCTTGTTCTTCTCAGATACGGCTTCTGTTCGTCCTTTAAATGGCACATGTTCAAAGTGGATGGGCCTTGATAATGTCTCTCAGTATCCTTTACAGTCCATTATGTCTTTGTCCATTTTTCGACCAGTACACCAGCAGCATGAGAGAAGTTTGGACTGGATCTCTCTCCATGCTCACTCCACATGCACCGCATGTCACTCGTGAGAGAGAAAAAAACAAAAGGCAGTTGATATCTTCACCTGGCTCGGACTCAGATCTCACGGTAGTGAGTGGACCACACTGAATGCCATTTTCAGCCGGTTAGAGGGGGTGTTGAGGTTCACACTGTTCATCGACCGAATGATCTTCCATGCATCTAGATACCATCTCTGCCATTACCTCGAGAGAGGACCTACCAGAACAACAGTTTACTTTAGGTCACTTGTAATTCAGGAAATCTATTTATTCCCCCCCAAATTGGTTTATACTCCCCTATCATCTTGGCGATCTCATTGCGGAGTTACAGGTCAGGGAGTCAGAGGGCTAATCCTTAGGGAGAAATCCCGACCATCCAGCAGACCAAATCTGGTGAGATTTGTTATTGAAGCGAGACAAAAACAAATAAAATAAAATAAAACAACAACAGCAATACTTGTCTATCACTCGAGGTGGGGATAACTTCAATTCATTGAAGTAACTGTTATCCATCACCAACATCTCTTTTTCTCTTTTACAGACAGGCATGTGAATAAAATACATTTTTGTATGTAAACAAAGGGCCCGGTGAAGGGCCCGGAAATTCCCCCTTTGGACACATGACTCACATCATGAGCCGTGCTGCCCTGTTCTGAACCAATTGCAAAGTCATTTTTGTGGCACCTGACCACACAACTGAACAGTAGTCCAGGTGCGACAAAACTAGGACCTGTAGGACCTGCCTTGTTGACAGTGCTGTCAAGAAGGTAGAGCAGTGCCTTATCATGGACATACTTCTCCCCATCTTAGCTACTGTTGTATCAATATGTTTTGACCATGACAGTTTACAATCTAGGGTTACTCCAAGCAGTTTAGTCACCTCAACTTGCTCAATTTCCACATTATTTATTACAATATTTAGTTGAGGTTTAGGGTTTAGTGAATGATTTGTCCCAAATACAATGCTTTCTGTTTTAGAAATATTTAGGACAAACTTATTCCTTGCCACCCACTCTGAAACTAACTGCAACTCTTTGTTAAGTGTTGCAGTCATTTCAGTCACTATAGTAGCTGACATGTATAGTTTTGAGTCATTCGCATATATAGACACTCTGGCTTTACTCAAAGCCAGTGGCATGTCATTAGTAAAGTCTGAAAAAATTATTGGGCCTAGACAGCTACCCTGGGGAATTCCTGATTCTACCTGGATTATGTTGGAGAGGCTTCCATTAAAGAACAACCTCTGTGTTAGACAGGTAGCTGTTTATCCACAATATAGCAGGGTATATAGCAAGCCATAACACGTATGTTTTGCCAGCAGCAAACTATGATTGATAATGTCAAAGGCCACACTGAAGTCTAACAAAACAGCACCCACAATCTTTTAATCATCAATTCCTCTCAGCCAGTCATCAGTCATTTGTGTAAGTGCTGTGCTTGTTGAATGTCCTTCTCTATAAGCATACTGAAAGTTTGTTGTCAATTTGTTTACTGTAAAATAGCATTGTATCTGGTCAAACACAAAGTTTACGAAGGGTTGGTAACAGGCTGATTGGTCGGCTAATTGAGCCAGTGAAGGGGGATTTACTATTTTTAAGTAATGGAATGACTTTTGCTTCCCTCCAAGCCTGAGGGCACACAATTTTTAGTAGGCTTAAATTGAAGATGTGGCAATATCGTCCGCTATTATCCTCAGTAATTTTCCATCCAAGTTGTCACACCCCGGTGGCGTGTCATTGTTAATAGACAACAATAATTTTTCACCTCTTCCACACAAACTTTACGGAATTAAAAATGACAATGTTTGTCCTTCATAATTTGGTCAGATATACTTGGATGTGTAGTGTCAGCAGTTGTTGCTGGCATGTTATGCCTAAATTTGTTAATCTTGCTAATGGAAAAATCATTAAAGTAGTTGGCAATATCAGTGGGTTTTGTAATGAAAGAGCCATGAATGAGTTTCAATGAATGATGGAGCAGAGTTTGCCTTTTAACCCAGAATTTAATTTAGGGTGCTCCAAAGCTTCTCCAAATCATTCTTTATTTTATTTATCTTGGTTTCATAGTGTAGTTTCGTCTTTTTATTCAGTTTAGTCACATGATTTCTCAAGTTGCAATAAGTTTGCCATTCGGTTGTACAGCCTGACTTATTTGCCATTCCTTTTGCCTCATCCCTCTCAACAATACAATTTTTCAATTCCTCATCAATCCATGGGGATTAATCCGTTTTTACAGTCATTTCATAAATGTGTCAAGTGCAGTGTCTGTTTGCTCCTCATTACACACCACGGACTAACAGATATTCTTTACATCAATAACATAGGAATCGCTACAAAACTTCTTGTCTGACCTCTTATACACTATATTAGGTCCAGCCTTTGGAACTTTGGTTTTCCTAGATATGTCTACTATATCTACGACATCTATAAGTACCTAGGTGTCTGGCTAGACTGCAAACTCTCCTTCCAGACTCATATCAAACATCTCCAATCCAAAATCAAATCTAGAGTCGGCTTTCTATTTCGCAACAAAGCCTCCTTCACTCACGCCGCCAAACTTACCCTAGTAAAACTGACTATCCTACCGATCCTCGACTTCGGCGATGTCATCTACAAAATAGCTTCCAATACTCTACTCAGCAAACTGGATGCAGTTTATCACAGTGCCATCCGTTTTGTTACTAAAGCACCTTATACGACCCACCACTGCGACCTGTATGCCCTAGTCGGCTGGCCCTCGCTACATGTTCGTCGTCAGACCCACTGGCTCCAGGTCATCTACAAGGCTATGCTAGGTAAAGTGCCGCCTTATCTCAGTTCACTGGTCACGATGGCTACACCCACCCGTAGCACGCGCTCCAGCAGGTGTATCTCACTGATCATCCCTAAAGCCAAAACCTCATTTGGACGCCTTTCCTTCCAGTTCTCTGCTGCCTGCGACTGGAACGAATTGCAAAAATCTCTGAAGTTGGAGACTTTTATCTCCCTCAACAACTTTAAACATCTGCTATCCGAGCAGCTAACCGATCGCTGCAGCTGTACATAGTCCATCGGTATATAGCCCACCCAATTTACTTACCTCACGCCCCATACTGCTTTTATTTATTTACTTTTCTGCTCTTTTGCACACCAGTATCTCTACTTGCACACGATCATCTGATGATTTATCACTCCAGTGTTAATCTGCTAAATTGTAATTATTCGATTTATTGCCTACCTCCTCATGCCTTTTGCACACATTGTATATAGATTCTCCTTTTTTCTACCATGTTATTGACTTGTTTATTGTTTACTCCATGTGTAGCTCTGTGTTGTTGTCTGTTCACACTGCTATGCTTTATCTTGGCCAGGTCGCAGTTGCAAATGAGAACTTGTTCTCAACTAGCCTACCTGGTTAAATAAAGGTGACATTTTTAAAAAAAGAAGAAAATATTGTGATCACTACATCCAATGGATCTGGATACTGCTTTCAAGCTAATTTCTGCAGCATTAGTGAAGATGTGATCAATACATGTTGATGATTTCATTCCTCTGCTGTTTGTAACTACCCTGGTAGGTTGACTGATAACCTGAACCAGGTTGCAGTCACTGGTTACAGTTTGAAGCTTTTTCTTGAGTGGGTAGCTTGATGAAAGCCAGTCAATATTGAAAAAGCACCCAGAAAATATACCCCTCTGTTGATATCACATACAATTTAAAGCATTTCACACATGTTATCCAGATACTGACTGTTAGCACTTGGTGGTCTATAGCAGCTTCCCACCAGATTTGGCATTAGGTGATTCAGATGAACCTGTAGCCATATTACTCCAACAGTATTTGACATGAGGTCCTCTCTAATCTTTACAGGAATGTGGTTCTGAATACAAACAGCAACACCTCCACCATTGGCATTTCTATCTTTTTTACAAATGTTATAACCTTGTATTGCTACTACTGTATCGTCAAAGGTATTATCTAAGTGAGTTTCAGAAATAGTCAGAATATGAATGTCATCTGTTACTGGCAAATTATTGATTTCATTAACCTTATTTCTTAACCTTTCAGTGATACCCATCCCGGATCCGGGAGCATCCTCATCAAAAAAGCTGACTAGCATAGCCTAGCCTAACGGGACAGGGATATCATATAATATAATTTTCATGAAATCACAAGTCCAATACAGCAAATGAAAGATAAACATCTTGTGAATCCAGCCATCATTTCCGAGTTTTAAAATGTTTTACAGCGAAAACACAATATGTATTTCTATTAGCTAACCACAATAGCCAAAGACTCAACCGCATATTTTCACCATGTTTCTACCGCATAGGTAGCTGTCACAAAACCGACCAAATAGAGATACAATTAGTCACTAACCAAGAAACAACTTCATCAGATGACAGTCTTATAACATGTTATACAATAAATGTATGTTTTGTTCGAAAATGTGCATATTTGAGGTATAAATCATAGTTTTACATTGCAGCTACCATCAAAAATATCACCAAAGCAGCCAGAATAATTACAGAGAGCAACGTGAAATACCTAAATACTCATCATAAAACATTTATGAAAAATACATGGTGTTCTGTCACGATCGTCGTTAGGTGAAAGAGAGGACCAAGGCGCAGCGTGATATAAATACATCTTCTTTTATTTGAAGATGAAAACGAACACGAACACTAATACAAACTAGACAAAAACAACAAACGACCGTGAAGCTACAAAACGAAAGTGCAGACACAAGCAACTAACGTCAAAACATAGACATAGACAATTACCCGCGAAATACCCAATGAATATGGCTGTCTAAATATGGCTCTCAATCAGAGACAATGAACAACAGCTGCCTCTAATTGAGAACCAATCTAGGCAGCCATAGACATAAAAACACCTATACTAGACACTGCCCCCATAAACATACAAAAACCCCTAGACAATACAAAAACACATACATCCCCCATGTCACACCCTGACCTAACTAAAATAATAAAGAAAACAAAGATAACTAAGGCCAGGGCGTGACAGTACCCCCCCCAAAGGTGCGGACTCCGGCCACAAAACCTGACACAGAAGGGGTGGGCCTTCTTACGGCGGTGGCTCGGGTGCGGGATGTGGACCCCACTCCACCATAGTCAAAACCCGCTTTGGTGGCGCTTCTGGAGCGGCAACCCTTTCAGCGAGTCCCAGACTGGGGGCAGCTCCGGACTGAGGGGCGGCTCCGGACTGAGGGGCGGCTCCGGACTGAGGGGCGGCTCATGACTGAGGGGCGGCTCATGACTGAGGGGCGGCTCATGACTGGCGGGCGGCTCTGGCAGCTCCTGACTGGCGGGCGGCTCCTGGCTGACTGACGGCTCTGGCGGCTCCTGGCTGACTGACGGCTCTGGCGGTTCCTGGCTGACTTACGGCTCTGGCAGATCCTGGCTGGCGGGCGGCTCTGGCAGATCCTGGCTGGCGGGTGGCTCTGGCAGATCCTGGCTGGTGGGTGGCTCTGGCAGATCGTGGCTGGCGGGCGGCTCTGGCAGATCCTGGCTGGCGGGCGGCTCTGGCAGATCCTGGCTGGCGGGCGGCTCTTGCAGATCCTGGCTGGCGGGCGGCTCTGGCTGCTCCTGGCTGGCGGGCGGCTCTGGCTGCTCCTGACTGGCGGGCGGCTCTGGCTGCTCCTGACTGGCGGGCGGCTCTGGCTGCTCCTGACTGGCGGGCGGCTCTGGCTGCTCCTGACTGGCGGGCGGCTCTGGCTGCTCCTGACTGGCGGGCGGCTCTGGCTGCTCCTGACTGGCGGGCGGCTCTGGCTGCTCCTGACTGGCGGGCGGCTCTGGCTGCTCCTGACTGGCGGGCGGCTCTGGCTGCTCCTGACTGGCGGGCGGCTCTGGCTGCTCCTGACTGGCGGGCGGCTCTAGCGGCTCCTGACTGACGGACGGCTCTGAAGGCTCAGGACAGACGGGCGGCTTTGAAGGGTCAGGACAGACGGGCGGCTCTGAAGGCTCAGGACAGACGGGCAGCTCAGACGGTGCTGGGCAGATGGGCAGCGCAGGCGGCGCTGGGCAGACGGGCAGTGCAGACGGCGTTTGGCAGACGGGCAGTGCAGGCGACGCTGGGCAGACGGACAGCGCAGACGGCGCTGGGCAGACGGCAGACTCTGGCCGGCTGAGGCGCACAGTAGGCCTGGTGCGTAGTGCCGGAACTGGTGGTACCGGGCTAAGGACACGCACCTCAAGGCTAGTGCGGGGAGCAGCAACAGGACGCACAGGGCTCTGGAGACGCACAGGAGGCTTGGTGCGTGGTGCCGGAACTGGTGGTACCGGGCTGGAGACACGCACCATAGGGCGAGTGCGTGGAGGAGGAACAGGGCTCTGGAGACGCACTGGAAGCCTGGTGCGTGGTGTTGGCACTGGTGGTACTGGGCTGGGGCGGGGAGGTGGCGCCGGATATACCGGACCGTGCAGGCGTACTGGCTCCCTTGAGCACCGAGCCTGCCCAACCTTACCTGGTTGAATGCTCCCCGTAGCACGACCAGTGCGGGGAGGTGGAATAACCCGCACTGGGCTGTGTTGGCGAACCGGGGACACCATGCGTAAGGCTGGTGCCATGTATGCCAGACCGAGGAGACGCACTGGAGACCAGACGCGTTGAGCCGGCTTCATGGCACCTGGCTCAATGCTCAATCTAGCCCGGCCGTTACGTGGAGCTGGAATGTACCGCACCGGGCTATGCACACGTACAGGAGACACCGTGCGCTTTACCGCATAACACAGTGTCTGCCCGTACTTTCGCTCTCCACGGTAAGCTCGGGGAGTTGGCGCAGGTCTCCGGTAAGCTCGGGGAGTTGGCGCAGGTCTCCTACCTGACTTCGCCACACTCCCTTGTAGCCCCCCCCCCCCCCCCCCAAGAAATGTTTGGGCTTGACTCTCGGGCTTCCTACCGCGTCGTCGTGCTGCCTCCATTCGCCGGGATCCCTCCTCACACTGCTCCAGAGAATCCCAGGCGGGCTCCGGCATTCTCCCTGGGTCGATCGCCCACCTGTCGATCTCCTCCCACGTAGTGTAGTCCAGACTCTGTTCCCATTGCCATTCCTCCTTGCGCTGCTCCTGCTGCCGCTGCCCGTTACCCCGCTGCTTGCTCCTGGTATGGTGGGTAATTCTGTCACGATCGTCGTTAGGTGAAAGAGAGGACCAAGGCGCAGCGTGATATAAATACATATTTTATTTGAAGATGAAAACGAACACGAACACTAATACAAACTAGACAAAAACAACAAACGACCGTGAAGCTACAAAACGAAAGTGCAGACACAAGCAACTAACGTCAAAACATAGACATAGACAATTACCCGCGAAATACCCAATGAATATGGCTGTCTAAATATGGCTCTCAATCAGAGACAATGAACAACAGCTGCCTCTAATTGAGAACCAATCTAGGCAGCCATAGACATAAAAACACCTATACTAGACAATGCCCCCATAAACATACAAAAACCCCTAGACAATACAAAAACACATACATCCCCCATGTCACACCCTGACCTAACTAAAATAATAAAGAAAACAAAGATAACTAAGGCCAGGGCGTGACAGTACAGCAAATGAAAGATAAACATATTGTGAATCCAGCCAATATTTCAGATTTTTTTTAATTGTTTTACAGCGAAAACGCAATATATATTTATATTAGCTCACTACAGTAGCCAAACACACAACGCAATTTACTCCCCGCAAAAATAGCTTGCACAAAACCGACAAAATAGAGATAAAATTAATCACTAACCTTGAACAAATTCATCAGATGACAGTCTTATAACATCAGGTTATACAATACACTTATGTTTTGTTCGAAAATGTGCATATTTAGAGCTACAAATCCTGATTATACATTGTGAATACGTAGCATCGATTCACCAGAATCTCCAGAGATATTTTGGACACTCACCTAATCTGACCAAAGAACTCATCATAAACTTTACATAAAAATACTTGTTGTATGGCAAATGAAACATACACTGGTTCTTAATGCAACCGCCGTGTTAGATTTAAAAAAATAACTTTACCATAACAAACAGCTTGCGTTATTGCGAGACAGCGCTCGCCAAAACGGCAGAGAATAGGAATCAACATTTTCCACAGAAATACGAAATAACATCATAAATTGTTCTTACTTTTGCTGAGCTTCCATCAGAATCTTGTACAAGGAGTCCTTGGTCCAGAATAAATCGTTGTTTGGTTTTAGAATGTCCTTTTCTTCTGTCGAATTTGCGCCACAATGCTAGCCAAGCTTGATAACGTTCCCATCTTCTCTCTACGCAAAGAACGGAAAACTCCAAAAGTCCCAATAAACGTTGAATAATCTGATAAAACTCGGTTGAAAAAACATACTTTATGATGTTATTATCACATGTATCAAATAAAATCAGAGCCGGAGATATTCGCTGTGTAAACCGAACGCTTATCAGAAGACAATATCGAGGTGCTTCGCGCGCCTTGGTAGAGAAAGGTCCAAAAGCTCTTGTTCGACCTCAGATCAAGCTAGACACCCCATTCCACCTTCCACTGCCTGTTGACATCTAGTGGAAGGCGTATGAAGTGCATGTATATCGATAAATATAAGCCAGTTGAATAGGCAGGCCCTGAAACAGAGCCCCATTTTCAGAATTTTCACTTCCTGTCTGGAAGTTTGCTGCCAAATGAGTTCTCTTAGGAAACTTTGCAGTATTTCATTTTTTTTTATGTATTATTTTTGTACATTATTAGCTCGGGAAATGTTTTGTGTCATTACATACAACCGGGAAGGACTATTGGATAACAGAGGGGAGGTAATTCACCAGAACTACCAGCATTACGACTTCCCTGGAGCAGATCCTTTGTTCACTCTCGCACACCACCCACCGCTTCCCGAGTATATTACTCGCTAATGTTCAGTCTTTGGATAACAAAATTGATGAGCTTAGAGCAAGGATTTTTTTCCAGAAAGACATTGGGGCCTGTAACACTTTGTTTCACGGAAACATGGTTTTCTCGGGATACTCTGTCAGAGTCGGTAAAGCCAGCAGGATTCTCAGTACATTGCTCAGATAGGAATAAATATCTCTCAGAGTAGCAGAAGGGTGGAGGGGTGTGTTTCATGATTAACGACTCATGGTGTAATTCTAGAAACATACAGGAACTCAAGTCCTTTTGTTCACCCGACCGAGAATACCTCACATATTATGTCCCAAGAGAATTCTCCTCCGTCATCGCCACGGCCATTTACATCCCACCACAAGCTGTGTTCACCCTGCTTTCATCCAGAAGGCAAGGTCAGTACAGAGCAGCAAAGCTGGAACTGAGAGACTGAAAAAAAGCTTTAATCTCAAGTCCACCAGACTGTCAAACAGCCATCACTAGCACATTAGAGGCTGCTGCCTGTAGGACTAGACTAGAAAACACTGGCCACTTTAAGGAACGGAACACTAGTCACTTTAACTTCTCTGCGCTACGGATCCCTTTTACGGGATCATTTTCCTAAACAACCGCTGAATTGCAGGGCGCAAAATATTACTAAAAATATTTATAATCATGCAATCACAAGTGAAATATACCAAAACACACCTTAGCTTGTTGTTAATCCACCTATCGTGTCAGATTTGAAAATATGCTTTACAGCGAAAGAAATCCAAGCTTTTGTGAGTGTATCAATCAATGCTAGAACAGCTAGCCCCAAATTAGCATGGTCACGAAAGTCAGAAAAGCAATAAAATGAATCGCTTACCTTTGATAACAGTTACACAATAAATTTTCTTTTTGTTCGATAAATATTACTTGTATAACAAAAAAACGCCATTTGGGTTGCGCGTTATGTTCAGAAAACCAAAGCCTCGTTCCGGTCCTGAAAGGCAGAAGAAAATTCCCAAATGTATCAGATTCAAAAATATTACAAAAAATATTTATAATCATGCAATCACAAGTGAAATATACCAAGCTTGTTGTTAATCCACCTAACGTGTCAGATTTTGAAAATATGCTTTGCAGCGAAAGCAATCCAAGCTTTTGTGAGTGTATCAATCAATGCTAGAACAGTTAGCCTTATATTAGCTTGGTTAGCTTGGTCACGAAAGTCAGAAAAGCTATTAAATTAATCGCTTACCTTTGATAATCTTCGGATGTTTGCACTCACGAGACTCCCAGTTACACAACAAATGTTCTTTTTGTTCGATAAATATTACTTTTATAACAAAAAAACGCCATTTGGGTTGCGCGTTATGTTCAGAAAACCAAAGCCTCGTTCCGTTCGACGAAAATTCCCAAAAGTATCCGTAATGGTCGTAGAAACATGTCAAATGTTTTTTATAATCAATCCTCAGGTTGTTTTTAACAAACATAATCGATAATATTTCAACCGGACAGTAACCTATTCAATAAGAGAGAAAAAGAAAATGGAGAGCTGCCCTCTCGCGCGCATGAACTAATCAGAGGACACCTGACTAGTTTTAAAAATCTCGCTCATTTTTCAAAATAAAAGCCTGAAACTATGTCTAAAGCCTGGTCACAGCCTGAGGAAGCCATTGGATAAGGAATCTGGTTGATATCCCTTTAAATGGAAGAAAGACAGGCCCGGAAACACAGTAAAAAAAAAAAATCACTTCCGGGTTAGATTTTCTCATGTTTTCACCTGCAGAATCAGTTTTGTTATACTCACAGACAATATTTTGACAGTTTTGGAAACATTGGAGTGTTTTCTATCCTAATCTGTAATTATATGCATAATTATATGCATATTCTACGATCTGGACCTGAGAAATAGTCCGTTTACCTTGGGAACAGTATTTAAAAAATAGTGACAAGAAGTTTTTAATAAGGTTTACATATCTGGCATTACTCATCTCATATGTATATACTGTATTCCATACTATTCTATGGTATCTTAGTCACATAATCATGTTTACATATCTTGCATTACTCATTACTCATCTCATATGTATATACTGTTTTCTATACTATTCTACTGTTTTCTATACTATTCTACGGTATCTCATTCACTTAACAATGTTTACATATCTTGCATTACTCATCTCATATGTATATACCGTATTCTATACTATTCTGTATCTAAGTCCGTTCTGCTCTGACATCGCTCGTCCATATGTATATAGTCTTAATTCATTCCTACTTATATTTGTGTGTATTGGGTATACTAAAAGTTTTAGAACACCTACTCATTCAAGAGTTTTTCTTTATTTTTACAACTATGAAATAACACATATGGAATCATGTAGTAACCAAAAAAGTGTTCAATAAATCAAAATATATTTTATATATTTGAGATTCTTCAAATAGCCACCCTTTGACTTGATGACATATTTGCACACTTTTGGCATTCTCTCAATCAGGTTCACCTGGAATGCTTTTCCAGCAGTCTTGAAGGAGTTCCCACATATGCTGAGCACTTGTTGGCTGCTTTTCCTTCACTCTGTGGTCCGACTCATCCCAAACCATCTCATTTTGGTTGAGGTCAGGGGATTGTGGAGGCCAAGTCATCTGATGCAGCACTACATCACTCTCCTTCTTGGGAAAATAGCCCTTACACCGCCTGGAGGTGTGTTGGGTCATTGTCCTGTTGAAAAGCAAATAATAGTCCCACTAAGCTTAAACCAGATGTGATGGCGTATTGCTGCAGAATGCTGTGGTAGCCATGCTGGTTAAGTGTGCCTTGAATTCTAAATAAATCACAGACAGTGTCAGCAGCAAAGCTCCTCCACACCATAACACCTCCTCCTCCATGCTTACGGTGAGATATACACATGCGGAGATTATCTGTTCACCCACACCGCGTCTCACAAAGACACGGCGGTTGGAACCAAAAATCTCCAATTTGGACTCCAGACCAAAGGACACATTTCCACCGGTCTAATGTCCTTTGCTCGTGTTTCTTGGCCCAAGCAAGTGTTTTAGTCTTATTGATGTCCTTTATTAGTGGTTTCTTTGCAGAAATTCGACCATGAAGGCCTGATTCATGCAGTTCCCTCTAAACAGTTGATGTTGAGATGTGTCTGTTTCTAGAACTCTGAAGCATTTACTTAGGCTACAATTTCTGAGGCTGGTAACTCTAATGAACTTATCCTCTGCAGCTGAGGTAACTCTGGGTCTTCCATTCCTGTGGAGGTCCTCATGAGAGCCAGTTTCATCATAGCGGTTGATGGTTTTTGCGACTGCACTTGAAGAAACTTCTTCAAATGTTTGAAATTTTCCAGATTGGCTAACCTTCATGTCTTAAAGTAATGATGGACTGTTGTTTATCTTTGCTTATTTCAGCTGTTCTTGAAATAATATGGAATTGGTCTTTTACCAAATAGGGCTATGTGGTGTATACCCTCCCCCACTTTGTTACAACACAACTGATTGACTCAAACGCATTAAGAAGGGAAGAAATTCCACAAATTAACTTTTAAGAAGGCACACCTGTTAATTGAAATGCATTCCAGGTGACTACCTAATGAAGCTGGTTGAGATAATGCCAAGAGTGTGCAAAGCTGTTACCAAGGCAAAGGGGTGGCTACTTTAAAGATTCTCAAATGTAAAATACACTGCTCATAAAAATGAAGGGAACACTAAAATAACACATCCTAGATCTGAATGAATGAAATATTCTTATTAAATACTTTTTCTTTACATAGTTGAATGTGCTGACAACAAAATCACACAAAAATGATCAATGGAAATCAAATTTATCAACCTATGGAGGTCTGGATTTGTTGTCACACTCAAAATTAAAGTGGAAAACCACACTACAGGCTGATCCAACTTTGATGTAATGTCCTTAAAACAAGTAAAAATGAGGCTCAGTAGTGTGTGTGGCCTCCACGTGCCTATATGACCTCCCTACAACGCCTGGGCATGCTCCTGATGAGGAGCTGGACAGTCTGTGGTGCAACGTGGCTTTGGTGGATGGAGCGAGACATGATGTCCCAGATGTCCTCAATTGGATTCAGGTCTGGGGAACGGGCGGTCCATAGCATCAATGCCTTCCTCTTGCAGGAACTGCTGACACACTCCAGCCACATGAGGTCTAGCATTGTCTTGCATTAGGAGGAACCCAGGGCCAACCGCACCAGCATATGGTCTCACAAGGGGTCTGAGGATCTCATCTCGGTACCTAATGGCAGTCAGGCTACCTCTGGCGAGCACATGGAGCGCTGTGCGGCCCCCCAAAGAAATGCCACCCCACACCATGACTGACACACCGCCAAACCGGTCATGCTGGAGGATGTTGCAGGCAGCAGAACGTTCTCCATGGCGTCTCCAGACTCTGTCACGTCTGTCACGTGCTCAGTGTGAACCTGCTTTCATCTGTGAAGAGCACAGGGTGCCAGTGGCGAATTTGCCAATCTTGGTGTTCTCTGGCAAATGCCAAACGTCCTGCACGGTGTTGGGCTGTAAGCACAACCCCCACCTGTGGACGTCAGGCCCTCATACCACCCTCATGGAGTCTGTTTCTGACCGTTTGAGCAGACACATACACATTTGTGGCCTGCTGGAGGTCATTTTGCAGGGCTCTGGCAGTGCTCCTCCTGATCCTCCTTGCACAAAGGCGGAGGTAGCGGTCCTGCTGCTGGGTTGTTGCCCTCCTACGGCCTCCTCCACGTCTCCTGATGTACTGGCCTGTCTCCTGGTAGCGCCTCCATGCTCTGGACACTACGCTGACAGACACAGCAAACCTTCTTGCCACAGCTCGCATTGATGTGCCATCCTGGATGAGCTGCACTACCTGAGCCACTTGTGTGGGTTGTAGACTCCGTCTCATGCTACCACTAGAGTGAAAGCACCGCCAGCATTCAAAAGTGACCAAAACATCAGCCAGGAAGCATAGGAACTGAGAAGTGGTCTGTGGTCACCACCTGCAGAACCACTCCTTTATTGGGGGTGTCTTGCTAATTGCCTATAATTTCCACCTGTTGTCTATTCCATTTGCACAACAGCATGTGAAATTTATTGTCAATCAGTGTTGCTTCCTAAGTGGACAGTTTGATTTCACAGAAGTGTGATTGACTTGGAGTTACATTGTGTTGTTTAAGTGTTCCCTTTATTTTTTTGAGCAGTGTATATTTGGATTTGTTTAAGTGGTGATTTAGGGGAGATATCTGGCAGTCCGTTGGCTCCACCCCCAAGCTTTATATGGACTTCCTGCCCCAACGAGGCAAGACTGTAACTCGTTAAGCCAGTAATTGTTTTGGGATTAAAGGGGGAAGCACCCTGCACAACAGGGTAGAGGAGGTAAAATGAGAGCAAAATCTGTGTGATTGCCTGTTGTGACCTGGACTGTTGGACTGCAAATTACAGCTACTGATAGGTGTGATTTGTAGTCAGCCACTTGCATGAACACATTGGTTTATAGAACAGCACATGAATAGAACACTGAAATTAGTTATAAGAAAAGCACAAACATTAAAATTCCCATTACTTTGTCTGCCTGCTGATATGTGTGGTGCAAATGGCCCTATACTGTGGAGGAGGGAGGAGACCATGTAAGCAAGCGTTAGCTTTATCATATGACCACACCTCATTTCTGTTCGGTGGCAAGCGCTAGTGCTGATAAATTACGAGTCAGCAATATCTCTGCATACATGAGGAATGCTCTGCTCTCCTTTATGAATACAGAGTGCAGTATTGTGAACAAATCTCTGTCAAGAGGAACCAAACTCTGCAATCCTTGGGCCCAATTTGGCTGTATGCATAAGAGCAATGTATACTTTTCAAACACTTGTAGTAGTTCAAAAAAGCATAGACATGCTATTTGTGTTCTCCAACTACATGTTATGTAATGTTATTGGGAGAAAATTCAGCCAGCTGTACAAATCTTTTTAGTGTACGGAGAAAAAAAACATGCACCATTCAAGTTTCCTTCATTCTCTAGCACTGCTGTTTACCCGCTCTGTTTCAGTGATTCTTATCCAGAGCTATCGCTTACGACAGGGCTGCATGATTTATGCAGTTCACCACCAAGGTCTTGTGTTTTTCTCTGCCCTTTCTTTAGAGAGAGAGAGAGAGATGGGAATACAGTAGGCTAGCCAGTCTGGGTGCACTCAGAATCTCAATCATGGCCAGTTACAGCTTGAGGATGAGGGGGATGGGCTGCCAATCTGCATGGACCTGAGAAAGGGCCAATCGATTTCAATAGTGATGAGCGTGTTCAGCGGACTGGAATCCCCCAGCACCCCTTTTTATTCAGGCTTGTTTGAAGAAGTTTCTTCAACTCAGAAAGTGAGGTGAGAGCTAGTCCTGTGGGGTTTGGATGTTCTGATGAAGAGTAGGTTGTTTAGTAGCTAACTGCTAAATGGTGTACATTAATTATGATTTTATACTACTTTTACATAAAAAGAAGGTCTCTTACAACAACAAAAAATGGTTTTAAAGAGACCTTTGCAAGGCAATCAAATAATATTAATCTCTCCTTCTCACTCACTCGCTTTTTTTCTATTCCTCCCCCCACCCCATTCAATTGCTACACCTGTCAGGAGTCTGCACTAAGGCCCAACAGTTCAACATAACCAGAAATCCCAGAGTACATTATCCCTTCAATATCTATTCCTCCTTATTCAGCATTTCTACTGCACAATTAGCAAGCTGGCAGAATACTGTATGGTCCTATTTGGAAAGAGTTAATTGATTTAATGTCATTACAACTAAAGTAGTATCACAGAGGATTTTTTTGTACAATGGATAGTTACGGCCATGCATTATGATTGATGAACACACGATATCAGCTAATCCAATCAATGCCAAATTAAAAGGAAGTATTTTACCCACCAACTAAATGTCAAATAATCATACTGAAGTTACCCTAGTAGCCTACAACAGCACTCTATTATTTTTACCCATTTCCGTCGAGCGTCCTTTTCACTTTTTCTCTGTGTTAAACCTACACTATTTTGTGGGCCCAGGCTATTGATTCTCTGAGCATATTGTGGATGTAATTTGCTGTCTGAGGGAAACAATTGTTTCTTTACCACATTGACAAATGTGAATTCTATTGTGTTTCAGGAAAAATGTGGATTGAAATAGACAAACAATTGGGAAGAAAGTGGAATAATATGGGTAGACAATTGTCACAGAGAACCAAGGTTTTTGATTTCATAGAGAAGCTTCAATGTTATTTAATCAAATCTGAATAATGACTTTCTTCTGGCATGCAAAGATTGTGTAAATAAAGCAGATATTGCTTCTATGTAAGCTTGAAGTCATGTTATGATTGGTATGTGGAAAATTAGGCACATATACACTACCGTTCAAAAGTTTGGGGTCACTTAGAATTGTCCTTGTTTTTGAAAGAAAAGCAAATTTTTTGTCCATTAAAATAACATAAAATTGATCAGAAATATAGTGTTGACATTGTCAATGTTGTAAATTACTATTGTAGCTGGAAACTATTGTAGCTGGATTTTTTTATGGAATATCTACATAGGCGTACAGAGGCCCAGTATCAGCAACCATCACTCCTGTGTTCCAATGGCACGTTATGTTAGCTAATCCAAGGTTAATTGAACATTAGAAAACCCTTTTGCAATTATGTTAGCACAGCTGAAAACTGTGGTTCTGATTAAAAAGCAATACAACTGGCCTTCTTTAGACTAGTTGAGTATCTGGAGCATCGGCATTTGTGGGCTCAAAATGAACAGAAACAAAGAACTTAATTCTGAAACTTGTCAGTCTATTCTTGTTCTGAGAAATGAAGGCTATTCCATGCGTGAAATTGCCAAGAAACTGAAGATCTCGTACAACGCTATGTACTACTCCCTACACAGCACAACCTGGCACTAACCAGAATAGAAAGAGGAGTGGGAGGCCGCTGTGCACAACTGATCAAGAGGACAAGTACATTAGAGTGTCTAGTTTGAGAAACAGACGCCTCACAAGTCCTCAACTGGCAGCTTCATTAAATAGTACCCGCAAAACACAAGTCTCAAAGTGAACAGTGAAGAGGCAACTCTGGGATGCTGGCCTTCCAGAGTAAACTGGATGCTACTCAGTCCCAGTTCCTAATATATGCATATTATTAGTAGATGTGGATAGAAAACACTCTGAAGTTTCTACAACTGTTTGAATGATGTCTGTGAGTATAACAGAACTCAAATGGCAGGTGAAAACCTGAGAAAAATCCAACCAGGAAGTGGGATATCTGAGGTTTGTAGTTTTTCAACTCTTGGCCTATCGAATACACAGTGTCTATGGGGTCATCTTGCACTTCCTAAGGCTTCCACTAGATGTCAACAGTCTTTAGAACCTTGTTTAATGCTTCTACTGTGATGTGGGGGCAAATGAGAGGGGATTGAGTAAGGTCTCTCCCAGATTGCCATGAGCTGACCATGCGCGTTCACGTGAGAGTTAGCTTGAGTTCCATTGCATTTCTGAAGGCAAAGGAATTCTCCGGTTGGAACATTATTGAAGATTTATGTTAAAAACATCCTAAAGATTGATTCTATACTTCGTTTGACATGTTTCTACTGACTAACAGAACTTTTTGACTTTTCGTCTGCTCCTAGTGATCGCGCGTCATGAATTTGGAATACTGGGCTAAACGCGCTAACAAAAAGGAGCTATTTGGACATAAATGATGAACTTTATCGAACAAATCAAACATTTATTGTGGAACTGGGATTCCTGGGAGTGCATTCTGATGAAGATCATCAAAGGTAAGTGAATATTTATAATGCTATTTCTGACTTCTGTTGACTCCAACATGGCGGATATCTGTTTGGGTTGTGTTGGTCTCTGAGCGCCGTACTCAGATTATTGCATGGTGTGCTTTTTTTTTTTTTTTATCTGTTTTTATTTTAATCTGACACAGCGTCATTAAGGAGAAGTATATCTTTAATTCTGTGAACAACACTCGTATCTTTTATCAATGTTTTATGAGTATTTCTGTAAATTGATGTGGCTCTGTGCAAATTCACGGGATGTTTTGGAAGCCAAATGTAAACTGAGGTTTTTGGATTATAAATATGAACTTGATCGAACAAAACATACATGTATTGTATAACATGTTGTCCCGGGAGTGTCATCTGATGAAGAATATCAAAGGTTAGTGATTCATTTTATCTCTATTTCTGCTTTTTGTGACTCCTGTCTTTGGTTGGAAAATGGCTGTATATTTTCTGTGACTAGATGCTGACCTAACATAATGATATGTTCTGCTTTCGCCGAAAAGCCTTTTTGAAATCGGACACTGTGGTTGGATTAACGAGAAGTTTATCTTTAAAATGGTGTCTAATACTTGTATGTTTGAGAAATTTGAATTATGAGATTTCTGTTAATTGAATTTGGCGCCCTGCAATTTCAATGGCTGTTGGCGAGGGGTCCGCTAGCGGAACCCCGTTCCTAGACAGGATAAAGCCCTATTTGGTAAAAGACCAATTCCATATTATTTCAAGAACAGCTCAAATAAGCAAAGAGAAACAACAGTACATCATTACTTTAAGACATGAAGGTTAGCCAATCTGGAGAATTTCAAGAACTTTGAAAGTTTCTTCAAGTGCAGTTGCAAAAACCATCAACCGCTATGATGAAACTGGCTCCCATGAGGACCGACACAGGGATGGAAGACCCACAGGTACCTCTGCTGCAGAGGATAAATTCATTAGAGTTATCAGCCTCAGAAATTGCAGACCAAATAAATGCTTCACAGAGTTCAAGTAACAGACACATCTCAACATTAACTGTTCAGAGGAGACTATGTGAATCAGGCCTTCGTGGTTGAATTGCTGCAAAGAAACCACGAAGGACACCAATAATCTATTGATTAGGTGACAAAGCGAAAACAGGTTGTTAGAAATGTATAATTTTTTTTACTGAAATACCTTATTTACCTAAGTATTCCAACCCTTTGCTATGAGACTCAAAATTGAGCTCAGGTGCATCCTGTTTCCATGGATCATGTTGAGATGTTTCTACAACTTGATTGGAGTCCCCCTGTGGTAAATTCAATTGATTGCACATGATTTGGAAAGGCACACACCTGTCTATATAAGGTTGCACAGAATTGTCCATAGAGCTCCGAGACAGGATTGTGTCGAGGCACAATCTGGGGAAGGGTACCAAAACATTTCTGCAGGATTGAAGGTCCCCAAGAACACTGTCCTCCATCATTCTGAAATGGATGAAGTTTGGAACCACCAAGACTCTTCCTAGAGCTGGCCGCCCGGCCAAACTGAGCAACTGGGGAGAAGGGCCTTGGTCACGGTTGTGACGAAGAACCAGATGGTCACTCTGACAGAGCTCCAGAGTTCCTCTGTGGAGATGGGAGAACCTTCCAGAAGGACAACCATCTCAGCAGCACCAATCAGAATTTTATGGTAGAGTGGCCAGACGGAAGCCACTCCTCTGTAAAAGGAACTTGACAGCACCTTGGAGTTTGCCTTGACAGAGGACAGAATGGCACCGGAGGGGATGGCTGCCGTTTTACGTGCTCCTAACCAACTGTGCTATTTTATAAACATTTAGCATTTTTTTTAAACTTATTTTTTAAACTTATTTAGTACATAATGTTGCTGTTACCATCTCTTAAGACCGAAAATAACTTCTGGACATCAGAACAGCGATTACTCACCTCAAACTAGTAGAAGATTTTTTTCTTTAACTTCTCTAGGGTAGGTGAGACGCTAACGTCCCACCAGGCCAACATCCGGTGAAACTGCAGAGAGCTAACATTTTAAATACACCCTTCGTTGTATTAAACATTCTTGTAAATACATGTATCTTACATTATTTAAAAGATGAATGTCTTATTAATCCAGCCGCTGTGTCAGATTTCAAAAAGGTTTACTGCAAAAGCAAACATGCGATTTTCTGAGGACGGCGCCCCACACACACACAAGTATTACTAGCATTTTCCAACCAAGCATTAGCATCACGAAAGTCAGAAATAACAATAGAATAAATCGCTTACCATTGAAGATCTTCCTCTGGTGGCAATGCCAAGTGTCCTAACTACACAGTGAATGTTCGTTTTGTTTGATAAAATCATTTTTTATAGCCTAACACGAAACATTTGTAAACCGGTTGCGTCGTGATTTCCGTCTCATTCAACATCGGACGAAGCGTTCGTGGTAATTACACACACTAAACAAACGTTTATCCAGTCATGGTTGGTTTCATTGCAATCCTCTGGTTGTTACTAACACAACCATACATGATGGCTCTTTTCCCGGGACGTATTGACCGAAACAAACCGATTTGAAGACACCAATCAATGACCTAATTCCACACCAATGGTAGGACCGGTCTATCGTTGATTGACTGTATTTTGGCCCAATGACCACTGATCATCTTGAAATCTAGCTTGGAAGATAGCCAATGAGCTGAGGTAAACGGCAATATGTAATGGTTATACGTTTGAAGACCAGCCTTTGTCGTAAACTCTGGCGTAAAAGAGGTTAATTCGCCATTGCAAATCCTACTTGACGGAGCCACGAGTGTTACGCATAGCAGTACATATTCAATAGCATTTTCAACAAGTTTATATATTTAAATTTTGCCGAATAAATCAGGAAAAGCTAAAACAAAGTCTAGGTATACAGATTTAACCCAAATTATAAAGGAAATTGATAGAGACAGCCCCCCATCTCACAGCTAAGAAGACCCTCAGGATTGATTGTAAACATCGTTTGACATGTTTCTACAAACTGTAATGGAACTCTTTTGACTTTTTGTCTGGATTTTGCGCTCGCGCATTGTGCCTTTGGAAAAGTGAACTAAACGCGCAAACAAAACGGAGGTATTTGGACATAAATATGGACGTAATCGAACAAAACAAACATTTCTTGTGGAAGTGGGAGTCCTGGGAGTGCATTCTGACGAAGATCAGCAAAGGTAAGTGAAGATTTATAATGCTATTTCTGACTTTTGTTGACTCCACAATTTGGCGGGTAACTGTATGGCTTGCTTTTGTGGCTGAACGCTGTAATCAGATTATTGAATATTGTGCTTTTGCCATAAAGCTTTTTGAAATCTGACACAGCGGCTGCATTAAGAACACGATTATCTTTAATTCTATGTAAAAAATGTATCTTTCATCTAAGTTTATGATGAGTATTTCTGTTATTTGATGTGGCTCTGCAATTTCTCCGGATGTTTTGGAGACATTTCTGAACATGGCGCCAATGTAAACTGAGGTTTTTGGATATAAATATGAACTTTATCGAACAAAACATATATGTATTGTGTAACATGAAGTCCTATGAGTGTCATCTGATGAAGATCATCAAAGGTTAGTGATTAATTTTATCTATATTTCTGCTTTTTGTGACTCCACTCTTTGGCTGGAAAAATGGCTGTGTTTTTCTGTGATTTGGCGGTGACCTAACATAATCTATTGTGGTGCTTTCGCTAAAGGAAATCAGGTCAGGAACGTGACAGTCCGGCTGTTGTTGTGTACACAACTTCTTGAATTACGTTTGGTTCTCATTTGGGAGGTTGACAACAATAGCAAAAAACAGTAGCAATAGAAAACTTCATTATGTCCTTGAAACTACTGTATTTTGGATTATGATATGGTAAGAAGCAGTACTAAGCCAGTTTAGGTTTTCTAAGCAGTGTTTAAAAAAAAGAAACGTGAACAAATCAAATATGACTAAATATTACATTTAAAACATAAACCAACCACTCTGCTGTCCTTCTAAAGTTGTCAAATTAAGTTGGCTGTAGAGTTTTGCAATTTTTGATTACCACCCACGTGTTCAACAATAACAACCAAGTTATTATTACTAATATGTATATCGGTATGTGAAACTGACTGAATATGACAGTTCTTAACACCAAAGCAGGGACTCTAATGTAGAGAGCTGTGCTGGGAGAATCAGAAGAGAAAAATATAATTTGAACAAACACCCATGTTGAGGCACAGAGGGGCAGCACAATATATATGCTAATATGGTTTGTATCTGCAGATGAGAATGAAAAAGTTTTGGATGAAAGTGGGCTAAAATGGGCACAGGAACTGTCTTAGGGATGCTGATATGGCACTTAAAAAAGCCATCTAGATCCTTAAAGGGTTCTTCGGCTGTCCCCACAGGAGATCCCTTTGAATAACTTTTTTTGGTTGCATGTACAGTAGAACCCTTTCTACAGAAGGTTCTAGATTGAACCCAAAAGAGTTTTACCTGGAACAAAAAAAGGTTATCCTATGGGGACAGCCGTTGAACCCTTTCGGAACACTTTTTTCTAAGAGTGTACCTGTTGGAATCATGTGTTTAGAATCATACATTGTAAGCCTGCAGGAGGCTGTATTTTTTCTTTACTTTGCCCTTGCCCTTTCCTCATGCCGTGTAGACAGGGGAATAATGACTGAAAGGATCCAATGATCAGATCTGAGGTGAAGTGGTCTGTCAGAAACACCAGTGACCAGCAAGCAGATGGGATTAAAGGTTTATCATTGTCCAAACGTGTACGCGTAGGCACAGCAGTGTTCTAAAATATTGGACCGTTGGCTTTCAAGTCTTACTGCTGACAATGTCATAAGAATCTATGGCACATTGCACAAGCCCTGCACTTTTAAAATGGCTGTGTACTGTACCAATGGGAATTTGCATATGTTTAGAGTGCAACCATAAGATGAAAGATCTGACAAAAATTCGTGACCATATTTTATCTCAAAACCAGATGTTCAAATTTCTTATTCCCCAACATGGGGCCAATTGGGGTTTGTCACAGTTTTTTCAGAGGCTTTTTGGTTTGGTGTCCAACCTGAGATTGGAAGGTTGGGGTTTCGATCCTGGGTTGAGTAATACCGAAGACTCCAAGAATGGGACCTGATGTCTGCTTGGCACACAGCATTAAAGAGATGGATTAAGGGGAAAGGCTCTGTGATAGACTAGCATCCTGTCCAGGCAGTGTACTTGTACATCAAGCTGCCTCACGCTACAGACCTGACTGGTCTGGCACTGACAAAGCTAACTTGTCCAAGGCTTACTTACTTACCCGGTTTTGTGTTTAGACATAATTGTGTCCAGAAATATATCTTTACCTGGGTGTAATCTATCTGGTTATCTGAAATAATTTTGCATCAACAATAACAACACATCAACCAGAACTTTTGTTTTGCCTGCTACCTCTAAATCAAGAGATTCATGTCAACATGGATCGGGAATGACTTGTACTGTCTGAGGATAATATATAATATCCCCCCAAAATGTCTTACATATGGTATATGGTGTCCATGCTATTTAAGCGTGACTGATGTAGCAGATTTGATTTAGGGAGCTGATTGAGATGGCAAGCTGAACTGGAGGGCATCCATATGGCACTTTTCCCTTTCCTCCCACTGTACACCACGCCTCTGAGACATCCTTGAAAGGGGTTTTAGAGGTAAGGAATATTCTTTATGAAATGTGTGACCCTGCATGATGGAGTCTGTAAAATACACAGTGAAACCCACAGTGGAGGCCCTACATATTTCTGTGGGAGTTCAAGATATATAGCCTATTTGCAGGGAGTAGTTTGAGTCAAGGTGTTTCTCGTCTTTGCTTTCACACAGATAATAGCAGGGAATATACTAGTAGGCATATTATCTTTTTGTTAAAGGACTTTTTGAAACAAAGTCGCCTATTCACAGCCAATAAAAAATTAAATTACAATACTTTGTATGTGCATTTGTAGAGACATTTTGAAAAACTGTTGGTTTCTGTCAATTGCTCTGTGAAATCACTGGGGGGACAACTCGCTAAACTGGTGGCATAGGAATTGATGCGACTGAGTGCACTGGAACTGCAAACCTTGCACACATGTTTAGCATTTTAGATCATTCTATGAAATCATTTTGTAATTTTTTTTCCTAAAACAATAGCCCAGTAGCCAATTACATCACAACATTTTGGATAATTTACAGATGTCCATGTCCTATGATAGAGTGATAAATACATGACGAGGTGATTTGCAAGCTATTCATCACTGAAATGTGCCGATCATAACAGCTGTAATATCATAATAATAACATAATTTTGTAATATAATATATGAGATGCAGGGATGGATTGATCAGGGGATGTTCAGTCAACAAACAACCCATTCACTGTCCAACTCGAGGCCTATCCAGGGGAGTAGCGTAGCCTACCCATATGGCTACTGACTGAGAGTGTACAGTCAGTACGTTTGAATGACACTGAGGGGCAGTGTTTTTACAACTAATGCCGGTTTGCCTGAGGCTGATGCCGTGCAGGTGTTTGTACACATACAGTGGGGAGAACAAGTATTTGATACACTGCCGATTTTGCAGGTTTTCCTACTTACAAAGCATGTAGAGGTCTGTAATTTTTATCATAGGTACACTTCAACTGTAAGAGACGGAATCTAAAACAAAAATCCAGATTTTTAAGTAATTAGTTTGCATTTTATTGCAAGGCATAAGTATTTGAACACCTACCAACCAGTAAGAATTCCGGCTCTCACAGACCTGTTAGTTTTTCTTTAAGAAGCCCTCCTGTTCTCCACTCATTACCTGTATTAACTGCACCTGTTTGAACTCGTTACCTGTATAAAAGACACCCGTCCACACACTCAATCAAACAGACTCCAACCTCTCCACAATGGCCAAGACCAGAGAGCTGTGTAAGGACATCAGGGATCAAATTGTAGACCTGCACAAGGCTGGGATGGGCTACAGGACAATAGGCAAGCAGCTTGGTGAGAAGGCAACAACTGTTGGCGCAATTATTAGAAAATGGAAGAAGTTCAAGATGACGGTCAATCACCCTCGGTCTGGGGCTCCATGCAAGATCTCACCTCGTGGGGCAACAATGATCATGAGGAAGGTGAGGGATCAGCCCAGAACTACACGGCAGGACCTGGTCAATGACCTGAAGAGAGCTGGGACCACAGTCTCAAAGAAAACCATTAGTAACACACTACGCTGTCATGGATTAAAATCCTGCAGCGCACGCAAGGTCCCCCTGCTCAAGCCAGCGCATGTCCAGGCCCGTCTGAAGTTTTCCAATGACCATCTGGATGATCCAGAGGAGGAATGGGAGAAGGTCATGTGGTCTGATGAGACAAAAATAGAGCTTTTTGGTCTAAACTCCACTCGCCGTGTTTGGAGGAAGAAGAAGGATGAGTACAACCCCAAGTCCACCATCCCAACCGTGAAGCATGGAGGTGGAAACATCATTCTTTGGGGATGCTTTTCTGCAAAGGGGACAGGACGACTGCACCGTATTGAGGGGAGGATGGATGGGGCCATGTATCGCGAGATCTTGGCCAACAACCTCCTTCCCCCAGTAAGTGCATTGAAGATGGGTCGTGGCTGGGTCTTCCAGCATGACAACGACCCGAAACACACAGCCAGGACAACTAAGGAGTGGCTCCGTAAGAAGCATCTCAAGGTCCTGGAGTGGCCTAGCCAGTCTCCAGACCTGAACCCAATAGAAAATCTTTGGAGGGAGCTGAAAGTCCGTATTGCCCAGCGACAGCCCCAAAACCTGAAGGATCTGGAGAAAGTCTGTATGGAGGAGTGGGCCAAAATCCCTGCTGCAGTGTGTGCAAACCTGGTCAAGAACTACAGGAAACATATGATCTCTGTAATTGCAAACAAAGGTTTCTGTACCAAATATTAAGTTCTGCTTTTCTGATGTATCAAATACTTATGTCATGCAATAAAATGCAAATTAATTACTTAATCATACAATGTGATTTGTTTTAGATTCAGTCTCTCACAGTTGAAGTGTACCTATGATAACAATTACAGACCTCTACATGCTTTGTAAGTAGGAAAACCTGCAAAATCGGCAGTGTATCAAATACTTGTTCTCCCCACTGTACATATACACACACTCTCATTCAAATAAACGCATACAAGAACACACACATATATGTAATAGTGCCAGACATGCACACAAACATATACATTGCTATTATGATTTTAGTTGTCCTTGATGTCCTTGTTTTAAATGTTTTTTTTTGTTGTTGAATTTTACATTGTTGTTTGCTGTTTTCTTGTGTCTATCTTTTTCTCTTCAGTTCATTCTCTTGGTGTGTTGGTGCATTGGAGGGTTCTTGAGGGTGGGGAATGGAATTAATTGTATTTTTAATTTTTCTTCTTGGCTGTGGGAGGGGTCTCGAATGGTTGAGGGACAGCTATTGGTGAACTGTTGGGGGATCTTGGAGGGTTCGGGTTCACGTTTTTTGGCCTGAAGGGAGATCAGTCAACGTGCCCTTGAGCATGGCATTGACCCTGGATGCTTCTGTGTGTTGCTCTGAATGGGAGTCTGTTGGATGACTGGTATGATGTAGTTGTTGAGCTGTTCACTGCAAGTATATTGTATGTTTCGGATATTCAATAAAAATAAAAATATACTTTTTTTAAAGGTCTGAATGCTACAGTAGCTGTATTTTTATTTCTAGAATCAGCAACACCTATATGAATGAATAGGCAGGTCCATCTAAATCATGGTATTAGGCAACTGGCTATCATTTCAACAAAAATATTCATCCTTTTCCCAGTTATTTCTATGGCATCTGCTATAGTAATATGCTGCAGTTGATCAACTGGTTTCCGAGTGACGTCCATTCATTCAGAACGTCAAGAACGTTCAAAAGCACTTTTCAACCCGTTGGTATAAAATGAATATAGATTATTTTTAGGGATATAAATAGATTGAATAGATTGAAAAACAATACTATGGTGCCTGGTAAAGGATTTCCTTCTCCATGACACCTTTTCATATACACCCTTTGAATAGTAGATTGCCCCTTTAAAGTACTTATTTAAAAAACAACAAAGCCGCCACCCAGCCACTTCTTGGAGTAAACAGTTGAGGGATGGGGCTGGAGAAATGTATGCAAGGAATGACCATCCATGGTAGTTCAAAATGTATCACGGCTCAGACTAAGACCCATATGCAGACACAGGAGGCGGATAGTACGAGTTAGTTTTTTTTACAGTACAGGAGCAGGCAATCGGTAGGTCAAGGCAGGCAAAGAGTCATAATCCAAGTCAGAGTCAGGCAGGTACAAGACGGCAGGCAGGATCAGGGTCAGGACAGACAGAAAGAACTGGAAAGACTAGAAAAAGCCAAAACTAGAGCACAGGAAACACGGGAACATGCTGGTTGTACTTGATAAGACAAACTGGTAACAGACAAACAGAAATTGCAGGTAAAAATACACATGAGGTAATGGGAGATACCTGGTAGGGGTTGGAGACAATCACAAGACAGGTGAAACAGATCAGGGTGAGAAGAAATTGTCGTTTTAACAATGTTTTGAAGCTATAACGTTTTTTATTACATTTTTTACAAGCAATGGAGTAAAGCAAGGTTATAGTTAGGGGTCTGATGGGGTAAGACAGTGGAACTCAGCTCATGACACATTAATACGTTATATTCTTCATTATAAACCGGGTGGTTCGAGCCCTGAATGCTGAAATATGTGTTATCAGAACGTATACCACAGGTATGACAACAAAAAAAAACGTTTTACTTTTCTAATTACATTGATAACCAGTTTATAATAGCAATAAGGCACCTTGCGTTGTGTTGTGCTTAAGAACAGCCCTTAGCCGTGGTTTATTGGCCATATACGAACACCTTCTCGGGCCTTATTGCTTAAATAATATATAGCTTTCATAAGTACAAAAATGTATATATCAATCCCAGATTTCCACTTTAATTAAATCCGGTTTATATGTTGCGACTCTCTCCATACCAATGTCATTTCAAATTCAGTGTTATCTGCCAGAGTCTGGTCGAGCCTATTCTGTCAATGCCCTTACTTTTTATCTCCTTCTCTACTGTCTAAAATGAGACTCTTAACACAGATGATGCTTTTGTTCCCATTGCCGAGTGCTTTGATTTCCAATTGTCATCTTTGACATTTAAATGCTCCAGCCGGGACCTGCTGTGCTCATCAGTCTGCTCTATTAGAAGGAAGGTTATATCACTATCAATAAGTCCATTTTGTTGTTGTCTAACATGACAGTGTTTTTTTTATGTCACTTAGAATATACTATAATTAGTGGAACTTTTTCATTTAAGGTCTTAGTTGTTGGACAGTGTGTTCTTTTACCTGTCCTTGAATTACCTATGTCATAACCTCATAGGTTTTCTGATATGTTTATTTTGCGAAAAAATGAACAACAATGACAAATGGTTTGATGAAGAATGCAAAAACCTAAGAAAGAAATTGAGAAACCTGTCCAACCAAAAACTTAGAGACCCAGAAAACCTGAGTCTACGCATTCACTATGGTGAATCACTAAAACAATACAGAAATACACTATGGAAAAAGAAGGAACAGCACGTCAGAAATCAGCTCAATGTAATTGAAGAATCCATAGACTAACCACTTCTGGGAAATTGGGAAACACTAAACAAACATCACGAAGAATTATCTATCCAAAACGGAGAACAAACAGCGAAGAACAAAAACATATACATGATCACTATTAAAGACTGGATAATCCAGTGGGTTCTGGTAATTACCTTGAATGAACTACAGGACAAAATAAAAACCCTCCAACCCAAAAAGGGCTGTGGTGTTGATGGTATCCTCAATGAAATTATAAAATATACAGACAACAAATTCCAATTGGCTATACTTAAACCCCCCTAACATCATCCTTAGCTCTGGCATCTTCCCCAATCTTTGGAACCAAGGACTGATCACCCCAATCCAAAAAGTGGAGACGAATGTGACACCAATAACTACCGTGAGATATTCGTCAACTGAAACCTTGGGAAAATCCTCTGCATTATCATTAACAGCAGACTCGTACATTGGCTCAGTGAAAACAATGTCCTGAGCATATGTCAAATTGGCTTTTTACCAAATTATCATACGACAGACCACATATTCACCCTGCACACCCTAATTGACAAACAAGCAAACCAAAACAAAAGCAAAGTCTACTCATGCTTTGTTGATTTAAAAAAAGCCTTTGACTCAAATTGGCATGAGGGTCTGCTATACAAATTGAGGGTGGTGTTGGGGGAAAAACATACAATATTATAAAATCCATGTACACAAACAAGTGTGTGGTTAAAATTGGCAAAAAACACATTTCTTCCCACAGGGCCGTGGGGTGAGACAGGGATGCAGCTTAAGCCCCACCCTCTTAAACATATATATCAACAAATTGGCGAGAGCACTAGAACAGTCTGCAGCACCCGACCTCACCCTACTAGAATCTGAAGTCAAAAGTCTACTGTTTGCTGATCATCTGGTGCTTCTGTCACCAACCAAGGAGGGCCTACAGCAGCATTTAAATCTTCTGCACAGATTCTGCTAGACCTGGGCCCTGACAGTACATTTTTTTTATGTATTTTTTATTTCACCAGGTAGGCTAGTTGAGAACAAGTTCTCATTTACAACTGCAACCTGGCCAAGATAAAGCAAAGTAGTGTGACACAAACAACAACACAGAGTTACACATGGAATAAATAAACATAGTCAATAACACAATAGAAACAAAGTATATATATACAGTGTGTGCAAATAATGTAAGACAAGGGAGATAAGGCAATAAATAGGCCATAGTAGCATAATAATTACAATTTAGCAATTAAACACTGGAGTGATAGATGTGCAGAAGATGAATGTGCAAGTAGAGATACAGGGGTGCAAAGGAGCAAAAAAAAAACTGTATGGGGATGAGGTAGTTGGATGGGCTATTTACAAGATGGGCTATGTACAGGTGCAATGATCTGTGAGCTGCTCTGACAGCTGGTGCTTAAAGTTAGTGAGGGAGATATGAGTCTCCAGCTTCAGTGATATTTGCAATCCGTTCCAGTCATTGGCAGCAGAGAACAGGAAGAAAAGGCGGCCAAAGGAGGAATTGGCTTTGGGGGTGACCAGTGAAATATACTTGCTGGAGTGCGTGCTACGGGTGGGTGCTGCTATGGTGACCAGTGAGCTGAGAAGGCGGGGCTTTACCTAGCAAAGACTTATAGATTACCTGGAGCCCGTGGGTTTGGCGATGAGCATGAAGCGAGGGCCAGCCAACGAGAGCATACAGGTCACAGTGGTGGGTAGTATATGGGGCTTTGGTGACAAAACGGATGGCACTGTGATAGACTACATCCAATTTTCTGAGTAGAGTGTTGGAGGCTATTTTGTAAATGACATCAGTTTTACGAAGGCATGTTTGGCAGCATGAGTGAAGGATGCTTTGTTGCGAAATAGGAAGCTGATTCTAGATTTAATTTTGGATTGGAGATGTTTAATGTGAGTCTGGAAGGAGGGTTTACAGTCTAACCAGACAGCTAGGTATTTGTAGTTGTCCACATATTCTAAGTCAGAAATGTCCAGAGTAGTGACGGGCAGGCAGGTGCTGGTAGAGATCGGTTGAAGAGCATGCATTTAGTTTTACTTCCATTTAAGAGCAGTTGGAGGCCGCGGAAGGAGAGTTGTTTGGCATGTGAAGCATGTCTGGAGGTTAGTTAACCTTTTATGGCTGCATCCCGCTACCGGGATCGATATGACAACAGCCAGTTGAAGTGCAGGGCGCCAAATTCAAAAAACAGAAATCTCATAATTAAAATTCCTCAGACATTCATGTGTCTTATATAATTTTAAAGGTAATCTTGTTGTTAATCCCACCAAAGTGTCAGATATCAAATAGGCTTTTCAGCGAAAGCACTACAGACGATTATGTTAGGTCACCACAAAACCACAATAACCACCGCCATTTTTTCCAGCGAAATATTTCACAAAAACCAGAAAGAGATAAAATTAATCACTAACCTTTGATTATTTTCATCAGATGACACTCATAGGACTTCATGTTACACAATACATTTGTTTTGTTTGATTAAGTTCATATTTATATCAAAAGATCTGAGTTTACATTCACTAGTTGCAAAAACATCAGGTGACTTTGCATAGCCACATCGTTTCAACAGAAATACTCATCATAAATATAGATGATAATACAAGTTATACACATGGAATTATAGATATACCTCTCCTTAATGCAACCGCTATGTCAGATTTCAAAAAAACCTTACGGAAAAATAAACCATGCAATAATCTGAGACGGAGCTCAGATGAATAGCCAAATTAGCCGCCATGTTGGACTCAACAGAAACCAGAAAATACATGATAAATGTTTCCTTACCTTTGATGAATTCATCAGAATGCAGTCCTAGGAATCCCAGATCCACAATAAATGCCTGATTTGTTCGTTCATGTCCATTATTTATGTCAAATTAGCTACTTTCGAATTGTTTACCAAACGCCCTAACCAAAGTCTCAAAGCGCGACCACTATAACATGACGAAATGTCCAAACGTTCCATTAGTCAGTAGAAACATGTCAAACGATGTACTGAATCAATCTTTACAATGTTGTTAACATACATCTTGAATAACGTTCCAACCGGAGAATTACATCGACTTCAATTGAGAGATGGAACGGAGATGCCTATCACGTGAACGCGCAAGGTGAAAGCATGGTCGGCTAGTGGCGAATCATTTGTCTCCTTCGGCCCCCCTTCACATTAGATTCATCAGACAAAGTTTTATTGACTGTTGATATCTAGTGGAAGCCGTAGGAAGTGAAAACTCATCAATGGCTCGCTGTGATTTCTTTGAGAGCTTGGTTGAAAATTGGCACCCCCAGAAAAAATACAAACAGGAAGTGGAACTTCTCAGGTTTTTGCCTGCCATGTGAGTTCTGTTATACTCATAGATATAATTCAAACAGTTTTAGAAACGTCAGTGTTTTCTATCCAATATGAATAATAATATGCATATATTAGCAACTGGGAATGAGGAGCAGGCTGTTTAATATGGGCACCTCTGTGCACCTTTCATCCAAGCAACTCAATACTGCCCCTGCAGCCATAAGAAGTTAACACAGTTTCCAAAGAAGGGCCAGAAGTATACAGAATGGTATCGTCTGCGTAGAGGTGGATCAGAGAATCACCAGCAGCAAGAGCGACATCATTGATGTATACAGAGAAAAGAGTCGACCCGAGAATTGACACTGCCAGAGGTCTGGACAACAAGCCCTCCGATTTAACACACTGAACTCTGTCTAAGTAGTTGGTGAACCAGGCGAGGCAGTCATTTGATAAACCAAGGCTGTTGAGTCTGCCAATAAGAATGTGGTGATTGACAGAGTCGAAAGCCTTGGCCAGGTTATGAATACAGCGGCACAGTATTGTCTCTTATCGATGGAGGTTATGATATCTTTAGGACCTTGAGCGTGGCTGAGGTGCACCCATGACCAGCTCAGAAACCAGATTGCATAGCTGAGAAGGTACGGCGGGATTTGAAATGGTCAGTGATCTGTTTGTTAACTTGACATTTGAAGACCTTAGAAAGGCAGGGTAGGATAGATGTAGGTCTGTAGCAGTTTGGGTCTAGAGAGTCTCCCCCTTTGAAGAGAGGGATGACCGCGGAAGAGAGGTTGAACAGGCAACAGGCTAGTAATAGGGGTTGCAACAATTTGGGCTGATCATTTTAGAGAGGGTCCAGATTGTCTAGCCCTGCTGATTTGTAGGGGTCCAGATTTTGCAGCTCTTTCAGAACATCAGCTACCTGGATTTGGCTGAAGGAGAAATGGGGGAGGCTTGGGCAAGTTTCTGTGGGGGGTGCAGAGCTGTTGACCAGGGTAGGGTTGGCCAGGTGGAAAGCATGGCCAGCAGTAGAAAAATGCTTATTGTAATTCTCAATTATCGGTGGTGACAGTGTTTCCTAGCCTCAGTGCAGGGGGCAGCTGAGAGGAGGTGCTCTTATTCTCCATGGACTTTACAGTGTCCCAGAACTTTTTGGAGTTTGTGCTGCAGGATGCAAATTTCTGTTTGAAAAACTAGCCTTTGCTTTCCTAACTGCCTGTGGTTCCTAACTTCCCTGAAAAGTTGACTATCACAGGTCAAGGGCAGTCAGGTCTGGAGTGAACCACGGGCTATATCTGTTCCTGGTTCTACATTTTTTGAATGGGGCATGCTTATTTAAGATGGAGAGGAAAGCATTTTTAAAGAACCAGGCATCTTCTGACGGAATAAGGTCAATATCCTTCCAGGATACCTGGGCCAGGTCAATTATATAGGCCTGCTCGCTGAAGTGTTTTAGGGAGCGTTTGACAGTGATGAGGGGTGGTCGTTTGACAGCAGACCCATAACGGCAATGAGGCAGTGATTGATGAAATCCTGGTTGAAGACAGGTATTTGGAGGGCAGGTTGGTTAGGATGATATCTATGAGGGTGCATGTGTTTACGGATTTGGGGTTGTACCTGGTTGGTTCATTGATCATTTGTGTGAAATTGAGGCATTAAGCTTAGATTGTAGGAAGGCTGGGGTGTTAAGCATGTCCCAGTTTAGGTCACCTAACAGCACGAGCTCTGAAGATAGATGGGTGGAAATCAATTCACATATGGTGTCCAGGGCAATGCTGGTGGCAGAAGGTGGTCTATAGCAAGTAGCAACGGTGAGAGACTTTTAAAAGTAGAAGCTCAAATTGTTTTGGCACAGAGCTGGATAGTAAGACATGACTCTGTAAATTGCAACTCCGCCCCCTTTGGCAGTTCTATCTTGTCGTAAAATGTTATAGTTAGGGATGGAAATTTCAGGGTTTTTGGTGGCCTTCCTAAACCAGGAATCAGACACGGCTGGGACATCCGTGTTGGCAGTGTGCGCTAAAGCAGTGAATCAAAGACTTCTAATGTTAACATGCATGAAACCAAGGCTTTTACGGTTACAGAAGTCAACAAATGAGAGTGCCTGGGGAATGGAAGTGGAGCTAGGCACTGCAGGGCCTGGATTAACCTCTACATCACCAGAGGAGGAGTAGGATAAGGGTACGGCTAAAGGCTATAAGAACTGGTCGTCTAGTACGTTCAGAACAGAGAATAAAAGGAGCAGGTTTCTGGGTGCGGTAGAATAGATTCCATGCATAATGTACAGACAAAGGTACGGTAGGATGTGAATACAGTGGAGGTAAACCTAGGCATTGAGTGACGATGAGAGAGGTATTGTCTCTAGAAAAATCAATTAAACCAGGAGGGCCTTAGAGTGACGTCGCGACGGAAGAAGTCTGTTGTAGCCCCCTCGTGCGGTTACGAACGGCAGACCAGTCGTGATGGATCAGCAGGGGTCCGTGTAGGAAAAGGGTCCAGGCCAATTGGCAAAATAGGTATAGTAGCCCAAGAAATTGGCTGATAGACCTCTTCGTCTAACAGTCCGGTATGCGCTAGACAGCTAGCGAGCCACAGCTAGCAGGCTAGCAGATGGGCATTCAGGGGACGTCGCGATGGAGGAGCCTGTTGAAAAAACCCCTCGGGCGGATTACGTCGGTAGTCCAGTCGTGATGGATTGGTGGGGCTCCGTAACGGCAATAAAAGGGGTCCAGGCAAATTGCCAAAATCGGTATTGTAGCCCAAGGAGTGGCTGATGGACCTCTTCAGCTAGCCGGGAGATGGGCCTAGCATTTGCTAACTCCAGGCTAATTGGGTGCTTGTTTCGTGACAGAGACGTTAACCAGGAGAAGCCAATCAGATAGCAGCTAGCTAGCTGTGATGATCCAGGTGAAGAGTTTCAGAGCTTGCGGTAGGAATCCGGAAACATGGAGAAAAAGAAGTCCGATAAGCTCTGGGATGAATCGCGCTGTGCAGACTGGCAGGAGTTGTCCAGGCTAAAGGCTAGCTGACTACTAGCTGGCTAGCTTCTGTTGGGGGTTCCGGTTCTAAAGTAAAGACTGGCAGGAAAAAGGGCTGAGCTGGACCCAAGGAAATAAACAAAAATCCAAAAACATCCCTAAGCTAGACTAGCCTACTTCAATACTGGGTAACTAACTAACCAAAATACAGTGGGGGGTCCGCCCAGTTCTAACTAGTGTTCTTAGACAAAGTATTCCTACGGGTAGTGTATGCCCATGGGCGACTTGTCTTGGTACCCCCTTTTCCCACCATCAAACAAACAGTCAAACACCATACCGGACAAAGTGACATGTAGTTGCTAAACCAAACGAGAGATCTACAGAGAGATTGCATGACAGAGAGATTGAGCTCAAGAGAAAACAACTGACAGGGTTTTTAAACCAAGGGAAAGGGGATGTGATAGGGTAAGAGAAAGGGAGCAGGTGTCTTCTGATTAGCGACTGATTGGTGACTGATTGGGGAATGATGATTGCCACCTGTGAGAGGAGAAGGGGAGAAAAGAAACACACAGGATACATGTTAAAGGAATTTTGATTCCTGTTTATTAACCAATTCAATTAAAACACTCTGCCCATAAATAAGAATTTGTAAGATAATTATCAGCATAAAATGGACAGATACCAGTCTTAAAATCAATCAATCGCATTTATTCTCGAGAGTACTGAATCATAGTACAATTTACATCAGGTTATATAATAAAGATGATGTCATAGGTTTTAATGTCCAACCTCCTCTCGGATACAATGGCAATACAGTTCGAGTTCTCATTACTGTCTGCCACCTGTTAAACTATCTACAACCAACCCAAGGTCTTTCCCCTCCGTGGGTCATTAAAACATCATTCTAGCCTGTCTGAAGATAAACCCATTCTTTCTAACAAGGAACACATAACATTCAACATTTATTGAATGAGTTATAATCCTAAGTCAAATGTATACATATTTTAGTCATTAAACACAAAAATCCCGTAACAATACACAAACAGGATACCTGCATCCGTAACACATACCTTGGCCTAAACATCAGCACAAAAGGTAACTTTCACAAAGCTGTGAACGATCTGAGAGACAAGGCAAGAAGGGCCTTCTATGCCATCAAAACGAACATAAAAGTTCTTGATGATCCGATAAATGGTTGATTTAGGTGCAATCTTACTGGCAGCAATATCCTTGCCTGTGAAGCCCTTTTTGTGCAAAACAATGATGACAGCACGTGTTTCCTTGCAGGTAACCATGTTTGACAGAGGAAGAACAATGATTCCAAGCACCACCCTCCTTTTAAAGCTTCCAGTCTGTTATTTGAACTCAATCAGCATGACAGAGTGATCTCCAGCCTTGTCCTCATCAACACTCACACCTGTGTTAACGAGAGAATCACTGACAAGATGTCAGCTGGTCCTTTGTGGCAGGGCTGAAATACAGTGGAAATGTTTTTGGGGGATTCAGTTCATTTGAATGGCAAAGAGGGACTTTGCAATTCATTAAAACTCATCTGATCACTCTTCATAACATTCTGGAGTATATGCAAATTGCCATCATAGAAACTGAGGTAGCAGACATTGTGAAAATTAATATTACATTTACATTTTAGTCATTTAGCAGACGCTCTTATCCAGAGCGACTTACAGTAGAGTGCATACATTTTTATTACATTTTTTACATACTGAGACAAGGATATCCCTACCGGCCAAACCCTCCCTACCGGCCAAACCCTCCCTAACCCGGACGACGCTATGCCAATTGTGCGTCGCCCCACTGATCTCCCGGTTGCGGCCGGCTGCGACAGAGCCTGGGCGCGAACCCAGCCCAGCCTGGGCGCGAACCCAGAGACTCTGGTGGCGCAGCTAGCACTGCGATGCAGTGCCCTAGACCACTCCCGCCACCCGGGAGATCTATATTTGTGTCATTCTCAAAACTTTTGGTCACTACTGTACAACGTAAAACACCAAATAATCCATGCAGAGCGGAATTAGGCCGATACCCGCAAATCATCAAAATCCAGAAAAGAGCCGCTAAATTCTACAACCACCTAAAAGGAAGCGAATCCCTAACCTTCCATAACAAAGCCATCACCTACAGAGAGATGAACCTGGAGAAGAGTCCCCTAAGCAAGCTGGTCCTGGGGCTCTGTTCACAAACACAAACAGACCCCCAGGACAGCAACACAATTAGACCCAACCAAATCATGAGAAAACAAAATTATAACTACTTGACAAATTGAAAAGAATTAACAAAAAAACAGAGCAAACTAGAATGTTATTTGGCCCTAAACAGAGAGTACACAGTGGCAGAATACCTGACCCCTGTGGCTGACCCAAACTTAAGGAAAGCTTTGACTATGTACAGACTCAGTGAGCATAGCCTTGCTATTGAGAAAGGCCTCTATAGGCAGACCTGGCTCTCAAGAGAAGACAAGCTACTGCCCACAAAACGAGGTTGAAATTGAGCTGCACTTCCTAACCTCCTGCCAAACGTATGACCATATTAGAGACATATATTTCCCTCAGATTACACAGATCCACAAAGAATTTGAAAACAAACCCAATTTGATAAACTCCCATATCTATTGGGTGAAATATCACAGTGTGCCATCACAGCAGAAAGGTTTGTGACCTGTTGCCACAAGAAAAGGGCAACCAGTGAAGAACAAACACCATTGTAAATACAACCCATATTTATGTTTATTTAATATCCCTTTTGTACTTTAAAACCTTTAACCATTTGCACACCCTTACAACACTGTATATATACATAATGACATTTGAAATGTCTTTATTCTTTTTGGAACTTCTGTGAGTGTAATACTTACTGTTCATTTTTGTTTATTTCACTTTTCTATATTATCTACTTCATTTTGCTTTGGCAATGTTAACATTTGTTTCCCATGCCAATCAAGCGCCTTGAATTGATTTGAGAGATAGCCGCTGATTGGCCGGGAAGCGCAGGCTGAGCTAGGAATGTAGGAGAGGTAGCTAGAGTGTGTGACAGCCCCTTCTCCTCCCAGCCCTGGCCATCAGAGTAGAGGGCTCTCAGCCATTGGCTCAGCTGAGCAACACCAAACGCTGTATAAATGCATGCCTGTCGCCACGGTTTGTGGAAACATCCTCTCCCCAGCAAATGCTCGCCGACCGAGCCGGAGCATGAGCACCTCAGCAAGAGATGAATGAGGAAACGAGAGCACACTGCCGTAGAGAACGTGAGTGAGAACAGAGAAATAAAGATATAGTGTGTGAGAGGAACACAGAAGCCCAGAGTGTCTGAGCCTTCTGTTTTGATGGGCTGCAGAGTTTGGAGAGTCTCCCCTTGCTGTGAGGAGAGAATCTGAAAAAGCCCTCCCACCCTCTCCATCTGCGTCTGGACAGCCCTGACTCTCACGCCTTACTGAGTCCATCCTATGCGTTCTGTGATTAGTGAAGTTGTTTACATCCGCACACTTTACTTGACTTTTTTTCGCTCGCTTGGCCAGACAGTGTGCTTTTTGCACATGGAAGCCACTGGTCTCCGATGGCTTGTTACTACATTGTCATCAGCTCCACACACCTCAGCAATGGACACTTCAGGAACATCAAGGGAGTTTTCCGGGGTCCCCTCAATAAGAATGGCAGCAAGAACTTGGTAAGACCTGCACCATCTCATAAACCTCTGAACAAGACAAAATTCTACATTTAACTAATGTTGCATTTTGAACCATATGGATGCATTTATGAAAATATGTGCAATATAGAATCCTGTTTGATTGTGTGCTGAGGAAGCATGCTATTAGTAATTACAACAGTGATAAAGCGTTACAGATCTGGGACTGTGTGATATTACAGAATATCAGCTCTGTAAAAGAGATGACACACACACACACACACACACACACACACACACACACACACACACACACACACACACACACACACACACACACACACACACACACACGACCAGTCCTTTGAACTTAAAGCTTCAAAGGAAGCCGCACTGTGTCCAAACCACGGACCACTTCATTATCACAAATGACATTATACATGATTATATATTATCCATACTCTGAACAGGGCTCTAGAATTAAAAGATCAGAATAATGCATTAGAACTGCAATGTCTATTGTCTGATGATTTTGGTGAAAAATATGCAGAAAACAATGATACGGCGGCAGTCCTGCAGTGAATTTAATTACAGTACATTTCTGGATTCCTGGAAGGAAAATCCTTGCAAAGCTTTCAAAGCGCTAATGAAAATGCACACATTCCCTTGTTCCATTTCTGTCTCTCTCTAGTCCGTATTTACACCTCGCTAAGGCACTCCGGGGGCTTTCCCGGCAGAGGAGCCTCCGCTCTAAAGAAGTGGAATCATATCAGATGAGATATTGATGCACTCACTGTGAGGCTATGAGAAATCACCGCTTAGTAGGAACCCTGTTCCCAGGGTTTAATAGACTAACGCAGCTGGTGTGTGTGTTGGGCGTCGTCGCCATCAAACAGCAACAGATTGTCTCCAGTCAACTGGAAAGCAAAAGAGTACACAATCCTCCCTCAGCAGTCTCACTCTATCCAGTTGACAGTTGATTTCTCACTACAGTCAACACACTTGCAGGCACCTTGTCCATATAACAGTAAGGATCCCACATTTACCATATGCCAGTGGTTTCATTCTAAACATGTGGAATCAATGTGACTACTAAGAAGCCACCTCAATGCGGTGGATAAGGACTCTGATTCTGAGGCACTCAGTAAGACTTAGTGAGATCTCCTGTAATTAGAGCTATGCTACTCTCACTATGCTACCCTCGCTAAGAGTCATCTCACTTACACTTCACTAGATTATCTATTTAGATATGTACAGCAATAACTTCACTTGTTGCTCTAGCTGTGAATTCTATTCTATCCAGGCTATTTATTTAACGACCTGATTTGCAGATCCTACCTTGTATTTACCTTATGTTTCATGCTACATTATAGTAAATGTACGCTACATTATTTGTGTAGTGACATGACTGCAATTCGGGTCAGGTCCCAAGTCCATCCGGATCCAGCCGTATATACAGTTGAAGTCGGAAGTTTACATACACTTAGGTTGGAGTCATTAAAACTCATTTTTAAACCACTCTACAAATTTCTTGTTAACCATCTGTAGTTTTGGCAAGTCGGTTAGGACATTTACTTTGTGCATGACACAAGTCATTTTTCCCAATAATTGTTTACAGACAGATTATTTCACTTATAATTCACTGTATCACAATTCCAGTGGGCCAGAAGTTTACATACACTAAGTTGACTGTGCTTTTAAACAGCTTGGAAAATTCCATAAAATGATGTCATGGCTTTAGAAGCTTCTGATAGGCTAATTGATATCATTTGAGTCAATTGGAGGTGTACCTGTGGATGTATTTCAAGGCCTACCTTCAAACTCATTGCCTCTTTGCTTGACATCATGGGAAAATCAAAATAAATCAGCCAAGACCTCAGAAAAAACATTGTAGACCTCCACAAGTCTGGTTCATCCTTGGGAGCAATTTCCAAACGCCTGAAGGTACCATGTTCATCTGTACAAACAATAGTACGCAAGTATAAAAACCATGGGACCACGCAGCCGTCATACCGCTCAGGAAGGAGACGCGTTCTGTCTCCTAGAGATGAACGTACTTTGGTGTGAAAAGTGCAAATCAATCCCAGAACAACAGCAAAGGACCTTGTGAAGATGCTGGAGGAAACAGGTACAAAAGTATCTATATCCACAGTAAAACGAGTCCTATATCAATGTAACCTGAAAGACCTCTCAGCAAGGAAGAAGCCACTGCTCCAAAACCGCCATAAAAAAAAGCCAGACAATGGTTTGCAACTGCACATGGGGACAAAGATCGTACTTTTTGGAGAAATATCCTCTGGTCTGATGAAACAAATATAGAACTGTTTGGCCATAATGACCATCGTTATGTTTGAAGGAAAAAGGGGAAGGCTTGCAAGCCGAAGACACCATCCCAACCGATTTAAATGTCAGGTATTGTGAAAAACTGAATTTAAATGTATTTAGCTAAGGTGTATGTAAACTTCTGACTTCAACTGTAAATACTTCAAAAACAAAAGCTACAGGTACATTCATTCATGGTAGCTGAGATCGACCAGTGCACCTTGCGCTCTAAGGGAAAACTCAGTCTCAGCAACCCAGTGCAGCACCACTCTAAAGGCCCCAAACTGTTATCATTAGCAGAAAATTATAGTTTATGCAGTGTAACTGCTGAGCTTGTGAACACTTACCAGAGCCTGTGCTCACAGAGAGTGGCTAATGTGCACCTAACAGCTGATGTGAGAACTGTGTTCCTGAGGAGCGGTGCTCCCTCACACAGCTCTTTTTCAATGTACAATCTCTGCAAATAATGTAATTTATTTCACGCAATCTCACAATGGCTACAGGACTTGTTTTTGCTTTAGTGGTATACCAGGGCTGCCTGAGGCTACATTATTGATATGTATATTTCCTTTATATAACAGTTATTTCATTTACACATATGGCTTCCAATAATAAAAAACGATGCTTTTCATATCAACAAATATAAACATTACTTGTGATTATGGTATTTGACTTGGTTCATAATAGGGTTGGGCGATAGCCAGATTTTCACATAGTCATTACCGTCCTCCTCTCATCCCGGGATTTATGGTATTACCGGCTTAGTACACAAGGGGGAGCCATTAAAATGTTTTAAGCCCATTGGGTGTCTATTACCGGAACGAAATTAGCAAAAGTAATAGCGAATTTCCATGGAGGCTGCTAGCTAAATATGCTAACGAGCGCAAACAGATTTTTTCAGTTGTTGCAAAGTCAGGCAGTAAACATCATAAAGTTATACATATATAGAGCTACCGAATGTAATTTTTGGTGAGTTTTGACATTTTACAAGCAAGTGTGAATGAGAGGCATTGTTCAAATTAACATTACTGGCTCTGGAGCAGCATGTGTTTACACGCTGTGTCTGTGTGGAGTCTGGAGTTTCTAGGGCAATTGGCCTGCCTGTTCTGCTCGGAGAAGATGGGGGAAGAGCAGTCGGGCGAGGTCTGAGAGGAGAAATCATAAGATAGCAGTAGCAACGGTACAGATAACTCATCCAAAGGGCTTTGACTTCTCAAACATGTTGTAAACTCAAATCTAAAATGCTTCTTATTATAATTTCTGCTCAGCATCAGACAAATTTTGTGCACCAGTTGCACTTCTCCACTCTGAGAATTCATGAACTGGCATTCTATCAGCAGACAGCACTCTGGTGTAGCCCTACTTTTCTCAGGTAAAATACAAGAATAACTTTGAGAAAAACATTAGAAAATGTAGCGGCTACATTCTATCTATGATAAACAGAAATATGATGGCCATGCATAGTTTTTACAAAAAATGCCTTGCTTTTTCATTGTAAGATCATTTAGCTACAAGCCAAATCGTGTTGTCAACTGATGAAAATTAAGCTATATTGTGACAAATGTGTTGCACTGATGTATTTTCTGTGAAGGAAAATTATAGTTGCACGTCCCTGATCACTCTATTGAAGAAAAAAAAATTGCCTTTCAATATAAAACGCAACCCGTCAATACACAGTTGGCCTCACCAGCTCCTGCCTTCTCCAGTTGTCCTATTTACAAACAAACACTTAACTGGCTCAACTGTTCTGGGGAACTACGGTAAGCTTTATAATGTAACAGGTGAAATGAATAACACAATTTGTTTATCTTCTAAGTTTACTGCTGGTAATTTCTTAACAAGTAGCTAGAAATATTAAAATGTATAGAAAAATACATATTTTCAACATTGAAAAACCATCCTGTGGCTATTTCCAAAACCCCCGGTATACGGTATATATAGTATAACGCTCAAGCCTAGTTCACAAACTTTTTTTATTAACGGTGATGGTGAAGTTGGCTCAAAACAAAGTAATGTATGTCAAGCATCTGGAACACCGGGTTAATGTTCCCTGTTTTCACATGCTACTGTTCAGTTTTAGCAAGGCGCTCCGACCTCACCAGTTTTGCCAGTCATGTGACTGGCCATAGCCCACTGCACCCTGGTTCAGTCCAATTAAACCCATCCAATGTAATCTAAATACTTTGCCAGAGTTTTTCTTTTCATGACAGCAGCTGCTCCCTTGACATTTGCTGACCCATTAATTCAGGCTGTATCACAACCTGCCATGACTGGGAGTCCATGTCACATCTGCTCCTGCCACGCCCTCTTGTGCTCATCTTGTGTCTCCTTCACCTGCCGCCACTCCCCCCAGTGCTCTCTCTATCTGTGTGTGTGATGTGTGGGTGGAGACAGGTGTGCTGGAGTCAGAGCAGATCCCCACCAGCTGCAACCTGTTCCATAATCAGGACCTCTACAAATACTCAGCCCTGCCACTTCCACACTGCCAGATCGTAATCTCTGCTCAGTCAGTCCATGTTTCTAGCCGTTTGTTCCTGTTGTCTTGTTGTGCCTGTTTTCCCTTGCCTGACGCTGTTTTCCTCTCCACTACAGTTCTGCCCGCTCTGACTCTTGTCCCTGTCTCCAGTCCGACTTATTGTCAGTCCTGCTACTCTATCCTGGATTCCCCACTCTACTCTACCTTGGATTCCCCTCCAGACTTGCTTACCCTGTCCAAACACCTCTCTCTCCAGCCTCAGCCTCCGCACCTGGTTTCCGGCAACCCGCCCGAGCTTTCCCTGGCTTGCACTCAATCTTCCCCCCATGTTTCAATAAATACCTTGGTTACCTCCCCCCAGTATCCTCGTCTGAGTCTGCTCTTGGGTTCACCTGTTCCGCTCTGCGTAACAGTCCCATAGGGCGGCACACAATTGGCCAAGCATCGTCCGGGTTTGGCCGGTGTAGCCCGTCATTGTAAATAAGAATTTGTTCTTATCTGACTTGCCTAGTTAAATAAAGGTTAAATAAAAAATATATAAAGAAATTAGCAGCAACGAGGACAGAGTGTTACATGTATGTGTGAATGAAGCTTGTTCACCGTCTGATATGACAGACCCTCCATCTGTTACCCTATGGCAGGTATTCCAAGCAATGCCATTGGGGGTGCGCCAAATAAAATGCGATTTACATTTATATATATCTTTTTTAAAACATGTATTTTTTCTCGCATTTTCAAACCGTTACATTTATATTTTCCAACAGGCTATACCTTTGGGTGAGGTTTTTTTCTCATCTGAGTAGCCTCGTTTCACTGCCAAAAATCTAATTAAATCGTCTAGTGTTCAGCGAAATAACAACACAATGTCAAATACAGGTAGACTAGTCAAATAATTAACATCCAATCACATTAACCGTTACTCTCTCACTGGAAACCTTCAATCTTGCGCAGACATTTAGAAACAAAACATGACCATTTGAAAAATAAGCCACGGGAGTTTTTAGAGCGAGAATAAAGATGACTTTCAAGTAGTAAGACATGTATAATTCATTGTTCCGGAGTTCCAAATTAAGCAGCAGCAGCTGAAAAGATGAGCTCCTACAAATATTGAAATTTAAATGTTTTTTTAGAGTAAAGTACATCGAAAAAAAATCTAAAGAAAACTGCAAACTGAATAGGAGACCAAACAAGCAGCAAACAAAGAAGAAAGGCTTTTGAAAAAGTAAAAATGTTTCATAAAATTATACCGTTTTCTTAGCTAGCTAAGTTGTTTACCTGTTGCTAGGCAGTTGCTAGGGACATTCCTGAAAGAAGCTAGCTAGCTAACAAGGAGTGTCTAGTTGGCAGAAGAGAAGAAGGGACAAAGAAGGGACAAAGTGGGACAAAATAAGGACAGAAGAAAAGGGAAAGGGGACATTAAGGTGAAGCAGTCCTCTAAAGACACAAAAGACAATAATACAAGAAACAACACTTCTATTGCCTCTCCCTCTACGATACGCACTTCCGGTTTGGTTTGGAGCGAGTAGTTGCATTCCGCTTTGCTCCACAGGTAGTATTACAGGTAGTATTACATTTCATTTCATTACAGTACAACAGTTTGATTTGTTTGATCTTAGCTGGCTACATAGCCGTCTTTGTATCCAAGATAATTGTGTAGTCTAGAGTAATTGTCGAGGTTACCTAGCCAGTTAGAGGTTACCTAGCCAGCTACACTTTCAAACAAAGTCAACAACGCAGCCACTGCTAGCTAGCCTATTTCACCAGCCAGCAGTACTATATCATTTTAGTCAATAAGATTTTTTTTGCAACGTAAGCTTAACTTTCTGAACATTCGAGACGTGTAGTCCACTTGTCATTCCAATCTCCTTTGCATTAGCGTAGCCTCTTCTGTAGCCTGTCAACTATGTGTCTGTCTATCCCTGTTCTCTCCTCTCTGCACAGACCATACAAACGCTTCACACCGCGTGGCCGCTGCTACTCTAACCTGGTGGTCCCAGCGCGCACGACCCACGTGGAGTTCCAGGTCTCAGGCAGCCTCTGGAACTGCCGATCTGCGGCCAACAAGGCAGAGTTCATCTCAGCCTATGCTTCCCTCCAGTCCCTCGACTTCTTGGCACTGACGGAAACATGGATTACCACTGATAACACTGCTACTCCTACTGCTCTCTCCTCGTCTGCCCACGTGTTCTCGCACACCCCGAGAGCTTCTGGTCAGCGGGGTGGTGGCACTGGGATCCTCATCTCTCCCAAGTGGACATTCTCTCTTTCTCCCCTGACCCATCTGTCTATCGCCTCCTTTGAATTCCATGCTGTCACAGTTACCAGCCCTTTCAAGCTTAACATCCTTATCATTTATCGCCCTCCAGGTTCCCTTGGAGAGTTCATCAATGAGCTTGACGCCCTGATAAGTTCCTTTCCTGAGGATGGCTCACCTCTCACAGTTCTGGGTGACTTTAACCTCCCCACGTCTACCTTTGACTCATTCCTCTCTGCCTCCTTCTTTCCACTCCTCTCCTCTTTTGACCTCACCCTCTCACCTTCCCCCCCTACTCACAAGGCAGGCAATACGCTTGACCTCATCTTTACTAGATGCTGTTCTTCCACTAATCTCATTGCAACTCCCCTCCAAGTCTCCGACCACTACCTTGTATCCTTTTCCCTCTCGCTCTCATCCAACACTTCCCACACTGCCCCTACTCGGATGGTATCGCGCCGTCCCAACCTTCGCTCTCTCTCCCCCGCTACTCTCTCCTCTTCCATCCTATCATCTCTTCCCTCTGCTCAAACCTTCTCCAACCTATCTCCTGATTCTGCCTCCTCAACCCTCCTCTCCTCCCTTTCTGCATCCTTTGACTCTCTATGTCCCCTATCCTCCAGGCCGGCTCGGTCCTCCCCTCCTGCTCCGTGGCTCGACGACTCATTGCGAGCTCACAGAACAGGGCTCCGGGCAGCCGAGCGGAAATGGAGGAAAACTCGCCTCCCTGCGGACCTGGCATCCTTTCACTCCCTCCTCTCTACATTCTCCTCTTCTGTCTCTGCTGCTAAAGCCAATTTCTACCACTCTAAATTCCAAGCATCTGCCTCTAACCCTAGGAAGCTCTTTGCCACCTTCTCCTCCCTCCTGAATCCTCCTCCCCCTCCTCCCCCCTCCTCCCTCTCTGCTGATGACTTCGTCAACCATTTTGAAAAGAAGGTCGACGACATCCGATCCTCGTTTGCTAAGTCAAACGACACCGCTGGTTCTGCTCACACTGCCCTACCCTGTGCTTTGACCTCTTTCTCCCCTCTCTCTCCAGATGAAATCTCGCGTCTTGTGACGGCCGGCCGCCCAACAACCTGCCCGCTTGACCCTATCCCCTCCTCTCTTCTCCAGACCATTTCCGGAGACCTTCTCCCTTACCTCGCCTCGCTCATCAACTCATCCTTGACCGCTGGCTACGTCCCTTCCGTCTTCAAGAGAGCGAGAGTTGCACCCCTTCTGAAAAAACCTACACTCGATCCCTCCGATGTCAACAACTACAGACCAGTATCCCTTCTTTCTTTTCTCTCCAAAACTCTTGAACGTGCCGTCCTTGGCCAGCTCTCCTGCTATCTCTCTCAGAATGACCTTCTTGATCCAAATCAGTCAGGTTTCAAGACTAGTCATTCAACTGAGACTGCTCTTCTCTGTGTCACGGAGGCGCTCCGCACTGCTAAAGCTAACTCTCTCTCCTCTGCTCTCATCCTTCTAGACCTATCGGCTGCCTTTGATACTGTGAACCATCAGATCCTCCTCTCCACCCTCTCCGAGCTGGGCATCTCCGGCGCGGCCCACGCTTGGATTGCGTCCTACCTGACAGGTCGCTCCTACCAGGTGGCGTGGCGAGAATCTGTCTCCGCACCACGTGCTCTCACCACTGGTGTCCCCCAGGGCTCTGTTCTAGGCCCTCTCCTATTCTCGCTATACACCAAGTCACTTGGCTCTGTCATATCCTCACATGGTCTCTCCTATCATTGCTATGCAGACGACACACAATTAATCTTCTCCTTTCCCCCCTCTGATAACCAGGTGGTGAATCGCATCTCTGCATGTCTGGCAGACATATCAGTGTGGATGACGGATCACCACCTCAAGCTGAACCTCGGCAAGACGGAGCTGCTCTTCCCCGCGGGGAAGGACTGCCCGTTCCATGATCTCGCCATCACGGTTGACAACTCCATTGTGTCCTCCTCCCAGAGTGCTAAGAACCTTGGCGTGATCCTGGACAACACCCTGTCGTTCTCAACTAACATCAAGGCGGTGACCCGTTCCTGTAGGTTCATGCTCTACAACATTCGCAGAGTACGACCCTGCCTCACGCAGGAAGCGGCGCAGGTCCTAATCCAGGCACTTGTCATCTCCCGTCTGGATTACTGCAACTCGCTGTTGGCTGGGCTCCCTGCCTGTGCCATTAAACCCCTACAACTCATCCAGAACGCCGCAGCCCGTCTGGTGTTCAACTTTCCCAAGTTCTCTCACGTCACCCCGCTCCTCCGCTCTCTCCACTGGCTTCCAGTTGAAGCTCGCATCCGCTACAAGACCATGGTGCTTGCCTACGGAGCTGTGAGGGGAACGGCACCTCCGTACCTTCAGGCTCTGATCAGGCCCTACACCCAAACAAGGGCACTGCGTTCATCCACCTCTGGCCTGCTCGCCTCCCTACCTCTGAGGAAGTACAGTTCCCGCTCAGCCCAGTCAAAACTGTTCGCTGCTCTGGCACCCCAATGGTGGAACAAACTCCCTCACGACGCCAGGTCAGCGGAGTCAATCACCACCTTCCGGAGACACCTGAAACCCCACCTCTTTAAGGAATACCTAGGATAGGATAAAGTAATCCTTCTAACCCCCCCCCCCCCTTAAAAGAGTTAGATGCACTATTGTAAAGTGGTTGTTCCACTGGATATCATAAGGTGAATGCACCAATTTGTAAGTCGCTCTGGATAAGAGCGTCTGCTAAATGACTTAAATGTAAATGTAAATGTATAAAAGCAACAGATACTATTAATAAGAAGGGGCTAGAAGCGTCTTATATGGTGATCTACCGAGTGGCTAGGGCAGGCAAGCCCCATAATATTGTGGAGGACTAAATTCTTCCTGCTGACATGGATATGGCTGGGACAATGCTGGGGGGAAAAGTTTTTAAAAACTATTCAGACAATGTCTTCATCAAACATCACTGTTTCACGACACATCAGTGACTTGTCAGGAGATGTTTTGAAACAATTACTGCTTCGCTTACAAGCCAGTGAATTCTTTGTGTTACAGCTGGATGAGTCAACAGACGTGGCGGGCCTGGCATATGTCCGTTACATTTATGGGGGGTCAATTAAGCAATACATCCTCTTCTGCAAACCACTGTAAACAAGGACAACATGAGCGGATACTTTTTAAGCACTGGACAGCTTGCGAAGTCAAATGGACTTTGTTGGTCAAGATGTGTTGGGATCTGTACTGATGGTACAAAAGCCATGACAGGGAGACATAGTGGAGTGGCAACGCACGTGCAAGCATTTGCTCCCGACGCCACATGGGTACACTGCAGCATCCACCGAGAGGCTCTTGCTGCCAAGGGAATGCCTGACAGCTTGAAAAACGTTTTAGACACTACGGTGAAAATGGTTCACTTTGTTAAAGCAAGGCCCCTGAACTCTTGTGTATTTTCTGCATTATGCAATGATAGGGGAAGCGACCATGTAACACTTTTACAACATACAGAAGTGCGCTGGTTATCAAGGGGCAAAGTACTGACACGTTTTTCTAATTGAGAGAGCGAGCTAAAAGTTTTCTTTACTGACAATAATTTTCATGTGTCTGACCGCTTGCATGATGACGACTTTCTCACACGACTGGCCTATCTGGGTGATGTTTTTTCTCGCCTGAATGATCTGAGCCTAGGAGTACAGGGACACTCCACAACTATATTCAATGTGCGGGACAAAATTGAGGCTATGATTAAGAAGTTGGAGCTCTTTTCTGTCTGCATTAAAACTTCTTCGGCATCGGTGTCCCTTCCACGGGACGTTTGAGCTAACACCCTTCTCATTAACTTCTTAGGGATCAAATCCTGTTAACAGGATAGATTTGACAACATCCGGTGAAATTGCAGAGCGCCAAATTCAAAATACAGTATTATAAATATTGAACTTTCATAAAATCACAAGTGCAATACATCAAAATAAAGCTTAACTTCTTGTTAATCCAGCCAAGGGGTCAGAATTCAAAAAGAGTTTACAGCGAAAGCAGACCATGCGATTATCTGAGGACAGCGCCTCGCATACAAAATGACAACATTCATCTATCAACCAGGCAGGTGCGACACGAAAGTCAGAAATAGCCATATAATTAATGCCTTACCTTTTAAGATCTTCTTCTGTTGGCACTCCAAAATGTCCCAGAAACATCACAAATGGTCCTTTTGTTCGATAATGTCCTTTTTTATGTCCCAAAAATGTCCATTTATTTGGCACGTTTGATTCAGAAATACACCGGTTTCAACTCGCCCAACATGCCTACAAAGTATCTAATAAGTTACCTGTAAACTTGGTCCAAACATTTCAAACAACGTTCCTAATCCATCCTCAGGTATCCTAAAACGTAAATAATCGATCAAATTTAAGACGTGATAATCTGTTTTCAATACCGAAGAAAAATACCCTTCAGAGACACGAACAAAGAACAGCCGTTCCTCAAAAGAGGAATGAAAGACTGTTGACGTCTAGTGGAAGCCATAGGAACTGCAACCAGGGCCCTTATAAATCAGGATTCCCAGTGAAAACTAGTGGAAAACACAATGAGCTCAACATTTTTTTCCCCTGGATGGATTGTGCTCGGGGTTTCGCCTGCCAAATCAGTTCTGTTATACTCACAGACATTATTCTAAAAGTTTTAGAAACTGAGTGTTTTCTATCTAAATCTAGTAATTATATGCATATCCTAGCTTCTGGGCCTGAGAAACAGAAAGTTTACTTTGGGCACGCTTTTCATCCGTATGTGAAAATACCGCCCCCTATCCCGAAGAAGTTTTAACCTGTGGTGAGTTAATCACAATTTTTGATGAACAAATAAGGTTTAATATATAAGATGGCTAAAGAAAGAGCAACATTATTGATCATTATTATGTTATTATTTGTGCCCTGGTCCTATAAGTGCTCTTTGTCACTTGCTACGAGCCGGGTTGTGACAAAAACTCACACTCATTCTTATGTTTAATACATGTATCGTATAGTGTGTGCGTGGCAGGCTTACAATGATGGATAAAAACAGAGTGCGCTGACCCTGGTGCGAGAGGTGGTACCCAGCTGGAATGTTTGAAGGGGTACGGGACTATAAAAAGTTTGGGAACCACCGCCCTCTGTGATCCAATGGTCAGGGAATTAGAACTGTAATTTGTTGAGGAAACAAGACTGATTTTAGACACTTTCAATTTCTCTCTACAACTCCAGGGTTATGTTAATTAAGCACCGAACAGAAGAAAACTGGCTGAAACAGGGAGGGACTATTTGGATTTGTCCAATAAGAAACGATAATCCTCATTTTCTGTTGCAATATGTTTTTACATTTTTTTAATGATTTCATACCCCTAATTTAGAAAAAATCTCCAAGATGCAGTACCCCACCACAGATATGTGCTTTGGCTTTCCCTCTAGTCTAGAGCAACACAAAGTATAGCTACTGTAAGTATGTGTGTCCCGAGTGGTGCAGCGGTCTAAGGGACTGCTTCTCAGTGCTAGAGGTGTCACTACAGACTCTGGTTCGATTCCAGGCTGTATCACAACTCGCTGTAATTGGGAGTCCCATAGGGCGGTGCACAATTTGCCCAGTGCCGTCATTGTAAATAAGATTTTGTTCTTAACTGACTTGCCTAGTTAAATAAAAGTTAAATAACAAATAAAAATGTATACCGGGGAACACTGCCTTGACATGCTGTCACGTTACCGAGGATACTGAAGGAGTGTGCGAGGTGCGCGTGGGCGTTCACACCTCTCACCTCTGTCAAACCCCGGGAATATTGTAGGAGGACGGAAAGCGAGCCACCATTGCCACACAAGTCAATTAGCCTCCTCTCTCTTTCTCTTCCCCATCATTTCTGTGCTTCAGAGCCCCTGATTGCCACACTAATGAGCTAGGTCTGAGGAGCACATTCAACTTCACACTTTTTGAAGAGAGCGAGAACTCCCCTCCTCTCCAGAGAGGTGTTTGAAGTCTATATTGGCAGTGGTTAGTTATTCATGTGTCATCGCCTTCATTTTCTGGGCAATATGCGACAGGTGGAGTTCTCCTTCCACACATAATGACAGTTTTGATGTACCTTCATTAGAGGTGGGACTACCCTTTATTTAGCTCTCAGCATCACTAGAGTGAAAACTATATTCTATATGTTTGGCCTTGTGTAATGGAACACGCATTGGGATATAGGAGCTCATTAATGGTAATGGTTTTATTGAAGACACTACATATAATGTATACCAGTGTAAATGTGTGAACAGTTGAAGAACAGTCAGAAGTTTACATACAATTAGGTTGGAGTAATTAAAACTTGTTTTTCAACCACTCCACAAATTTCTTGTTAACAAACTATAGTTTTGGCAAGTCGGTTAGGGCATCTACTTTGTGCATGACACAAGCAATTGTTGTTAACAGATTAATTCACTGTATCACAATTCCAGTGGGTCAGAAGTTAACATACACTACGTTGACTGTGCCTTGAAAAAGCTTGGAAAATTACAGAAAATGTCATGGATTTAGAAGCTTCTGATAGGCTAATTGACATCATTTGAGTCTATTGGAGGTGTACCTGTGGATGTATTTCAAGGCCTACCTTTAAACTCAGTGCCTCTGCTTGACATCATGGGAAAATCAAAAGAAATCAGCCAAGACCTCAGAAATGTCTGGTTCATCCTTGGGAGCAATTTCCAAACGCCTGAAGGTACCACGTTCATCTGTACAAACAATTGTACGCAAGTAAATACCATGGGACCACGCAGCCGTCATACTGCTCAGGAAGGAGATGTGTTCTGTCTCCTAAAGATGAATGTACCTTGGTGAGAAAAATGCAAATCAATCCCAGAACAACAGCAAAGGACTTTGTGAAGATGCTGGAGGAAACGGGTACAAAAGTATCTACATCCACAGTAAAACAAGTCCTATATCGACATAACCTGAAAGGCCGCTCAGCAAGGAAGAAGCCACTGCTCCAAAACCGCCATTATAAAGCCAGACTATGGTTTTCAACTGCACATGTGGACAAAGATCGTACTTTTTGGAAAAATGTCCTCTGGTCTGATGGAACAAGAATAGAACTGTTTGGCCATAACGACCATCGTTATGTTTGGAGGAAAAAGGGGGAGGCTTGCAAGCCGAAGAACACCATCCCAACCGTGAATCACGGGGTGTCAGCATCATGTTGTGGGGGTGCTTTGCTGCAGGAGGGTCTGGTGCACTTCACAAAATAGATGGCTTCATGAGGAGGAAAATTACGTGGATATGTTGAAGCAACATCTCAAGACATCAGTCAGGAAGTTAAAGCTTGGTCACAAATGGGTCTTCCAAATGGACAATGACCCCAAGCATACTTCCAAGGTTGTGGCAAAATGGCTTAAGGACAACAAAATCAAGGTATTGGAGTGGCAATCACAAAGACCTGACCTCAACCCCATAGAAAACTTGTGGGCAGAACTGAAAAGGTGTGTGCGAGCAAGGAGGCCTACAAACCTGACTCCGTTACACCAGCTCTGTCAGGAGGAATGGGCCAATTCTGGGAAGCTTGTGGAAGGCTATCCGAAACATTTAACCTAAGTTAAACAATTTAAAGGCAAATACTAACTGAGTGTATGTAAACTTCTGACCCACTGGGAATGTGATGAAAGAAATAAAAGCTGAAATAAATCATTCTCTTTACTATTATTCTGACATTTCACATTCTTAAAATAAAGTGATGATCCTAACTGACCTAAGACAGGGAATTTTTACTAGGATTAACTGTCAGGAATTGTGAAAATCTAAGTTTAAATGTATTTGGCTAAGGCGTATGTAAACTTCTGACTTCAACTATCTATATATATATATATATATATACAGTGGGGAGAACAAGTATTTGATACACTGCCGATTTTGCAGGTTTTCCTACTTACAAAGCATGTAGAGGTCTGTAATTTTTATCATAGGTACACTTCAACTGTGAGAGACGGAATCTAAAACAAAAATCCAGGAAATCACATTGTATGATTTTTAAGGAAATTATTTGCATTTTATTGCATGACATAAGTATTTGATCACCTACCAACCAGTAAGAATTCCGGCTCTCACAGACCTGTTAGTTTTTCTTTAAGAAGCCCTCCTGTTCTCCACTCATTACCTGTATTAACTGCACCTGTTTGAACTCGTTACCTGTATAAAAGACACCTGTCCACACACTCAATCAAACAGACTCCAACCTCTCCACAATGGCCAAGACCAGAGAGCTGTGTAAGGACATCAGGGATAAAATTGTAGACCTGCACAAGGCTGGGATGGGCTACAGGACAATAGGCAAGCAGCTTGGTGAGAAGGCAACAACTGTTGGCGCAATTATTAGAAAATGGAAGAAGTTGAAGTTGACGGTCAATCACCCTCGGTCTGGGGCTCCATGCAAGATCTCACCTCGTGGGGCATCAATGATCATGAGGAAGGTGAGGGATCAGCCCAGAACTACACGGCAGGACCTGGTCAATGACCTGAAGAGAGCTGGGACCACAGTCTCAAAGAAAACCATTAGTAACACACTACGCCGTCATGGATTAAAATCCTGCAGCGCACGCAAGGTCCCCCTGCTCAAGCCAGCGCATGTCCAAGCCCGTCTGAAGTTTGCCAATGACCATCTGGATGATCCAGAGGAGGAATGGGAGAAGGTCATGTGGTCTGATGAGACAAAAATAGAGCTTTTTGGTCTAAACTCCACTTGCCGTGTTTGGAGGAAGAAGAAGGATGAGTACAACTCTAAGAACACCATCCCAACCGTGAAGCATGGAGGTGGAAACATCATTCTTTGGGGATGCTTTTCTGCAAAGGGGACAGGACGACTGCACCGTATTGAGGGGAGGATGGATGGGGCCATGTATCGCGAGATCTTGGCCAACAACCTCCTTCCCTCAGTAAGAGCATTGAAGATGGGTCGTGGCTGGGTCTTCCAGCATGACAACGACCCGAAACACACAGCCAGGGCAACTAAGGAGTGGCTCCTTAAGGAGCATCTCAAGGTCCTGGAGTGGCCTAGCCAGTCTCCAGACCTGAACCCAATAGAAAATCTTTGGAGGGAGCTGAAAGTCCATATTGCCCAGCGACAGCCCCGAAACCCGAAGGATCTGGAGAAGGTCTGTATGGAGGAGTGGGCCAAAATCCCTGCTGCAGTGTGTGCAAACCTGGTCAAGAACTACAGGAAACATATGATCTCTGTAATTGCAAACAAAGGTTTCTGTACCAAATATTAAGTTCTGCTTTTCTGATGTATCAAATACTTATGTCATGCAATAAAATGCAAATTAATTACTTAAAAATCATACAATGTGATTTTCTCGATTTTTGATTTTCTACATGCTTTGTAAGTAGGAAAACCTGCAAAATCGGCAGTGTATCAAATACTTGTTCTCCCCACTGTATATATTGTTCATGTAAATGCTGTATATAAAAGTACCACATATACTATTCAAAATGTATGTATCAAAAGCAAAAATGTGGGGTTAATATGTATTTAATAAAATAAATACAAATTACTGGCACTGGCTAATGACTGGGAAAAAACGGACTTCTTTAAACAGTATTACACCACATTGCGTGGGTGCCTGCGTAGGTGTATGCATGTGTGCTTGCATGCTTGTGTGTGTGTACATGTGTCTTTGTGTTTGTAATGATTATTGTATCGTTATGATCATTGGAGCAGTAATCATGAAATTATTTCTAGTTAAAAAAATTGGTTGAATGGTTAGATGGTATGCAGATGTTTTTTACACCACTTTTTAGCAACCAGAAAAATATATTTTCCTTGGTGTAATGTGTTTTATTTAACGTTGCTTCAACCAATATAAAATATTTGCCAGGCATGAAAAAGGCATGATGCTGTTAGGAAAGTGATAACTTTACTTGTTTTAAATCTGATAATTTTATGTAACTTGAAACAGATTCTAACAGCAAAGTTCTATCATTTGACATCCCATTATCATGACACAAGGCGAGACCCAGATGCAGATGGTTGGAGTCTTACAATATTGGTTAATCCGATAGGGAAGGCAAGAGAATGGTCGTGGACAGGCAAAAGGGTCAAAACCAGTTCAGAGTCCAAAAGGTACCGAAGGGCAGGCAGAATCAAGGGCAGGCCAGGCAGGATGATCAGGCAGGTGGGAACGAAGTGCAGAGTCAGGCAGGGATCAAAACCAGGAAGACTATCAAAAAGAGAATAGAAAAAGGATTACGGTAAAAACACGCTAGTTGACTTGACTAACGTACAAGACAAACTGGCACAGCGAGACAGGAAACACAGGGATAAATACACTTGGGAAAACAAGCGACACCTGGAGGGGGTGGGGACAATAACGAGGACAGGTGAAACTGATAGGGGTGTGACACCCATGGCAAATGCTGTGCTGCTGTGGTATGTCCCTTGCCTTTATAGGTAGGTTGCATCCCAAATCGCACCCTGTTCTCTACATAATGCATATTTTTGCACTATAAAGGCAATAGCATGCCATTTGGGATGCAACCGTATGTAGGGCATTGAGGAGTGATAACAGATCCCGAGCTGTTCATAGGGGGTTAATGGGGGTCACTCCTTAGGCTTACAGGGCGACTCTCTTGGGTTTATGTCCACCTCTAGAATAGTGAGAGAGATGTGCTACACCTCCAACATTTACCTGACCCCTGTACATGCTTCATACACACTTACATTTCTGTTTCTCTCAAAGAAAGATTCCTGGGGTGTTATATTCCCCAGGTGTCTGGGGAATCAGATCAACCTAGAGTCATACTCTTGCATACACACAAAAACCGTCCCCTATTAGCTCCTTGCTGAAATAATCACTTGAATCACTTGATTCAGCAGCAGTAATAGTAATATGGCCTCCATTGAATTTAGCATTTGCAAGATCCCAAAGTTAACAATACATGGGTACAAAAACATACTATTTACTCAGATATTTCTTTCTCGTGTCATTTATTTTCCAGTTTCAGAAACAAACCAGCACTTTGCAACACATCACAGTGAGACATTACAGTGACTCTTTGCTTGCGATTGCAAAGAGAGAGCTAGATTGGGAGGCATACATTAGTTCATCAGCCTGAATCAAAATTGTATATTGTATATTTATTAGTCTGAAGAATGGCTTGAATAAGTATTAGTCAGGAATGGAGGGTAGGCAGGAGCACCAACATACGGGGTGATATGAATATGACCCAGTGTGTACGGGGTACAACACCAGTGTGATTCATAGCATACATGAGTAGGCAACGTCCAACTGTTGTGTTTCTGTCACATTAGTACAAATGAGTTTGATTGCAACGAATTCATGCTGATTTAAGCATGTGACTCAAAGCTAGCGCCTCTTCCCAGCGGGAAAAACTGGTTGTAATGATGTCTTTCATGACATCATGGTGAAAATACTGGTTTTATAGGAGGTTTTGTTTGTCATTTTTGCAAGCAGAAAAAACATTTACCATAATCTGGTTATTTGACCAGATAGCAACCAAAGTATGACATATGTCACAAGACATCTTGTTCTTGTCAAGTAAAATATGTTTACCTGGTTGTAACAGAGTACAGTTGGTTGTAATCTGTTGAAATTATGTTTAGAACTCAAAAATAATGAGTGCATTGCAAGCAACGGGCAGAATGTAGCACTGAGCTACATATTACCGCTAGATTTCTTAAAACGCGTCTCGGTCAAATTAGCAATATTTGAATATTTTATTTGGATGGGTAAGGAAGTACGGTCAGGCGGGCCAGCCCATAATGTCGGCCCTGAGTGATTATGCATTGGAAACCGTAAGGCTAATGAATTTAAAAAATACTTATTAGAGTAGCCTGTGAGAATATAGAAGTAGTAGGCCTATATTTCATTCAAACATTTCACCTTAAATGTCAAAATAATATTACCATACATTTTCATTTGATAAAAAATATAGATGATATACAGTAACTCAATCACAATTGACTTGATTTAGTTACACATCTTAAATATGTACAGTCCCGCAATAGTTTTCCCCCGATCTTGATAAGAAATATATGTTTTAATTTACAACAGTTGTATTTAATGGATTACATAAATTGGAAATGAATCAAATAATAAGAGTAAGCTACACCAGCATTAGTTTTCCATTCATACAATGTGTCGGGCAAATTTACACAGCAGATTTGCGGTGGTAAACAAGGAAATACTTTATTTAAGTTGTACGTAATGATTGGGAAATATATAAATCGCCCATCAAAACGTAGGACTAAATTGTTCAGATGATAATACCCACCAGAAGGCGAACTTATCTTGAAAGACTGGTAGCAAGCAGGACTAAGGTAACACCGACATCAGCTTTTAGGGAGCGGTAATGAGGTGACCAATAATGGTTGCAATTCAAATCAGCTGTGCAGGTGAATTTAGCACGTATTTATGGTTTAACCAGAGATCAGTTTGCAATTATCTGGTGGCCGTCGATGGTTGCCTTAGGCCCTATGTAATTAAAGTGTCAATAAACAGTTGAAACATTATTAATTTATAATTCCAAACCTGCAGATTGCCCCTTCCCCTATGTGCCAAATGTTGCCCTCTGGGTTTGAGTATAAAGCCAAAGCGCGGAAAAGACAAACACTAGAGGGAAGGAAGTCTGACTGCAACCTGTCCATTGCTCAGCTAATGGAATATAAATTGATTAAAGTGGTGCTAAACCTACTGATTTGGCCTACTTTTTTTGCTTGTGCATTAAGAAACGCAGCGGCCATGACTAAAGTCAAACAAGAGATGTCTTGGGGATGTAGTTTAAAGTGGGTGTCTGTTAGCTGTGTGTTCGCATGTGGCAAGCGTTTGTACATTCATTCTACCAAAACAGTACACAGTTACAGTCACACACCCTTCTAGATAACTTGGAACAGTCAAACCAGGTCTTGTCTTGAAGTCGCTTAGGCTAGCTAGTGCTCTCCAACTTCTTCGCCAATTAGCTTCAGCCGGCTGGTGTGCAACAGTGGCAAAATTGTTTTGACTTTGGATAGCCTTTCTCCGTGGCTAGTTAGGGACCGTGTGAAGGATGAATCAGAATTAGTTGAGTAACATAGATAAATAACATGTTTTATTTACATAATATGCTTATGTGAGATACTTGTCATTAGAATGTCTCCCTTTGGACTATACTGTTAGCAGAAAGAGGAGGAAGGGAAGCGCTACTAAGGTACACTATAGTATATTTTGGTAGATAGAAGGTGCTCTTTGGTAAAAGGTGTAAATTGGTCATCAAAAAGAAAGGAGGACCAAGGCACTCTTCATATAATTAATTAAAATGCCTTTATTAGTATGGCATGTTCAATAGAAACAAAGTTGTTTAAAAACCGACGCGTTTCGGCTGCATGGCCTTCGTCAGGGAGTACAGAAAAAGGAGAATACAATGTCCTCTTTTGAAAGGCTTTTCCAATTAGCCCTAATTAGAAGAGGGAGTGGTTACCAAATTGGACACACCTAGTAAGCAATAATATACACATGAAAAGGTGAAATACTGTAGCTATGTTATCATGAGCATACAACTCCAAGCTAGAAGCATCAGAATACCCAGAGAGGCAGTTCCAACCCTAACCATGACTGGGAGAAGTGTCCAGAACAAGAAAGCAATATATTCCACAGTACTCCAGACCACAGCAAAACATGAACAACAGTCCAAACATAGCTAGAGGGCATTTGAGCAAAATGTCCACTAGATGACAGCAAATGGACCCATCACGACCCTACAGGAAGGGTGAGAAATCCATATCTTCATTTAAACCAGGGTACTTAGTGTATACTACCAGGGTACTTAGTGTATACTGTTAGCAGTTGCACTTTTCCCTTATCAGCTAGGGAAAAGTCACTTGGGGCCCAGAGAGGGGAGAGGCCAGGCTTGTCTTTTACATATCTGGTAATATGCAGAATATCAGAAAGGGAGAGGTCAGAATGGAACATTGTCTTCATATGTGAATGTATCTGTTAAACCATGTGGAGGGATGGCTTGATTAAGGGGGAACCAATTGTCTCTTGGCTCCACAATTTCTGTACGCCAGTCACTCCCTCCTTTTCCCATTGGGGGGAGGAGTATGGCAGTGTCTGGAACCATTGTATGTCCCCTCTGATGTTGCACTTATCTTGAGATAGTATATGACCTAGAGGCTCACTCCCCTCAGTGAGCTTGTCCAGGAGTGGGGTGAACTTGAGATGGAAGTATCTAGAGTTGACAATTGATATATGCCATTGGATGAGTTGGTGTTTTTGTACTATGAAGTAGCAGGAACGAGATTAGAACCTCGTCTTAGAGACCAAACTGAACGATAATTTGTAGCTAATGGTATCTGGCTATGGGATACTCCTTTCTCAAGTAAAAGGCCCTTTGTGAAGTTTTCCTAAGATCTGTGGTTCGTCATGTAAGTTGAGAGGGATGTATCTTGGCTATAAAAGATTTTGGTATTCTTTTGTAGGCACTCTCAGAATTCGTTATAGACACTGAATTGATCTGAAAGTCAAAGGGCTATAGTTTCTGTCGGCTGAATGAGCGACACCGGTTGAGCATTCCTACAGCATTTCCCTCCAGAAGCCATGAGAAAGTTGTCCGGCTGCGGGGACCGTGCGGGGGGATTTATACTACTATCTGTACTTACTGGTGGCACAGACGCTGTTTCATCCTTTCCTACACTGAAATTACCCTTGCCTAACGATTGCGTCTGAAGCTGGGCTGCAGCACAGCTATCCTCTCCATAAGGTGATCGTTCTCCTGTATATTATGAGTACAGCGACTGCAATTAGAAGGCCTCATGTTAATGTTACTACTTCGCTTCGGCTGTTGAAGGTGCTGACGAACCATGTCCAGATAAAGCGTCCGGAGTGAAAAAGTTGAATGAGGGAAAAAAGTTGTGAGGGAAAAACTAAAAATATAAACGATAATTAAAAAGTAGAAAGTAAAAACCGTAAAGTTGTCAGCTAGCAAAGTAAGTTGGCAACAAAAGTTGGCAACAAAACGCACAGCAACACGTCTGCAAGTTCAAGAGGAAGTGACGTCACCACTTAGATGATCTCTAAAAATGTCCTTGTTATGACCTGGCTGGAGTCTTTTACTATTTTTAGGGCCTTCCTCTGACACCGCCTGGTATAGAGGTTCTGGATGGCAGGGAGCTTGGCCCCAGTGATGTACTGGGCTGTACACACTACCCTCTGTAGCACCTTGTGGTCGGATGCCAAGCAGTTGCCATACCAAGTGGTGATGCAGCCATTCAATATGCTTTCAATGGTGCAGCTGTAGAACCTTTTGAGGATCTGAGGGCCCAATCTTTTCAGCCTCTTGAGGGGAAGAGGCATTGTCCTGCCCAAATCACGACTGTGTTGGTGTGCTTGGACCATGACAGGTCCTTAGTGATGTGGACACTTGGGAATTTGTGTGACCTTAAACACTTAAGTACCTCTAGTTAAATGTCCCATTGGTATCTGGACAATATTATGTTGTTGTCTTGTCCATGCTGTGGTCTAGTAGCAATGATGAGGAGACTCATGCTCACTCAGTCCTCTTAACTGATGCAGCTCTCATCATCATTAACTACTACATTACTGCACCTCGTGCCTTTCGCTCTGTTCTGCTTGCTTCTAGCATCTTTGCTGAAAAGTGCACTTTGCTCAGTTGGATATGGCAGGGCCATGCCCTAGCTCAAAACCAAAAATGTAATACAAATTAGGCTACAAAAAGGTAGACTAAAATCTTTCAATTTCATATCTGCATTTGAACTCAACCTTGTAAGCCTCGCAGCCAGCTGTTTTATGCACCTGTTACTTTCACATCAATGTCGGCATAGGCACATCCAATAGGCTGGGGAAGATAATCTTCCCCTAAAATAAATGGAATTAAATTAGCCAAAATTTGCTAAATAATTACTTGTGGCTACACATAAATCAATTAAATAATTCAAAGTACTACACCAGAGAGCATGATTTGGCCACAGAGGATCATTAGCTTATTTTAAGTATAAATAGCCTACCAAATAGCTGATCGAAAAGTAGTTATATAGGCCTAGGCCTATCGGAATATTTCAAAATACGATCATAGGAAAAATAGCCATTTGATTTCTAAACTATTGCTGAAAAGAGAAGAGAGAGAAAATACTCTGTCTATAACAATTCTCAACTCCCAATTGAGTGAAGAGTAGTATCTTGGCACCAGCGGAGAGCATCGACCATATCCCCAGTGAGTGCATGCATATTCACTGTCTTTACCATTGAATCAGTAGACCTATCACTGGAATGTTTTTTGAAGGACAATCATTTCCTCCTCCAGGCTAGATAAATGTCAAATTGTACAATTTGTGTCTCCACATTTCGTAGGTCTAGATGAGATGTTTGCATTCAAGACAAGGTCGTTTTTACTGATCTGTTAATTAATCAGTAGCCATGTTTCCATCCACAGTTTTTATGCGAGAAGTCATACCGAAATCACGACAGCTCTGATGGAAACAGGAAGTTCCCAGTACAATTTTATAAATGCCAACAGATAATCGGTTTGATTTACATGGTGGGATCATTTTGTGTCTGTAAAATTAATTATGCGACAAATGGTAGTGGAAACATCTTTATGCGCAAAATTGGATGTAAAAGCCATCATATCGAACTAAACTTGGGAGTCATGTGATGCTATGCTGGGTGGTCCTCTATACAGTTTATTAGGGTAAGATTAAATCATTTATGATGAGCTTCACAGGGTGGTGAAAGTGCAGGGTGATCTTGAAGCTCTTTTCCAATAAATATTGAAGATCTGATTCTGGTGACATAATGATCAATACTTGATCGACACAACAAATGTTCTCGCTCTTATCCATAATAATCTCATTATGTAGACTAGCCTACACGCACAGCCTTCCTGCACTGTATCTGCAATCTGTTGGCTAGAGCGCTTGTGCCAAGACCAGAGTAGGCACATTTGCTATTTAATTTCAACAGTTTTTGTGACAAAACTATAAGCAGAGTTGAAAATGTGATGGAAACGCACTGAACTTTAGATTTTTTTTACATTAATCCTTTTTCGCTTAAGTTGGTTTTGTGTGCACTAAGTCATCACGCACTGATTTTTATCTGCAAAAAGTCAGTTTGGTGGAAAAACCGCTGGTGGGAAAATGCTGATATTTTCTTCATGCGGATTTTAGAATATTCGCATGAAAATCTGTGGCCAATTGGATGGAAACCTAACTAGTGTTAGCAGAGTAGGCTATTCATTTGTGTCCTATATCTCCAGTCATATAAAGTGTAGTAGAATTGCATGAAATGTGTTTATAATGGTTTATGGTGAAACAGCTGATTGGCTGCTTTTTAGGCAATTGAGAAATAAATGGACCGGAGGAATAAAAAAGGCAAAATCTAGGTATTTTCTTAGTGCTATGACAGAGTCTGCTGGTGATCCCTCTAAATTCTGGAAAACTGTTAACTCACTTAAACAAGGAAACTCCTTGACTTCCCTGCCGAAGCAAATTACATCGGAAACTGGGGTCATCAGTGACCGAATTTAAATTTGTGATGTTTTTAATAAGTACTTTATTTCTGCTGGTTTTCTTTTTGAAAGAAAAAATGGCCAACATGATCCTGACCAGTCTATTGTTTCAGCCCCTCGGCCTTCAAAGAGTAAGCCGGTTTTTAATTTCCAAAAAGTCACAGAAATTAGGTCTTATCTGTTCTATCTGCTATAGATTCTAAGACATCTTTAGGAGCTGACAATCTGGATCCATATTTACTCAAGTGTGCGGCACCTATCATTGTAAAGGCAGTGACCCATATTTTCTTATCAAACATTAGACGTAGGAAAGATTCCTTAAGCTTGGAAAACAGCTTTTGTTTTACTACTCCTCAAGGGAGGTGATGGTAGTGAATTGGATAATTATCGGCCCATCTCTAAGCTCTCCTGTTTGGCAAAAATTCTAGAGTCATTGGTCTGTAGGCAACTACAATAATTTTTAACTGTTAACAATACTCTTTCTAGCAATCAATATGGCTTCAGACATAAACACAGTACCACTATGGCCACTGTACGTGTTGTAAAGATATTACTAATACCATAGATAATAGAAAGTACTGTGCCACCTTCTTTATATATTTGTCTAAGGCTTTTGACACTGTAGACCATGCGATACTTTTGGGTAAGCTGTTGTTAATAGGACTGGGATCAGATGCCTGTCGTTGGTTTCATGACTATCTACAGGATAGAAGTCAGGCTGTTAGAGTCGACGGCATCCAGTCGGAGTCATTGGAGTTGGTTAAAGGGGTCCCACAAGGTTCTATTCTTGGTCCATTACTGTTCACTCTTTACATTAACAATATCGGTGATGAGATAAGAACCTGTAAAATGTATCTATTTGCTGATGACACTGTCATGTACTCACTCTATTCTATTGCTTCAACAGCTGACCAAGCATTGTCACAATTGGAGACAGATTCTAAGATATTACAAGTGTCTTTTATAAAGCTTAAACTTGTTTTAAATGCAAAGAAAACACATTTTATGATTTTTAATAGGTTTGGTTTTTAATAAGTTGGTTGAAAATACACTTGCACTTACGAGCTTAGATGTCTCTCGAATTAATCAGGTCTCTGCATATAAAAACTTAAGGATATGGTTGGATGATAAACTGTATTTTAAAATGCATGTTGACAAACTTTGTAAACGGCTAAAAATCAAGCTAGGCTTCCTCTATAGAAACAGGACATGTTTGTCGTCTACAAATAGAAGACAAACTGTGCACGCTACTTTTATGTCTGTTTTAGATTATGGGGATATTATCAACATGCATGCTACAGCATCCACACTTAAATCGCTGGATACTGGATTATCATTGTGCACCTAGGTTTATTACGGGTGCTAGCTATAGAACTTTATATCAAAATGTGGGTTGGAATTCGCTGTCCATGAGACGAGAACAACATGCTCTCCTGTTTGTATATAAAGCACTTCTGAATAAACGTCCTTCTTATTATCATCACTCATCAACATTATAATTATAATTCCTAAAACCAGGTCTCAAGCATGGATAACACTTGAGGCCCATGCGATCTCCACAGAGTTGGGTATGGCTGCCTTTTCCTGTTACGCTCCTTGCTTATGGAATAGCCTGCAGACCAAACTTAAACTTGAGACTCTTGTCCCCCTTGCCCATTTTAAACATTTATTGTAAGATTTTTGTATTGCTTGTAACTGCTTCGGGTAATGCAAGTTCTTGTGCTGTTAGGAGAATAACCTATGTGTAAATGTAACAATGTGCTGCTGTATTTTTTTGTGTTATCTGTGATTGTTTTGTTTGTCTTGTGTAGTTTCTTAATCATTGTACCTAAACTGTATGTGTAAACATGTATACGCAGGGCCCAGCTGTCAAAGAGACCTAGGTCTCAGTCTGTGTTCCTTGTTGAAATAAAAGTATAATAATAGAAGGGGCATATTTTTCCTGTGCAAAGAAAGGAGAAGAAATGCCTCTCATTAGAGATACTCTGCATTATTCAAAACTGTCTGTTTTGCTGACACTGATTGATTTATGTTATCAGACAAAATTATGACTATGCAATCTACTCATCACATTAGGAATAGTAGCATATTTTACATTAATCTGCAAATGCAATGATAGATGCATGCAATACCTTATTATAAAGGTGCAATTTTATGGTAAATAAACTTGAAACTCACAAGCCAATGGATGGCAGCATTTGAAGTTGGCCTTGCTGTGACTTGATAGCTATATAACACATCAATTTCACATTGCACTGTATGTAAATTTGTCAATTTATGATGAGGTTGAGTAGTGGTTGCCATTGTATATGCTGTTCCACAGACCTTTAAACCAAATATTGCGACAATATTTAATGGCTGGGGTCTTTTAAAAAATGTGGGTGTAAAAAAGCAGTAAATGAGCTTCAACTTCCAACCCCCTCCTCCACACACACTAACTTTGCTGTTCACCGTTTTCACAAGAATGTATAGACACAATAAGCTTGAAGTAAGTGATGTCTTGGACGTCCTCATGTGAATTGATGTAACTGTCATGTTACAGTGATGTCTTGGACGTCCTCATGTGAATTTATGTAATTGTCATGTTAAAACATGAGATTCCATCAGTAAGTCATATCATGTGATGAGCTCAAATATCCACATGTAAATAGGTGCATATGGGTACAAAATGGTGTACTTTTAAGGCATATCCCCCCAATTAGCTCCTTGCTTAGCACTATACAGCCAGGCTCAGATCCAACAGGCGGCATTAGACAGGATTAGCCTGCCATGATTTGTAAGGGCCAGACCTTCATTAAAATTCTCCCATGGTAAAGCATAGATTTTTCCTTTGTCTCCCGGCAGATCCCACAGAATGTACTGTATCTGTGGCTTGACTCACTTCATCTCAGCTTGAAACGGCTGAATAGCTAATAGCAGTGGGAGGAACCATGGAGGAGTGCATGGTCAGCTTGGCCGTGCTTTTGCTGGCTGGCTGTGTGAATTAAAGAATTCAATCCAGCTGAAAGATACGTTAGATTAAAGAAGGGTTCTCTGGTTTTGTGTGTGTGTGTTCTACAGTATTTTAGATTTCGTCATCAATGACGCCTCAATTGACCATTCTTCGCCACTTGCTTCTTTTACATTCTTACATGACCTTTACCCTCCTAATGTAGTTCCTCGACATAGCTGTTCGATATAAGCTAAGCTAACATACATTTTTTGCCAAGCGGGTGAATGTTCTGAAGATTTTTTGTACGGCTAGGGGAAATGTATGGGAATCATATGTGATAAACTATGATCTCTACCTCCTGCCGTAAGCTTGATGGCTTATTATACTGTAACTCTCTGCCTGCTTAATGGCCTGTCTGGTGCTCCCAGCGCTGAGTCACTGCTGTAATGAGGGGTAGCGCTGTTCAGACAACCTCCCCCCAGCTCTGCCATCTGCCATCTAAAGTGATCAGACTGCAAGGGAAAAGGGAGGATGGAAAAGTTGGACAAGGAAAAGGGAGGATGGAGCATTTGGTCAGAACTTCTTGCGACACTAACCTTTTGTGACTGACACCAACTCCTTGTGATGCTGAGGCTGTCCTAATAAGGACACTGTACAGGGGGAAAGGATGGAGAGATTGGACAGGGGAGAAGGGAGGGTGGGGAAAATAGTATAGAAAGGTTGGACAGGGAAGGATGGAGAGATTGGACAGGTGTGTGGGAAAATGGAGACAGTCTTCCCTATCTTTGAGAGTGGGGTCTCAATATATGGGACAGAGGGATCAATGAGTCTGCATCTTGATCAATGAGTCTGGACCTAAACTATAAAGAGAAGGGTTTGACTCCACACAATGCAGTAGACTGTCATGCATCCAGCACCCAAACACAAGCAGGTCCTAAAACAAGTCCTCAGATATGACTTCAGTCAAAACTGAAATTCTCCTATTTTCCTCAATGCTTCTCTGAGAAGGAATTGAAATTTAAATGTACTTGCTTAAAATGGAATTGACCGCAAACGAGATGGTTACAGAGATGATGATACAGTCCAACGTGTAATCCCATCGAATCTTATCCAACTCAATCTCCCTCTCTCTCATCCTTAATGAACAGGAAGCCATAGGTTTATGTTACTACCGATCATCTCCTCCATTCTCCACCTTAGTCATTATGGCTTAAGGAGCCAGATCACTATGTATCATGATGCTTAAACTATCTTCAGAGGGCATTGATGTTTTGCGAGACAACGGCCCAATTAAGCAGGTGCTTGTCAGTTTGGGTTTATCAAGGCAGAGGGCTGTGGGGGGAGGCATGTGGGCTGGCTGAGTTCAGGTCAGTGACTTGGCACCAAGGCCATGATCACCTCAGCCCTCCTGTCAGCCTCTGGTCAGTCATGATACATTTACCCTAGAGAGGAATAGAGAGAGGGAAGAAAAGAGGGAGAGATGCAAGATTAAAATCACCTTGCCCGATGTATATTACTGCTGTTCATCACAGCATTATGAAGTCAGAAAACACCAAAACACTTTGCAACATACAATATCCCATCTTAGCTTTAGAAGAGCTTACCCAACTTTGATACGCAGTGGATGGATGATTAGATTTTTGGGTCAGCCTCAATCAGGTGTGAGTAGTATTTGGGCAATCTAACACTAATACTTGTGTGTGCATGTGTGCATGCCTGCCAGCCTGTCACGTGTGTGTGTCTCTGTATGTGTACACACATGTGCATGTGTGTATGTGTGCACATGCTTTAGTGTGTGGGAAAGCCTTAGGGATTCAGTGCAGCACCTGGCTCTCTTCCAGGCCAGGCTCTGATGTCCTAATGGATAAGTGCTGAGTGGTTTATTGCAGAGACAGCGTTAGCCCAATCCATCTTGTAGGAATGGAACAAGAAACATCAGCAAGCCTATAAACTGGTATCAGGCTTAAGTTCGCTGATAAAAAGACATTCGATCATTTAGAGGAGACTTTCACAGATTTTGTGCTTTTCCCTACGCCAGGCTTTGGGGGCACCCTTGGAAGAAAATAACAATGTTTTCTCTCTTCAGATAAGACCGACAATACCAAGTAAATAATAAAGTGCTATCAACAAGATTTCTTGGCTGAGATAAAAACCTGCTACGTCTCATAAACTCTCACAGCCCCCATATTTTTCATTGGCAATTACAATGCCTTGAACAAGATTCCTCTCAGAAGGTAGGCACAACGTCTGGTTATCAAGAGGGTGAGCACAATGTCTGGTGATCTTTTGTCTAGAATATATCCTGCAAAAAAGTGTCAGCTTACAGATGGAGAAAAATATATATTTTAATGAATGTGCACAGACAATGTCCCCTGCTTTGTTTTGATGATGCAGTCAGACTCTGAATCAGACGTGCAGAGCAGTAGAGTGTGTTGTGCACAGTGCTTCAGATGCTCTGCTGATAGAGGAGGCAGTACCAATTATAGCCCAACCACCTCTCACATCTCTTATCCTTCTCTGATGTCAAGCTCCTTTCTGTCCCGCAAACATCGGCTGATCCAGGCCCCCATACTCCCTACACACACACACACACACACACACGCACCCAGAGCTCTGAGTGCAGAGGTGTACACCCAGATGAGTTTCACCCTCTGGAGCTAATTAATGCAGAGAGTGCCTGAACCTGACAGCGCCATACTGGATTGATCACACTACATATTGCAGCACATTTGTGCATGGTTGGTATTTACAGTGCTATTCCTTTCTTAGAGCTGAATGTATGGATTGAGACACTTTTCAGCTCACAACAGTGTATTTCAAACCATGGCCATAGGGTCGTAACACAAAACATAAACACACCATTGCTGGTTGAATCAGCAGATGTTCAATCAGTGCTATATACCTGTGGAACAAAGTATTAATAAAAGCACTATAAACAGTCTCTTATTGTGAAAAATACGATCTGAAATGATACGTTTCAAGTAAAGAGTACATGCTTAACCCAGCTGGAAAGAGCATATTCCTTCATATCCATTTGCTGAATTGCTTGGGGTATTGTTCATGCTGTTAAACCTTCACACGCTCAGGTCTCCCAAGATGCAATTGTGTGGGCTTGCAATTGTTAATGTACCCAGAGCGCTCCCTTTCTCACTGTCAGAAGGGTGGATATCAGGAAAGTGGAAATAGCTTTTCCAGTGACCAGCTTGGCACCCAAAGTCTATCAATTCAGCCCTATCACTTTGTACTGGAATGTTTCTAAATAATGTGTCTTATGTTCTTCCATCTTGGGAGAGAGAGGAAAAGCAATCCAGAATTCCTCCTACAGTTGATCGATTTTTTGGGAGTGACAATGTTATCTCTCCCCCTCTTTCCTGGGATAGAGGGATCTGTAATGGACTGCATAAACAGAACTAAGAGTGGTGCCATATGGGGACTGTGTTTAATAACAGCATGTTTCAGGGTCTCTCTCGGCATTCCCTTGCTCAAATGACAAATGAGGGAAAGAGAAGGCCACTGTGGGTATTGATTTATTTTGTGACGCCAATTAATTTTGCCACAACTGGCCATAGATTGGATATTGTCTCAGCGTGTTGGGTTTCCTTTAAGAGTCACCATTTGTCCTTTGGTCTCATCCTTTAAGTGCTTTTACAGATGGTTCTATGCCAGCCATTTCTTTAGGCCCCTACCAGCCAGACACCTGGTTAATGCAGCCTTGTTAGTTGGACGTATACATAGGTACTGTACATAGCATTAAGATCATTGTTAGAACCATCATGCCATTTTTAAATGGAGTTGTTTCCCAAGTTCTAGTGTTCCAAACCATTCGCAAAGCTGCCAATCGCAAAGACAGTTTATACCTTGATTTGTTTTGTATCAATCATTGCAGAGAAGCACATTAAGAAGTGGAGCAATGACAAAGAAACCTTAATAGCAGACTTGACTTTTTATATACAAATGCCTAGTTTTTTTTTTACTGTGGTGAATATCTACATGTACAGCAGTAACAGTAGCAGTTTCAAGATTAATTTCAGTTGCCTAAATATCACAAGCACCTTAAAGTTGTCCAAATCTGCAATTTTTGTATAAACTGTTTGCTGGTGTGGTATCAAACATGTGTTCTCCCTTTGCCATGGGTTGTGTTCATGGTACAGTGTGTTAAGCAATAAAGCATGAGAACCCGTGGATCATTGTGAATAACCCATGACGAAAAGGGCTGTTTTTATGTACGAGAAGTGGAGTGTTGGGATACAGCCCTTATTAAGAGTGCCTTTTGATTTTATAAAACACTTACCAACATATTTTTTAAAAGATGAACATGTTTTCATTAAAAACATTTTAATGAGTAATCCTAGTCATTCGTTCTATATCTAAGGTTGCAAGCCAAAAGCACTGGTTATTCATTCTATTGGCAAGGTATTTGTATTTATTAAGGATTCCCATTAGCTGCTGCCAAGGAAGTGGCTACTCTTCCTGGGGTCCAGCAACCTTAAGGCAGTTATATACAATAAAAAAATATTACAAGACATTACATTTCATAACAATTTTCACAACACATTAAATGTGTGCCCTCAGGCCACTACTCTACTACCACACATATTCCAATGTGTGTGTAGAGTGCATGTGGTAGCATGTGTATGCGTGTTATATGCTGTTATATGCTGTTTTATGTTTTTTTATGTTATATGTTTTAAAAGAAAATCTGATTCTACTGCTTGCATCAGTTACCTGATGTGGAATAGAGTTCCATTTAGCCATGTGCACCTCCCATAGTCTTTTCTGGACTTGCGGATTGTGAGTAGACCTCTGGTGGTATGTCTTGCGGGGCATGAATGGGTGTCCGAGCTGTGTGTTAGTAGCTTAAACAGACAGCTCGGTGTATTCAGCATGTCAATACTTCTTACAAAAACAAGTAGTGATGAAGTCAATCATGAAAGAGTGACATGCATATTATTAATGTTAGCTCTCCGTGCACATTTAAAGGCCAGCCGTGCTGCCCTGTTCTGAGCCAATTGCAAATGTCCTAATTCCCTCTTTGTGGCACCTGGACCAAACGACTGGAAAGTAGTCCAGGTGCGACTAAACTAGGGCCTGTAGGACCTGCGTTTTTGACTGTTTTTTAATGGACAGTCTTCTCCCCATTTTAGCTACTGTTCTATCAACATTTTTGACCATGACAGTTTATAATCCATAATTATTCCAAGCAGTTTAGTCAGCTCAACCTGCTGAATTTCCACATTATTCATTACAAGATTCAGTTGAGTTGTAGGGTTTAGTGAATGATTTGTCCCAAATACAATGCTTTTAGTTTTTGAAATATTTAGAACTAACTTATTTCTTGCTACCCATTCTGAAACTGACTGCAACTCTTTGTTAAGTGTTGCCGGGATTTCACTTGTTGTAGTAGCTGACGTGCTGAGTCATCTCTCAGCCAATCATCAGTCATTTGTGTAAGTGCCGTACATGTTGAATGCCCTTCAAGTGGGGGGGGAACAAAGGAACCTTAATAGCAGACTTGACTTTTTTTATACAAATGCCTAGGTTTTTTGTTTTACTGTGGTGAATATCTACATGTACAGCAGTAACAGTAACAGTAAACATATGCCTATGCATACATCAGACGACGATATAAATATTTTCATCGTTGGAACACTTACATTATGCACATTGTTTGCACAATCTTGTCATAGTTGTGCATGCAGATCTCAAGTGGGGAATGCGTCCTCAGAGAGGTGGATTCTCGCTCCTTGTCTATGCCTAATCACTGTACCTTAATGATGTCAACTTATTTTGAGCAGTTTGTATCAGTGGAATTAGTCAAGTGTCTTCATAAGCTGTATTTGGCAGTCATCAATAAAGAACTAGAATAACAAAGACCACTGTGACTCATCGCAATTATCCATAATGAACCTCCTTTTTTGGTTAATGTAAGCACATTTCAGAACACTTCCTCCAATATGGGTATAATTAACACTTCTAAATTTGGTACCCTAGAGTCAGGGATTCTGTAGAATCAATGAATGTTTCATCCTTCATTAGCTGCCGTTATATATGATTCATTCTCAAGTTCCCCATGGAGGCCCCTATGCATCCTTTTCATCTTCCAATCCTTATAGTGCTGAATGGGAAATAATTAAATGGCTCTTGAAATGTCCTGGTTAAGCCGATCACAATGCCTGCAATGTTTATTTTCTATCATGCTGAAAGATGATGTTGTTCATAATAATAATTTTTATTATGAATGACATGCACAGTGCATAACACAGTATGTTTTCCAGTTAAATAAATATTTATTATAGTGTATGACACTGCCATAAGATTCATAGCATGATTTGATGAAAAGAGACAGGATGCTTCCAAGCACTTAAAAACTGTAAAATTAGTAGCCTACCTAAATATGAAGTACAAACATACACATGGTAATCAGGAAGTATTAATCAAATATGTGCCAGACAGCAGCGTAAACATAAACACAGCCAGAGGGAGAGATGGAGGGTCAGAAAAGACATCAGGTGCTTAGATCTAGCACAATAATTTTGTGCACAAGCTTTTATGATTTACATCACAGGTTTTAGTCTTTTAGGAGTCACTCTTGTTAGTGCAGACAAGGCATGAATAACATTTTAAATCATCCAAAATATAAGAGGCTTTATTAGCTGCTTAGGTTCGTAAGTGTGTGAATTGCACAAACATACTCAGTTAAAGCGCTTCTTACAGGTGCTTACAAGTATTGCTTGTCATGTACATAAATGCCCTAATAATTTGATTTCCTACCCATCTCATTTACCTTCTACCTATCTATAAAACATCAGAGTTCCTTATCTTTCACAAGATGACTTTATGAAAAAGCTTCTGTAATCAGACGCGTAATGCTGCATATCTTACCATCAGCTTGGTGAGCTTCAATCCAATGGGTCAGTGATCCAGATCCTAGAGGCAAATCACATCCCTGGGGGTGTGTGGCTAGCTACATGGCCCCATGTGTTGGCTATGGAGCCCAGCTGTCCCTGGTGGTGTCCTGAGCAGATGTGTCCCCTATGCCTGCCTTCCTCGCTCCACTGCCTTTGGGCTTCATCATTCACACAAAGGGTCCCCGCTGCTAATGTCACCTGACAGGGTCCTAATCACTGTACACATTGTTATTTTATTTAACTTTTATTTAACTAGGCAAGTCAGTTAAGAACAAATTCTTATTTACAATGAAGGCCTACCCCGACCAAACCCAGATGACGCAGGCCAATTGTGCGCCGCCCTATGGGGACTCCCAATCACGGCCGGTTGTGATTCAGCCTGGAATCGAACCAGGGTCTGTAGTGATGCCTCTAGTACTGAGATGCAGTGCCTCAGACCGCTGTGCCACTCGGTCTAAGGCTCCGGATGCATTAAAAAAATCCCGCCATGCCCTCAGACGAACCATCAAAAAAGCAAAGCGTCGATACAGGAATAAAATTGAATCCTACTACGCTCGCCGGATGTGGCAGGGCTTGAAAACTATTACGGACTACAAAGGGAAACCCAGAAGCGAGCCTACCAGATGAGCTAAATGCCTTTTATGCTCGCTATGAGGCAAGCAACACTAAAGCATGCACAAGAGCACCAGCTGTTCTGGATGACTGTGTGATAACGCTCTCGGTAGCCGATGTGAACAAAACCTTTAAACAGGTCAACATTCACAAAGCCGCTGGGCCAGACGGATTACCAGGACATGTACTCAAAGCATGCGTGGACCAACTGTCAGGTGTCTTCACTGATATTTTCAACCTCTCTCTGACCGAGTCTGTAATACCGACATGTTTCAAGCAGACCACCATAGTCCCTGTGCCCAAGGAAGCGAAGGTAACCTGCCTAAATGATTACCGCCCTGTGGCACTCATGTCGGTAGCCATGAAGTTCTTTGAAAGGTTGGTCATGGCTCGCATCAACAGCATCCTCCCGGACACCCTAGACCCACTCCAATTCGCATACCTCCCCAACAGATCCACAGATTATGCAATCTCAATCGCACTCCACACCTATGTGAGAATGCTGTTCATCGACTACAGCTCAGTGTTCAACACCATAGTGCTCATCACTAAGCTAAGGACTCTGGGACTAAACACCTCCCTCTTCAACTGGATCCTGGACTTCCTGACAGGCCGACCCCAGGTGGTAAGAGTAGGCAACAACACGTCTGCCATGCTGATCCTTAACACTGGGGCCCCTCAGGGGTGTGTACTTAGTCCCCTCCTGTATTCCCTGTTCACCCACAACTGCTTGGCCAACACCATCATTACGTTTTCTGAAGAAACCACAGTGGTCGGCCTGATCACCGATAACGAGGAGACTATAGGGAGGAGGTCAGAGAACTGACAGTGTGGTGTCAGGACAACAACCACTCCCTCAATGTGAGCAAGACAAAGGAGCTGATCGTGGACTACAGGAAAAGGCTGGCCTTTTAACATTGACGGGTCTGTAGTGGAGCGGGTCGAGAATTTCAAGTTCCTTGGTGTCCACATCACCAACAAACTATCATGGTCCAAACATACCAAGACAGGCGTGAAGAGGGGACGACAAAACCTTTTCCCCTTTCAGGAGACTGAAAAGATTTGTCATGGGCCCCCAGATCCTCAAGAGGTTCTACAGCTGCACCGTAGAGAGCATCCTGACTGGTTGCATCACCGCCTGGTATGACAACTGATCGGCATCTGACCGTAAGGCGCTACGGAGTGCGTACGGCCCAGTACATCACTGGGCCAAGCTTCCTGCTATCCAGGACCTACATAATAGCCTGTGTCAGAGGAAACCCCATACAATTGTCAGAGACTCCAGTCACCCAAGTTATAGACTGTTTTCTCTGCTACCGCACGGCAAGCGTACCAGAGCGCCAAGTCTAGGACCTAAAGGCTCCTCAACAGCTTGTACCCCCAAGCCATTAGACTGCTGAACAATTCATTAAAATCGCCACTGGATAATTTACATTGACACCCCCCCCCCCCCCCCCCCTCTTGTACACTGCTGCTACTCGCTGTTTGTGTGTTACCTATGCATAGTCACTTCGCCCCCACCTGCATGTACAGATTACCTCAACTAGCATGTACCCCTGCAGACTGACTCGGTACCGGTGCCCCCTGTATATAGCCTCGTTATTGTTATTCTTATTGTGTTACTTTTTATTATTACTTTTTATTTCAGCCTACTTAGTAAATATTTTCTTCTTCTTGAACTGCACTTTTGGTTAAGAGCTTGTAAGTAAGCATTTCACGGTAAAGTCTACACTTTGTAAAGTCTTTAAAGTTGGATTTGATTTGCCCATGCACACTCTCTACCTCTGGAATATCATCACTTGTGACAGTCATTTAACATCCAACAACTGCTGTTGGGGCCCACCAGGCATGTCCTATTGGCCAGATATTCCCTTTGATGTGGGGATATAAAAAGTCTGTCACCATAATTGAATTTCCACAAGGGGTGTTCAATCTGAACGAAAGGGGTGCTAATGAACACCATTTTCATTGTAATGGATTGTAAGAGAGCATTTGGGGACTGTCCCAGCGTCTCTTTGGCTGGTTGTGCCAGAAGGCAGGTTGTTCTTTCACATTGGTTTTGTTTGTAATTATAGTGTGGACATTATTTTTAATGACCCTTAACTGCAGGTGTGAGTGAGATCATCTCCCGTAGACATCCACAGATGTCTCTGTAGCTCGTTAACGGTTTCTACAGGAGCCTGTCTGCCCTGGGCTTCAATGAGGTATTCTACATGGCTGTATCCATCTTACTTTATGTCCAACAAACTCATCTGTATGTCTTTCTTGCCTCAGATGTCCAATTTTGACTTGAATTATGTCACTTGACTCGTCAGTATTATGACATTAACTCGTCAAATTGATGTCGTCAGTGACACAATGAAACTGAATTTGTAAGGCTTAGGAAAGAGCACTAACATGTTTAAGGTTAGGGCTATGGTTAGGAGAGAGGTTAAAACTGAAGAAAAAAAAGATGCTTTCAAACAAAAATGTGTTAGCTAGCTAACAGTCGGTTAAAACTAGCAATATAAATGGATTTCTGATTCGAATAATATTACTACACAGATCATACACGTAACGTGAGCTAGCGAGCCAGCAAGCCAACGTTTGTTAGCTAACTAACTGTATGCTTTAACTTGCAATAAAAACGACTTTCTGACAAAATTAGAAACTCAAAATGTAGCTAGACTCTTACCCATATACAGTACATGGATGAACGCTTCACGGCAGACTCTTGTTTGGCCAGCGTTGTGTGAAGTCACTCCGGTTCACACTGACCGTGGCGTGTGCAGAAAGTGGCCCATAACTTTTTCCAACTGATTTGTCGATAGTGCCTGTTAAATTCAGGGCACCAATGTGGTTGAGAAAAGTAGCAAAACTTTTGTAGTTCTCGATGGCTAACATTACATCTTTCAAAAATGCTGCGGTAGAAAGGACTATCAGCACATACTGAACAGCTCACATTATAAACAGAAGCATCCTACATGGCAGTACAATCCAAACTAATCTCCTGGCCTGTCCAGCCCATCTATCTCAGCCAATCATGGCTAGCGGGAAGGTTTTTCCGTTGCTAAACCAACTAGGCTCGTAATCTAACAAATGTATTTGTATTTATTAAAGTTTACATGTTACAGAAGGCATTTCTGCCGAATAAAAGCATTTTGATAAAAAATAAATGTTTACATTCAAATGCCGCTCCTGTGAGGTAGTGACATGCACCTAGTTTCCTGAAACGAGTCACATATCAATGGCATAATTGTCCTGTGATGATCGTTAGGGGACTTGATCATTGTCCATTGATGTAACACACTAGGTTTGAAGTGCGCGCTCCAAGCCACGCTCCGAGGTAATAACTATAAACAATAACTGATGGCCCACTCTCCCGAGCGCAACAGATAGCTCAGATGAAAGATAACAGATACGGTGGACTTACGTTGATTCGTGGACACACACAATGTCTGGATTAGACGGAGTTGGGGGAGAGAAAGCAGCAAGGTCAGGCGGTGGCGAATTCCTCATTTTAATGAGTTGAGATCTGTTGGACATTTCCACCTGACCTAATTAAAGCACTCTGGCCCAGATGCGCAAGTGGATTAAAGGGCAATTCCACCAATTCCATGGGCCTTTTCCACAGCCACCCCAATTGTGTTAAATTCAACACTCCTCAAAAGGCTCATCCCTCCACATCCTTGCTCATCTCAGGGAGAGGAATTATTCGTGCAACTGGACGGAAATACTGTATGTCCGGTTCTATAACCTGGATCTCCACTGATCTAACACGACCATCGATCCCAGGCATTTTCTCGGTGATATGGCCCATCGGCCAGAAGGCTCAAGGCAGTTGAGTGTCCACTATCATTACTAATTGGCCAGTGTCCAGGCTGGCCATTTCTCTTCGCAATTTCCCTCTACGCTGTAGGCTTGGTAGGTTATCCGAAATAAATTGGGCTCAGAAATGGTCAGCAGAGATCTGAGCAGAGATACCGGTGTCTGTCAATGAGGTTGGCATCAGCATACATGGCTTAAGGAAATGCAGCGTCTAAGTGCCGCATAAAGAGCAGATTCGGTGTGACCGGATCTGGATCAGCGATCTCTGTAAAGAGATATTCCAAAGGTTTGGAGTACAGTTTTCCTTCCACTTCTGTCAGGACGGTCCACAAGATGGTTTCAGTGACAGTTTGGTCCCACAGGACGACTTGTAAGGCCGTATTCACCGATTTCATCTCTCACTCAGAGTTCCAATGCGGCAATTGTTTGCTTGCAGAGGTTTATAGGCTTGAAGTGGCTTCCATGATAACGCAGGTTGCCAGCCTACGTATGAAACTCGGGAAAACGCAGAGTTGAACCTTTACCTTTTGTATGCCGGTGGCTGGATGGCGTTTGCGCATGTTGGATGCATGTCTTGCCGTTGTCATCTCCTGCCTCTTCTCCCCCATCTGGTAGCGGAGTCGAAAGAGCACAGCAAGAGGAGCATGGAAATCAATGATATTCGCATGTCACAAGCCGTGGAAGCTGAAGACAGCAGTCTCCCGCAAAGCAATCTACACTCTCAACGAGCGGCCCGGAGCGGATACCAACAACAAATAATTTTGCCGCCCTGGAGCCTGATCTTCCTACACCTTCGTCGCTGTAGGTACCTGTGTCTGTGGCCACTGTGCCTACTCCTTCCCCTAAGATTTCGAAGTCGACGTCGGCAACCCTCTGTCCCTGCTCTTTATCAAGTGGGGCTTCTCCATCTGTCGGAGGCCTGCACCATCCTGTGAAGCGTGGGAGTGGCCACATTTCCTAGGTCTTCTCGCCACCCGTGATTTTGGGCAGCTCCATGGTAAGTGCAAAAACATTTTCTTATCTTGGAGCTCGAGTAAATGGCATTACTAAGCTGCTCTCGAACGTACTACACCAGGATATGGACATCAATTCCCATGTGGGATTTAATGACACTATGAAGGGCAGCTCTGAACAGTTGAAACTGGATTTCAAAGAGCTTATTGACTCTCTGCTAGACACTAGTAAAATACCCATCAGATCTGACCCCGTGTCCTTCCTGAATCTAGTAAAACCAAATGCATGCTTTTCAACCGTTCGCTGCCTGCACCCGCCCGCCCGACTAGCATCACCACCCTGGAATATGTGGACATCTATAAATACCTAGGTGTCTGGCTAGACTGTAAAGTCTCTGTAAAGTCTCTGTAAAAATAGCTTCCAATACTCTACCCAGCAAACTAGATGCAGTTTATCATAGTGCCATCCGTTTTGTTACTAAAGCACCTTATACGACCCACCACTGCGACCTGTATGCTCTAGTCGGCTGGCCCTCGCTACATATTCGTCGCCAGACCCACTGGCTCCAGGTCATCTTTAAGTCCATGCTAGGTAAAGCTCCGCCTTATCTCAGTTCACTGGTCACGATAACAACACCCACCCGTAGCACGCGCTCCAGCAGGTATATCTCACTGATCATCCCAAAAGCCAACACCTCATTTGGCCGCCTTTCCTTCCAGTTCTCTGCTGCCTGTGACTGGAACGAATTGCAAAAATCGCTGAAGTTGGAGACTTTTATTTCCCTCACCAACTTTAAACATCTGCTATCTGAGCAGCTAACCGATCGCTGCAGCTGTAAACAGCCCACCCAATTTACCTACCTCATCCCCTTACTGTTTTTATTTATTTACTTTTCTGCTCTTTTGTACACCAGTATCTCTACTTGCACATTGATCATCTGATGATTTATCACTCCAGTGTTAATCTGCTAAATTGTAATTATTCGCTCCTATGGCCTATTTATTGCCTACCTCCTCATGCCTTTTGCACACAATGTATATAGACTATTTTTTTTCCTACTGTGTTATTGACTTGTTTATTGTTTACTCCATGTGTAACTCTGTGTTGTTGTCTGTTCACACTGCTATGCTTTATCTTGGCCAGGTCGCAGTTGTAAATGAGAACTTGTTCTCAACTAGCCTACCTGGTTAAATAAAGGTGAAATAAAATAAAATAAAATGTTTAAAAAATCGTGGCATTGAAAGCTTTAGCAGGATTCTTTCTCTTCACAACTGGCTACGTGATTATTGCAGCTCAATGGAAACAAAACACATTTTATTAGGAGGATGGGATCCACCCAAATCATTTGGGTTTCTGGATCCTTTCGAAGCATTATAAGAATGCATTGAGAAAATTACTTATAAACGACCTAAGCCTAGCTCAGTCAATCCCGACCATTGCGTCACTGAGTCATCATAAGGCTTCAACAAATGTATATTTTACCAGGGGCATTGATAGACACAATGTAAATAATCTAATGTACAGTTGAAGTCGGAAGTTAACATACATCTTAGCCAAATACATTTAAACTCAGTTTTTCACAATTCCTGACATTTAATCCTAGTAAAAATTAGGATCAGTTAGGATTACCACTTTATTTTAAGAATGTGAAATGTCAGAATAATAGTAGAGAGAATGATTTACTTCAACTTTTATTTATTTCATCACATTCCCAGTGGGTCAGAAGTTTACATACACTCAATTAGTATTTGATAGCATTGCCTTTAAATTGTTTAACTTGGGTCAAACGTTTTGGGTAGCCTTCCACAAGCTTCCCACAATAAGTTGAGGGAATTTTGGCCCATTCCTCCTGGCAGAGCTGGTGTAACTGAGTCAGGTTTGTAGGCCTCCTCCACACTTTTTCAGTTCTGCCCACACATTTTCTATGGGATTGAGGTCAGGGCTTTGTGATGGCCACTCCAATGGGTTAGTGATTAATTTTATCTCTATTTCTGCTTTTTTTTTACTCCTAGCTTTGGCTGGGAAAATGGTTGTGTGTGTTTTTGTGACTTGGCTCTGACCTAACATAATCATATGTTGTGCTTTCGCTGTAAAGCTTTTTTTTTTAATCGGACACGATGGGTAGATTAACAAGAAGTCTATCTTTCATTTGGTGTATTGCACTTGTTAATGTGTGAAAGTTACATATTTCCAGAAAATATTTTTGAATTTCCCGCGCGAATTTCCAGCAGAATGTTGTCTGGCACTAAGAAGTTTTAAGCCATTTTGCCAAAACTTTGGAAGTATGCTTGGGTCATTGTCCATTTGGAAGACCCATTTGCGACCAAGCTTTAACTTCCTGACTGATGTCTTGAAATGTTGCTTCAATATATCCAAATAATTTTCCTCCTCATGATGCCGTCTATTTTGTGAAGTGCACCAGTCCCTCTTGCAGCAAAGCACACCTACACCATGATGCTGTAACCCCCATGCAGAATTTTCCAAGCTGTTTAAAGACACAGGCAACTTAGGGTAAGACACAGGCAACTTAGGGTTCTGACCCACTGGAATTGGGATACAGTGAATGACATGTGAAATAATCTGTCTGTAAACAATTGTTGGAAAATGACTTGTGTCATATGCAAAGTAGATGTCCTAACCGACTTGCCAATACTATAGTTTGTCAACAAGAAATTTGTGGAGTGGTTGAAAAACTAGTTTTCATGACTCCAATCTAAGTGTATGTAAACTTCCGACTTCAACTTTATGTCCCTCTAACTGCCCTTAATACCTCTGCTGATCCTACAGCTATTGTATGCAGCAATCATGTGCCTATGAATCAGATTTTTACTGTTAGCACTGAGGCGGTGTGCCTAGTAGGAAGTCCACTGTGTGCAGCTCACCCTGCACTAACATAAATAACATGATAATATCTACTTCTGCTAAGCTTCCCAGTAAAGCAATGGAAACTAGAAAAGTGCTCAAAATAGCCTACGTTAACATACACTACCGTTCAAAAAATTGGGGTCACTAAGAAAAGCACATTCTTTGTCCATTAAAATAACATTAAATTGATCAGAAATGCAGTGTAGACATTGTTAAAGTGGTAAATTACTATTGTAGCTGGAAACGGCAGATTTTTTTATGGAATATCTGCATAGGTGTACAGAGGCCCACTTTCAGCAACCATCACTCCTGTGTTCCAATGGCATGTTGTGTTAGCTAATCCAAGTTTATAATTTTAAAAGGCTAATTGATCATTAGAAAACCCTTTTGCAAATATGTTAGCACAGTTGAAAACTCTTGTTCTGATTAAAGAAGCAATTAAACTGGCCTTCTTTAGACTAGTTGAGTATCTGGAGCATCAGCATTTGTGGGTTCGATTACAGGCTCAAAATGGCCAGAAACAAAGAACTTTCTTCTGAAACTCATCAGTCTATTCTTGTTCTGAGAAATGAAGGCTATTCCATGCAATAAATTTCCAAGAAACTGAAGATCTCGTACAACGCTGTATACTACTCCCTTTACAGAACAGCGCAAACTGGCTTTATCCAGAATAGAAAGAGGAGTAGGAGGCCCGGTGCACAACTGAGGAAGAGGACAAGACAAGTACATTGGAGTGTCTAGTTTGAGAAACAGACGCCTCACAAGTCCTCAACTGGCAGCTTCATTAAATAGTACCCGCAAAACACCAGTCTCAACGTCAACAGTGAAGAGGCGACTCCAGGATGCTGGTTCCTCTGTCCAGTGTCTGTGTTATTTTGCCCATCTTAATCTTTTATTTTTATTGGCCAGTCTGAGGTATGGCTTTTTCTTTGCAACTCTGCCTAGAATTCCAGCATCCCGTTGTCGTGTCTTCACTGTTGATGTTGAAACTGGTGTTTTGCTGATTTTTTACATGGATGATACATTGGAGATAATATACGACAACTACTAGAAATAATAGAACATCATGAAATATCTAAGAAGCCAGGAATGGTATTTATAGCGGATTTTGAATAGGCATTTGATAAAGTAAGACTGGATTTTATTTATAAATGCCTGGATTTTTTCAATTTCGGTAATTCTCTTATAAAATGGGTAAAAATAATGTATAGCAACCCCAGGTGTAAAATAGTAAATAACGGCTACTTCTCAGAGAGTTTTGAACTGTCAAGAGGAGTTAAACAAGGGTGTCCGCTGTCACCATATATATTCTTTATGGCCATCGAAATGCTAGCTATTAAAATCAGATCCAATAACAACATTAGAGGATTAGAAATCCAAGGCTTAAAAAAAAGGTGCCCATGTATGCCGATGACTCAAGTTTTATGTTAAGTCCGCAAGCTAGATCCCTGCAATGTCCCATTAACTTCTTGTGGGACGGTAGCGTCCCACCTGCTCAACATCCGGTGAAATTGCAGAGCGCGAAATTCAAAAATACCAAATTCAAATATTTAACTTTCTTGAAAATATATGTGTTATACATCAAAATAAAGCTTAACTTCTTGTTAATCCAGCCGCTGTGTCAGATTTCAAATAGGCTTTACGGCGAAAGCAAACCATGCGATTATCTGAGGACAGCGTACAAACACATGAAAATCGTATTTCAACCAGGCAGGTGAGCCACAAAAGTCAGAAATTGCGATATAATTCATGCCTTATCTTTGAAGATCTTCTTCTGTTGGCACTCCAAAATGTCCCAGAAACATCACAAATTGCACTTTTGTTCGATAATGTCCTTCTTTATGTCTCAAAAATGTCAATTGATTTGGCGCATTTGATTCAGAAATACACCGGTTTCAACTCCCCCAACATACCTACAAAGTATCTAATAACATTACCTGCAAACTTGGTCCAAACATTTCAAACAACGTTCCTAATCCAACCTCAGGTACCCTAAAACGTAAACAATCTATAGAATTTAACCTCTAACGAGCCTCTACCCCGGGTCCGGGAGCACCCCCCACCCCCCCACACACTGATTAGCATAGCTAGCATAGCTTCACAAGTAGATAGTAGCATCTAAATATCATTAAATCACAAGTCCAAGACACCAGATGAAAGATACAGATCTTGTGAATAAAGCCACCATTTCAGATTTTTAAAATGTTTTACAGGGAAGACAAAATATGTAAATCTATTAGCTAAACACGTTAGCAAAATACACCACTATTCTAACTCCATCAGTTTCTTACTCCTTCAGGTGCTATCACCAATTCGGCTCAACTAAGATATTGATATCCACTAACCAAGAAAAAACCTCTTCAGATGACAGTCTGATAACATATTCATGGTATAGGATAGTTTTTGTTAGAAAAAAGTGCATATTTCAGGTAGAAATCACAGTTTACAATTGCACCCACCATCACAAATCGACTAGAATTACTAGATAGAGCAACGTGTATGACCAATTTACTCATCATAAAACATTTCATAAAAATAGACAAAGCATAGCAATGGAAAGACCCAGTTCTTGTGATTTCAGACCATATTTCAGATTTTCTAAGCGTTTTTCAGCGAAAACACAATAAATCGATAAGTTAGCATACCACATGTGCAAACGTTACCAGAGCATCGATTCCAGCCAAAGAGCGCTATAACGTAATCACCGCCAAAATATATTAATTTTTTCACTAACCTTCTCAGAATTCTTCCGATGACACTCCTGTAACATCATTTTACAATATACATATACAGTTTGTTCGAAAAGGTGCATATTTAGCCATACAAAACCGTGGTTACACAATAAAAATACTAGGAAATCAAGCCTCAATATGTCTGACGTCATCTATCAGAGTGATCTAGTTTAATTGAAAGCTAATCATATACTTGACTAAAAAATACAGGGTTGACAGCAATCGAAAGACAAATTAGTTCTTAATGCAACCGCTGATTTACATTTTTAAAATTATCCTTACTTTTCAATACAGGGTTGGCCAAGTGAAGCTATACCAAACAAAATGGCGAAATATGCGTTTAAAATATTTCGACAGAAACACGATTTATCATATTAAATATTGCTTACTTTGAGCTGTTCTTCCATCAGATTCTTGGGCAATGTATCCTTTCTATGTTATAAACGTCTTTTGGTCGATAGATGTCCTCTGTCCTTCGAAATGTCCACCACCAACGACCGACACCCCAAAACGTGTCCAAACTTTCAGAGTGCACAACAAAGAAATTCCTCAAAATCGCACTAAACGGATATAAATTGCTATAAAACGGTTCAAATTAACTACATTATGATGTTTTTAACAACTATAACGACTGAAAACATGACCGGAGAAATATTGCTGGTTAGAAAACGATTTGGAACGAGGCAAGTCCGATGGCCTTCACGCTTCAGGCGCACGACGAGAAAGGGCGGTCCCTAAACATTTTGTGGTTTTATAATGGCTGTGAATGTCCCATCGATTTCATTCAAAACGTGATGACGTACAGACACCCAGAGGAAGACGTAGGCAGTGTCGGTTTCTTCATAGCATTCACTGTCGCCTTAAAAACAGACCCCAGATCAGGGGTAAAAATTTCTGAAATCTGAACCCTGTCATGAAAAGTGCTGTAGAAATTGTTCTGTACCACTCAGAGACAAAATTCCAACTTCTATAGAAACTAGAAGGTGTTTTCTATCCAATAATAACAATAATATGCATATTGTACGATCAAGAATTTAGCACGAGGCAGTTTAATTTGGAGACACAAATATGCTAATGCGGAACAGCACCCCCTATAGTTGCAAGAAGTTAAGATGGAATAAACTGTTTCCAATACCGGATAAAAACAACTTGAAGCGCGCTCCAGTTCACGCGCATCAAAACAGTAGAGTCCACCTGGAGTGACACTTACAATGAATAACACTACTTCTTCATTTCCCAAAAGAAAAACATAGAACCATTTCTAAAGACTGTTGACATCTAGTGGAAGCCATAGGAACTGCAACCAGGTTCCTAATAATAAGGGTATCCCATAGAAAACAAATGGAAAATCCTATGGCCTCAATTTTTTTCCCCTGGATGGTTTGTCCTCGGGGTTTCGCCTGCCATATCAGTTCTGTTATACTCACAGACATTATACAGTTTTAGTAACTTTAGAGTGTTTTCTATCCAACTCTACCAATTATATGCGTATCCTAGCTTCTGGGCCTGAGTAACAGGCAGTTTACTTTGGGCGCGCTTTTCATCCGGAGGTGAAAATACTTCCCCCTACCCAAGAGAGGGTAACCTCTCTTGGGCACGTGAGACGGTAGCGTCCCACCACTTCAACAGCCAGTGAAACTGCTGGGCGCCAAATTCAAATACAGAAATACTCATTATAAAAATTCAGAAAACAAAACATATTTTACATAGGTTTAAAGATTAACTTCTTGTTAATCCAGTGAAATAGGCTTTACGGCGAAAGCAAACCATGCGATTATCTGAGGACAGCGGCCCGCATACAAACACATGAAAATCGTATTTCAACCAGGCAGGTGCGCCACAAAAGTCTAAACATAGGTTAAAACATAGGTTTAAAGATGAACTTCTTGTGAATCCAACCACGGTGTCAGATTTTAAAAATGCTTTACGGCGAAAGCATACATTACGATTATGAGAACATAGCCCACAAGACCAATCATTACAAACAGTAGCCAGCCAGATAGAACAGTTACACAATTTAGAAATGGAGATAAAATGAATCCCTTACCTTTGATGATATTCATATAGTTGCACTCAGCAGACATTCATTTACTCAATAAATGTTCCTCTTGTTCGATAAAGTCTCTTTATACCCAAAAACCTCCATTTTGTTTGCGCGTTTTCTTCAGTAATCCACAGGCTGAAACGCAGTCAGAACAGGAAGACAAAAAAATCAAAATTGTATCCGTAAAGTTCATAGAAACATGTCAAACGATGTTTATATTCAAACCTCAGGTTGTTTTTAGCCTAAATAATCGATACTATTTCAACCGGACAATAACGTCGTCAATATAAAATGTAAACAAGAAACGCACTCTCTCGGTCTTGCGCAGGAAAAAGCTCCGTGAAACTTTAGGGTCCACTCATTCAGACTGCTCTTACTTCCTCATTTTTCGGAATAGAAGACTGAAACACATTCTAAAGACTGTTGACATCTAGTGGAAGGCATAGAAACAGCAAGTTGAGTCCTAAGTCAAGGGATACTGTAATGGCATTGAATAGAAAACTACAAACCAAAAAAAAAAAACTTCCTGAATGGATTTTTCTCAGGTTTTTGCCTGCCAAATCAGTTCTGTTAAACTCAGGCACTATTTTAACAGTTTTGGAAACTTTAGAGTGTTTTCTATCCAAATATACGAGTTATATGCATATCATATCTTCTGGGCCCAAGAAACAGGCCGTTTAATTTGGGCATGCATTTCATCCAAAATTCCGAATGGTGCCCCCTACCCTAGAGAGGTTAAAGATCTAGATAACTTTTCTGTACTCTCTGGACTAAAACCTAATTATGATAAGTGTACAATATTACGTATTGGATCTTTAAAAAATACAACTTTTACATTACCTTACAGCTTACCTATAAAATGGGCTGATGGTGAAGTAGACATACTCGGTATTCATATCACAAAATATATAAATAAGCTCTCCACAATGATTTTCAATAGAAAACTTGTAAAAATAGACAAGATCCTGCAACCATGGAGAGGTAAATACCTGTCTATTTATGGAAAAATTGCCCTGATTAACTCCTTAGTCATATCTCAGTTTAATCACTTACGTATGGCGCTGCCTACTCCTGATGATTCGTTTTTCAAATTATATGAGCAAAAAATATTTCACTTTATCTGGGACGCTAAACCAGACAAAATAAAACGTGCCTATCTATATAATGAATATGAATTGAGTGGAATTAGATTATTAAATATAAAAGCACTAAACCTATCTCTAAAAGCTGCACTCATTCAAAAGTTGTATTTCAACCCTAAATGGTTCTTAAGTAGATTAATAAGAAAAGCTTATCCATTGATTAAAAAATTGCCTTTTTCCTTTGTGCAGATAGCCATGTCTCATTTTCGATTAATTGAAAATAATACTTTTTTCAAAGTATCTGTCTTTTTCAAACAAACATTGCAGAGCTGGCTACAATTTCAATTTCATCCCCCTGAAAAGATAGAACATATATTACAACAAACAAAATGGCTGAACTCAAATGTGCTGGTTGATAAAATACCTGTATTTTTGGGAAAGATGTTTGAAAAGGGTATTTTGTTCTTAAATTGTATTGTAAATTGTAATGGTAGAGTTATGTCCTTCATGGAGTTGAATTGTACGGGAAGGTCTGCTCAATCCAAGAGTACAACCAATTGATTACAGCATTGCCCCAAAAATGGAGGAGGCGGGTGGCAGCGGGAGGAGGTAGGGAACTGGTCTGTCTGCCCAATATAAAGGATCAAAACTGGCGGAGGAATAAAAATTGCATAAATAGGAAAGTATACCAGTTTCATTTGAGGACCAGGATGTTGACAACTGTGCCATACAGATTGCAAAAAAGTTGGGAAGAGATTTTTGATGTACCGATTCCATGGAACAGGGTGTATGAGTTGATATATAAAACAACGCAAGATTCAAGACTTATATAGATTTCTTGCCACCAACAAAATGTTGAATATTTGGGGCATAAAATCATCGAAGCTCTGCAGATTTTGTTGTGAGGATACAGAATCAATAGACAATTTATTTTGGTATTGCCCTCAGGTAGCCTGTTTCTGGTCTCAGGTTCAGGAATGGCTGAAAATGCATAGCATTGATCTAAAATTTATCTGGAGAGACCGGGTTAGTCAATTACTAATATACTAATACTCTTAGTAAAAGTATTTATCTTCAACACGCAATCTGTAGATTCTATTCAATTAGATAGATTGAAATTGTACGTTAAACATCATAGCATAGTTGAAAGATATGTGTTGCATAGAAACACAAAGTGGGTGGCCAGCAAAGATAGATGGGATGGGCTGAGGGAAGCTGAGGGTTGGTATGTGGAATTGGAGACAAGTGGGAGTGGAGTTGCTGTGTGAGAGAGAGATTGATGTTCAAAAGATAAAGGGAAAAAAGTCAAAATTAAACAGAATAAAAGTACATTTGAATGACACGAAGTGGCAGTGTTTTTACAACTAATGCCGGTTTGCCTGAGGCTGATGCCATGCAGGTGTTTGTACACATGCATATACACACACTCTCATTAAAATAAACACATACAAGAACACACACATACATGTAATAGTGCCAGACATGCACACAAACATATAAAGTAGGCATTGCTGTTATGATTTCAGTTGTCCTTGATGCCCTTTGTTTGAAATTTATTAGATTTTTTATTTTTACATTTGCATTGTTGTTTGCTGTTTTCTTCTGTCTTTTCCTTTTTTCTCTTTAGTTCATTCTCTTGGTTGTTGCGGTGTTCTTGGGGGTGGGGAATGGAATTATTATTAAAAAAAAAAAAAATCCCGGGGGGTTGGGGACTGTGGGAGGAGTCTCGAATGGTTGAGGGACAGCTATTGGGGAACTGTGGGGGGATCTTGGAGGGTTTGGGTTTCCCAAGATTGTGATCATGAAAAAGGAAACTATGACATATATTTTATATCACTATCATGCACACGCACCCTCACACACAAGGATGGCTCTGTTGCGGAAAGACTGATACATGTTTGATAGTGTCTTGATGCTGTATCGTTTGTCCTTCATGTTCTAATACTTTAATGTTACCCCTTCCTGAGCTACAGGCAGTTAGATTTGGGTATGTCATTTTAGGTGAAAATTGAAAAAAAGGGGCCAATCCTTAAGAGGTTTATGACTTTTTCATTGGCAAGATAAACTTAGGGATGACATGCCAGCAACAAACGCTGACACATCCAAGTATATTGGACCAAATTATGAAAGACAAGAATTGTTCTTTTGAATTCCGTAAAGTCAGTGTGGAAGAGGTGAACATGTCTTTCTTGTCTATCAACAATGGCAAGACATCGGGGTCTGACAGTCTGGATGGAAAATTACTGAGGATAATAGAAGACGATATTGCCACATCTTCAATTTAAGCCTACTAGAAAGTGTGTGCCCTCGAGCCTGGAGGGAAGCTAAAATAATTTCGCTACCCAAGAATAGTAAAGCCCCCTTTACTGGCTCAAATAGCCAACCAATCAGTCTGTCACCAACCCTTAATCAACTTATAGCAAAAATGGTGTTTGACCAAATACAATGCTATTTTACAGTAAACAAATTGACAACAGACTTTCAGCACGCTAATAGTGAAGGACATTCAACAGGCGCAGCACTTACACAAATGACTGATGATTAGCTGAGAGAAATTGATAATACAGGGCTGTCTTGTTAGACTTCAGTGCAGCTTTTGACATTATCGATCATAGTCTGCTGCTGGAAAAACGTATGTGTTATGGCTTTACACCCCCTGCTATAATGTGGATAAAGAGTTACTTGTCCAACAGAACACAGAGGGTGTTCTTTAATGGAAGCCTCTCAAAAATAATCCAGTTAGAATCAGGAATTCCCCGGGGAGCTGTCTAGGCCCCTTGCTTTTTTCTATTTTTACTAATGACATGCCACTGACTTTGAGTAAAGCCAGAGTGTCTATGTGTAGCAGTGTGATGTTGTTCCCCTAGATTACGCACCAAATTGCACACAAGGACCAATTCAAATAGGCCAGGTCAAGAGGGGATGTTAATAATTTGATAATAATAATAATAATTCAGTGTATTTTTTTATTTAATTACAGCTGCATAGCTAATGTTTTTATTTGGTGTACAAACACTTTTTCATACCAATATTGTACATACATGTGATTGTAAAAGTTTTGTATATTTTGGTTTGGCCCATCGCGGGTTATCTGTAATTCCATACCCCTTTATCGTTCTCTTTTGCCTGACCTTCGGCTAGCAAGGTATGTTGTCCTTGGCTCCGAAACTGTTTAATATAAAACTGTCATAATGTTACACAATGTACTGTTTTGCAACCATAAGTTTGTTATAATATGGATAATATAAAGATTTATGTTAACAAGTTTCACAAAGCTCGCTAACTAGGGTATCTATTGTAACTTGTGAGTACTTGGGACAGTGTTTGAGTGAGTGTCCATGTGCTCGCGCAGGTGCCTGAGAGCTGTGACTACGCCAAGGGTAACATAACCTGTTGGGGATGGGGGCGCTGTTTAGACTATTTATGCTAACTTGGCTAATTTTTGAAACGGCTTCCCACAAAATCCTTGATCGTACAATATGCATATTATTATTATTATTGGATAGAAAACAGTCTATAGTTTCTATAGGAGTTGAAATTTTGTCTCTAAGTGGAACAGAGCCCATTCTACAGCAATTTCCCTGACATGGAGTCAGATTTGAGAAATGTTGGCCACTCTTCTGAACTCAGTTAAAAGGGCACTGTCGTTGCTATGACTATACGGACACTTCTTACGTCTTCCCCTGGATGCCTTTACGTGATGACGATTCCAACGGGGTCGATTGCACGTTCACAGGACCTACAAATGAAAAAACCCTGAAGCTAGTCATTCTTTGGGAGCTGCGTCATGAGCCTAGAGGACACCGGCGCGCACCTGTTCCAAGCGTTAGTTTAGCCTGTTATATTTCTCCGGTCATCTTTTCACTCGTTATAGGAGTTAAAAACATCATAAGGTAGTTAATTTAAAGCGTTTTATAGCAATTTATATCCGTTTAGTGCGATTTTGGGACATTTATTTTTGCAACGATGTGAAAAGTTGGGCACGCTTTTCAGTTCATCCCGAACGCAGTTGACATTTCCACATGGCAAGAGGACAGCTTTCCACCAAAAGATGATTTCTCCCAAGAAAGGATCCTTTGCCCAAGATACTGATGGAAGAACAGCTCAAGGTAGGACATTTTTATTATGATAAATCGTGTTTCTGTCGAAACATTTTAGTGGCTTAGGACGCCATGTTTTTTGACGTAGCTTCGCTTGGCGCAAACTGTATTGAAAAGTAAGGATAAATTAAAAAATGTAATAACGCAATTGTATTAAGAATTAAATTGTCTATCAATCCCTGTCCACCCTATATTTTTTAGTCACGTTTATGAGTATTTATGTATAAGAGTAGATCACTGTCTAAGTGGCGCAAGGACTTTTTCTTTACCAGCTTGTCTACATTTCACATTGTCTAACCATGATTTTGGTGGCTAAATATAAACATTTTCGATCAAACTGTATATGCATGTTGTAATGTGATGTTACAGGAGTGTCATCGGAAGAATTCTGAGAAGGTTAGTGAAAAAATTAATATCTTTTGGCGATGTTGACTTTTATCGCTCACTTTGGCTAGAATCAATGCTGGGCTGCTAATTGCTATGTGCTAAGCTAATATAACGATTTATTGTGTTTTCGCTGTAAGACACTTAGAAAATCTGAAATATTGTCTGTATTCACAGGATCTGTGTCTTTCGATTCGTGTATGCTGTGTATTTTTACGAAATGTTTGATGATTAGTAGTTAGGTAAACACGTTGCTCATTGTAATTATTCTAGTCCATTTGTGACGGTGGGTGCAATTGTAAACTATGCCATCTACCTGAAATATGCACTTTTTTCTAACAAAACCTATCCCATACCATAAATATGTTATCAGACTGTCATCTAATGAGTTTTTTTGTTGGTTAGGGGCTATAAATATCTTAGTTTAGCCGAATTGGTGATGGCTACTGGTGTTGGTGGACAAATAAAAGATGGTGGATTATGCTAATGTGTTTTTAGGTAATAGATGTACATCTTTACATATTGTGTCTTCCCTGTAAAACATTTTAAAAATCGGAAATGTTGACTGGATTCACAAGATCTGTGTCTTTCATTAGCTGTATTGGACTTTAATGTGTGAAAGTTAAATATTCTAAAAAATATATTTTTTTTGAATTTCGCGGCACTGGTTTTTCAGTGGGGGGGGGGGAGGGGTGCCGCTAGCGCCACGCTGATCCTAGACAGGATAATGTGTGTTGTCTCTTCGTGTGCAGGTATGTCTTTTATTTTGTCCGAATTATGTTCTGTATAATTTTACTTGTATTGTATGGTGTGCTGTTGTGCATCGAATGTGTGCACGCAGCACCTGTTATTTCCTTTTGGCGCTCTCTTTTGCCTGACCTTCAGCTAGCAAGGTGCCTGAGAGCTGTGACTGCGCCAAGGGTAACATAATGTGTGTTGTCTCTTCGTGTGCAGGGCAAATAAAAAGGATTTCAACTAGCAGACCGTCAGTTGTGGCAGCATCCTAATTAAAAGTACACAACGCAGAATGAACCACGCTACATATGTATGCGGATGACTCAACACTATACACGTCAGCTACTACAGCGACTGAAATGACTGCAACACTTAAAAAAGAGTTGCAGTTAGTTTCAGAGTGGGTGGCCAGGAATAAGTTAGCCTTAAATATTTCTAAAACTAGAAGCATTGTATTTGGGACACAACATTCACTAAATCCTAAACCTCCACTAAATCTTGTAATATATAATGTGGAAATTGAGCAAGTTGAGCAAGTTGAGGTGACTAAACCTTGGATTGTAAACTGGCATGGTCAAAACATATTGATACAACAGTGGCTAAGATAGGGAGAAGTATGTCCATAATAAAGCGTTGCTCTGCTTTCTTAACTACACTATCAACAAGGCAGGTCCTACAGGCCCTAGTTTTATCGCATCTTGACCAATGTTCAGTCGTGTGCTCAGGCACTACAAAAAAGGATTTAGGAAAATTGCAATTGGCTCATAATAGGGCGGCAAGGCTGGCCCTTGGATGTACACAGAGAGCTAATATTAATTATATGCATGCATCTCCCTTGGCTCAAAATAGAGGAGAGATTGACTTCCTCACTACTTGTATTTATGAGAGGTATTGACACAAATTGTATTGGTCACATTCAGATGTTATTGCGAGTGTAGCAATATGCTTGTGCTTCTAGTTTCGAAAGTGCAGTAATATCTAACAAGTCATTTAACAATTCCACAACAACTACCTAATACACACAAATCTATTGAATTCACCAAGCTGTCTGTCCAAACTACTGGCACACAGCTCAGACACCCATGCTTACTCCAAAAGACATGCCACAAGAGGTCGCTTCACAGTCCCCAAGTCCAGAACAGACTATGGGAGGCACACAGTACTACATAGAGCCATGACTACATGGAACTCTATTCCACATCAAGTAACTGACGCAAGCAGTAAAATTACATTTAACACAACCGATTAAAAAACACCTTATGTGAAGCAACACAAACATAGCCACAGACAAATGCATATACGCACACGAGAACATACGCACTATACACACACATACATTGGATGTAGTACTGTAGATACAGTTGAAGTCGGAAGCTTACATACACTTAGGTTGGAGTCATTAAAACTCGTTTGTCAACCACTCCACAAATTTCTTTTCAACAAACTATAGTTTTGGCAAGTAGGTTAGGACATGTACTTTGTGCATGACACAAGTCATTATTCCAACAATTGTTTACGGACAGATTATTTCACTTGATCACAATTCCAGTGGTTCAGAAGGTTACATACACTAAGTTGACTGTGCCTTTAAACAGCTTGGAAAATTCCCGAACATGATGTCATGGCTTTAGAAGCTTCTGATAGGCTAATTGACATCATTTTGAGTCAATTGGAGGTGTACCTGTGGATGTCTTTCAAGTCCTAGATTCAAACTCATTGCCTCTTTGCTTGACATCATGGGAAAATCAAAAGAAATCAGCCAAGATCTCAGAAAAAAATTGTAGACCTCCAATAGTCTGGTTCATCCTTGGGAGCAATTTCCAAATGCCTGAAGGTACCACGTTCATCTGTACAAACAATAGTACGCAAGTATTAACACCACTCAGCTGTCATACCGCTCAGGAAGGAGTTCTGTCTCCTAGAGATGAACATATTTGGTGCGAGAAGTGCAAATCAATCTCAGAACAACAGCAAAGGACCTTGTGAAGAAGCTGGAGGAAACATATCCAAAAGTATCTATATCCACAGTAAAACGAGTCCTATATCGACATAACCTGAAAGGCCACTCAGCGCAAGGAAGAAGCCACTGCTCCAAAACCGCCATGAAAAAGCCAGACTACGGTTTGCAACTGCACATGGGGACAAAGATTGTACTTTTCGTACAAAATCGTACAAAAATAGAACTGTTTGGCCATAAAGACCATCGTTATGTTTGGAGGAAAAAGGGGGAGGCTTGCAAGCCGAAGAACACCATCCCAACCGTGAAGCACGGGGTGGCAACATCATGTTGTGGGGGGGCTTTGCTGCAGGAGAGACTGGTGCACTTCACAAAATAGATGGCATCATGAGGGAGGAATATTATGTGGATCTATTGAAGCAATATCTCAAGACATCAGTCAGGAAGTTAAAGCTTGGTTGCAAATGGGTCTTCCTAATGGACAATGACCCCAAGCATACTTCCAAAGTTTTGGCAAAATGGCTTAAGGACAACAAAGTCAGGGTATTGGAGTGGCCATCACAAAACCCTGACCTCAATCCCATAGAAAATGTGTGGGCAGAACTGAAAAAGCGTGTGCGAGCAAGGATACCTTTAAACCTGACTCAGTTACACCAGCTCTGTCAGCAGGAATGGGCCAAAATTCACCCTACTTATGGGAAGCTTGTGGAAGGCTACCCGAAATGTTTTACCTAAGTTAAACAATTTAAAAGCAATGCTACCAAATACTAGTGTATGTACGAGTGCATGTAAACTTCTGACCCACTGGGAATGTGATGAAATAAATAAAAACTGAAATAAATCATGTTCTCTACTATTATTCTGACATTTCACATTCTTAAAATAAAGTGGTGCTCCTAAATGACCAAAGACAGGGAATATTTACTAGGATTATATGTCAGGAATTGTGAAAAACTGAGATTAAATGTATTTGGCTAAGGTGTATGTAAACTTCCGACTTCAACTGTATGTGAGAATGCTATTCATTGACTACAGCTCAGCATTCAACACCATAGTGCCCTCAAAGCTCATCACTAAGCTAAGGACCCTGGGACAAAATACCTCCCTCTGCAACTGGATCCTGGACTTCCTATCGAGCCACTCCCAGGTGGTAATAGTAGATAACAACACATCCGCCACACTGAACCTCATCACGGGGGCCCCTCAGGGGTGCATGCTCAGGTCCCCTCCTGTACTCCCTGTTCACTCATTACTGCACGGCCAGGCACGACTCCAACCTCATCATTAAGTTTGCCAATGACACAACAGTGTTAGGTCTGATCACCGACAATTACGAGACAGCCTATAGTGAGGAGGTCAGAGACCTGGCCATGTGGTGCCAGGACAACAACCTCGTGGTGCAAGGACAACAACCTTTCCCTCAGCATGATCAAGACAAAGGAGATGATTGTGGACTACAGGAAAAGGAAGACCGAGATCTCCCCCATTCTCATCGAAGGGTCTGTAGTTGAGCAGGTTGAGAGCTTCAAGTACCTTGGTGTCCACATCACCAACAAACGAACATGGTCCAAGCACACCAAGTCAGACGTGAAGAGGGCACGACAAAACCTACTCCCCTTCAGGAGACTGAAAATATTTGTCATGGGTCCTCAGATCCTCAAAAGGATCTATAGCTGCACCATTGAGAGCATCCTGACTGGTTGCATCACTGCCTGCTATGGCAACTGCTCGGCCTCTGACCGCAAGGCACTACAGAGGGTAGTGCGTACGGCCCAGTACATCACAGGGGCCAAGCTTCCTGCCATCCAGGACCTCTATACCAGGCCCCAACCATAACCCCTAGCCTAACTAACGTTAGCAAGCTAGCTAACATTAGCCACCTAGCTAGAATTTGTAACTTATACGTTTTGCAAATGTGTAACATATTGTATGTTTTTTCCAATTCATAACATATAATATGAATTGGAATACATAACATATGATATGAAATGGGTGATGGACATCCATAAATTAATATATACCATACCTATTATTCTGTATGACACTCCATCATACTGAATGGAGTGTCTTGGGTTACGTACAGAATAATACGAAATGCTCTGTGACCAGGTTGGGTTTTAGCTTGGATAAAGTTTGTTGCATTGTCAAGATTTACTGATTGAACAATGATATGTTGCAGAACTCCTGACATCAATATGGCTGTATAGTTGTTCATTGATGATGGTCAGAAAGGCCTTATCTACGTTTTGCATAATCGTAATTCAATCTGGTCACATTTACCATAAATGTAATTTTGAGGAAGTCGGAAGGAGACGAGGATAGATAAAAGAACTATAATTGTAATTGCAGGACACTGCTTGTGATTGCCCGTAGTGCTAAAAAGAGATGAAGTGAAAGTGTGCTGTTCAACTTCAGATGAATGCTGGTGAAATTGACTGATTACAGCTTCATAGCACACAACTGGACAAGGGCTACCTCGTTATACTGTTCCATACTGTCAGACGACGCTATATCAATGCAAACTGACTGTATTCCATAGTCGGTCTTTACATCAGTTTGAACGTTGTGTTATATCCGTATGCACCACGTTGAGACAACCTGGCAGGAGTAACGGGACATATATGAAGATACAAATAGAGAAGAGCTCATCCTAGGGCTTTATGCCCTACATTCTACTGTACACACCAGTGTTATGAATCTGGATGATAAGAAGGCCTTTCTCATGTTCTTGTCTTAGAGGAAGTCTACTTCATTTCCCCCCTGCCCTCTGAAGAGAGTACAGATGCCGTATCTTAACTTGATAAACCTGCTGTTGTAGGAATTTTCCTTCACAGCAGGATATGAAAAGTGTATTCAAGGTTGAAAAAGGCTTCTAAAGTTTGTAGTTTACATTTTAAAATGTCAGACTGACGAAACCCTAACGAAAAATGTATCAACCCCTACAAATATCTATTCATTACAACAAGTCACATTTCCTGTTGCTTCAGGGTTATTTTCCTGCTGTAGCAAACTGGCTCAAATTAAGATCCTACATCTGTAGGGGTAAAGGCTATAAATACTTACAGGTGGGAGAGCATCAGACTGAGTGTATTACACATCGGCTCTGGTGTAGCACTGCTTATGAGAGAGGTTGAGTCTCCAGATGAAGGATGACAGAGAACATTGTAGCTTTTCAGTCCAATTCCTCTTTTCCCAGTGTGCACCTCCCACTGAGTGCTCTAATCCAGCCATCCATCCATTCCCCTCACTGTGACTAGAGCTGCACCGGGCGACATACGGCAGCCACAACTCCACACAACTGAAAAATAGAGCCCCTTTCAAAAGGACTCGCCGGAGTTGTGTGTGTGTGTGTGTGTGTGTGTGTGTGTGTGTGTGTGTGTGTGTGTGTGTGTGTGTGTGTGTGTGTGTGTGTGTGTGTGTGTGTGTGTGTGTGTGTGTGTGTGTGTGTGTGTGTGTGTGTGTGTGTGTGTGTGTGTGTGTGTGTGTGTGTGTGTGCGCACTTGCATGCATTTGTAATGTGCTCAACTACGTGTGTTGTGTGTTTTTGAGGAGATTGTATCCTGATTTAAAAATGTGTATTTCTCTCCTCGGTGAAGCAAGAAGTGAACATGGTTGAATATGACTGGAGAGACCTGGGTTGGTTGTCACAGGGGTTGGTTGTCACAGGGGTTGGTTGTCACAATGCTTCTTACACAAAATACAGAGGGTGCTGTGTAATAATTTCTCTGTAGGAGAGATCCACGTGGTCAATTCAGGTCAGGATCACGAAACATTGAGGTGAGGAACTTTTAATGGGTCAAAAGTAAATATTCACATGCTTGTAATTTCTTTAATAAATATGTGTATGGTGGGAGTATCCATAAACAATTACTTTGATTGAAAAGAGAAAAGGGAGAGCTTTATTTCAAGCACATTTGTGAGTTGCTAGCTTAAGTCATGTGATAGCTAGGAAAATAGTTGCTATTGGGGGTGGTTGTCACATTGATGCTGGGGTTGGTTGTCACCATCCTCATTGTAACAATTAATTTTGATTTATTTTTTGACCATTTTAAACACAGTGCAAAAACACGCATTGATACAGTACAGTAAAAATAATCGAGAGTAAACTTATTTCAATTGTGGTCCTTCTCAAAATACATCAACAAAATATACACAAGATTACAACATGAAAACAAAATGCATCTCATCAATAGGGAGGAAACTGTGAAAGGAATAAAATAGATGACCAATTAATGCTCATTGAACAATTATGCTTTCTTTAATCCTGTGCAGTTTTAAATCATTTTGCCCATAAACCATTTCTTAAGGTTTATCTTAAAACTCCCTAGCGTAGGGATGGATTTTATATAGTTTGGTACACCATTCCATTCCTTTGCACCAATAGAGTACATTAGTGTACTCTAATGTACAGACCTGTAAAACATAGACGTCTGATCGGTTCAGATTTGGTCTGGACATTCATTTGACATTCTCCTATGAACTTCACATGTTGGTACACACACACACACACACACACACACACACACACACACACACACACACACACACACACACACACACACACACACACACACACACACACACACACACACACACACACACACACACACACACCTGTTATTTTTGAAAAAGCATTCCTTGTTTCAATTTACCAAAGTCCTTATAAAAGAATTCTCCACATATCAGATAGTTACTGTTTGTTTTATTAACTATTGATATGACAATTTGAGTTGAGTAAGAACTCAAATGTCAAATCAAATACTGTGTTGAATTTTTGCAGAAATAATGTTTCAAGTAAAGCCTTTACTTTTTTCTTAAACTTTTTAAATTGTGAGGCACAAGAAAAACATCACAAATCAACAAGAAATACAGTTACATTCCTCCACAAATAATTCCCCAATCAGTACTCTAAACTGCCAAACGGCACCCAAAGGTTTAAGAGTAGTAGCAGCTGCACTTGAAAAATGATATCACCATAATTGTCACGACTCCCGCCGAAGTCGGTCCCTCTCCTTGTTCGTTCGGCGGTCGACGTCGCCGGTCTTCTAGCCATCTCCGCTCTACCTTTCATTTTCCATTTGTTTTGTCTTGTTTTTCGGCACACCTGGTTTACATCCCCTCATTACTCTACGTGTATATTATCCTCTGTTCCCCCCATGTCTGTGTGTGGTATTGTTCGTTTCGTTACGTGTGTGACGCTACAGGCTGGTTTTGCGCCGGGTTTGTAACCCGTGGTTTGGTCATTTATCATTTTTGTGTATTTGTGTGCTCGTTTTTTCCTGGGGCCGGAGTGTTGTGATGCAGTTGCATCCGGCCATTTTCCTCTGCCTAAATAATGTGTGCCTGTTTACTCATCTCTGCTCTCCTGCACCTGACTTCCTTCGACCAGTTGCGCACACTGTGACAATAATCAAGGACAGATAAAAGGGTTCATTGAATAATCTGCTTCCTACTAAGGCATGATCTGTTTCTGTAGAAAAAAACAACTTTAAATCTTAACTTCTTAACCAGCTAACCTATATATGTATTTTTTAAATGTCAAATCAATATCAATCCAAATGCCGAAAAACTTTCAATTGGAAAAGCATCTAATGAATGAACATGTAGTTCATCTGAAACATTCTTACGAGAGTTTAAAAACATGTATTTCGTTTTGCCCCCTTTTTAATTACTTTATTTATTTATTTCACCTTTATTTAACCAGGTAGGCCAGTTGAGAACAAGTTCTCATTTACAAGTGTGACCTGGCCAGGATAAAGCAAAGCAGTGCGACACAAACAACTCAGAGTTACACATGGGATAAACAAACATACAGTCAATAACACAATAGAAAAGTATATGTACAGTGTGTGCAAATGAAGTAAGATTAGGTGGGTAAGGCAATAAATAGGCCATGGTGGCAAAATAATTAGAATTCAGCAATTAAACATTGGAGTGATTGATGAGCAGAAGACAAATGTGAAAGTAGAGATACTTAGGAGCAAAATAAATAGCAATATGGGGATGAAGTAGTTGGGTTATGTAAAGGTGCAATGATCTGTGAGCTGCTCTGACAGCTGATGCTTAAAGTTAGTGAGGGAGATATGTGTCTCCAGCTTCAGTGATTTTTGCAATTTGTTCCAGTCATTGGCAGCAGAGAACTGGAAGGAAAGGCGGCCAAAGTAGGAGTTGGCTTTGGGGGTGACCAGTGAAATATACCTGCTGGAGCGCATGCTACGGGTGGGTGCTGCTATGGTGGCCAGTGAGCTGAGATAAGGCGGGGCTTTACCTAGCAAAGACTTATAGATGACCGGAGCCAGTGGGTTTGGCGACGAATATGAAGCGAGGACCAGCCAACGAGAGCATACAGGTTGCAGTGGTGGGTAGTATAAGGGGCCTTGGATGGCACTGTGACAAAACGGATGGCACTGTGATAGACTACATCCAATTTGTTGAGTAGAGTGTTGGGGGCTATTTTGTAAATTACATCGCCAAAGTCAAGGATCGGTAGGATAGTCAGTTTTACGAGGGTATGTTTGGCAGTATGAGTGAAGGATGAAGATTCTAGATTTAATTTTGGATTGGAGATGCTTTATGTGAGTCTGGAAGGAGAGTTTACAGTCTAACCAGACACCTAAGTATTTGTAGTTGTCCACAAATTCTAAGTCAGAACCGTCCAGAGTAGTGACGCTAGACAAACGAGCGGGCAGGTGCGGGCAGCGATCGGTTGAAGAGCATGCATTTAGTTTAACTTGCATTTAAGAGCAGTTGGAGGCCACAGAAGGAGAGTTGTATGGCATTGAAGCTTGTCTGGAGGTTTGTTAACACAGTGTCCAAAGAAGGGCCAGAAGTATACAGAATGGTGTCGTCTGCGTAGAGGTGAATCAGAGAATCACCAGCAGCAAGAGCGACATCATTGATGTATACAGAGAAAAGAGTCGGCCCGAGAATTTAACCCTGTGCCACCCCCATAGAGACTGCCAGAGGTCTGGACAACAGGCCCTCCGATTTGACACACTGAACTCTGTCTGAGAAGTAGTTTGTGAACCAGGCGAGGCAGTCATTTGAGAACCAAGGATGTTGAGTCTGGAGATAAGAATGTTGTGATTGACAGAGTCGAAAGCCTTGGCCAGGTAGATGAATACGGCTGCACAGTATTGTCTTTTATCGATGGCGGTTATCATATCGTTTAGGACCTTGAGCGTGGCTGAGGTGCACCCATGACCAGCTCTGAAACCAGATTGCATAGAGGAGAAGGTATGGTGAGATTCAAAATGGTCAGTGATCTGTGTGTTAACTTGGCTTTCGAAGACTTTAGAAAGGCAGGGTAGGATAGATATAGGTCTTTAACGGTTTGGGTCTAGGGTAACTCCCCCTTTGAAGAGGGGGATGACCGCGGCATCTTTCCAGGCTAGTAATAGGGCTAGTAATAGGGGTTGCAACAATTGCGGTGGATAATTTTAGAAAGAGAGGGTCCAGATTGTCTAGCCCAGCTGATTTGTAGGGGTCCAGATTTTGCAGCTCTTTCAGAACATCAGCTATCTGGATTTGGTTGAAGGAGAAATGGGGAGGCTTGCCCAAGTTGCTGTGGGGGGTGCCCACAGGTGCAGAGCTGTTGACCGGGGTAGGGGTAGCCAGGTGGAAGGCATGGCCAGCCATAGAAAAATACTTATTGAAATTCTCGATGATCGTATATTTATTGGTGGTGACAGTGTTTCCTAGCCTCAGTGCAGCGGGCAGCTGGGAGGAGGTGCACTTATTCTCTATGGACTTTATACTGTCCCAGAACTTTTTGGAGTTTGTGATGCAAATTACTGTTTGAAAAAGCTAGCCTTTGCTTTCCTGACTGACTGTGTATATTGATTCCTAACTTCCCTGAAAAGTTACTTATCGCGGGGGCTATTCGATGCTAATGCAATACGGCACAGGATGTTTTTGTACTGGTCAAGGGAAGTCAGGTCTGGAATGAACCAAGGGCTATATCTGTTCTTAGTGCTACATTTTTTGAATGGGGCATGCTTATTTAAGATGGTGAGGAAAGCACTTTTAAAGAATAACCAGGCATCCTCTACTGACGGAATAAGGTCAATATCCTTCCAGGATACCCGGGCCAGGTCGATTAGAAAGGCCTGCTCGCTGAAGTGTTTGACAGTGATGGGGGTGGTCATTTGACCGCGGACCCATAACGGACGCAGGCAATGAGGCAGTGATCACTGAGATCCTGGTTGAAGACAGCAGAGGTGTATTTAGAGTGCAAGTTGGTTAGGATGATATCTATGAGGGTGCCCACTTTTACGGATTTAGCGTTTTACCTGGTAGGTTCCATGATCATTTGTGTGAGATTGAGGTCATCTAGCTTAGATTGTAGGACGGCCGGGGTGTTAAGCATTTCCCAGTTTAGGTCACCTAACAGTACAAATTCTGAAGATAAATTGGGGGCGATTAATTCACATATGGTGTCCAGGGCACAGCTGTGGGCTGAGGGGGGTCTATAGCAAGCGGCAAAAGTGAGAGACTTATTTCTGGAAAGGTTGATTTTTAAAATTAGAAAATCTAACTGTTTGGGCACAGACCTGGATAGCATGACTGAACTGCAGGTTGTCTCTGCAGTAAATTGCAACTCCGCCCCCTTTGGCAGTTCTATCTTGTCAGAAAATGTTGTAGTTGGGGATGGAAATTTCAGAATTTTTGATGGCCTTTCTAAGCCAGGATTCAGACATGGCTAGGACATCAGGTTTGGCAGAGAGTGCTAAAGCAGTGAAAAACAAACTTAGGGAGGAGTCTTCTGATGTTAACATGCATGAAACCAAGGCTTTTACTGTTACAGAAGTCAACAAATGATAGTGCCTGGGGAATAGATGTAATACTGGGGGCTACAGGGCCTGGTTTAACCTCTACATCACCAGAGGAACAGAGGAGGAGGAGGATAAAGGTACGGCTAAAGGCTATTAGAACTGGTCATCTAGTGCGTTCGGAACAGAGAATAAAAGGAGCAGATTTCTGGGCATGGTAGAATATATTCAAGGCATAATGTACAGACAAGGGTAAGATAGGATGTGAGTACAATGTAGGTAAACCTATGCGTTGGGTGACGATGAGAGAGGTTTCGTCTCTGCAGGCATCATTTACCCTAGGTGAGGTCTCTGCATGTGTGTGGGGTGGGACGAAAAACTATCTAAGGCATTTTGAGTGGGACTGAGGGCTCTACAGTGAAATAAAACAAAAACTAGCCAAGACAGCAGTAGAAAAGACATATTGACATTAGAGAGAGGCATAAAGCAATCACAGGTGTTGATCAGGAGAGCTGAGACAACAACGGGTAAATGGCAATGAATGGGCAGAGTGGGTCAGTTAGGTACATACAGGACCTGAGTTCGAGGCTGGGGCCAGTAGGTAAACAAAATGAGGTACCATGTTATTGAAACAGTCCAGGGGGCATCAGCTGTGTAGCCGAGTGATCATAGGATCAAAAGAGCAGCAATAGGTGAGTCAGGGTGCTGTTCGGTAGTCACTACTATGCTAGGAAAGCAGGGGACACAGCATTCAGAAAAACTAGCGGGCCGGGGCTAGTAGATTGTTCTTCGGCGATATCGTAACAAAATAGTCTGTTGAGACCACATTGGGCGATCAAGTTGGCAGTCCAGTCGTGATGGATTGGCGGGGCTCCATGTCGACAATAAAGGGTTGAGGCCAATTGGCAAAGGATGTATTGTAGCTGGTATATGGGCCTAGCTCGAGGCTAGCTCAAGGCTAGCTGGTGCTTGCTTTGGGACAGAGGCATTAGCTAACATTAGCCACTCGTTTGCAGCTAGCTAGCTGCGATGATCCGGAGTAATGATCCAGAGCGTCAAAAATCCGGTGAAATGGTAGAGAGAAGCAGTCCGATATGCTCTGGGTTGATATCGCGCAGGTGATTGTCCGAGTTAAGGCTGGCTGATCCCTATTAAGCACAAGTTATACATCAGCAAGGGATTCCTGCATAGCTATACAATCTGGCTGTAGTTTGACACAGCCAGATCAACAGTCAAAGGCAATAGCATACATAATAGTATCAGCCACATATAGATGAAGTTTAAAAAATTAAACAGATTGACCAATGGTACCCCTGTGGTACACCTTCACGCACTCAGACTTAACACCATCAATCACGATGGCCTGGGTTCTGTCACTAAGATAATCATGAAACCATAAACAGGCATCAGACCTCAGGCTTATCGAGGACAACCTATTCAATAAAATAGTATGATCAACAGTATCAAAAGCTTTTGACATGTCCAGAAACAAAGCAGCACATTTTATTTTAGTGTCTAAAGCATTGACAAGATCATTAACAACTAAAGTGGTTGCTGTAATAGTGCTATGACCATGCCTAAACCATTATTGTTTTACATTCAAAATACATTTCTCAGATTTAAAAAAAAGCTAAGTTGTACATTTACCAAGGATTCAAGAATTTTAGATACACAGCGAAGCCTTGAAATGGAGCGATAATTATTAAGATCACTACTATCCCCGCCCTTATGGAGTAGCAGCGCAAGAGCTGATTTCCATACTTTTCAAATATTTCCTGGTCACAATGTTAAATAAAACATGTGGGTTATTGAGCCAACAATGATGGGCGCTGCACACTTAAGCAGACCGGGATCCAATTGGTCGGCCCCTGTGGATTTCTTGTTGTCTATTGCTAGCAAATCATCCAGGGCATATTTTTCTGTAAGTAGCCTAAAAGGAAAACTTTGACAGTAATGTATCTGATCATTCAGCAAGCTTCCCCTATCAGCATCCAGCCCAGTATCATTGTGAATAAGCTTCAAATTTCTTTGAAAGAGAGAGCCCGCTAAAATAAAATGGTGAATAAATGCACCAATGATGGCATTTTTTCTGTAATGAGGCCACAGTCTGAATTAATGTGTTGTGGCAGAGAGGAGGAAGTAGAAACCTTCAGGGATTTGAGAGTTTTCAAAACTTTTGCCGAATTCCCATTAAAATCTGAAAGAGCAGTTACATAATAGTCAGATTTAGCCTTTCTGATTTGTCTTACACAATGATTCCTCAGTTAATTAAAAGCTTGCCTGTCCAGGCCTAATCCTGTGTTCCTGGACTTGACCGAAGCAGAAATTATTTTATGAATGACTTCTGATTATTCTGGAGTGTACCAGGCATTCAACCTGCCTTTAACCCTTATTGTTTTGAAGGGAGCATGATTATCCATAATATTATTGAAGATATTTGCCAGCAGCATACCACCCTGCATCCTACTGCTGGCTTCCTTCTGAAGCTAAGCAGGGTTGGTCCTGGTCAGTCCCTGGATGGGAGACCAGATGCTGCTGGAAGTGGTGTTGGAGGCACTCTTTCCTCTGGTCTAAAAAATATCCCAATTCCCCAGTGCAGTGCTTGGGGACACTGCCCTGTGTAGGGTGTTGTCTTTCGGATGGGATGTTAAACAGGTGTCCTGACTCTCTGAGGTCATTAAAGATCCCATGGCACTTATTGTAGGGGTGTTAACCCTGGTGTCCTGACTAAATTCCCAATCTGACCTTCATACCATCATGGTCACCTAATCATCCCCAATGTACAATTGTCTCATTCATCCCCCTCCTGTAACTATTCCCCAGGTTGTTGCTGTGAATGAGAATGTGTTCTCAGTCAACTTACCTGGTAAAAAAAAAATATATCAGCAAAAAGGTTGAAAGCTAGATCAGGTTCAGATAGCTAAAATACAATCAAGGTCACTGAAATAAAAATTATGTTAAAAAAACACCTGCTCACTGAAGTTTTTAAAGTTTGTCTTTGTGATCATGAGGCTTAGATTTTTGTATCTCTAACACAAACAACTGGGCAATGGTCACTAATATCTTGGACACCAGTAGAAACATAGTAGAAACATAAGAATAGAATAAGTTGAATTTGAAGAATCTTTAGGGCTGGGCCATTTAGGCTTATTCACCAGCTGGGTTAGGTTTAGATTATTACACATCATTTAGATTGTCTGATGCCTACTTTTCCCAATCATAATTTAGGTCACACAAAATAATAACTTCTGATTTAGTAAAGAAGACAACAAACTAGTTAACTCCTCAAGTGAACAAATGTTAGCTGGACGGTAGACCCTTATAATGTTATGACCAAAAAAATCCCTAGACAAAGGTTTAAGATGGTAGCTAAAAGAAATTGGCAAGGGAAATGGATTTCAGTAAAGAGACAGAGAAAATATTTGTTATAAAATGGCCAATCCACCACCTCTACTCTTTCTGTCAACTCTAAACACATTGCAACCCTCAATATTAATAGCAGGGCAAACATTGTGATGACCATACTGGTTGACACAAGTGGACAGAGTGTGTTTGATGGCTTATAACTCCATGTTGGAATGAGATATGAGGATACAAATTTCAACCCAAGACCGTGGTCTTTCTCCTAATATTGAAACAAGTCATTTAAGATATACTGGTGCTGAGAAATACACAAAAGATTCAAATGTGTAACAACCAACCCCAGTCTCCCTTACTTTGAATGGACCATCAGATATGTTTTCCTTTTACCATGTTATGAATGAAGATATCAATAAATATCAGACATTCAGGCCAGGAAGAAGACAACATTTAATGTTAAAGTTGAAATATCTCTGCCTTCAAATGTTGTCTCTGCTTTTACAGCTGCCAAAATGTGGAGCAGCTGGCATAATGTGTATGTCAGGCCGCTGGCATGTACATGTATTTCTCAACAAACTCACACACTTTTTCTTTAGCAGGGTTTGGGGGACACTCAAGCTGGGTAGAAGACAATCTATGACACCAATCATTAATGCCTCAAGTCACCACGCTTTTCAAACATGGGCATGGTTGTGACAGGATAGAAGAACAGTGTATTTGTATTTATTATGGATCCCCATTAGCTAATGCCAAGGAAGTTCAGGATAACTCCAAGCAGTTTAGTCACCTCAACTTGCTCAATTTACACATGATTTGTTACAAGATGTATTTGAGGTTTAGGGTTTAGTGAGTGTTTTGTTCCAAATACAATGCTTTTAGTTTTAGAAATATTTCGGATTGAGTTATTCCTTGCCACCCACTCTGAAACTAACTGCAACTCTTTGTTAAGTGTTGCAGTCATTTCAGTCGCAGTAGTAGCTGACGTGTATAGTGTTGAGTCATCCACATACATAGACACTCTGGCTTTACTCAAAGCATGTCATAAGTAAAGTAAAGGCATGTCATAAGTAAAGATTACCTTTTTCAATGGGCCTAGACAGTTGCCTGGGGAATTCCTGATTCTACCTGGATTATGTTGGAGAGGCTTCCATTAAAGAAGGGAGTTGAAAGTCCGTGTTGCCCAGCAATAGCCCCAAAACATCACTGCTCTAGAGGAGATCTGCATGGAGGAATGGGCCAAAATACCAGCAACAGTGTGTGAAAAACTTGTGAAGACTTACAGAAAACGTTTGACCTCTGTCATTGCCAACAAAGGGATAAGAGCGTCTGCTAAATGACTTAAATGTAAATGTAAATAACAAAGTATTGAGATAAACTTTTGTTATTGACCAAATACTTATTTTCCACCATAATTTGCAAATAAATTCATTAAACATCCTACAATGTGATTTTCTGGATTTTTTTTTCTCATTTTGTCTGTCATAGTTGAAGTGTACCTATGATGAAAATTAAAGGCCTCTCTCATCTTTTTAAGTGGGAGAACTTGCACAATTGGTGGCTGACTAAATACTTTTTTGCCCCACTGTATATTAGGTCCAGCCTTTGGAACTTTGGTTTTCCTAGATATGGCTACTATATTGTGAACACTACATCCGATGGATCTGAATACTGCTTTCAAGCTAATTTCTGCAGCATTAGTGAAGATGTGATCAATACATGTTGATTATTTCATTACTCTGCTGTTTGTAACTACCCTGGTAGGTTGACTGATAACATGAACAGGCACTGGTTACAGTTTGAAGCTTTTTCTTGAGTGGGCAGCTTGATGAAAGCCAGTCAATATTGAAAAAGCACCTAGAAAATATACCTCTCTCTGTTGATATCACATACAATTTAAAGCATTTCACACATGTTTTCCAGATACTGACTTTTAGCACTTGGTGGTCTATATCAGCTTCCCTCTATAAATGGCTTTAGGTGAGGCAGATGAACCAGTAGTCATATTACTTCAACTGTATTTGACATGAGATCCACTCTAATCTTTACAGGAATGGGGTTCTGAATATAAAAAGCAACACCTCCACCATTGTCATTTCTATATTTTCTATAAATGTTATATCCTTGAATTGCTTCTACTGTATTGTCAAAGGTATTGTCTAATTGCGTTTCAGAGATTGTCAGAATATGATTGTCATCTGTTACTAGCAAAATATTGATTTCATGAACCTTGTTTCTTAAGCTACATATATTAACGTGGGCTAATTTTGAGCACTTTTCTTATGGGATGCTTACATGATTTTATTGCTTTACTGGGAAGTAGATGTGCTCATGTTCTTTATGTTAGTGCAGGGTGAGCTGCTCACAGTGGACTTCCTCAGGGCACACCGGCTTAGTGCTAACAGTATAAATCTGGTTCATAGGCACATGATTACTGCATACAATATCTGTAGGATCAGTAGAGGCATTCAGGGCAGTTAAAGGGACATAAATTAGGTTACTTATATTGTGTCTACTGACACCACTGGTGTAATGTACATTTGCTGAAGCATTATGACAACTCTGCGTCACAATGGTAGGGATTAGTTGAGCTGGGCTTGAGTCATTGATAAATCATTGTCTCAACGCAGCCTTATAGTGTAGTAAGGATGTGTACAGATGCCGTATCTTAATTTAGTCATCCTGTTGTTTCAGGAATTTTTCTGCATAGAATGCTTCTAAAGTTTTTAATCAATCATATTTGATTTGCCCTAACAAAAAATGTATCAAACCCTACAAAAGGTCTCTATTAATTATAATCCACATAATAATTAACTTTCTGTTGCTACAGGATTATTTTCCTACTGTAGCAAACTGGCACAAATTAAGATCCTATATCTGTACCAAGAAGATCATTGATTAACCATTATTTCAGCACATCAAATCAGACTCTACCTACTGAGTTTACGTTACTTTTCAGTTTTTTTAACCCAGGCTTACCTGTGTATTTTCTAAACCCTTGTGTAGTTTTAACATTGTGTATATTCCCCTTGCCCTAAGAGTAAAAAATGACCTGCCTTCACTAAACCCCTCAAATAAAGCAGCTTAATTGAATTTTAAACCCCAAATCTATTTTGCATGAAGAATCAACCTGTCATGCATCACAAACTTTGTGAATATCTGGGTTTTCCCTCTCCACAATGCAGAAAGACTGCATTTAATCAGTGGACACCACTCGTTTTTATTATAACACACCTGTCATAATTGTTTTCTTTACTAAAGTAGAGGTTTATTATTATTATTGCTAAAGGTATTGCATAGGTGTAAAGATTTTTTTTTCAAGCGATAGCACTTGTATAGCCTAAGAAATTAGCAGAAATGTGCAGAAAGTAGTTTGAATGCATTTTATTGAAGGAAACAATGACAGTCTTGAACTTTTTTTGCAACATAGTGATATATTCCTATATACACTGTACAATGAAGAATTCAACTACAAAATACTAGTCTTCTCCCATTTTTTTAACCATTTCCTCCACCCACAAGGTGTATAAACAACAACAATAAATTAGAATAAAATAAGATAGATACAAAACTAAAATGTGAAAAACATAAATCAATCAACTCTAATTAGCACATGTAGAACAGTATGCATGGGTGTGTGCATGGACTTTGCAAATGTATTTCTCACGTGCAGCACATAGCATTTGTTTTACAGTCCTTCTTTGGGTGGCAGAATTGGCATCTCTTCCTCTTGCCTGCCCCAGCTGCAGCCACAGGTGGATCAGGACAAGATTCAGCCCCCTGAACAGCTTTCACAAGCGTTGCAGAGGCTACTGTGCGGGGGAGGCGCTCCCTTCTTTGAATGTGTGGAGTTACATGTGTCTTTCCCAGCTGCTGCAGGAACACCCTCCTCTTGTTCTGCTTATCAGGCATCCAGGTAGGGTTGATCTTATTATCACGAAGGCATTGTATGAGGAAACATCAATGATGTTATGGAAGATGACCAGGGGCCAGCGGGCAGTCATCCTCCTGCAGCTGTAAGTTCCAATCACTTTGTCCAGGTTGTCCACACCTCCTTTGTTGTGGTTGTAGTCCAGGATGATGGCTGGCTTCCTGTCCTCACGATTACTGATCTCAGCCGTTTTCTGCGGTGTGCTCAGGTGGACCACATTCTTGTTCCTCTTTGGGAGGTAAAAAACTATAGTGGTGGTGGGGGTGAAGCCAAACTTTGATGAGAAGGCCTCTCTCCCCCTTGTTGCGAGGAGTGCAGGGGGAGCTCAGGCTTGTTCTTTCTAACTGTGCCAACCATGCTGATCTTCCTCTACAGGAGCTCCTGGCTGAGTTCAATCAGTAGCACACATCATCTCAATTCCTCATTGTGTGTGTGTGTGTGTGTGTGCGTGCGTGCGTAAATTATTTTATAACTGCCGGGTCAAAAATGACCCTAAGACAATATTTGTACTCTGGTGGTATACAGATTTCATGAAAATATTGACAAAGGTAATGTTTCACTTTTTCTAATGTTGGGGTCACTCTAGGAAAAGTAATCAAATTTCAAGTTGAAAAAATATAATTTAGGGGGTTTAAACATAGTGGCGGGTCATTTTTTACACGTACGACAACACAATGGTTAAGCACTCAGGAGAAGTCAGCACCTGAGTGATTTTTTAAAGCTCTGTTCTCTTTAGCCCTTTCAGAGGAAAGCATTACAGTGGAGTGAAAGACCAGACATTATTGAGTTTGTAATACAATGTTCTCTCAGGGACGGAAGCTCTATTTAATTCCATCATGATCTTTTTCCTAGTGTAAGGGCTATAATAGAATACCAACACCTCGGTCACAAAATTCAACCACAATCTGATTGAGTGGTAGGGCCAAACAAATTGCCACACAGCCTACAAAAATTGATTCTGTGGTGTAGAACCACTTTACTACTGCCATTGTTGACCGGTTTCAATAGGTCTGCCATATGTGCTAGGAAAAAATGTCATTATTTCCAAACACAGAGGAGTAATCCTCTACAACAGTGGTTCCCAACATTTTTCGCTTACAGTACCACCAATTGAATTTTGCTCTGCCTAGAGTACTCCTGAAGTACCCCCTCATGTGCATTTTACCAGTTGGCCTCAAGTATATAGGCCAAGTACCCCTGGTTGGGAACCACTGCTCTACAAACTCCTCCACATTATACCTTGACTGTATTGCATATGAAATAGTTGTTTTATAAATATGTGTAGGGCTCCCTTGTGAAAGAGACCTAATATATACAGTACCAGTCAAAAGTTTGGACACACCAACTCATTCCAGCATTTTTCTTTATTTTTACTATTTTCTACATTGTAGAATAATAGTGAAGACATAAACTATGAAATAACACATATGGAATCATGTAGCAACCAAAAAAGGGTTAAACAAATCAAAATATATTTGATTTTTGACAGAGTAGCCACCCTTTGCCTTGATGACAGCTTTGCACACTCTTGGCATTCTCTCATTCAGCTTCACCTGGAACAATTTTCCAACAGTCTTGAAGGAGTTTTTGAGCACTAGTTGGCTGCTTTTCCTTCACTCTGCTGTCCAACGCATCCCAAACCATCTCAATTAGGTTGAGGTCAGGTGTTTGTGGAGGCCAGGTCATCTGATGCAGCACTCCTTCTAGGTCAAATAGCCCTTACACAGCCAGGGGGTGTGTTGGGTCATTGTCCAGTTGAAAAACAAATGATAGTGCAACTAGAGAACATTACCAACCCCTACGCTCCATATATTCCGCTGGCTGCCCCACCACCACAGAAAGCACTGAGCTAGGTTGAAACACCTGCATTTTGAAGCTGTCTTACTCAAGAAAACAAAAGAGAGACCATGTTTATATGCGGCTTTATTGACTCAAATAACATTTTGCATTTTTACATTGTTTGCAAACTGATATGTGATATCTGCCGAACTTGCCCTGAAAGAGGGGTCGCCACTGGTTATGACATGGTTAAGTAAAGTGTTACCTGTCAACATAAGTGAGCCAGATAACAATAAAAGGACTTGGTTCTGACATTGATCTTCATTATAAAGATGGACTGAGTTTCCCATATCTCTGTCTGCTACATTCACCCCCCAATCACACTCCCCATTGACACCAGCAGTTGATCTGAGCGCAACTGTAGATCCAAGTCCACGTGCACAATTGTAAAGAACGTTACGCTGCTTGCTTTGCGAGGACCACTTCCCCATGATCTGGCACCTACAGTAACTGGCTCGAATTTGGGACATCTGCCTTGCAAACACGTGATATCCCTCCTGAAGCTTTTCAACCCATCACGCCACCAAAAATGCATTATTTAGTGGTGCAATCAGCGATATTTCAGGCTGAGGATTGAGTTTCACAGATCCCCATCTACTACACTAACAGTGGTAAGTCGCTCCACTACAAATAATTAAACACCAAAAAGAGAAACTAGACCTAACCGTTGTGTAGTAATTTTTAACTTTAAAATCAATGAGACATCTTTTCATTGCTGTTTTTAATATGTTAATTAATAAGGATTAGCTCTTAGTATCATACACAGATGGTGGAATCAGCCCAAACTTCAGTGGAATATGGGCTGTCCAGCCATTTTTGGAATGGTGAAGTTATGGCATGTAGTGGCATTTTCTTTACATGGCAATTTCCAACCGTCCACTAAGGACAACATGTTACCATCTAGTCGAGCCAGGGCATTGGGGAGGGGTTTGGGGTTAAACTTAAATCATGAGTTACAGCTCCTAGCATCGCAGGTTCAATCCCAATGCTTGGCTCTGTTTTAAGCCTATCCCAAACTTTATCCCTAACCATAACCTCTCTGAATGAATGCCTAACCTTAAGTTTAACCCATCCCACTCGGAATTAACACCTAAACTTAAGTTTTGATTTCAGTTTTGCACAGTTTGACTGACAACTAACAGACAGCAAAATACTCCATAACTAAAAGGGCAACACACTCCATAATCTCTGTTGCCTGCAGTTTTGGCAAATGTATCAATTTGCATTGGGTCGGATAGATTTTTGGGCAACATCTTGTTGCAATTTCTCTCAGTCTAAATTAATTCTGTATTGATCAAAATTATGGGATTTGGCCAGACAATGTGTTAACGTTTGGTTTGGGTGGTATACCATATTACCATATGTCGGGGTATTTGTAAATAGCCACGGGATGGTTTTTCCAATAAAACTATTTATTTTAAGGTTTTCAAGACATTTTCATATTTGGAGCTACTTTTTAAGTAAATACCTGCAGTAAACTTGTGCAATACTTTAGGAGATAAAGCAGATCGTTCTCCATTTAACTTTGAACATTATTTTAACTGTCACGCCCTGACCGTAGAGAGCTGTTTATGTCTCTATTTTGGTTTGGTCAGGGTGTGATTTGGGTGGGCATTCTATGTTCTTTTTTCTATGTTTTGTATTTCTTTGTTTTGCCCGGTTATGGTTCTCAATCAGGGACAGCTGACTATCGTTGTCTCTGATTGGGAACCATACTTAGGTAGCTTTTCCCCACTGATGCTTTGTGGGTAGCTATTTTCTGTTTAGTGTTTTCTGCACCTGACAGGACTGATTCCGTTTCGTTTTGCACTTTGTTCTTTTTGTTCTAGTGTTCAGTTTAAATAAAAGTCATGAACACTTACCACGCTGCGCTTTGGTCCGATTCTTCCTCATCCGACGACGACACCCGTTACATTAACTTATGAAGCATACCAGAGTTCCCCAGAACAGTTGAGCCAGCCACGTGTTTGTTTGTAAATAACATAACGGAAGAAGGCAGGTCAGTCCAGCTGGGGTCGCGTTTTATAATGAAAGTTAAGTTTTTTTTTGTTGCTTTAATAGAGTGATCAGGAACGTGCATCTATAGTTTTCTTTCACACAAAATACTTTAGGGCAACACATTCGGCAGAACATTTTAATCAGATGACAACAGAAGTGCAACACAATTTGGCTGACAGCCACACAAGTAAATGAGCGTACATTGAAAAAGTAAAAGGTAGTTTTTGTAAAACCGATGCATGGCCATCATATTTCTAATGTTAATCATATTAAGAATGTAGCCAGCTTCATTTGCTAATGTTTTTCTTAAAGTTAATTTAGCATTTTACTGGAGAAAAATTGTCTGGATTGACCGAGAAAGTGTACCGGTGTCAATGTTCTAGGGGAATGGAATAAGGCGGAGTCAGGCGCAGGACACAGGTATGAGTAAAGCCACGATATTTACTCAAATTCAACAATAATCCAACAAGGATGAACATAAACAATCCAGATCACGTACACGGAATCACTTGACAAAAACAATCATGCACAAAACAACAGGGGAAGCCAGAGGGTTAAATAAGGAACGCTGATTATGGAATGGAAACCAGGTGAGTATAATGAAGACAAAACGAAAATGAAACATGGATCGGTGGTGACGAGAAAGCCGGTGACGTCGACCGCCGAACGCCGCCCGAACAAGGAGAGGGACCAACTTCGGCAGAAGTCTTGACAACCGGAGAAACGTAGCTACACATCAGTCAGAGACCTGTCTGCTAGTTGCCGGTTTCTGGTCCTTTATTAATCTGGATTGGATTAAATAAATGCAATACAATGAATGGTGAACTTCTCAATGCTGCACACAGTGCATACATCTCCTCAATAGAATCAATGGATCTAGAAAATGTATTTGAAATAATACCATTACTCCAAAGTAATTAAGCTCTGCATTGTACAAATAAATATATTTGTGTTTTGTACACTTCACATTACAAAAGACCACCGGCTGTACTATAAACAGTAACAAACTAGCCACAACTAAATGCAATACACATTACAATACCACTGTAGACCTACATACTTGGACTGGATTAAATAAATGCAATACAATGAGGGGTAGTTTCTCAATGCTGCACACAGTGCACACAAGGGAAGCTATGTTGCAGACAGTCTGCTAGCATGTACTGTAGCTAGATAGCCTAATATTGCACCACGCGGTAGAAGACTCTTTCAGCAGAATTATATTTAATCCCAAAAGTTTAGCTAGCAACACAACAATGTTAGAATACAGTGGCTTGCAAAAGTATTCACCCCCTTGGCATTTTTCCATGTTGCCTTCCAACCTGGAATTAAAGTCGATTTTTGGGGGGGGGGTTTGCATCATTTGATTTACACAACATGCCTACCGCTTTGAAGATGTAAAATATTTTTTCATGTGAAACAAACAAGAAATAAGACAAAAAAACTGAAAACTTGAGCGTTCATAACTATTCACCTCCCCCAAAGTCAATACTTTGTAGAGCAACCTTTTGCAGAAATTACAGCTGCAAGTCTCCTGGGTTAGGTTTCTATAAGCTTGGCACATCTAGCCACTGGGATTTTTGCCATTCTTCAAGGCAAAACTGCTCCAGCTCCTTCAAGTTGGATGGGTTCCGCTGGTGTACAGCAATCTTTAAGTCATACCACAGATTCTCAATTGGATTGAGGTCTGTGTTTTGACTAGGCCATTCCAAAACATTTAAATGTTTCCCCTTAAACCACTCAAGTGTTGCTTTAGCAGTATGCTTAGGGTCATTGTCCTGCTGGAAGGTGAACCTCCGTCCCAGTCTCAAATCTCTGGAAGACTGAAACAGGTTTCCCTCAAGAATTTCCCTGTATTTAGCGCCATCCATCATTCCTTCAATTCTGACCAGTTTCCTAGTCCCTGCCAATGAAAAACATCCCCACAGCATGATGCTGCCACCACCATGCTTCACTGTGGGGATCGTGTTCTCGGGGTGATGAAAGGTGTTGGGTTTGCACCAGACATAGCGTTTTCCTTGATGGCCAAAAAGCTACATTTTAGTCTCATCTGACCCAGAGTACCTTCTTCCATATGTTTGGGGAGTCTCCCACATGCCTTTTGGCAAACACCAAACATCTTTGCTTATTTCTTTCTTGAAGCAATGGCTTTTTTCTTGCCACTCTTCCATAAAGCCCAGCTCTGTGGAGTGTACGGCTTAAAGTGGTCCTATTGTCAGATACTCCAATCTCCGCTGTGGAGCTTTGCAGCTCCTTCAGGGTTATCTTTGGTCTCTTTGTTGCCTCTGATCAATGCCCTCCTTGCCTGGTCTGTGAGTTTTGGTGGGCGGCCCTCTCTTGGCAGGTTTGTTGTGGTGCCATATTCTTTCAATTTTTTATAATGGATTTAATGGTGCTCCGTGGGATGTTCAAAGTTTCTGATATTTTTTTATAACCCAATCCTGATCTGTACTTCTCCACAACTTTGCCCCTGACCTGTTTGGAGAGCTCCTTGGTCTTCATGGTGCTGCTTGCTTGGTGGTGCCCCTTGCTTAGTGGTATTGCAGACTCTGGGGCCTTTCAGAACAGGCGTATATATACTGAGATCATGTGACAGATCATGTGACACTTAGATTGCACACAGGTGGACTTTATTTAACTAATTATTTGACATCTGGAGGTATTTGGTTGCACCAGATCTTATTTAGGGGCTTCATAGCATATGTATTTGCTTCAAACTCCCGCAGCTGACTTGAAGATACTGCAGGCCAGAGCACTATACCAAAAAGCAATCGATACACTCACAATCCATGGATTATGGTAAATAAAAAACAAATTAAAGGATTTAGATTAAATATATATAAGACAATATTAATACTCGTTACATAGGCATTATGCAATCTTTGGTTAGCAATAACTTTGAGTTAACAGAATCTAGCTGTAGGCCTACAATAAAATCTATCATTTCAGTCATCTTTGAAGTACAAGAGTCAAACATAATCACTGTGTGCAAAGATGTCTTCATAACATTCAACATACGGAAATCAGTAACTACTTCAAAAAGACAAAATATAATTACAACCACAAATTAAATAATGAATAGAATAGAATTATCTTTTCACAGTGTGAATACTACAAGGTTAAACGCCTCTAGTCTAAATTCCCTGATGGCAGAGAATAGATGAAAAGCAACCTGACATTTAAAATATTCTCCCGCCCAGAATGAAACATCCATACTTGAGTGACTTGTGATCTTATAAACTTCAAATGTTGTTTTTTCTGTCAGTACCACAACCACTTAAAACATTTACCTTCTTATGCATTGCTTTACTTCTCTTTTACTGAGATAATTTGTGAATCAAAATTATTCCCTGATGATTCACTTTGATTCACTCTGAAACATTGATGTTTCAGAGTCATGTAAAATCATTCTTGAACTCTCCAAACTTTCCAAATGTAGTGGTCCCACATGACCTTTTGTGAGTGTATGAAAGATTCTCCCTACTGCTAGAGCCATGCTGGTCTATATATTGGTTTATCACAGCGTGAGAGTGTGGGTGGGTTGATGTACAGTAAGTGGTGTGGCAGGAGAAAGCTGATTGATCTACTGCTTGGTGCTGGCAGAGGAGACATGGTGTTTTCTAAATGACCAGGTCATCACCAGGTCCTCAACAAACAGAACATTGACCCATTCAGCAAAGGTCTTAATCATGGCTGACCAACCTGTTCTCAGAGCATTTCGTATTATTCTGTACGTAAACCAGCGACACACCATTCAGTATGATATGTTATGTTTTGTATGGTATGTATTAATTTGTGGATGTCCATCATCCATTTTGTACGATATGTTACGAATTGCAATATGTACAATATGTTACGATTTGCAAAACGTATTAGGTATTAAACGTATTTAACCTCCCCACGTCTACCTTTGACTCATTCCTCTCTGCCTCCTTCTTTCCACTCCTCTCCTCTTTTGACCTCACCCTCTCACCTTCCCCCCCTACTCACAAGGCAGGCAATACGCTTGACCTCATCTTTACTAGATGCTGTTCTTCCACTAATCTCATTGCAACTCCCCTCCAAGTCTCCGACCACTACCTTGTATCCTTTTCCCTCTCGCTCTCATCCAACACTTCCCACACTGCCCCTACTCGGATGGTATCGCGCCGTCCCAACCTTCGCTCTCTCTCCCCCGCTACTCTCTCCTCTTCCATCCTATCATCTCTTCCCTCTGCTCAAACCTTCTCCAACCTATCTCCTGATTCTGCCTCCTCAACCCTCCTCTCCTCCCTTTCTGCATCCTTTGACTCTCTATGTCCCCTATCCTCCAGGCCGGCTCGGTCCTCCCCTCCTGCTCCGTGGCTCGACGACTCATTGCGAGCTCACAGAACAGGGCTCCGGGCAGCCGAGCGGAAATGGAGGAAAACTCGCCTCCCTGCGGACCTGGCATCCTTTCACTCCCTCCTCTCTACATTCTCCTCTTCTGTCTCTGCTGCTAAAGCCAATTTCTACCACTCTAAATTCCAAGCATCTGCCTCTAACCCTAGGAAGCTCTTTGCCACCTTCTCCTCCCTCCTGAATCCTCCTCCCCCTCCTCCCCCCTCCTCCCTCTCTGCTGATGACTTCGTCAACCATTTTGAAAAGAAGGTTGACGACATCCGATCCTCGTTTGCTAAGTCAAACGACACCGCTGGTTCTGCTCACACTGCCCTACCCTGTGCTTTGACCTCTTTCTCCCCTCTCTCTCCAGATGAAATCTCGCGTCTTGTGACGGCCGGCCGCCCAACAACCTGCCCGCTTGACCCTATCCCCTCCTCTCTTCTCCAGACCATTTCCGGAGATCTTCTCCCTTACCTCACCTCGCTCATCAACTCATCCTTGACCGCTGGCTACGTCCCTTCCGTCTTCAAGAGAGCGAGAGTTGCACCCCTTCTGAAAAAACCTACACTCGATCCCTCCGATGTCAACAACTACAGACCAGTATCCCTTCTTTCTTTTCTCTCCAAAACTCTTGAACGTGCCGTCCTTGGCCAGCTCTCCTGCTATCTCTCTCAGAATGACCTTCTTGATCCAAATCAGTCAGGTTTCAAGACTAGTCATTCAACTGAGACTGCTCTTCTCTGTGTCACGGAGGCGCTCCGCACTGCTAAAGCTAACTCTCTCTCCTCTGCTCTCATCCTTCTAGACCTATCGGCTGCCTTTGATACTGTGAACCATCAGATCCTCCTCTCCACCCTCTCCGAGCTGGGCATCTCCGGCGCGGCCCACGCTTGGATTGCGTCCTACCTGACAGGTCGCTCCTACCAGGTGGCGTGGCGAGAATCTGTCTCCGCACCACGTGCTCTCACCACTGGTGTCCCCCAGGGCTCTGTTCTAGGCCCTCTCCTATTCTCGCTATACACCAAGTCACTTGGCTCTGTCATATCCTCACATGGTCTCTCCTATCATTGCTATGCAGACGACACACAATTAATCTTCTCCTTTCCCCCCTCTGATAACCAGGTGGTGAATCGCATCTCTGCATGTCTGGCAGACATATCAGTGTGGATGACGGATCACCACCTCAAGCTGAACCTCGGCAAGACGGAGCTGCTCTTCCTCCCGGGGAAGGACTGCCCGTTCCATGATCTCGCCATCACGGTTGACAACTCCATTGTGTCCTCCTCCCAGAGTGCTAAGAACCTTGGCGTGATCCTGGACAACACCCTGTCGTTCTCAACTAACATCAAGGCGGTGACCCGTTCCTGTAGGTTCATGCTCTACAACATTCGCAGAGTACGACCCTGCCTCACGCAGGAAGCGGCGCAGGTCCTAATCCAGGCACTTGTCATCTCCCGTCTGGATTACTGCAACTCGCTGTTGGCTGGGCTCCCTGCCTGTGCCATTAAACCCCTACAACTCATCCAGAACGCCGCAGCCCGTCTGGTGTTCAACTTTCCCAAGTTCTCTCACGTCACCCCGCTCCTCCGCTCTCTCCACTGGCTTCCAGTTGAAGCTCGCATCCGCTACAAGACCATGGTGCTTGCCTACGGAGCTGTGAGGGGAACGGCACCCCCGTACCTTCAGGCTCTGATCAGGCCCTACACCCAAACAAGGGCACTGCGTTCATCCACCTCTGGCCTGCTCGCCTCCCTACCTCTGAGGAAGTACAGTTCCCGCTCAGCCCAGTCAAAACTGTTCGCTGCTCTGGCACCCCAATGGTGGAACAAACTCCCTCACGACGCCAGGTCAGCGGAGTCAATCACCACCTTCCGGAGACACCTGAAACCCCACCTCTTTAAGGAATACCTAGGATAGGATAAAGTAATCCTTCTAAACCCCCCCCCCTTAAAAGAGTTAGATGCACTATTGTAAAGTGGTTGTTCCACTGGATATCATAAGGTGAATGCACCAATTTGTAAGTCGCTCTGGATAAGAGCGTCTGCTAAATGACTTAAATGTAATGTAAATGTAATGTAAATGTATTATATGTTACGAATTACAATTTGTTGTGGCTAACATTGGCTAGGTGGCTAACGTTAGGTAACTTGCTAATGTTAGCTAGGCAAGGGGTTAGTGTTAAGGTTAGGAGTTGGGTTAAAGGGTTAAGGTTAGGGGAAGGGTTGGCTAACATGCTAAGTAGTTGCAAAGTAGCTATACTTTTATGGCTGCATGTCCTGCACCAGCATCCCATGTTCTCTCCCAGCATCATGGTTTGAACAAGGTGCTTAATTCCTGCTCATTTAATACAATACAGTACAGTACTACAGTCCACACTCAAAAAGATTAGCCTACTGGAGTTAATTTAATTTATTTTCTCAAAAGAGCATAGCTACATCAATGGGCTTTTATGTTTTTATGTAGTGCGTAATGTGCGTTAGCCTATATATCATAGGCTATGTATTGGATAAGGGAACAATTATTTCGGCTTTTTTGGGCTTGGCCTCATAAAATGTATTTAATGTAGGGCTCATAAAACATATTTAATGTAAGGCTTATCAGGCTCAGGTAGCATGAGGTTTGAATTTTTATGCCGATCAAAGCTCTAGTCAAATCCAGACGTATTTATATGCGTTTGAATGACACTTCCAGTTTTCTTTGGGAAATACCAGGTTACCCGGGAGAAAAGTGATTTGTTCTCTGAATGGAACATTGCTGACAAAATCTATGACTGATTTTGTCTGTCAAACAGTAAGGGCTACTGCTTATTTTTTTAATAGGAATAAATAGGCTCAAACACAAAGACCTCGTTGTTAGTAGCCTAAAGTCAAATTAAAATGGAGACTGTTTAAATGATTTAGGCCCTTTCGAATTAGCCTTCTTTTAGCACCATACGCTTTCCATCTCCCCGGCTGCCACTTCATAGTAATGTATGTTATGTAAATTACTCGAATATGGCTTATTGTGAGATCAATAACTGATAAATAGCTTCATTATGGGCAACAAAACATACTGGTTTTATTCAAATTAATTATAGCGTAGCAAGCTTTTTATTTATTTTTTATTTAACCTTTATTTAACTAGGCAAGTCAGTTAAGAACAAATTTCTATTTACAATGACGGCCTACCCCAGCCAAACCTGGACGACACTGGGCCAATTGTGCGCCGCCCTATGGGACTCCCAATCACGGACCGATGTAATACAGCCTCGATTCGAACCAGGTACTGCAGTGACATCTCTTGCACTGAGGTGCAGTGTCTTAGACCTCCGGTCTCCTTCTCATCTCAAACTGAACAGGACATAAGTAGGCCTAGTCCACACGCACAGATATTGCATTTTTTTTTTTTACAAATGGACTCGCCTCCTATAGTGCCACTGTACACAGTACAGTCATTGGATAGGCACTACATAACAGTTCACATCAGCAAAAGCAGGGCGGGTCAGGGCTCATAATTGGGAATGCCTCTCCATTGCAGTGTAATGCAATGTAGCCTAGGTTTGTATACACACCATCCCAGCAGTGCAAAAACTCAGGAATCAAAACTTTGCCGTGAGCGTCTCCGAGCATGCTCTTCATATAGCCTATAATATAGGCTATGGATAATTTTATTGAGACCACATTACGTACACTTATATTGAGTGCCCAGCAGAGAATCAAGGATGGGGGGCATCATCGGGCACACATGAGATACTTAAATAAGCCACTGATTCTCAAACCCTGAGTAATATGACATGTAATCGATTACAAATTACATGACCCTCCCCTGGACAAAATAAATAAATACTAAACCCTCCCCCTGACTTAAATTGAAAAAGCAGGACCCTCCTCCGGGTAACTATTGTATAAATGTATATATTTCCATAATTATCTCATAATGTAGGTAACCTACACGTATCTGTGAGGTGTTGGCTAGAGCGCACGTGCCAAGACCAGAGCGTGCACATTTGCTATATAAAGCAACAGTTTTTGTGACAAAACCATCAGCAGAGTTGAATGCGATGGAAACCCATTTAACTTGTATTTTTTATTTGGCACATTGGAATTTAACCGCAAACATTATTGTCATGTGCACTACGTCATCACGTACAGACTTTTTCCCCCAATAAGTCAGTTTGATGGAAACACATCTCTGGTGGAAAAAGGTGCTTATTAGTTCATGCACATTTTTGAATATTCACTTGAAATTGGATGGAAACCTAGCTAGTGATACATATAATTGAGTTTAGCATTTTCTCTAAATTTTCCCTGACCAGGATTACTCACAGAAGGAGAGGACTATGGCCGAGGCACTTGAGGACCTGAAGGCTCATTTCTACTGTGAGCTGTGTGACAAGCAGTACTACAAGCATCAGGAGTTTGACAACCACATCAACTCTTACGACCATGCTCACAAACAGGTATGGTGCACCTAATACCTCCTACCATGCAATTCATTCAGACTAGTTACATTTCAACGTTGCCAAATGCAAAAAAAATCTAATCTACGAAGGACAAAGAAAACACTGTCAAAATAGCAATCTCCAACAAAACGGCATATTTGATTTCAAAGTACATATCAAAAGAATGAGGGGATAAAAAGGTGTTTGTTCTACCATGCTACAGTATTTGCATGACTTGCTTAACCTGAGAAAAATATTTGACCTGTGCCCTGAATGAGCATATCCCCCATTTACTACAGTGTACACATTTATATCCCCCGTTACCTACAGCAGCTTTTCTCAAACCCTGTCCTGGGGACCCCAAGGGGTGCATGTTTTGGTTTTTGCCCTAGCACTACACAGCTGATTCAAATGATGAACTCATCGTCAAGCTTTGATTATTTGAATCAGCTGTGTAGTGCTAGGGCAAAAAACGAAATGTGCATCCCTTGGGGTACCCAGGACCGAGTTTGGGAAACACTGAACTACAGTGAACACATTATTCCACTAAAGGGGATTCTTGTTCATGCCTTCAACAAAGTTTGTGGTCATTTGAAGCTCAGTTGGTAGAGCATGGCACTTGAAATGCCAGGGAAGTGGGTTTGAATCCCTGTGGGATGCAGAAACTGGCAGAGAACGTTTCTGTGCAACAATGTCTCTGGAAAACGTCCACATTATTTCAAGGATTAGCCGTTTCGATAACCGAGACACCAGACCAGCTCGGCGGCAGAGAGACAAGCTAACTGCAATCAAGTCAGTGTGGGACAAGTGGGTGGACCGCCTTCCACGGTTTTACAACCATGGGCCAACGTTACTGTTGATGAGCAGTTTATGCCATTTTGGGGCCGCTGCCCCTTCAGGCAGGACATACCGTCTAAACCCGCAAAATATGGAATCAAGCCCGCAAAATATGGAATCAAGATCTAGGCTGCCTGTGATGATGCTTCATCATATGCGTGGAACTTGCAAGTGTACAGTTGAAGTTGGAAGTTTACAGTTGGAGTCATTAAAACTCGTTTTTCAACCACTCCACAAATTTCTTGTTAAAAAACCATAGTTTTGGCAAGTCAGTTAGGACATCTACTTTGTGCATGACAAGTAATTTTTACAACAATTGTTTCCAGACAGATAATTTCACTTATAATTCACTGTATCACAATTCCAGTGGGTCAGAAGGTTACATACACTAAGTTGACTCTGCCTTGAAACAACATGGAAAATTCCAGAAAATTATGTAATGGCTTTAGTAGCTTCTGATAGGCTAATTTGAGTCAATTGGAGGTGTACCTGTGGATGTATTTCAAAGCCTACCTTCAAACTCAGTGCCTCTTTGCTTGACATCATGGGAAAATCAAAAGAAATCAGCAAAGACTGATTAGACCTCTACAAGTCTGGTTCATCCTTGGGAGCAATTTCCAAATGCCTGAAGGTATCCCATTCATCTGTACAAACAATAGTACGCAAGTATTAACACCATGGGACCACTCAGCCGTCATACCGCTCAGGAGGGAGACACGTTCTGTCTCCTAGAGATGAATTTATTTGGTGCGAGAAGTGCAAATCAATCCCAGAACAACAGCAAAGGACCTTGTGAAGAAGCTGGAGGGAAGAGGTACAAAAGTATCTATATCCACAGTAAAACGAGTCCTATATCGACATAACCTGAAAGGCCACTCAGCAAGGAAGAAGCCACTGCTCCAAAACCGCCATGAAAAAGCCAGACTACAGTTTGCAACTGCACATGGGGACAAAGATCCTACTTTTCGTACAAAATCGTACAGAAATATAACTGTTTGGCCATAATGACCATCGTTATGTTTGGAGGAAAAAGGGGGGCGCTTGCAAGCCGAAGAACACCATCCCAACCGTGAAGCACGGGGGTGGCAGCATCATGTTGTGGGGGTGCTTTGCAGCAGGAGAGACTGGTGCACTTTACAAAATAGATGGCATCATGAGATAGAAAGATTATGTGGATATTTTGAAGCAACATCTCAAGACATCAGTCAGGAAGTTAAAGCTTGGTCGCAAATGGGTCTTCCAAATGGACATTGACCCCAAGCATACTTCCAAAGTTGTGGCAAAATGGCTTAAGGACAACAAAGTCATGGTATTGGAGTGGCCATCACAAAGCCCTGACCTCAATCCTAGAGAAAATGTATGGACATAACTAAAAAACCATGTGTTAGCAAGGAGACCTACAACCCTGACTCAGTTACACAAGCTCTGTCAGGAGGAATGGGTCAAAATTCACCCAAATTATTGTGGGAAGCACGTGGAAGGCTACCCGAATCGTTTGACCCAAGTTAATCTTGCCACCGTGTCAGATTTCAAAAAGGCTTTACGGCGAAAGCAAACCATGCGATTATCTGAGGACAACACCCCATCAATCAAACACATGACAATGGCATTTCAACTCGCCAGGCGCGACACAAAACTAACAAAACTCAACAAAAAAAACTATATAATTCATGCCTAACCTTTGAAGATCTTCTTCTGTTGGCACTCCAATATGTTCCATAAAATTCATAAATGGTCCTTTTGTTCAATAAACTCCATCGTTATATCTCCAAAATGTCAATTTATTTGGCGCGTTTGATTCAGAAAAACACCGGTTCCAACTCGCGCAACATGACTACAGAATATCTAATAAGTTACCTGTAATCTTTGTCCAAAAATTTCAAACAACTTTCCTAATCCAACTTTAGGTATTTTTTTACGTAAATAATCAATCAAATTTAAGACGGGATAAGCTGCGTTCAATAGCGGATAAAAACAAAGTGGAGCGAGCTTTCAGGTCGCGCGCCCCAACCACAACAGTACACTTGGCTATCCACCCAGATAGGAAATGGCTACTTCTTAATTTCTCAAAGGAAAAACATCAACCAATTTCTAAAGACTGTTGACATCTAGTGGAAGCAATAGGAACTGCAAGAAGGTGCCTTAGAAATCTAGATCCACATAGAAATCCCATTGAAACCACTGTCACCTCAACAACAAAAATCCTGGATGGTTTGTCCTCGGGGTTTCGCCTGCCTAATAGGTTCTGTTATACTCAAAGACATCATCTTAACAGTTTTAGAAACTTTAGAGTGTGGTCTATCCACAACGACAAATGATATGCATAACTTGGCTTCTGGGCCTGAGTAGCAGGCAGTTTACTTTGGGCACGCTTTTCATCCGGACGTGAAAATACCGCCCACTAGCCCGAAGAGGTTAACAAGAAGTTAAGCTGTATTTTGGTGGATTGCACTTGTGATTGTATGAAAGTTAAATATTTCTAATAATCTTTTTTGAATTTCGCGCTCTGCAATTTCACCGGAAGTTGTCGAAACGTTCCGCTAGCGGAACCCCTAGCAGTAAAAGGTTAAACAATTTAAAAGCAATGCTACCAAATACTAATTGAGTGTATGTACACTTCTGACCCACTGTGAATGTGATGAAAGAAATAAAAGCTGAAATAAATCATTCTCTCTACTCTTATTCTGACATGTCACATTCCTAAAATAAAGTGGTGATCCTAAATGACCTAAGACAGGGAATTTTTACTAGGATTAAATGTCAGGAATTGTGAGAAAAAAAAAGTTTAAATGTATTTGGCTAAGGTGTATGTAAACTTCTGACTTCAACTGTATATGGGGAAGCCAGATGGAGGAGCCCCTGAGAAGATCCAAGGGATGCAGGTTGTCCTTGGACGTGACACAGTGACTACGTGGCCACAACATCACATGCAATAACTTTTTAACTTCGCACAAGCTGGGCCAAGAGTTCCTCAAGAGGAAGCTGACGATGGTAGGAACAGTACGAAAAAACAAGCCAGAACTCCCACCTCAGCTGTTGAATACAGCTATCAATTCCTGTAAGTTTGTTTTCACGGCCGACACGTCCCTAGACAAAAATATGGCACTCATGAGTACACTGCATAGGGATGGGAGAGTCTGTGGCCAGGAACATTAAAAAACAGAAATCATAATGGATTACAATGCCACAAAAGGAGTGGTGGGCAGTTTAGACAAGCTGGTGACTGGCTACAGCTGCAAAAGAAGAACCCTACGCTGGCCACTTGTGATATTCATCTTGGACATCTTGGCATACAGCACGTTTGTCATCTGGATGGCATTGAACCCAGATTGGAACAGAGGGAAGCTCCAGAGGAGACGGTTCTTTCTCAAGGAGCTGGGCAAGACATTGGTAAGACCTCAAATCCAGAGGAGGCAACATATCCCAAGGACCCCAGCTTCTGCTGCCATCGTGAGGAGGATGCTGGTTCCCCGTCCACCTGACCCACAGAACCAACAACTCTAGTACCGGAAGTAAGTGTGAATGATGTTGTTGCATGTGTGTGTGTCTGTCTCTCCTAACTTGGCCTGCTGTAACTATATATGTGAGTGAGATGTTAGTAAAATTCCTGAACTAAGTGTTTTCATCATTCTAGATTGCAGCCGGTAGCAACAAGAAGAAGCGCTGTGATATGTCTTTACCCAAGAAGGACAGGAATACACAGTACACATGCATCAAGGGCAAGAAACACATTTGCAACACACAGACAGTAAAACTCTGTCCCTCGTGTGGTGTGTAGACCGGCCTTAATTTGTGTTCAATGGGGTTCATTTATCATTTCCGTAAAATACTGTGCGTAAAATGTGTCCTTCCAATTTGTTCAGGTCAAAGCAATAAACATCAATAGTGATGAAAACCTTGTTTCATTTATATTTGTTCAAGATAAACATGATTTATTCCACCCATGTCTTGATTTTGTTTGCAAAAATCTTTTTTTATTTTTTACAAATAGCTCTTTTATTGATAAATGTGATCTAGCAGAGGTAAATAGCAAATATAAAAGAAGGATTTTTAAGTCTTGAGACATGGACTGTGTATATATGCCATTTGAAGGGTGAATGGGCAAAACATACGATTTAAGTGCCTTTCAATGGGCTATGGTAGTAGGTGCCAGGCTGCTGGGTTTTTCACACTCAACAGTTTCCTGTGTGTATCAAGAATGGTCCACCACCCAAAAGACATCCAGCCAACTTGACACAACTGTGGAAGAATTGGCGTCAACATGAGCCAGCATCCCTGTGGAACGCTTTTGACACCTTGTTAGAATCCCTGACAAATTGAGTCTGTTCTCAGAGCAAAATAGGGTGCAAATCAATATTAGGAAGGTTTTCCTAATGTTTTGTACACTCCGTGTATATTAAGGTTTTTGAGGTTTGATCAAATGTGACCAGATATCTCTATGAAAAGTCACATTTAAGTGGTTCACTAAATGTTTTATTTGATAAAAGACTCAGAGCTTCAAAATGGTACATACACTGTAGTTGGAGGAAACATGGGAAAGTAATGCTGCTTTGAAAGTTGATAAACTTGATATCCCACTTAGGAGACAAGCAGAAAATACCCTTGAAAGATTTTGATGAGGTTTTCACACTTGCTAAATAGATTTTCTTTGTTTACTCCCATTCAGCATTGTTCACAACATCTTAAGCATTAGTCCCACCCATCTCTTTAAGAATTCACATGCAAATGCATGACCAACTGTTACCGTGGTCAACCCCTCCATGATCCCAGCCAGTCTTCGTTAGCCAGGAAGTATCCTGTCTTCCTCCATCTAAAGCTCAGCGTTTCTCCTTGGCTAAACTAGGCTCATAATCATATTTACGGATCACATACAGGTTTGTAATTAAGGCCTAGAAAGTTCACATACTCAAGAAGGCATTTCTGGAGAATTATAATTTTTTTAAACTTTCTTTCAAACGACATTACTGTGAGGTAGGAACTATTGTCAAACGTCCCCGATTCTGTAACCAGTCACAAATGTAATTAATATTTGTTTAAAGATCATATGCTAACCTAAGCTGAACTGTATCTGCATTATTAATTTTGCATTAACATCCATTCTCACTTAACAAGCACAGGTCAATGAATAAACCGATTTTCAGACATATACATAACACTGACAGAGCTAATTCCTCTAGCTGGCTGTGTTATCCTACACACAAGGAGTAGGGTGAAGTTTCCCTTAGATCTTGGGTCAGAATTACATTGTCAGTATTGCAAGGTTAATATTGGGGGAGGGGAAGCTGATCCTAGACCTGTGCCTAGTGTAAACTTCATCCCGGAGCAGCCTACAACAGCATAGTTGGAACAGTCTAAATATCAGTTCCACTTTGACCCCAGCTAAAAAGCAGATTGATGAGACCCAAAAAGACAGTAGCCTGGTTTAGATCTACATGTGATTTAGGAAACTACTGTGACCAGGGCAGTTGTAGCTAAAGCAGAATGTCACATGCACTTCATTGTGCATTGTGTATTTCCATGTAAGTGATAACGCCCGAGAACCTGGTGTTTGAAGGATATATTGGCATGGGTGTTGTTAACTGTGGCAATATATCCTCCAAACACCAGCCTCGAGAGCGTTATCACTCTTATCCCTTGATTGCTAGCTAGCCAACTATGGCTAATTTACAGTTACGTCAAAGTGCAGCCAGATGAATAGCAAAGTAGCTGCATTTGTTTAAGCTGTTTTCTAGTGACATTTATTTGAATATATCCATAATAATGAGCTAATGAGTTGCAATTTCGCCTGGCATAGAAAATATGCTTTCTCGTCAGGACACTGTTGTTGTTCAGAGGAGGTAGCCAACAACACAGCAAATACAATCACTTCAAACTGAAGCTGGAAAGACTGCAAACTAACTGACATTTTTTCAATTGACAATTCTTTGTATATATCCAGAAGAATTATGCTAGCTGATTCATGATTTCGACTGGGTGAGAAATGTTGCCTGTCTGTCTTGTCCCGACGTCATTCATTACTATGGGACAGCTGGAGATCGAATTTGAATATTAAAACAATGTTGCAAAAGTCGGAGAGACAGAGAGCAAGGTTTTTACAAATCTCGGCTGTTGAAAACTAAATGTTAGTTCAAAAGGAATGTGAGATAATGTCTAGATGCTTTTTCTAGTGGAGATCAAGTTTATAAAGTGCCTGGCTGTGCTGATGAGACAATGGATTGCACAGTCAGATGGAATAGAGTAAATAGGCATTTTAATAGATTAAGCCGGTGGTAACTTGTGGAATAGACACAGGGTGGAATGCGATTATAACCAATTAGCATTCAGGATTAGACCCACCTGTTGTATAATATATTAATAAGTAATGTAAAGACTATGACATTTGGCTGAACAAAACATTGTGTCTGCATATACAGTCATTTATCTACATTACATTCTACCTTCGAGGGCAACAATTTGCATCAATAGTCACTTGTACCTACCTCACTTGTAGAATGAAAAGGCTAAACATTTTGGAGAGCCTGCAAGAGGTAGAAGCTCAATAACATGTGTCTATTGGACAGGCTCGTCCTATACTGTAAACCCAGCACATTAACAATTGCCTAGCCTCTCTGCTCGATAACCCTGAGAGAAGAGGCTACTTAACATGACAAAATTATCTCGGATGCATGCAAATAATCTCCTGGCTTTGTGACCCAGCCACTCTAAATGCAACCATCAGAGTACTTCAAAGAGGTAAGGTCACATAGCCTTGCTGAGTTGTGTGTAATACAAAGGAGCCTGTGTAGAATACATAAGGTGGAGCCATTCATGGGTTTGGGTAATTATAGAGCCCTATAGATTATCTATTCTATTAGGTGAAAAATAAAGATATATTATGGCAAATGTAGGGTTAGTTCACTCAAGGGTAACAACAGTTGTACACACAATAGTTGTGGCGAGTAACACTAAACACTAATTTAAAGAACACTAGGTGCATAAACGCTAATTGCAAAATGTGCATAATCTGCATTTGTGTTTATGGTCCACTACATCCTTGGTTGTCACACAACAGTTGTGGAAAATGCATTGTATAACTTCTGTTCCACTGAGTGTGAACTCAGTCCTAGGGTATGAGTCTATAATTAAACATGCTGTAAATTGTGAAGCAATGTGATCAATAAACCTCACTTTCCCAATCACTGCAATATTGTATTTTTTAAATATTTGCTTCATTTAATTAAAAACAGGTGTAGGGTAACTGTGAGGATATGGTAACCAATTAGTGAACGTCAGGATTGCTGATTTGGAATAAGTTGGATAAGGTTAGCCAACGTGAATTAATGAGATGTGAGTTGTTGTGGCATAAAATGTGTACATAGAATATTCTTACAACACATGCCTCCAGAGATTTACAGCACTGTGGGTGGCTGTCTGATACTGTACAGTTAGTTTAAAACCTTCTCCATAGAGACATTATATCTTCATTGCGTTCCAATGCCTTATATTGGAGAGGACCGTCTAAGGAAATAAAAATGACCTGAAAGAGTAATATCACTTAATTCAATTAGTTTGGCTGGAGTAAGCTCCTCAGTGGCTGACTCAGTACAGTAGATAATGAGTCTGGTGATATTTCTTCTCTCTGCCAGAGACTGAAAGAGCTGAAGCAGCGGGAGTTTGCCCGGAACGTGTCCTCCAAATCCAAGAAGGATGGCAGAAAGCAAGAGAGAGCACTACGACGTTTACATGAGCTGGCCGAACAGCGGCGGGAGGTCCAAAGGTGGGTGGAACAGCCAATGGACTCGTATGTGTCCCTATATGACATAATTGCAACAGGCTGTAAATTAATTTTAGAACGAGTTGCAATTGTAGTTTACGTAAGTTAAAATACTTATCAAACTAATGTTAGATGTATTTATTTTTGGGATGAATTAGACGATGAGCACGGTTACATGCACACAATGTGATTATTGTGGATAGTCAAGTTAATATAATACTTAATTTAAAACATGCTTTGCAAGAAGAACAATTTCCCTAACAATTATGTTTACATGGACACATCTCAAATCTGGCTGCTGATGGGACTTTTGATAAATGCAGAAAATCGGCAATCAAAATAAACGTTCTACCACAGTGACCATGATATTGTGTTATAATAACAGTAACACTATTTGATTCTGAGTTCAGACATATAGAGTTTGTATGAAAACCAGGTGTTTTAAATCGGTGTATGCTTACTTTGATTATGACCTTACGATAAGCAGAGTAAGGTGTATGCATGACTAATGCCATACTCTGCCTTCTGCCGTAATCAGTTTAATATATAATTATTAGTGTGCATGTAAACATGTTGATTTTTGGATGTTGGCTGCTGTCATACTGATTCTAGTGTCAACTCCTTTCTGTGCAGCGCACCTGGTAGTGGACCCATGTTCCGATCTACCACTGTGGCCGTGGAGGGAGGCTACAGGGGAGCCGGTGGTGACAGAGCCAGCAGCCGGGCACAGAACAGCACCCAGGAACACACAATGTGCCCAAAAATCACCTTAGACACACTTACAGATAACCCCAGCACCATTCAGGCCCAGAAAACTCCCAGCAGTGTGGCCGGAAAGTGTGGCCAAAAAATATCTTTCTCCTTCCCTAAAAAGGCCTCTGTGAAGCTGGAGTCTTCGGCGGCGGTGTTCTGCCAGGCTGGGGAGGACGGGTCAAGCAGGCATGCATGTAGACAGAGACTCGGTGTGCAGCTCAACTCCCCACGGCCTCCCGCTGGCCTCAACTCCCCCAGCCCCCCTGCCAGCGAGAAGGCTCTGCATAACAAGGGGAAGATTCACATTGCAGGCTCACAGGGTCAGGGGTTAACCAATGCACCATCGGGGTCAGACAGCTCGATTCCCCCGGCTGATTTGTGCGCTATCCTCGTTTACTCTGAGGATGTGGCTTTTCCCTGCACAGTCCAATCCTCCATGTTTCTCTCCCATTCAAACACATTAGATGACTGTGAACTGGACATGGTGCAGGGAAGTCTAAAAAGCAACTTGGCTGAACAAAGACAGGAAACTGAGGTGGAACAAGGACAGGGGACAGAGCCTGACAAAATCATGTTAGCAGATAATGTCTCCCATAAGGGAGGACACCCATTGTCGAACTGCGCTAATCATTCGAATGAAGCAATTTACACTCAACCTCAAGACGAAGACCTAAGTGTGTCAGAGGATGAGAAATGGACAGTTGCAAGGCCATGTAAACCTTTCTGCTCTATCCTCAGTAGAAATAGGAAAACGGTGCTCCAGTGGCCCTCTGAGATGTTGACATTCACCAGGACAAGCCCATCTATTTCCTTCAGCTGCAACCCCCTTCACTTTGACTTCAGAGCCTCCACTAAAAACGCTGGCTGCAGAGTGGTGGAAAGAGATGTCGAGAAATCAGCTGAATTAGCTAAGAAGTTCTGCAGCGATGAAGCAACCCTGGAAACACGTGAGTTGTTTAAGAGCTTGCCAAGCCCAGAGCGCAGCCTTGTTCAGGAGGATTGCGAGAGGCCTAAAAGTCATGGATGCGAGGAGCAAAGCAACACACTCATCAGAAAGGATGAGCAGTGTTGCAATTATTCAGCACAGTTGGCAACCACAAGCTTGACACACACAGCTATGGCTGTGGACACACGCAGGTGTTGTAGCACAAGCCAGAGGAGGAGAAGGCAGCGGGGGCACAGACGGATGACTCACCGGGGGGGAGACAGATATGAAGGGGCAACAGAAAGATTTGGTAATTGCCTGACACTTCCCAATCATTGTGAAAGGCTTGATGACCAAATAAGTGATAGCAGTGCAAAACAATTTCAGCCAGACGAGCCCAAGCAATCACCCTCAATTGAGGGCAACGAGGGGAGAATTGAAGCTTACAGAGACACAGCAGGTGTTGTGAGGCAGGCATTGGCAGAGTGTGTGAATGGCCCAGCAGCTAGTCTGGCCCACTCTGATGAGGCTCTCCAGGGTCCAGGACAGATCAACGAGGGCAATATGCGCCTTCAGCTGTCCCAACACGTAAATGCCATAGAACACACCTCTCTCAACTTTGGATCTCTCCAGACCAACCCGGTCATCACAAGCGCAGACCAGATGAATAAAAGAGATCCCACACCTTTACAACACCAGCCACTCCCTGAATCATTGTTACAGGAAGGTGGAAGATGTCGAAAAAGGACTATGGATGACCAAACTGTTGGTAGTACTTGTGTGAACTCTTTGCATAAACCAAACAAGAGACGAAGAAGGAGGAGAAGGGCATGTGGAGCTCATCAGAGTTCAGTGGCTGACATGAGCAGTGGAGAGAGATATGAGCAGAGTCGAGGAGCAAATGGCCTTAGACCATACACTGGCTCCGACTCCCCTGGACCTGAGGATAGATTGAAACCTGATGCACTTGAGAAGAGTATTGACAGTGTAAATGGCAGATCCAGCTGCAAAGGCCAGATCAATGGGTCAGATCTCAAGAGGTATATTTTTGATTCCGGAGCTAAGGGCTCAGATGTTATTGTTGCACATAAGTCTGTGATGAGCCCAGATCAGCCAAACTTTCACAGTAAGAGTGATGGCTCCTGTAAAGTATTTCTACCAATAGGCAATGGGAAAATGTCAGAGACCTTTAATGCTAGCTACACAGAATTAGAGGAGGAATCATTTAACTCAAAGGACTGTTACAGGTCCACACTGGACAGACTGGAGAAGCATTGCCTCCAACATCTCCAAGCCCACAGGAAGGCTATGGACTATCAAGCGTTCCCTGACAAACTGAAACCAGTTCTAGCCAGCCCGCACATCCTTGTGTCCTCCCCCATAGTACTACACCCTGTACAACTCCCTCTACCCTTATCCACCTCCATCACCATCCACCAGACTTTCCTGCAGCACCACACAGACTTCCTCCAGCCACAGCCCCCACTCATGTCACCTATCCTCCCCTTCACTCACCTGCCGCTGGGGGCAGAGGTTTGCCCACACGGTCACCCTCCCTTTATTTACCCAGCCCCAATTTCGGTCATGGCACGACCGAGCCTGCACCCCATGACTATGTCCTTTCGCCCCCTGCCTCGCACTATGTTTCCTCATATGTTCCCACCTCACCACACTGTCATCCCCCTACATCCTCTGTTTTAAGACTCCATTGACCTCCATAGAATTAAAATTACTAGTGTAGCCCTCTTTGCTTTGTAAAGTCTGGTTTTGACTACATAGTATATACACTATATATACAAAAGTATGTGGACACCCCTTCAATTTGTGGATTTGGCTATGTCAGCCACACCCATTGCTGACAGGTGTATAAAAATAAGCACACAGCCATGCAATCTCCATAGACAAACATTGGCAGTAGAATGGCCTTACTGAAGACCTCAGTGACTTTCAACTTTCACCTTTACAACAAGTCAGTTTGTCAAATGTATGCACTGCTAGAGCTGCCCCGGTCAACTGTAATTGTAAAGTGGAAACATCTAGGAGCAACAACGGCTCAGCCGAGAAGTGGCCACACAAGCTCACAGAGAGGGACCGCCAAGTGCTGAAGCACGTAAAAATCATCTGTCTTCGGTTGAAACACTTAATACCGAGTTCCAAACTGCCTCAGGATGCAACAGCACAATAACTGTTTGACGGGAGCTTCATGAAATGGGTTTCCATGGCCGAGCAGCAGCACACAAGCCTAAGATCACCATGCGCAATGCCAGGCGTCGGCTGGAGTGGTGTAAAACTCGCCACCATTGGACTCTGGAGCAGTGGAAACGCGTTCTCTGGAGTAATGAATCACGCTTCACGATCTGGCAGTCCGATGCACGAATCTGGGTTTGACGGATGCCAGAAGAACGCTACCTGCCCGAATGCGTAGTGCCAACTTTAAAGTTTGGTGGAAGATAATAATGGTCTGGGGCTGTTTTTCATGGTTCGGGCTAGTTCCAGTGAAGGGAAATCTTAACGCTACAGCATACAATGACATTCTAAATGATTCTGTGCTTCCAACTTTGTGGTAACAGTTTGGGGAAGGTCCTTTCCTGTTTCAGTTCCCCATGACAATGCCCCGGTGCACAAAGCGAGGTCCATACAGAAATGGTTTGTCGAGATCAGTGTGGAAGAACTTGACTGGCCTGCACAGAGCCCTGACCTCAACTCTATCGAACACCTTTGCCCATGGCTGAGTGGAAGCAAATCCCAGCAGCAATGTACCAACATCTAGTGGTAAGCCTTCCCAGATGAGTGGAGGCTGTTATAGCAACAAAGGGGAGACCAACTCAATATTAATGCCCATGATTTTGGAATGAGATGTTCGACGAGCATATTGGTCATATAGTGTACTTGCACTGGAAGTGCTTTGTCCGAGCGTTAGAACTTTTATCTATTATTTTAGGGCAGCTCTCATTGTATTTATTTATCTATTGTATATCAGCCAGCATAGCATTCTGTGTGAAAATGTGTGAAGACAGCTTGTCTGTTGAAACATTGGTTATTAAATTATTGCATATGAGCTCCTAGAGGATGCGGCTCTCCTTTTCTTTTCAAGTGTTCTACTCCGCTAGCCAGCAACTTGCCTAAACAGGTGAGTGTTTCTTTCGCCTCCGGAAAATGTGTGGTGACATTTCTTTCCTGAATGGGATCTCGAACACTCAAGTATTTGATAGAGGTTTCCAAAACTTCTCCACTGTGAGGGTGTTGTCTTGTTTTACTGTTTTGCATTGTTCTAGAGAAACTTGAATAATATTTTAAATACAGACCATTCCATTTTAAGGTTTTATCAGCATAAGCATCAGCTTTATCAGTCATTGAGGTTTGAGTTTTTATTTATTTTTTATTTTTTTTATTTAACCTTTATTTAACCAGGTAGGCAAATTGAGAACACGTTCTCATTTACAATTGCGACCTGGCCAAGATAAAGCAAAGCAGTTCGACACATACAACAACACATAGTTACACATGGGAGTAAAACAAACATATAGTCAATGATACAGTGAAAAAAAATAAGTCTATATACAATGTGAGCAAGTGAGGTGAGATAAGGGAGGTGAAGGCAAACAAATATATGTATAAATAAATAAAAATATAAAAAGGACATGGTGGCGAAGTAAATACAACACAGCAAGTAAAATAAAAACTAAAAAACACTGGAATGGTTGGTTTGCAGTGGAAGAAAGCGCAAAGTAGAGACAGAAATAATGGGGTGCAAAGGAGCAAAATAAATAAATAAATACAGTAGGTAAAGAGGTAGTTGTTTGGGCTAAATTATAGATGGGCTATGTACAGGTGCAGTAATCTATGAGCTGCTCTGACAGCTGGTGCTTAAAGCTAGTGAGGGAGATAAGTGTTTCCAGTTTCAGAGATTTTTGTAGTTCGTTCCAGTCATTGGCAGCAGAGAACTGGAAGGAGAGGCGGCCAAAGGAGGAATTGGTTTTGGGGGTGACCAGAGAGATATACCTGCTGGAGCGCGTGCTACAGGTAGGTGTTGCTATGGTGACCAGCGAGCTGAGATAAGGGGGGACTTTACCTAGCAGGGTCTTGTAGATGACCTGGAACCAGTGGGTTTGGCGACGAGTATGAAGCGAGGGCCAGCCAACGAGAGTGTACAGGTCGCAGTGGTGGGTAGTATATGGGGCTTTGGTGACAAAACGGATGGCACTGTGATAGACTGCATCCAATTTATTGAGTAGGGTTTTGGAGGCTATTTTGTAAATGACATCACCGAAGTCGAGGATTGGTAGGATGGTCAGTTTTACAAGGGTATGTTTGGCAGCATGAGTGAAGGATGCTTTGTTGCGGAATAGGAAGCCAATTCTAGATTTAACTTTGGATTGGAGATGTTTGATGTGAGTCTGGAAGGAGAGTTTACAGTCTAACCAGACACCTAGGTATTTGTAGTTGTCCACATATTCTAAGTCAGAGCCGTCCAAAGTAGTGATGTTGGACAGGCGGGCAGGTGCAGGCAGCGATCGGTTGAAGAGCATGCATTTAGTTTTACTTGTATTTAAGAGCAATTGGAGGCCACGGAAGGAGAGTTGTATGGAATTGAAGCTCGCCTGGAGGGTTGTTAACACAGTGTCAAAAGAAGGGCCAGAAGTATACAGAATAGTGTCGTCTGCGTAGAGGTGGATCAGAGAATCACCAGCAGCAAGAGCGACATCATTGATGTATACAGAGAAGAGAGTCGGTCCAAGAATTGAACCCTGTGGCACCCCCATGGAGACTGCCAGAGGCCCGGACAACAGACCCTCCGATTTGACACACTGAACTCGATCAGAGAAGTAGTTGGTGAACCAGGCGAGGCAATCATTAGAGAAACCAAGGCTGTCGAGTCTGCCGATGAGGATGTGGTGATTGACAGAGTCAAAAGCCTTGGCCAGGTCAATGAATACGGCTGCACAGTATTGTTTCCTATCGATGGCGGTTAAGATATCGTTTATGACCTTGAGCGTGGCTGAGGTGCACCCATGACCAGCTCTGAAACCAGATTGCATAGCGGAGAAGGTATGGTGGGATTCGAAATGGTCGGTAATCTGTTTGTTGACTTGGCTTTCGAAAACCTTAGAAAGGCAGGGTAGGATAGATATAGGTCTGTAGCTGTTAGGGTCAAGAGTGTCCCCCCCTTTGAAGAGGGGGATAACCGCAGCTGCTTTCCAATCTTTGGGAATCTCAGACGACACGAAAGAGAGGTTGAAAAGGCTAGTAATAGGGGTGGCAACAATTTCAGCAGATAGTTTTAGAAAGAAAGGGTCCAGATTATCTAGCCCGGCTGATTTGTAAGGGTCCAGATTTTGCAGCTCTTTTAGAACATCAGCTGACTGTATTTGGGAGAAAGAGAAATGGGGAAGGCTTGGGCGAGTAGCAGAGGGGAGGGCAGTGCTGTTGTCCGGGGTAGGGGTAGCCAGGTGGAAAGCATGGCCAGCCGTAGAAAAATGCTTATTGAAATTCTCAATTATAGTGGATTTGTCGGTGGTGACAGTGTTTCCTATCTTCAGAGCAGTTGGAAGCTGGGAGGAGGTGTTCTTATTCTCCATGGACTTTACAGTGTCCCAGAACTTTTTTGAATTTGTGTTGCAGGAAGCAAATTTCTGCTTGAAAAAGCTAGCCTTGGCTTTTCTAACTGCCTGTGTATATTGGTTTCTAGCTTCCCTGAAAAGTTGCATATCACGGGGGCTGTTCGATGCTAATGCAGAACGCCATAGGATGTTTTTCTGTTGGTTAAGGGCAGTCAGGTCAGGAGAGAACCAAGGGCTATATCTGTTCCTGGTTCTAAATTTCTTGAATGGGGCATGCTTATTCAAGATGGTGAGGAAGGCATTTTAAAAAAATGTCCAGGCATCCTCTACTGACGGGATGAGATCAATATCCTTCCAGGATACCTCGGCCAGGTCGATTAGAAAGGCCTGCTCGCTGAAGTGTTTCAGGGAGCGTTTGACAGTGATGAGTGGAGGTCGTTTGACCGCTGACCCATTACGGATGCAGGCAATGAGGCAGTGATCGCTGAGATCTTGGTTGAAAACAGCAGAGGTGTATTTGGAGGGCAAGTTTGTTAGGATGATATCTATGAGGGTACCCGTGTTTACGGAATTGGGGTGGTACCTGGTAGGTTCATTGATAATTTGTGTGAGATTGAGGGCATCAAGCTTAGATTGTAGGGTGGCTGGGGTGTTAAGCATGTTCAAATTTAGGTCGCCTAGCAGCACGAGCTCTGAAGATAGATGGGGGGCAATCAGTTCACATATAGTGTCCAGAGCACAGCTGGGGGCAGAGGGTGGTCTATAGCAGGCGGCAACGGTGAGAGACTTGTTTTTAGAGAGGTGGATTTTTAAAAGTAGAAGTTCAAATTGTTTGGGAACAGACCTGGATAGTAAAACAGAACTCTGCAGGCAATCTTTGCAGTAGATTGCAACACCGCCCCCTTTGGCCGTTCTATCTTGTCTGAAAATCTTGTAGTTGGGGATGAAAATGTCAGAATTTTTGGTGGTCTTTCTAAGCCAGGATTCAGACACGGCTAAAACATCCGGGTTGGCAGAGTGTGCTAAAGCAGTGAACAAAACAAACTTAGGGAGGAGGCTTCTAATGTTAACATGCATGAAGCCAAGGCTATTACGGTTACAGAAGTCATCAAAAGAGAGCGCCTGGGGAATAGGAGTGGAGCTAGGTACTGGAGGGCCTGGATTCACCTCTACATCACCAGAGGAACAGAGGAGGAGTAGGATAAGGGTACGGCTAAAAGCTATGAGAATTGGTCGTCTAGAACTTCTAGAGCAGAGAGTAAAAGGAAGTTTCTGGGGGCGATAAAATAGCTTAAAGGAATAATGTACAGACAAAGGTATGGTAGGATGTGAATACAGTGGAGGTAAACCTAGGTATTGAGTGATGATGAGAGAAATATTGTCTCTAGAAACATCATTGAAACCAGGTGATGTCATCGCATATGTGGGTGGTGGAACTGAGAGGTTGGATATGGTATAGTGAGCAGGGCTAGAGGCTCTACAGTGAAATAAGCCAATAAACACTAACCAGAACAGCAATGGACAAGGCATATTTACATTAAGGAGAGGCATGCTTAATCGAGTGATCAATAAGGGTCCAGTGAGTAGAGGTTGGTTGGGGTCACGGCGATCCAGACAGCTGGCCGGGTAGATGGCTATCGGTAGCAAGATAGCATAGGATGGAGGTCTGTTTGTAGATACCTCGTGCGTTTCCGTCGGTAGGTTAGTGGGGTTCCGTGTGGTAGAGGGGATCAAATCAAATTGGCAAAATAGATATAGTGACCCAAGAAAAAATAAAATAAATAAATAATAATGATAATTGTCCGATATACTTATTCAGATAGCAGCCGATAAGACAGCTAACGATTAGCGGGCCCCAGATGAGCGTTCAGGTAACGTCGGGACGGAGGTGCCAGTTGGATAACTCCCTCGGGCAGATAACGTCGGCAGTCAGTCGTGAAGGCCCGGTGGGGCTCCGTATCTGCGGCAAAAAAAAAAAAAAAAACGGGTCCGGATAGGTGACTGTAGCCCAGGAATGGCTGATGGAACTCCTCAGCTGGCTAGCTCCGGAATTATTTGAGTTTGCTCCGGGATCGACGTAAGCCAATAGTCACACGGTTTGCAGCTAGCTGGTGCTATCAAGGTGCAAATGTCCAGAGCCTGCGGCTGAAATCCGGGGAAACTGAGAGAAAAAAAGTCCCGGAATGCTCCGGTCCGAGTCGCGTTGCACAAAAGTGCCGGTAGATTATCGAGCTAAAGGAATAGCTGATGACCACAAAACGTGGGCAGCTGAAACACCAACGCTAGCCAGCAAACCGGCTAATTTCTGGGCAGCTACAGATTAGCTTCTGGCTAGCTATCGGATAGCTTCTGGTTAGCTTTCTGGCTAGCTTCTGAATTAGCCCCTGGCTAGCTTCCACGGTGGATTTTCAGATTTGAGGTAAATAATACTTTTTTGTAATTGGTGAAGCGGGTTGCAGGAAAGCTTTTGCAGGAAAGCTTTTGTAGTTGAGTTCTTGGATAATAAAATATATAAAAGATATGCGAAGAAAGGTGTAAATATATATATATACAGGACACGACAATACGAAACAGAAATGACGTCTGAACTGCTAAGCCATCTTGGAATGATGAAGTTTTTATTAATTCACAATGGATTCTAATGGTGTTTACCATTATGTAAAGGGAATATGTTTTAGAATGAATATATTGAGCTTAAATGTTATCTTTTTAATGATTCCTTTAAAATATAATTCCAATTGTGTGGAGGAAAGATATTCCAATGTGTCATCCATTATGTAGGTACAGTTGAAGTCGGAAGTTTACATACACCTTAACCAAATAAATTTAAACTCAGTTTTTCACAATTCCTGACATTTAATCCTAATAAAAATTCCCTGTCTTAGGTCAGTTTGGGGCACCACTTTATCTTAAGAATGGCAAATGTCAGAATAATAGTAGAGATAATTAATTATGAAAGTTTTTTTTCCATCACATTCACAGTGGGTCAGAAGTGTACATACACTCAATTAGTATTTGGTAGCATTGCCTTTAAATTGTTTAACTTGGGTCAAAGATTTTGGGAAGCCTTCCACAAGCTTCCCACAATAAGTTGGGTGAATTTTGGCCCATTCCTACTGACAGAGCTGTTGTAACTGAGTTAGATTTGTAGGTCTCCTTGCTCGCACATGCTTTTTCAGTTCTGCCCACAAATGTTCTATGGGATTGAGGTCAGGGCTTTGTGATGTTCACTCCAATACCTTGACTTTGTTGTCCTTAAGCCATTTTGCCACAACTTTGGAAGTATGTTTGGGTTCATTGTCCATTTGGAAGACCCATTTGCGACCAAGCTTTAACATCCTGACTGATGTCTTGAGATGTTGCTTCAATATATCCACATAATTTTCCATCCTCATGATGCCATCTATTTTGTGAAGTCCACTGGTCCCTCCTGCAGCAAAGCACCCCCACAACATGATGCTGCCACCCCCATGCTTCACGGTTGGGATGGTGTTCTTCAACATGCAAGCCTCCCCCTTTTTCCTCCAAACAAAACAATGGTCATTATGGCCAAATAGTTCTATTTTTGTTTCATCAGACCAGAGGACATTTATTCAAAAAAGTACGATCTTTGTCCCCATGTGCAGTTGCAAACCGTAGTTTTGCTTTTTAATGGCGGTTTTGGAGCAGTTACTTAATCCTTGCTGAGCGGCCTTTCAGGTTATGTCGATATAGGACTTGTTTTACTGTGGATATAAATACTTTTGTACCTGTTTCCTCCAGCATCTTCACAAGGTCCATTGCTGTTGTTCTGGGATTGATTAGCACTTTTCGCACCAAAGTACGTTCGTCTCTAGGAGACAGAATGCTTCTCCTTCCTGAGCGGTATGACGGCTGCGTGGTCCCATGGTGTTTATACTTGCGTACTATTGTTTGTACAGATGAACGTGGTACCTTCAGGCATTTGGAAATTGCACCCAAGGATTTTTTTCTGAGGTCTTGGCTGATTTCTTTTGATTTTCCCATGATGTCAAGCAAAGAGGAAGGTAGGCCTTAATTGCCTACTGTCTGTAAGCTGTTACGGTCTTAACAACTGTTCCACAGGTGCATGTTCATTTATTGTTTATGGTTCATTGAAGAAGCATTGGAAACAGTGTTTAAACCCTTTACAATGAAGATCTGTGAAGTTATTTGGATTTTTACTAATTATCTTTGAAAGACATGGTCCTGAAAAAGGGATGTTTCTTTTTCTGCTGAGATTATGTAGCTTAAGAAACAAGGTTCATGAAAATCAATAATTTGCTAGTAACAGATGGCATTCATATTCTAACTATCTCTGAAACTCACTTAGATAATACCTTTGACGATACAGTGGTAGCAATACAAGGATATAACATTCATAGAAATTATAGAAATGCCAATGGTGGAGGTATCGCTGTTTATATTCAGAACCACATTCCTGTAAAAATTACAGAGGATCTCATGTCAAATACTCTTGAAGTAATATAGCTACAGGTTCATCTGCCTCACCTAAAGCCCATTCTGGTGGGACGCTGCTATAGCCCACCAAGCGCTAACAGTCAGTATCTGGATAACGTGTGAAATGCTTGATAATGTATGTGATATCAACAGAGAGGTATATTTTCTGGGTGATTTTAAATATTGACTGGCTTTCGTCAAGCTGCCCACTCAAGAAAAAGCTTCAGGTTATGGTTCAGGTTATCAGTCAACCTACCAGGGTAGTTACACAGGAATAAAATCATCAACATGTACTGATCACAGCTTTACTAATGCTGAAGAAGTTTGCTTGAAAGCAGTATCCATGTACATCGGATGTAGTGATCACAATATAGTAGCCATATCTAGGAAAACCAAAGGCCCAAAGGCTGGGCCTAATATCATCATGCCTGCTCCTGCGCTGACCTGCACTATGCACTCTTGCCACCATCATTCACGCATGCCTGCCTTCCCTCGTCACGCGCTTCAGCGATATTGGACTCACCCAATCACCTGTTTATTACCTCACCTATATTTGTGAGTTCCCCAGCTCTGTTCCCCGCTGCTGCATGTTTGTCATATGTCCGTGTTACCCGTGTGCTGACGCTGTTCCTGTCTTGTTCTATGTCTGTTCCCGAAATAATGTCTGACTCCCAGTACCTGCTTCTCCTGTCTGGCGTTGGCCCTTACAAATATAGTGTATAAGAGGTCATACTATAAGTATTGTAGTGATTCCTATGTTATTGATGTAAAGAATATATGTTGGTCTGTGGTGTGTAATGAGGAGCAAACAGACACTGCACTTGACACATTTTTTCCAGTTACTAATAAGCATGCACCCATTAGGAAAATGACAGTGAAATATGTTAAATCTCATTGGATTGAAGAGGAATTGAAAAGTGTATGGTTGAGAGGGATGAGGCAAAAGGAATGGCAAATAAGTCTGGCAGCCCAACTGATTGGCAAATGTACTGCAAATTAAGAAATAATGTGACTAAATTAAAAGAAACTATACTATGAAACAAAGATAAATTATATAGCGTATGCCCTCAGGCTTGGAGGAAAGCAAAAGTAATTCCGCTATTAAGAATTGTAAATCCCCTTTTACTGGCTCAAATAGCCGACTAATCAGCCTGTTACCAACCCGTAGTAAACTTTTTGATATTTTTTGTTGTTGACCAGATACAATGCTTACAGTAAACAAATTGACACAACTTTCAGCATGCTTATAGAGAAGGACATTCAACAAGCACAGCACTTCCACAAATGATTGCCTGAGAGACAGTGATGATAAAAAGATTGTGTGGGCTATTTTGTTAGACTTCAATGTGGCCTTTGATATTATCGATCATACTCTGCTGCTGTAATGGCTTCTCCAAACAGAATCTTTCCAGATCCTTGATATCCTTCGGACTGCCCTCCACAATTCAAACCACAGGTTTTCAATGGGGTTCAAGTCCGTAGACTGTGATGGCCATTGCAAAATGTTGATTCTGTGGTCAATTAACCTTTTCTTTGTGGATTTTGATGTGTGCTTGGGGTCATTGTCTTGCTGGAAGATCCATTTGCGAGCGAGTTTCAGCCTCCTGGCAGAGGCAATCAGGTTTTGCCTAAAATGTCCTGGTACTTTGTAGAGTTCATGATGCTGTTGACCTTAACAAGGGCCCCAGGACCAGTGGAAGCAAAACAGACCCATAACATCAAAGATCCACCACCATATTTTACAGACCGTATGCATATGCATCCTTCTTTCGAGGCCAAACCCACCACTGGTGTACGTGGCTAGAGCTCTATTTTCATCTCATCTGACCATAGCACCCGGTTCCAATCCAAGTGCCAATGCCGTTTAGCATTGTAATGACATATGTTTGTTGCTCTCAATAAAGGCTTTTTTTATGGCAACCCTTCCAAATAGCCTATTGGCATGGAGGTGCCTAATTGTATAGTTGGAGACTTGATCATCTCAAGTTGCAACTGTTACAGCCGTTGGTTTTTCCATTTATATTTTAAGGTTAGCAAGTGAGGCGAACTGATTGATGTTACCTCGTCAACTTCTGGTGGTGTCCCTTCCACGGGACGGTTGAGTGAACGTAGGCTAATGCGATTAGCATGAGGTTGTAAGTAACAAGAACATTTCACAGGACATAGACATATCTGACATCGGCAGAAAGCTTAAATTCTTGGTAATCTAACTGCACTGTCCAATTTACAGTAGCTATTACAGTGAAATAATACCATGCTATTGTTTGAGGAGAGTGCACAGTTTTGAACATGAAAAGTTATTAATAAACAAATTAGGCACATTTGGGCAGTCTTGATACAAATTTAACAAAAATGCAATGATTCATTGGATCAGTCTCAAACTTTTCACATACACTGCTGCCATCTAGTGGCCAAAATCTAAATCGCACCTGGGATGGAATAATACTTTATGGCCTTTCTCTTGCATTTAAAGATGTACCAACCGTTCTTTTGTAATTGTTTTGTATTTTCTTTAATCAATATGTGTCACACATGTGCTGGCTTGTACATCTTGTGATATTTAAGAGTGGCTAGCCCAGTGCTCCAGTTATCTTGAGAGATGTGGAGTGTTAACACCTTTTTAGTTGGCTATTCAATTTCTAGAAAAACCATCGTTTATCTGATCTTCCCAGTTTTTGTTTTGCTCCACTTTTTTTATTTGCTTCCTATCTAAATTTGGTGTAAGTTTTTATTTTGTTTTCCTCTTCTTGGGCAAATTTAGTGAGTGCTAATGGCGGATGTCTTTTAGGTTCCAGTTGTTATTGCTAGTCAACTTTCAGTGGACACCCCCATGACTCTCTTTCAGAACCCCTCCTAAAACCCCACCTGTTTCATTTTGTTAGTTCCCCTTTCTGTTTGAGTGACGTTATTTGGTTCTCTTGCTGCATAAACACATAAGCTAATAAAAAACATGGACTTTAAGTTGGAAGCATGTGAAAAACCCTACATAGAGATGCTAGATAAATGTGTGAAGGCGAATCCGCTCGTCATTGCAAAGCATTATGACATGACGCAGTTAATCCCTACCATTGTGACAATGAGTCGTCATAACGCTGCATCAAATGTACATTATCCTAGGGGCGTTGGCAGACACAATGTAAATAACTTAATTTATGTCCCCCTAATTCCCCTGAATAACTCTGTTGATCCTACAGCTATTGTATGCAGTAATCATGAGCCTATGAACCAGAGTTACACTGTTAGTACTGAGGCAGTGTACCCTAGCAGGAAGACCATTTTGTGCAGCTCACCCTGCACTATCAGCTCCAACATAAATAGCATGATAAATCTCTGATAAGATTCCTGGTAAAACTTTAAAAACAATCAAGCAACCCAGAAAAGTGCTAAAAATAGCCAATATGAACATATGCAGCCTGAGAAACAAGGCCCATGAAGTCAACAACTTGCTTGTAACAGATGACATTAATATACTGACTATCTCTGAAACTCACTTAGATAATAGAGTGGTAGCAATACATGATTGTAACATCTATCAAAAAGACAGAAATGACAACAGGGCGGTGTTGCAGTCTACGTTCAGAACCACATTCCTGTAAAGCCTAGAGGCGATCTAATGTTAGACTTTTTCGATATTGCTGCACTGTCAGAACTAGAAGCGCAAGCATTTCGCTACATTTGCAATAACATATGCTAAGCATGTGTATGTGACCAATAAAATTTGATTTTATGTTAAATACTGTTGAAGTAATATGGCTACAGGTTCATCTGCCTCAACTAAAGCCCATTATTGTGGGAAGCTGCTATAGACCAAGTGCTAACAGTCAGTATCTGGATAATATGTGTGAAATGCTTGAACATGTATGTGATATCAACAGAGAAGTATATTTTCTGGGTGATTTAAATACATATTTTCCTAACTCTATTTCGTGAACTTCATTGTTGGTTCAGGATTTGTAAGTAAGATTTTCACGGTAAGGTGTACCTGTTGTATTCCAGGTTAAGCTGGTTGAGAGAATGCCAAGAGTGTGCAAAGCTGTCATCAAGGCAAAGGGTGCCTACTTGAATAATCTCATATGTAGTGATTTTTTTATCACTCTTTTGGTTAGAACATGTTTCCATGTGTGTTATTTCATAGTTTTGATGTCTTCACTAATATTCTACAATGTAAAAAATAGTTGTAAAAAATTTATTGAACGAGTAGGTGTTCTAAAACTTTTGACTGGCAGTGTACATAGTGCCCTGCAAAAGAATTCATCCCCCTTGGCGTTTTTCCTATTTTGTTGCATTACAACCTGTAATTTAAATAGATTTTTAATATGGATTTCATGTAATGGACATACACAAAATAGTCCAAATTGGTGAAGTGAAATGAAAAAAATTACATGTTTCAAAAGATTCAAAAAAAATTAAACCAGAAAAGCGGTGCGTGCGTAAGTATTTGTCCGCTAAATAAGATATGGTGCAACCAATTACCTCCAGAAGTCACATAATTAGTTAAATTAAGTTCACCTGTGTGCAATCCAAGTGTCACATGATCTCAGTATATATACACCTGTTCTGAAAGGCCCCAGAATCTGCAACACCACTAAGCAAGCGGCCCCATGAAAGACCAAGGAGCTCTCCAAACAGGTCAGGGACAAAGTTGTGGAGAAGTACAGATCAGGGTTGGGTTATAAAAAAATATCAGAAACTTTTAACATCCCACAGAGCACCATTAAATCCATTATAAAAAAAATTATAGAATATGGCACCACAACAAACCTGCCAAGAGAGGTCCGCCCACCAAAACTCACAGACCAGGCAAGGAGGGCATTAATGAACTTCTTGATGCTAAATAACATTCCCAAGGTAAACGGACTATTTCTCAGGTCCACATCGTAGAATATGCATATAATTTACAGAAAACACTCAATTTAGAAAACACTCCAAAGTTTCCAAAACTGTCAAAATATTGTCTAAGAGTATAACAAAACTGATTCTGCAGGCGAAAACCTGAGAAAATATAACCTGGAAGTGATATTTCTTTCTTTTTTATCTGTGTTTCCTGGCCAGTCTTTCTTCCAGTTAAAGGGGTATCAACCAGATTCCTTTTCCAATGGCTTCCTCAGGCTGTGACCAGGCAATAGACATAGTTTCAGGCTTGTATTTTGAAAAATGAATTACATTTTTCAAAAGTAGTCAGGTTTCCTCTGAATAGTTCCTGCGCGCGAGAGGGGAGCTCTCCATTTTCCTTTTCTCTCTTATTGAATAGGTTACGGTCCGGTTGAAATATTATCGATTATGTTTGTTAAAAACAACCTGAGGATTGATTATAAAAAACATTTGACATGTTTCTACGACCATTACGGATACTTTTAGGAATTTTCGTCTAACGGAACGAGGCTGTGGTTTTCTCAACATAACGCGCAACCCAAATGGCGTTTTTTGTTATAAAAGTAATATTTATCGAACAAAAAGAACATTTGTTGTGTAACTGGGAGTCTCGTGAGTGCAAACATCCGAAGATTATCAAAGGTAAGCGATTAATTTTATTGCTTTTCTGACTTTCGTGACCATGCTAATTTGGGGCTAGCTGTTGTAGCATTGATTGATACACTCACAAAAGCTTGGATTTCTTTCTCTGTAAAGCATATTTTCAAAATCTGACACGATAGGTGGATTAATAACAAGCTAAGCTGTGTTTTGGTATATTTCACTTGTGATTGCATGATTATAAATATTTGTAGTAATATTTTTGAATTTGGCGCCCTGCAATTCAGCGGTTGTTTAGGAAAATGATCCCGTAATCGGGATCTGTGCGCAGAGAAGTTAACCAGAGAGGCAACAAAGAGACCAAAGATGACCCTGAAGGATCTCCAAAGCTCCACAGCGGAGATTGGAGTATCTGTCCATAGGACCTCTTTAAGCCGTACACTCCACAGAGCTGGGATTTACGGAAGAGTGGCCAGAAAAAAAGCCATAGCTTAAAGAAAAAAATAAGCAAACACGTTTGGTGTTTGCCAAAAGGCATGTGGGAGACTCCCCAAACATGTGGAAGAAGGTACTCTGGTCAGATGAGACTAAAATTTAGCTTTTTGGCCATCAAGGAAAACGTTATGTCTGGTGCAAACCCAACACCTTTCATCACCCTTTCATCACCCAACACCTTTCATCACAGCATTATGCTGTGGGGATGTTTTTCATCGGCAGGTACTGGGAAACTGGTCAGAATTGATGGAATGATGGATGGCACTAAATACAGGGAAATTCTTGAGGGAAACCTGTTTCAGTCTTCCAGAGATGTGAGACTTGGATGGAGGTTCACCTTCCAGCAGGACAATGACCCTAAGCATACTGCTAAAGCAACAGTCCAGTGGTTTAAGGGGAAACATTGAAATGTCTTGGACCAAAGCCCAGACCTCAATCCATTTGAGAATCTGTGGTATGACTTAACGATTGCTGTACACTATCGGAACCTATCCAACTTGAATGAGCTGGAGCAGTTGTGACTTGAAGAATGGGCAAAAATCCCAGTGGCTAGATGTGCCAAGCTTATAGAGACATAGCCCAAGACACTAGCAGCTGTAACTGCTGCAAAGGCAACAGTATAGGAAAAATTCCAAGGGGGGTGAATACTAAAATGACCGTGAGAGATTGTCACTGCTCCTCTAAAGCTGCTATCCTTCGGGCTTATGAGTTGGTCCCAGAGGCATACAGACAACAGTTCTGTGTATTATGAAAGACGGAATTTTGAGTTCGCAAGGGAACAAGCATGCATTTTTGAACGGTGGTGTGGTTCTCAAGACGTCAAGGACCTTAAGGTTTTAAATACACTCATGCTTATTGAGCAATTAAAAAATTGCCTTCACTAAAGGGTTGCTACCTACATTTAATGTATGAGCACAAGGATCTCACTCATGAGAAGGCTGCAGTTCTGGCAAATGGGTTTGTGTTGACATAAAACTACCTTCACAAACAAAGCACCCACTAATTATCCCTTCCAGAGAAGTCACCTACTGCAAGGTGTGTCCTTTTCTATAGTACCCAAAGATAAAGATTGTAAGAAAACTGTTTTTTTCTTCATATCCAGCCATTTGCCATTACTGCCATGAGAAAGGACACAGTCTCTAAGTGTCCTAAGTTGAAAACAGGAAAATGAGAGGAAAAAGCTGTTTCTTCTTGTGGGATCACTCCAGCCCATTAAGTCTCTGGTTGGGACTGGTGTATCTCCTAAACAAGATTTGGGATCAGATGTGTATGAACCTTTCGTTTCAGACATGTTCGTGCCTCTGCAGAGTGTCGATGCTGTTAAGCAGCCAGTGAAGATACGAGACACTGGGGCAGCCCAATCCTTCATTCTGGAGGGTGTTTTGCCTTTGACACTTCAGGAACTGGTTACAGTGTATTAGTACACATAGTGGAGATGGGTTGTATGGAAGTTCCTTTGTATAATATGTAACTTGAACGCGAGTCTGATCTTATTTCTGATTCCGTTGACGTTAGAGTGAGGCCTAGCCTACCTGTGAAGGGGGTCTCGTTCATTTTGGGAAACGATTGGCTGGAGGGAAGGTCGTGTCAAATCCAGTCGTTTGTAAGGAATCCAGAGTAGAGGAACCTGATGGGTTATCAGAAAAGTGTTTTTCAGCGGCAGGGACTGGGAGACTAGTCAGGATCGAGGGAAAGATGAACAGAGAAAAGTATAGAGAGATCCTTGGTGAAAACCTGCTCCAGAGCACTCAGGACCTCAGACTGGGGTGCAGGTTCATCTTCCAACAGTACAACGACCTTAAGCACACAGCCAAGACAATGCAGGAGTGGCTTCGGGACAGGTCTCTGAATGTCCTTGAGTGGCCCAGCCAGAGGCAGGACTTGAACCCGATTGAACATCTCTGGAGAGACATGGAAATAGCTGTGCAGCGACGCTTCCCATCCGACCTGACAGAGTTTGAGAGGATCTGCAGAGAAGAATGGGAGAAACTCACCAAATATAGGTGTGCCAAGCTTTTAGCATCATACCCAAGAAGACTCAAGGTTGTAATCGCTGCCAAAGGTGCATTAACATAGTACTGAATAAAGGGTCTGAATACTTATGTAAATATGATATTTAATTGATTTATTTATATATATATACACACACATACATTTGCAAAAATGTCTAAACCTGTTTTTGCTTCATCATTATGGTGTATTGTGTGCAGATTGAGGGGGGGGATGATTTAATCAATTTTAGAATAAGTCTAACGTAACAAAATGTGGAAAATGTCAAGTGGTCTGAATACTATCCGAATGAATGCACTGTACATCCACCTCTCTCGTTAAAAGGCGGTACAAGCCGGCTGTTTCGACCAAGATCAAACTCTGTTGAGGGTGCAGGATGTCTTGACTGGAGTGTTTCCAGATCTATCACTCTGACGAATGGCATGCTCACATTCCCGTTCTTGTTGTTTGGCTGCATGCTCATTTTGTCTTTCCATGTGCTTCAACTTATTTGTTGCTCCAATCTATCCTCACGTTCTTGAGCTCTATTACTTGAGCTCTAATTTCTGTTGTTCCAACTTTGCCTTTAATTCTAACTCTCACAGTTGCATGTTTTCATCAACCTCCCTCTCCAAAGGGATTTCCTCCTTCACCAAAGCAGTACCGATCAACTCTGACTAATGCTTTTGGATCGCCTAAAGAGCAGATTCACCTTTGTACATTTGTCTAGTGTTTTCCACAAATGCTTCCAACTTAAAGTCCATGGCTTTTCAAATTTGTTTATGAAACTTTCAAAATTATTCCACCAATCTTATATTGGTTTATGGTTTATGAAACTTTCAAAATTATTCCACCAATCTTATATCCACTCAAGGTGGATGTCTGTGACCAACTCTACTACAAAAGTGTATTTTGAACACTCATATCTGGGCACAGCAGAGCTTCTGAGTAGGTGACAAGAACGACTACCATACTCATGGGAAACAAGATCCTGGCTGAGACGCCTTTTTTCCCCACCTTTATTTAACCAGGTAGGCTAGTTGAGAACAAGTCCTCATTTACAACTGCGACCTGGCCAAGATAAAGCAAAGCAGTGTGACACAGACAACAGCACAGAGTTACACATGGAATAACATGGAATAAACAATAAACAAGCCAATAACACAATAAACAAGTTAATGACACAGTAGGGAAAAAAAGAAAGTCTATATACAGTGTGTGCAAGGCATGAGGAGGTAGGCAATAAATAGGCCATAGTAGTGAAGAATTACAATTTAGCAGATTAACACTGGAGTGATAAATGAGCAGATGATGATGTGCAAGTAGAGATACTGGTGTATCATCATACATTCCACAGCAAAAGAGTGCTAAAAAATAAGAGGGAACTGAAGTCACTGACCAACAACTAAAACAAAACAGGTGTGGTTTTAGGAGGGGTTCGGAAAGACACTCATGGGGCTGTCCACTGAAAGTTGACGAGCAACAACAACTGGTACCTAAGACACCCACAACATTTTGCCCAAGAGGAAAACAAATGAAGACACCAAACTTAAAGACAGGAAGCAAACCATAATAGTGGAGCAAAACCAAATCAGGAAAATCCGATAAAGGATTGTTTTTCTAGAAATAAAAATAGGGAGGGCCAAATAAAGCTGTTAACCTTTTGCATCTATCCAGACAACTGGAGCACTGGGCAAGCTACTCTTAAATAGCACTTGGGCCAGCACAGGTGAAAAACCTTCCTACCATTGAGATGGCAACCAGCACAGTTGTAACCCATACTGACTAACGAGTTGACGCCAATCAGTGCAACCTACGTGCTAACATGCTACACGTGGAACATTTTCAGCACATTTTAGAGTGGCCTTTTATTGTGTAAACAAGGTGCACCTGCGTAATGATCATGCTGTTTAACTTCACTAGGGTACGCTAGCGTCCCACCTCATCAACAGCCAGTGAAACTGCAGGGCGCCAAATTCAAAACAACAGAAATCCCATAATTAAAATTCTTCAAACATACAAGAATTTTACACCATTTTAAAGATACAATTGTTGTAAATCCAGCCACAGTGGCCGATTTCAAAAAGGCTTTACGACGAAAGCACACCAAAAGATTATGTTAGGTCAGAGCCAAGTCACAGAAAAACACAGCCATTTTTCCAGCCAAAGAGAGGAGTCACAAAAAGCAGAAATAGAGATAAAATTAATCACTAACCTTTGATGATCTTCATCAGATGACACTCATAGGACATCATGTTACACAATACATGTATGTTTTGTTCGGTAAAGTTCATATTTATATCCAAAAATCTCAGTTTACATTGGCGCGTAATTTTCAGTAGTTCCAAAACATCCGGTGATTTTGCAGAGAGCCACATCAATTTACAGAAATACTCATAATAAACATTGCTAAAAGATACAACTGTTATGCATGGAATTTTAGATACACTAGAGGTTAACTACCACTTCTCTCTCCCGGATCCGGGATCCTACTCATCAAAAAAGCTGACTAGCATAGCCTAGCCTAACGGGACAGGGATATCATATAATATAATTTTCATAAAATCACAAGTCCAATACAGCAAATGAAAGATAAACATCTTGTGAATCCAGCCATCATTTCCGATTTTTAAAATGTTTTACAGCGAAAAAACACAATATGTATTTCTATTAGCTAACCACAATAGCCAAAGACTCAACCGCATATTTTCACCATATTTCTACCGCATAGGTAGCTATCACAAAACCGACCAAATAGAGATATAATTAGTCACTAACCAAGAAACAACTTCATCAGATGACAGTCTTATAACATGTTATACAATACATTCCTGTTTTGTTCAAAAAATGTGCATATTTGAGGTATAAATCATAGTTTTACATTGCAGCTACCATCACAAATAGCACCGAAGCAGCCAGAATAATTACAGAGAGCAACGTGAAATACCTAAATACTCATCATAAAACATTTATGAAAAATACATGGTATACAGCAAATGAAAGATAAACATCTTGTGAATCCAGCCAATATTTCCAATTTTTTAAAGTGTTTTACAGCGAAAACAAAATATAGAATTATATTAGCTTACCACAATAGCCAAACACACAAATGCATTTATTCACCGCAAAAGGTAGCTATAGCAAAAACCAGCAAAAGATATAAAATGAATCACTAACCTTGACCAACTTCATCAGATGACAGTCTTATAACATCAGGTTATACAATACACTTATGTTTTGTTCGAAAATGTGCATAATTAGAGCTGCAAACCGTGGTTATACATTGTGAATATGTAGCATCGATTCACCAGAATGTCCTGAGCTATTTTGGACACTCACCTAATCTGACCAAAGAACTCATCATAAACTTTACATAAAAATACTTGTTGTATGGCAAATGAAAGATACACTGGTTCTTAAATAAAAATACTAGGAAATCAAGCCTCAATATGTCTGACGTCATCTATCAGAGTGATCTAGTTTAATTGAAAGCTAATCATATACTTGACTAAAAAATACAGGGTTGACAGGAATCGAAAGACAAATTAGTTCTTAATGCAATCGCTGATTTACATTTTTTTAATTATCCTTACTTTTCAATACAGGTTGCGCCAAGCGAAGCTATAGCAAACAAGATGGCGACATAAACGTTTAACATTTATCGACAGAAACACGATTTATCATCATAAATTGTTCTTACTGTGAGCCGTTCTTCCATCAGAATCTTGGGCAAAGAATCCTTTCTTGGGTCTAATCGTCTTTTGGTCGAAAGCTGTCCTCTTGCCATGTGGAAATGCCCACTGCGTTCGGCATGAACTGGAAACGTGCCCAGCTGTTCAAAGTGCGTCAGAAATAAATGGGTCAAAATCGCACTAAACGGATATAAATTGCTATAAAACGGTTTAAATTAACTACCTTATGATGTTTTTAACACCTCTAACGAGTAAAAACATGACCGGAGAAATATTACTGGCTAAACAAACGCTTGGAAGGAGGCGAGTCCGACGTCCTCCGTGCGCAACGCGCAGGCAGCAAAGGGATGCTACTTCCGGTATTTGCTCTTTTATGCAGCCCCTGATTGCGCAATCGATACCATTCAAAGCGTCATCACGTACTGACATCCAGGGGAAGACGTAAGCAGTGTCCGTATCCTCATAGCAATAACAGTGGCCTTTAAACTGACTCCAGATCAGGGGCCAAAATGTGTGAAATCTGACTCCATGTCAGGGAAATTGCTCTAGAATTTGTTCTGTTCCACTCAGAGACAAAATTCCAACGCCTATAGAAACTGGAGACTGTTTTCTATCCAATAATAGTAATAATATGCATATTGTACGAGCAAGAATTTAGTAGGAAGCCGTTTAATCTGTAATGCAATTATGCTAATGAGAAAACAGCACCCCCTGTAGTCGCAAGAAGTTAATGCAACCGCCATGTTAGATTTTTAAAAATAACTTTACCATAACAAACAGCTTGCGTTATTGCGAGACAGCACTCCCAAAACGGCAGAGAATAGGAATCAACATTTTCCACAGAAATACGAAATAACATCATAAATTGTTCTTACTTTTGCTGAGCTTCCATCAGAAACTTGTACAAGGAGTCCTTGGTCCGGAATAAATCGTTGTTTGGTTTTAGAATGTCAATTTCTTCTGTCGAATTAGCAACCTTAGCTAGCCATGTGGCGCGAACATGCCCATCTTCTCTTGCCCATCTTCTCCCAATAAACGTTGAATAAACTGATAAAACTCAGTTGAAAAAACCTACTTTATGATGTTATTATCACATGTATCAAATAAAATCAGAGCCGGAGATATCCGCCGTGTGTACCGAACGCTTATCAGAAGACAATGTCGACGTACTTCGCGCGCCAGAGAAGAAAAAGACATTTCCAGACCTGTCACTCCAAAAGCTCTTGTTCGGCCTCAGATCAAGCTAGACACCCCATTCCACCTTCCACTGCCTGTTGACATCTAGTGGAAGGCGTATGAAGTGCATGCATATCGATAAATATAAGGCAATTGAATAGGCAGGCCCTGGAACAGAGCATCTTTTTCAGATTTTTCACTTCCTGAATGGAAGTTTGCTGCAAAATGAGTTCTGTTTTACTCACAGATATAATTCAAACAGTTTTAGAAACTTGAGAGTGTTTTCTATCCAATAGTAATAATACTATGCATATTGTATGATCTAGAATAGAGTACAAGGCAGTTTAATTTGGGCACGATTTTTTCCAAAGTGAAAACAGCGCCCCCCTATTGACAAGAAGTTTTAATGCAACCGCTGTGTCAGATTTTTTTTAAACTTGACGGAAAAAGCACACCATGCAATAATCTGAGTACAGCGCTCAGAGACCAAAACAACCCAAACAGATATCCACCATGTTGTGTAGTCAACAGAAGTCAGAAATAACATTATAAATATTCACTGACCTTTGATGATCTTCATCAGAATGCACTCCCATGAATCCCAGTTCCACAATAAATGTTTGATTTGTTCAATAAAGTCCATCATTTATGTCCAAATACCTCCTTTTTGTTCGTGCGTTTAGCCCAGTAATCAAAATTAATGAGGCGCGATCACTAGGTGCAGAGAAAGTCAAAAAGTTCCATTACAGTCCGTAGAAACATGTCAAACGATGTATAGAATCAATCTTTAGGATGTTTTTAACATAAATCTTCAATAATGTTCCAACCGGAGAATTCCTTTGTCTTTAGAATTGCAATGGAACGCAAGCTAACTCTCACGTGAACACGCGTGGTCAGCTCTTGCCTCTCTGGCAGACCTCTGACTCAATCCCCTCTCATTCACCCCACTTCACAGTCGAAGCCTCAAACAAGGTTCTAAAGACTGTTGACATCTAGTGGAAGCCTTAGGAAGTGCAATATGACCCCATAGACACTGTGTATTCGATAGGCAATGAGTTGAAAAACTACAAACCTCAGATTTCCCACTTCCTGGTTGGATTTTCTCTCAGGTTTTTGCCTGCCATATGAGTTCTGTTATACTCACAGACATCAATCAAACAGTTTTAGAAACTTCAGAGGGTGTTCTATCCAAATCTACTATAATATAATAATAATATGCATATTCTAGCTTTTATGGCTGAGTAGCAGGCAGTTTAATTTGGGCACGCTTTTCATCCAAAATTCCCAATGCTGCCCCCTACCCTAGAGAAGTTTTAATCAGCTTCTTGATATGCCACATCTGTCAAGTGAATGAATTAACTTGGCAAAGACACAATTTTCACTAACGGATGTAAACAAATTTGTGCAGAGAAATAAGCGTTTTGTGTGAATCAAACATTTCTAGGATCTTTTGTTCCAGCTCATAAAACATGCAACCAACACTTTACATGTTTCGTTTTATAACCACGCCACCCCAAGACCTCTACATCCAGCTTCTTCACCTGCGGTGTTGTGCAATGGGGTGGAGGGGCGTGCTGATAAGTATTTCTGTCTGTAATAAAGCTTTTTTGTGTGGAAAAACTAATTCTGATTGGCTGGGCCTGGCTCCTAAGTCTGTGGGCCTATTCCCTCCCAGGCCCACTAATGGCTGCGCCCCTGCTCAGTCATGTGAAAGACATAGATTAGGGCCTAATGAATTCATTTCAATTGACCGATTTACTTATATGAACTGTACCTCAGTAAACTGTTGCGATTTATATTTTTGTTCAGTAGTTACCACAATAGTGAATCATTTTTAATACTGTAAGAAATCATTGCATTCAGGTGCCTGTCACTCATTGAGTTAATGGAATGGTGTGTGTGTACAGTAAAATATGATAAAGGATTTTTCATTATCATTTTTAACCATGGTTGTGCAGCTAGTCAGATTACATTGTCTGTAGATTGCAGAACAACTTCAGTTTGTTGGAGCCAGGTGATGAGTTTTCCTTGGGCATAACAATTGTTTTGCGTGGATGTTTACTTGCAAGAATGCATGTGTGCATATCTGACAGCCTCAGATAATGTATGTAGATTTGTGAATGCAACAAACCTAGTCCCCAAAATAGATTTTTTTTTAGGGCACATTACTGATTTACATTTGTGGCATGGAAATATTCAGTGCCTCTTCACATCTATGGAAGGTACTGATCTACACGATCTTAAACTGCTGAGAATAAAACAGAGGACCAAACTTTCTGCAATGAACCTGAGGGTGTGTCTGTCAGCAAGCCTGTCTTTGAGCTGTTCTGCGAGTCAAACTTGTTCAGGGTTCCCAAAGGATGAGTGCTTCAGACAGAGGTCAAAACAGCTCAGGGCCCCATGTTACAATGTTTAAGAGAAATTCACTCCCTGTGACTACACAGGTCATTCCCCAGGGACATATAGTCACGGCAAGCAGTCTAAACATAGCATGTCATTCCTTCACCCACAATTGTCCTCTTCCCTCCCTCAGAAAGTTATTGTCTAGATCATAGCTTTGATCCACAAGGACTTATTTGATTCAGGAGGACTCATAACTCATAGCCTGCTCACTTACAACATTGTCTTCACCTTTTTACAGCACATGACCAACGAGACGTGGTGTGATCATAACAACATACAGGAACTCATGTCATTCTGTTCACCAGATTTAGAATTCCTCACAATCAAATGTCGACCGCATTATCTACCAAGGGAATTCTCTTCGATTATAATCACAGCCGTATATATTCCCCCCCCAAGCAGACACATCGATGGCCCTGAACGAACTTTATCTGACTCTTTGTAAACTGGAAACCACACACCCTGAGGCTGCATTCATCGTAGCTGGGGATTTTAACAAGGCTAATCTGAAAACAAAACTCCCTAAATTCTATCAGCATATCGATTGTGCTACCAGGGCTGGTAAAACCTTGGATCATTGTTATACTAACTTCCGCGACGCATATAAGGCCCTCCCCCGCCCTCCTTTCGGAAAAGCTGACCACGACTCCATTTTGTTGCTTCCAGCCTACAAACAGAAACTAAAACAGCAAGCTCCCGCGCTCAGGTCTGTTCAACGTTGGTCCGACCAATCTGATTCCACGCTTCAAGACTGCTTCGATCACGTGGATTGGGAAATGTTCCGCATTGCGTCCAACAACAACATTGACGAATATGCTGATTCGGTGAGCGAGTTCATTAGAAAGTGCATTGACGATGTCGTACCCACAGCAACGATTAAAACATTCCCAAACCAGAAACCGTGGATTGATGGCAGCATTCGCGTGAAACTGAAAGCGCGAACCACTGCTTTTAACCAGGGCAAGGTGACCGGAAACATGACCGAATACAAACAGTGTAGCTATTCCCTCCGCAAGGCAATCAAACAAGCTAAGTCCCAGTATAGAGACAAAGTATAGTCGCAATTCAACAGCTCAGACACAATAGGTATGTGGCAGGGTCTACAGTCAATCACGGATTACAAAAAGAAAACCAGCCCCGTCGCGGACCAGGATGTCTTGCTCCCAGACAGACTAAATAACTTTTTTGCTCGCTTTGAGGACAATACAGTGCCACTGACACGGCCCGCTACCAAAACCTGCGGGCTCTCCTTCAGTGCAGCCGAGGTGAGTAAAACATTTAAACGTGTTAACCCTCGCAAGGCTGCAGGCCCAGACGGCATTCCCAGCCGCGTCCTCAGAGCATGCGCAGACCAGCTGGCTGGTGTGTTTAAGGACATATTCAATCAATCCTTATCCCAGTCTGCTGTTTCCACATGCTTCAAGAGGGCCACCATTGTTCCTGTTCCCAAGAAAGCTAAGGTAACTGAGCTAAACGACTACCGCCCCGTAGCACTCACTTCCGTCATCATGAAGTGCTTTGAGAGACTAGTCAAGGACCATATCACCTCCACCCTACCTGACACCCTAGACCCACTCCAATTTGCTTACCGACCCAATAGGTCCACAGACGACGCAATCGCAACCACACTGCACACTGCCCTAACCCATCTGGACAAGAGGAATACCTATGTGAGAATGCTGTTCATCGACTACAGCTCAGCATTTAACACCATAGTACCCTCCAAACTCGTCATCAAGCTCGAGACCCTGGGTCTCGACCCCGCCCTGTGCAACTGGGTCCTGGACTTCCTGACGGGCCGCCCCCAGGTGGTGAGGGTAGGTAACAACATCTCCACCCCGCTGATCCTCAACACTGGGGCCCCACAAGGGTGCGTTCTGAGCCCTCTCCTGTACTCCCTGTTCACCCACGACTGCGTGGCCATGCACGCCTCCAACTCAATCATCAAGTTTGCGGACGACACTACAGTGGTAGGCTTGATTACCAACAACGACGAGACGGCCTACAGGGAGGAGGTGAGGGCCCTCGGAGTGTGGTGTCAGGAAAATAACCTCACACTCAACGTCAACAAAACAAAGGAGATGATTGTGGACTTCAGGAAACAGCAGAGGGAGCACCCCCCTATCCACATCGACGGGACAGTAGTGGAGAGGGTAGTAAGTTTTAAGTTCCTCGGCGTACACATCACGGACAAACTGAATTGGTCCACCCACACAGAGAGCGTTGTGAAGAAGGCGCAGCAGCGCCTCTTCAACCTCAGGAGGCTGAAGAAATTCGGCTTGTCACCAAAAGCACTCACAAACTTCTACAGATGCACAATCGAGAGCATCCTGTCGGGCTGTATCACCGCCTGGTACGGCAACTGCTCCGCCCACAACCGTAAGGCTCTCCAGAGGGTAGTGAGGTCTGCACAACGCATCACCGGGGGCAAACTACCTGCCCTCTAGCACACCTACACCACCCGATGTCACAGGAAGGCCATAAAGATCATCAAGGACAACAACCACCCGAGCCACTGCCTGTTCACCCCGCTATCATCCAGAAGGCGAGGTCAGTACAGGTGCATCAAAGCAGGGACCGAGAGACTGAAAAACAGCTTCTATCTCAAGGCCATCAGACTGTTAAACAGCCACCACTAACATTTAGTGGCCGCTGCCAACATACTGATTCAACTCCAGCCACTTTAATAATGGGAATTGATGGAAATTATGTAAAAATGTATCACTAGCCACTTTAAACAATGCCACTTAATATAATGTTTACATACCCTACATTACTCATCTCATATGTGTATATATATATACTGTACTCTATATCATCTACTACATCTTGCCATCTTTATGTAATACATGTATCACTAGCCACTTTAAACTATGCCACTTTATGTTTACATACCCTACATTACTCATCTCATATGTATATACTGTACTCTATACCATCTACTGCATCTTGCCTATGCTGTTCTGTACCATCACTCATTCATATATCTTTATGTACATATTCTTTATCCCTTTACACTTGTGTGTATAAGGTAGTAGTTGTGGAATTGTTAGGTTAGATTACTTGTTGGTTATTACTGCATTGTCGGAACTAGAAGCACAAGCATTTCGCTACACTCGCATTAACATCTGCTAACCATGTGTATGTGACAAATAAAATTTGATTTGATTTTGATTTGGGCTGTGTGCTGTTCTGTCAACGTGTTTCTTTGAGTGGAGTGTCTCATTGACTGCATGGGCACTGAGGGGTAATAGACCAACATTAACCCTTCCCCCTTCTCTTCTTCCTCTGCCCCACTGTTCTGGGGGAGTTCCAGAGCATCTGAACAGCCCTGAGGGAAATCGGTTCTTAAAATGATGCCATTTTGATTCCTAGCATTTCTGGCAAATAGCTTATCAGCCATCTGGGCATTTATGGTCACTGAGCAAAGGAGAATTGCTTCCCTTGTGTGTCCGCATCAACGTGCTTCTGACCTGGGGGGTAGATAGACGTGGGATGAAAAAACACCATACGGCTCTTGCAGAGCATTTCCATAATCACAGTCATTTGTATGATCTTTACAGAACATAATTTTGGGAGAGTAGTGTCAAGGCAGGCGAGGCAATTGGTCCAGAGCCTGATGCTCAGTTTTCCCTGCATGCTTACTTCAGTAAGCAGAATTTCTAATGCTCTCCTCCACTGATACGGCACCTTCGTGTTGCCTGGGAGCAAACAATTACAGTACCTATTGTTAGGTTCTTATTTTTCAGAGTAAATAACTCTGAAATAGCTTTAACCAAGTTGAATTCTTCCCAAAGGATCTGTACAGCTGTATTTCAGACAACCCAACATTTCTCCCATCACAGATATATATATCCCATTTAAAACACTCCTCCATCTCTCCAATCCTTACATCTTATGGTTCTACAGGAAGAGAGTAACAGGATACTAAACCCTTATTACTCCCTTCAGGGGATCTGACCTTACCTCCTGATCTCAACCCCTCCTTCGCCTAGTCCACAGATGTCCGTCTGTCTCCCCTATAGCAATCCTTTGAGCTCCTCCCATCCAACCAGCACATTCCACAGCCACTCTGTCTTTCTACAGATCTCACTCCTTAATATACTATGCGTCTGATCTATCATGTCTTTAATATCTCAATGTTCAAAATGTTGAATCCAACAGTCCCTCCTGTTGAACAATCGCATCCTAATGTTCAATTCATATAAAATTGGAAATTACTAAGAAATGGTTAAACAATGATAATAAAACATGAATTAAAAAACGAACAAATGACTATAAAACATGAATTAAACAAACTAACAAATGGAACAAACAATGAACAAACATTCACCGCAAGATTTACAAATTCAGAGACTTATGGCCTCTGTACTATGATCACACAATTTTATTTCCATCTATCATCACACAACAAAATGCCATTCCAGCTGAATCTGCTGTCTCATTCTATGCCAGATGGAGCAGCTTTTAGTTTCTCCACTTCCCCCTTCTGGTTCCTAAGAGAGTAATAGCACAAGACTTGGAAAGCAACAAAAAGACATAAAACATAACAGTAATAACAATGTGATAAGCTATGCATAATTCTATATGCATGAAAACCAAAGTCTGAGACCATGACAATTCCCACTCTCTCTTCACCTGACTCTATGCCTCCCGGATACTTTCCTGCTGGGTTCCACAAAAATGAAAGCTCTAAAAAGCTTCCTCATGCTTTCACCCAGTCTTCCCCTTAGGCCACAGGTTCCGAGAGGTGCTCCCAAGTCAAGTCATTTTCACTTTGGTTCCCATCTCCTTCCTTTCACCTGATAGGCACGTCACCTGAAATGCAAGTGTGTATCCCTAATCAACATTACATCCTCTTGAGGTAACTCAGCACTGTATATCCTTTCACATCAATGCCTTTAACATTTTGTTCAGAGTACAATTACCCCTCTATCGTCTATCATATGTTGCGTTAACCAATAAAGCAGTTAACCCCAACCCAACTATGATGTGTAAAGTAGCTCCCAGACCCAACCCATCTGTATGTCTTACAGTGGAATCTAGTCTCTCTCTCTCACTCCGCTTCCTCTGTCATGGTGTCTTCACTCACCCATTATGCAGCTGTACCTCACTTCACATGAGCACTATGGAAGGAGAGACATGACCATCTTTACCACTGCAGGTACCGTACCGAGTAGTGTGTGTCCCAAACCAACGCTGTCCCAACACCCCCGAAAGGTGTCTCTTGATGTACACTCAATCTCCAGAATTCAGCCCATGCCCTTGGTTATATCTCTGCTTTCAACTGAGGACATACACACTGCAACACATGGGTCATTTCCTGACAATATCATTTGTGACACTTGAATAACCCTGTCCCCCCATTGGCCCCCCAGTTACCAGTTACCAATCCATGTGGCATGAGTCGTCATAAACTGATATCCCAACAATGCTACTAAAGTAACCACTGCTACTTCCAACATGGCCCATGACTATAGTCTCACAATACCCCTCACTTGCGCAGTCGTCCAATTCCATGGTATCAATACAGCATCCTTCGCTACTAGTACTAGTCCTTCAGTTACTGTCCCTACAGCGCCCGCCGTGAGAATACCTCCTGCATGTAATCTGTCAAATGTTCGCCGGCTGTTAGAAATTGGAGAAAAATTTATGAGTAGGGAAAAGTATCCAACCTAACAAAATTCATAGTCACAGGTGTCCTAAAACTTTACCATAGTGTCTGAAATGCCACCACTATCTCTTCTACTCTCACCATGATCTAGGTACAGTTGAAATCGGAAGTTTGCATACACTTAGGTTGGAGTCATTAAAGGCACAGTCAACTTAGTGTATGGTAACTTCTGACCCACTGGAATTGTGATACAGTGAAATAATCTATCGGTAAACAATGGTTGGAAAAATTACTTGTGTCATGCGCAAAGTAGATGTCCTAACCGACTTGCCAAAACTATAGTTTGTTAACAAGAAATTTGTGGAATGGTTGAAAAATGAGTTTTAAACAGCTTGGAAAATTCCAGAAAATGACGTGGCTTTAGAAGCTTCTGATAGGCTAATTGACATCATTTGAGTCAATTGGAGGTGTACCTGTTGATGTACTTAAAGGCCTACCTTCAAACTCAGTGCCTCTTTGCTTGACATCATGGGAAAATCAAAATAAATCAGCCAAGACCTCAGAAAAAAATTATAGACCTCCACAAGTCTGGTTCATCCTTGGGAGCAATTTCCGGACGCCTGTTCATCTGTACAAACAATAGTACGCAAGTATAAATACCATGGGACCACGCTGCGTTCATACCGCTCAGGAAGGAGACTCGTTCTGTCTTCTAGAGTGGAACGTACTTTGGTGCGAAAAGCGCAAATCAATCCCAGAACAACAGCAAAGGACCTTGTGAAGATGCTGGAGGAAACAGGTACAAAAGTATCTATATCCACAGTAAAACGAGTCCTATATCGACATAACCTGAAAGGCCGCTCAGCACTGCTCCAAAACCGCCATAAAAAAGCCAGACTGTGGTTGCAACTGCACATGGGGACAAATATCGTACTTTTTGGAGAAATGTCCTATGGTCTGATTAAACAAAAATAGAACGGTTTAGCCATAATGACCATCGATATGTTTGGAGGGAAAAGGAGGAAGCTTGCAAGTCGTAGAACACCATCCCAACCGTGAAGCACGGGGATGGCAGCATCATGGTGTAAGTGTGCTTTGCTGCAGGAGGGACTGGTGCACTTCACAAAATAGATGGCATCATGAGGGAGGATATATTGAAGCAACATCTCAAGACATCAGTCAGGAAGTTAAAGCTTGGTCGCAAATGGGTCTTCCAAATGGACAATGACCCCAAGCATACTTCCAACGTTGTGGTAAAATGGCTTAAGGACAACAAAGTCAAGGTATTGGAGTGGCCTTCACAAAGCCCTGACCTCAATCCTAAAGAAAATTTGTGGGCAGAATTGAAAAATTGTGTGCGAGCAAGGAGGCCTACAAACCTGACTCAGTTACACCAGCTCTGTCAGGAGGAATGGGCCAAAATTCACCCAACTTATTGTGGGAAGCTTGTGGAAGGCTACCCAAAGCTTTTGACCCAAGTTAAACAATTTAAAGGCAATGCTACCAAATACTAATTGAGTGTATGTAAACTTCTGACCCACTGGGAATGCGATGAAAGAAATAAAAGCTGAAATAAATAATTCTCTCTACTATTATTCTGACATTTCACATTCTTAAATTAAAGTGGTGATCCTATTCGTCTAAGGTTTATGTAAACTTCCGACTTAAACTGTATATATTTTACAGAGCATTACAGTTCTGCTCCGATAGAGCCATCTCTTATCCTAAATCAAACAGTGTTCAACAATGCTGGGTAGCTACAAAAATGATGGCCTTACTGTAAAGCACATTCAAGCCCTTGGTAGCATTCAGTCAGCTAGCTTCCAGTTAAAAGTTTACATATGTAATTGTTGACATACTAACTGGAAAAATAAATGAAAATTACATTTTAGACAAGAATTCTGCAGTTTATCTTTCGGAAATAACAGCCATATTCTAGGGTCAAATCAGAGTGAACTACAGTATAGCTCCTGTCAGAGATGCATGCTAACAATCCATTTTTTGTCAGTTTTGGCCTATGCTGTGGGTGGAAAACAGGTCTCTGCTCACTGCCCATATTTCCTCCCTTTTCCTGACACTGAACTCCTCTGGTGCTCAGGGATAATGAAGCCGAGCTAAGGATGGATCTGTTCCGAAACCTCCCTCAGCTCCACACAGCTAGTGCAACCTCCCATACAGTCCAGTCCCACTTACCTCATCCCAGTTTGAAACCCCTTGCTGAGCAGACAAATTACCACAACTGAGCACTGAGAGAGAGCAGAACCATGAGTTAGCATTGAACAGGGATCACCAACCAAGAACACAAGAGGTTAGGTCGGGATATTTTTTTTTACAATTCACACTTACCTGAACTTGATAGAAATGTGGATTAGTGGATTTCTGAGGCTGGTAAATCTAATGAACTTATCCAGGGTTTGGGACAGCTACTTCTCAATAGAAATAGGTGTATAAACAAATCATTTTTACTATATTAATTTAACAATGTTTGTTATTGCCTTGGATTGTATTGGAACATATTATGTAAATAATGTTTTTGACTTAGCATAAACTGTTTGCTGTGGTATACAGTTTCACTTAAAATACAATTTAAAAAGATTGCAAAACCATAATTTCTGCCTTTTGCAGTCTTACCTAAATTAGTTTGCAATATTTTTCTAAGAGATGAATAAGAAATGTAAACATCTTGCAAGTTAAGGTATTTTACATAACTGATTTGTGGCTGCAGTTTGAGTTTCTGCTGCAAGTTCATTAAGAGGTAATCAATGCAACAGATTTTTAACTCAACTAAGTTTAGAAATGCTACTTTATAAGCAAACCTGACTACGGCTGATGTCATTATTACAATGTTTTACGCAGAACTGAATGATCACAAATCGCCATGGCATTCATTCACACAAACGCAGGTGTCAAAAACAAGGAGTTTCACATGGAGGAGAAATTTTTGTACCATAAATTAAGTGGCATTTCTCTTTTCCCAGCACTGTTTTACATCTGACCAATGTAATTGTTAGATAATCACATAACCGGATGCTACACATTATTCTGGGAAGTCCTTTTTGACGGACATGAATATGCCAGACACGGCAAACATGTCATGTCATATATTCAATAATTTAAATTGAAAATGGCATCTCTATGGGAACACTGCAGCCCCACCACATTATTCTATCCATCATCAATGTTTACCGTGGCATCCCCATATTGAATGTTGTTTTTATAACATTGTCTGGATTAGCCCAGCAGAACTGATTTACAAAATATGTCCAAGGCTCGAGCTTTGCATATAAATATGAGATATTCATAATTTATGTTTCTTTCCAGAATATGTCAATACTTGTATTTGACTTAATTGACGTAGTAATAATACACATGGATGTGATGCCACGGACCTTCTGTCTAATTACCCCGCTTTTGCTTGTAATGTCACATCACCTTCCTACTCACAGCTTCAAGGCCATGGCCGCTGTCAGCAGAGTGAATGGAGGATATAGTCGTATCATATAATGGATGCTCAGCCGGCGGGTATGCATTAACCACGGCCCTGGCAATGAATGGGCAGACACTAGTGCACATCCCTCCACCGGCCAATGCATCACTACATTGACAGGTGAGTAACAGGCATAACTGGCCCTCCCACCCTGTGTCCTGCAGCTGTGACTCTGAGAATCGTATTCCTATGTTTGAAAAGAGGCATTATAACTTTTATATGAAATGTATAATAAACCCAAGAGAAATGATTAATTGTCATGTCAACACAACAGTAATAGAAAATTAAACTGTTTGTGTTGCAACAAATTCCTGAATGGGTAGGCTATAACAAGCGTCTTTTTTCCCAGAATACTGTGGCTAGCTGAACAAAACATTCTTTCAGAGCTGGATAAGATGACAGTACTTGTTGCGTACGTGTGTTTACAGCAATGGCAATTCCCTTGAATTGTGGTGTTTACCTGCTGGGGGATTTCGAGCAGGTCAAACCTGTTTTCTTTTACTATGAATTATGTTGGTAGCTGAATTTCATATATATATATATTTTTTTTGCAAGACATATTTCATGTTATCTACAGGATGCAGCTGTTGCTCTCACATATGACATTCAGAAATTATAGAAAATATATAGCCCTTTCCTGCAGTCAAATGACCATAGCGCCCCCCCCCCCTATGGAATGTAAATATTTTTCATAATTAATAAACATTTAAACAAATTAATCATAGAAAATCCTGTGTTAATTTCCTACGGTAGTGTTATATTTACATTCAGGTTGTTTATTGTTGCTCCAACTCTATCAAAAAACTATTTTCTAAAGGTAAATATAGCAGATAGGTAACACCTTTTCACAACTCTATAATTACATGGTCCCTTGTATCGAGAAACAAAATGATTCTGAACGTAGGTTATTCAATCAAAACATTTGTTTGTTTTAACAGTAGTGGATGGATTATCTGTTTTAGCAAAGGCTCAATAATTTCAGTCAGTGTGCTTTGTATAAATTCATAAGACACATTTTACTCTCCAGTTAAGCATGAAGAAGACCTCACACAATGCGCAATGACACGTTCCAAAATGCTGAGAAAGGATAACGATCACAAGTGAAGAGACTAAAACAATTAACTACACTTTTGTTAAGGAACTTAAGTTGTTCATCAAAACATCTTTATATATTTTGATTTCTCTAATGCTACTAGTGTCAAATTATGACTTTTGTTTTATAAAATCAAACCAATTTGCCTGATACAAACCTCTATCTCTGTGGTTTCAGCCAGAATTCCCCAAACAACTTCCAATTGAGAGGGAGAGAGAGAGATCCAACATTCTCTGATCATTTGGCAAATTAAAATCGCTTGCCTCAGAGGAAAATGTTGCTTCACTTTGAGTTGGTGTTTATGATGCTGTTTGCAAGCTTTCCCGTGGGCAGTCATGTTAATATTGACACTGGGTCTCTCGGATGTGGAGGTTAAAATCCCATAGATCATTTTCCTGTTTTAATCAGAGCTGCCCAATTGCACGGGGAGAGGTACTGTAAACGCTTGCTGCTGATAGCTGTATGAGGCTACGCGCTCCCGAAGGGACCACTTTAAATGGCAGGAGATAACAGTGCAGACAGGCAATATTCCCTGTGCATGTAATAACTGTCACATTGAAATTCCCCAAAGAATAGCCTCAGCACAAGTGTGCAATATACACAATGCAATTGTACCCTCCTAATCGAGTGGGTGGTGCGAGCTGCGAGGCCTGTCGAAAATAACAGCATGTATGTAACAGCATGTAGCAACAGTAATACAGTATGTCATTTTAATACATACAAAGTATATCTCTGAACTCATGTGCAATAGGACAGTATAGGTTTTATCAACATCATTTGTGAATTGTAGGTCAGTATCTATCAGTGTTCTTGTTCCATGATGGTCAGTAAGAGGCTGTTTTAGCAATCATAATATTCCCCTGTATGTCATAATGGGTCCTTATTGGCATTTTAAAATGGAGGGATCTACACAGTAATTGGACAGATCACACAGCTGTCAGACAGCCTGGGACAGGCAGGGGACCTGATCACAAAACAGATCTCAGAACACACTGAGTATTGTTATTCGTTTGGAGCCGGTGCTCTGCGTAGTACGCCATGGGTCAACAGCAGTGGTGATCCGTCATTCAGGGAGGATTTGAGCCCCACCTGTTTAGCTATGCCTGTCTTTCATGTTATTTTGGCATTAATACGTGTCACATACTAGTTTGCAAGCAATGTAAAAATAAAAATCATTGAGGTAATGAAGCCGCATACTCAAAGTAAAAAAGAGACCATGTTTGTAAGGCAACTCCAAGATGCAGGTGTTTCAGCCTAGCTCAGTACTTTCTCTAGCAGTGGGGCAGCCAGCCGAAAATACGGAGCGTAGGGGTTGGCTCAGTGTTCTGTCACTACGTCACTGCAAAATCTACGGGGAGAGCTCGAAAATTCAAGCCCCTTGGGTGCCGCCATAGAGTTCCATAAGAAATGCCCATCCGAGAAGGCTCAAGGTCATTGGCCACAGATAAAAGGACGTCAAATCATATTATATCTACCGTAGCTTTGATTGGACTGATCATGTCAACATCATACTTTCAAAATTTTAGCTAGCAGTCATCATAAATCAAGTCAACAATCTCCTGACAAATCCTTTTCAATCCTTGTCATATGAAGAGAAATGATGGATAAAACGTATCGGTGCCCATTGGTGATTGGACAAAACATTACACAACAAGTTGGAAATCGCAAATTCAACAATGAGTGGTTTGGAAAGAATCCGTGGCTAACTGCAAGCATTGCAAAGCAATCCCTAGCCTGCTAATCGAAGTGGATGTGTGGTCAAAGTCTGAGTTTAAGGGTCCCTTTCCAAGCTTAAAAGGATAAACATTCACATGCCATGGGCCAGAAAAGTTTGAATACATTGGCCATTCTGTCAATCCAGCATTACTTCTGCCGCGTTCAAAACAATTGGAAACTCGGAAATGGGAAATCTAAGACTGGGAAAATAAGTTTTGAATGGTCATCCAAGTCGGGAACTCTGGCCTCTGTCTAGACATCATGATTCGAGCAGTTTTTTTCCTGAGTTCCCAGTTGTCTTGAAATCACCATAAATCCAGTGAATGCCAGACTTTGACAACATTTTCCCACTAAGGACCGCCGTGCCACCTTCCTGTTCAAGTGCGCACAGCGCAAGGTGAGTCCTAAAATGTATTGTATGCTGCTGCATAAATGATGTCATATGCCAGGGAGATATGTATACTGTAGCAAAGAAAGTAATACTAAGTGTATGTTGTGTAGAAGCTGTTAGTGGCCCATGTGCCTCACCCTAATAATTTGGTCCCTTTTTATGTAGGCCCTAACAGTTTGTGGGCACTGTGTGTCACCGTTATGGTGCGATTAATGTATTGTTGTGTTGTGCAGTGGCTTGCTGGCATGCATCTAAAAAAAATTGGGGAGCTTGCCCCACCAAGATTTACATGCTAAAATCACCACTGGTCAACAGTCCAAACAACAGCCCAAGAACTGGAGGAGCAGATGGTGCTGGACTGCAATTAATGCTGATATACTCAAACAAAAAAAACTAAACTGACTGTTTCTCTTGTGGGTGACAAGGCAAGGTGATCCATTTAGGGCTGTTCGGGGGCATAGCTTAGCGTTCACTCCCATGGGTGTGAGGCATAGCCAGGGGCCGCCCTCCTGTGGGTAAAATCTTACGCAGTATGGGCAATTGCTACCGGAATTCCCAAGTTGAACATGTACAAAAAGTTTTATCTACCATGATGAACACAAGCTTGTAAGTTACATGGCAAGGCCTAAACTCTCTTTTATCATATTCTTCCCTTTTCTCTTCATGCCTACTGTAGATTCAAATGATTAGTTGCAGGCGCCAACCTCATGCTGCCGGGTGAGACACATTAAGCTCAGACTATTTGAGTAAATGTCTTTTTATATTTATATTTTCAGCAGCTGCTGCGTAGGTGCTTTGACTTGTTTATAAGGATTTTTATTGCTAGCCAATGTTGAATTACCACGTTTTTCAAGCTAATGTTTGCTAGCTGAAGCTGACAAACCATTTCGGTCTGCGATGGGACCTAGAAAAACATCACCCAGATAATTATTGACAGGAATGTTTTCACTATTACTAAAGAGAAATGGCTTGTTTCTATTGTGTCTAGCAGTTCAAAAGATGTGACCCATATATTACGGCACAATGTTGTTTTTTTGTTTTGGGGGGGTTGGTTGATGGTCAGCATTTTATACATACCGGAAGCTAAAGCCAATGCAAATGACCAGTGCACAGGTGTCCAGTGTTGTATCGAGCTGCATGCTGACCTAATGTGCAGTGGGCAGCTGTAGCCTATTGCCTGCAGCAGCTAGTAACGGGGCAAATATTTTCCATCCCATGATTATATTTCAAGTAGGGTGGTTACCTACACAGAAAATAACTAATGTTGGTAGCCATCTAGACGTCACCGTCATATAGTCTACCAGTCAATTGGGAGAGCATGAAAGGCCACACCGGGACACTGTCCTTTTCAACCATGTGTGATTCTGTTCACTCACTCTTAGCTGTGTGACATATTTCATCATTTTGCAGGCCAGGGGTGTCTATATACCCTCTCCCCACTAACCATTTGTTTAATTTAAACATTGTTCTTGGCCAAACTGTTCCACTGTAGTACTGCCCCAGATCATAGCTCTAGGATTGTACCCAATCCCAATGTTAACACCCTCTCTCTCTCTTTGCCTCTCCCCTCCACAATCAATCAAATGTATTTATAAACCCCTTTTTACATCAGCCGATGTCACAAAGTGCTATACAGAAACCAAGCCTAAAACCCCAAACAGCAAGCAATGCAGATGTAGAAGCACGGTGGCTAGGAAAAACTCCCTAGAAAGGCCAGAACCTAGGAAGAAACCTAGAGAGGAACCAGGCTCTGAGGGGAGGGCAGTTCTCTTCTGGCTGTGCCGGGTGAAGATTATAACAGAACATGGCCAATATGTTCAAACGTTCATAGATGACCTGCAGGGTCAGATAATAATAATCACAGTGGTTGTAGAGGGTGCAACAGGTCAACACCTCAGGAGTAAATGTCAGTTGGCTTTTCATAGCCGATCATTCAGAGTTAGAGACAGCAGGTGCGGTAGAGAGAGGGTCCAAAACAGTAGGTCCGGGACAGTTGAAACTGGAGCAGCAGCAGGTGAACTGGGGACAACAATATAGTTTTTAGATTAGTGTTGTAATGAGCTTGTTAGGTTACATTCAGTTGAAGTAGGAAGTTTACATACACTTAGGTTGGAGTCATTAAAACTTGTTTTTCAACCATTCCACAAATTTCTTGTTAACAAACTATAGTTTTGGCAAGTCGGTTAAGACATCTACTTTGTGCATGACACAAGTCATTTTTCCAACAATTGTTTACAGACAGATTATTTCACTTATCATTCACTGTATCACAATTCCAGTGGGTCAGAAGTTTACATACTCTAAGTTGAATGTGCCTTTAAACAGCTTGGAAAATTCCAGAAAATTATGTCATGGCTTTAGAAGCTTCTGATAGGCTAACTGACATCATTTAAGTCATTTGTAGGTGTACCTGTGGATGTATTTCATGGCCTAGATTCAAACTCAGTGCCTCTTTGCTTGACATCATGGGAAAATCAAAAGAAATCAGCCAAGACCTCAGAAGAAAAGGTTCATCCTTGGGAGCAATTTCCAAACGCCTGAAGGTACCACGTTCATCTGTACAAACAATAGTACGCAAGTATAAACACCATGGGACCATGCAGCCGTCATGCCGCTCAGGAAGGAGACATGTTCTGTCTCTTAGAGATTAACGTATCTTGGTGCAAAAAGTGAACATTTATCCCAGAACAACAGCAAAGGACCTTGTGAAGATGCTGGAGGAAACAGGTACAAAAGTATTTATATCCACAGTTAAACGAGTCCTATATCGACATAACCTGAAAGGCCGCTCAGCAAGTTAGAAGCCACTGCTCCAAAACCGCCTCTGGTCTGATGAAACAAAAATAGAACTGTAGTTATGTTTGGAGGGAAAAGGGGGACAAGTTGCAAGTTGAAGAACACCATCCCAACAGTGAAGCACAGGGGTGGCAGCATCATGTTGTGGGGGTGCTTTGCTGCAGGAGGGACTGGTGCACTTCACAAAATAGATGGCATCATGAGGGCAGAAAATTATGTGGATATATTGAAGCAACATCTCAAGACATCAGTCAGGAAGTTAAAGCTTGGTCGCAAATGGGTCTTCCAAATGGACAATGACCCCAAGCATACTTCCAAAGTTGTGGCAAAATGGCTTAATAGTGTAATTTTGCTTCATAGCAGCAATGCTGTAATATATGTCAAAGTATTATTTTCCTTACTTTAAAACATTCCAGCATCCCTGTAAATTTGCAGCAGGGATTCTGTAATATGTTTTTACTGTAAGGAATATAAATAGCTTATCAATGCCAAAATACTTATTTTCTCAAATAAATATAGCAATCAACAACAACAAATTGATAATATAAGTGTGAATTGTTTTTCAATGATATGACAAATGTTCTTTAGGGCCCATTGAAGCTCTGTTCCTTGTGCGCTTCATATTTTATTGCATATAGCAAAGGTATAAGAGCATTTCAATGAGAAAAGCAACATACTGTAAAAAGGAAAAGTACTGTAGTTAAGTAAAATATACATAAAAAGTTACAGTATTATTTGCACTTGAGGGAACAAAGTCATCTTAATCATCTATCCAAAAATCTGTAACGAAATACTTAAATTGACAATGGACCAATTTAGGAGGCATACGAGTGGACACAGAGTTAACACATGCTGCGCCCTGGACTCTGGAAGTCGGGGGGTATTATGGGGAGTAAATCCAGGATTAAAAACCTAATTTGGATGAATAGGCTTTGCTAAAATGTGTGTCTATGGTCTGGGTCAGGAGCGATCAAAGAGAAACCAAACACAATAGAAAGTGAGGCAGGAAGGGTTAGTTGGCACAGGCCCCAGGGAGACAGCTAGGTGCCAAGGAGGCAACAGGAGGCTGACCGCACCTGGCATGTCACCATACCCTGAGAGGTCCTCACCCAACAGGTCACACAAACTCTAAAACCTGAGCTCTGTAGATTTGGCATTATAGGTTCAAAACATGTACAAAGACAGTGTGTGGCTACAGCGGTTGACAAAGGGAGGGGGCTAGCAGATGGTCCAGAGCCACCAGGGTCAGAGTCTATATATAAACCACCGTTGTCCCTCCAACACACCTGCTATCAGTACAGGGAAGGCTGGCAGGCTTTCAATCGCACTAATTCACCACTTTTCTATTCACTCCTTCTCCTCATTCACACTCATTTTGCATTATGGAGGCCTGCCTCTCTTTAGGGTTGCCCTTGCAAAGTGGTAAGAGATTTTGGCAGAGGTGTTAAAGGGGCATCCTGGAATTCAAAAAACAAAAGCCATACCCCGCCATTTTTTGGTAAACAGCTGAGGGATGGGGCTGGATGAATAAGCCACTTACATTTATAGACAGAGCTATTGATGAGATCTGATCATCCATGAGATAAAACAATTGATCGACTATGTTATTGGCACCCTTGATTAAGATGATCAAAAAAGAAAAACTTTCCCACTACTGAGACGGCAACCTGCACAGGTGTAACACATACTGATTAACAAGATGACACCAATCGGTGCGCTCTACTTGCTAAATGTGCTGAAGTCCAACCTTGAAATATAAATGAAAAAGCAAAACCTGTAACACTGGTTGACACACCAAATGATTGACACACCAAGTAGCAGAGCGTTCAAGTTTGGAGATGGAAGAGTTGGACACTCCACCAAAATTGATAAAATCCAAGCTAAGATTGGTCAGAGTGAATGTTGAGACAGAGGTGGTACCAGCAGACATTTCTTTGTTGCTATGCAAAACTTCCCTGAAGAAAGCTGCTTCTTCTTCTTCTGTGGGGTTTATCTGTATCCCTTTCTCCCTCATATTAGATCTCAGCCTCTCTCTTTCCCTCTGATGCTTTCCTATCACATTTAAGGACTTATTCAACTGGATGTGTCCCACCCTTAATCTTGTAAAAAAAATAGCCTCCTCTCTTCTGTCCCTTCCTGCAGTCCTCCCCTCCCCGACTTTCCTCTGTACTTGATTGAAATAAATGCCTGTCCTTAGTATCACCATCACGGCCCATATCAAGCTTTTTTTCCTTGCTCATTGAAACGACAACATCCCCACTTCTAAGTGCTTGTTTAGCCAGTACAACTACCTCGTTCCCCTCCACCCCCACATGGGCTGGGACCCAAGTAAATCTTATCTGTATACCCATCTGTCTAATTCTGCCATGGGTTTGTAGCACCTCATAAAGCAGGTATTGTCTCCTACGTGACCTAAAGGACTGGAGACTCATTAACACTGCACATGAATCAGAGCAAATAACTACTCTGTCTTGCTTGACTTCTTCCACCCATTGCAAGGCCAACAGTATGGCCGTCAGCTCCGCCGTATATGCAGCCAGATGATCTGATACCCTTCTATACAGTCCCATCTCCTTTGCCTGGGTATTACCCACCCACCCAAAGCTCTGTTCTGTCTTCGCTCATGTTCCCAGCATGCCTGTAAAATCCCTTTTGTAGGATGAGACACCCCATGTCCCTGTAGGTTGACCCATTAATTAATTACCAGCTGCCGTCTTCTAATCGGCAATGGCATATTCCCCATGTCCACCTGTAGTCCAGCCCTTGGGGACGACCGAAACGCCCAGAGCCAAGCGGCCCTATACGCTCACTACGCAAGTTGTGTAGGGCCCTGCAAATTACGCAAGGGCCCAGCCTCCCCTTCGTGTCAAAGCAGGTGGCAATGTTTACAACTTTGATGAGAGGATGAAGCGGAACTATCCTTCTGGTCACGAAAAGAGAAAAAAAAACACCATGAGAGTGAATTGCGGGACCAGCAATCAGATAAACTTGTGTTCTCTCTTCTCCAAGTTTGATGTCAGCAAATAACAGTAACGTTAAGTTGATGTGCTAGCTTGCAGTGCATCTCTCTCTAGTCTGTCTGTCTTTATAACCTAGCTGGGCAGCGCATCTCTTAGTCTGTCTGTGTCTTGCTTGCTTGCCAGACACTTCCAGGGCTGTGTTCTGTGACTTTGTGCCTGACAAAAGTGAGAGTGAAATACAACTATTTATTACGTTTGATAAACACCAACGGGCAACGGTTTTTATAGACTGCAGCTCGGAAAAGATAACTACGTCGCGGGTGAACATGCGTTCATATGCGCATGCACAAAATTAAACTTGCGCTTTCCAGCAGCAACCTCTGTTGGGACCAGTCCAGACAATATATGGGCGTGATGGCACTCCTCATAGGCGCACGTGATTTTAAAACAAGACAATGATTATCTAGTCTCTCAGTCAAGGTTGTTACAACTTTTTTTTTGCAAGATTGAAATGCAAGGTTGAAAGCAATGGACTGACATTGACTATTTATTTCTATCATGAATTTAAAATGTGGATTAGTTGGGCATACTGGGAAATATGGATGTACATCTCTCAGTAAATAATAACCATCAAGCATTCAACCAAGCCATAGTATAAATAGTATTTTATATTTGAAAATGTATAAAAGGAAATCTGGGGGAGCCAGTTTGAATGGGCCTGATGCAGCTCATAAAATTAATACTAGTATTGCTATCTAATTTACAGGTGCTATGCTTAAGTTTGTCAGTAGAGGAGATGCTGAATCATCAGCCAGTACAAGCACAGACTCAGTTGATCCACATCCAGCCTCAGCCAGTACTAACACAGACCTTGTACTGGCAGCTTCAGCAAATACTAACACAGACCCAGTACTGGCAGCTTCAGCAAGTACTAACACAGACCCAGTACTGGCAGCTTCAGCAAATACTAACACAGACCCAGTACTGGCAGCTTCAGCAAATACTAACACAGACCCAGTACAGCCGGCTTCAGAAAATACTAAAACAGACCCAGTACTGGCAGCTTCAGCAAGTACTAACACAGACCCAGTACTGGCAGCTTCAGCAAGTACTAACACAGACCCAGTACAGCCGGCTTCAGCAAATACTAACACAGACCCAGTACTGGCAGCTTCAGCAAGTACTAACACAGACCCAGTACAGCCGGCTTCAGCAAATACTAACACAGACCCAATACAGCCATCTTCAGCAAGTACAAACACAGACCCAGGTGAAGTACAGGCAGCCTCAGCCAGTACTAACACAGACCCAGGTGAAGTACAGGCAGCCTCAGCCAGTACTAGCACAACCAGAGGTGTTCAGCCAGCATCAGATACCAGCAGCTCAGACCCTAATAGAACAGTTGCTGCTCCACCAAATGACCCAGCAGATTGGCCCCCAGTCTTAACAGACTTTATGAGGACTGAGTTAGTGTGCAGAGGTCCATTCAAACCAGGACTGGATTTTTCTTACCCTGAAGACAAGTCTAGAAGAGGTTTCCATTCAGGCTTATTACAGAGACAGCTGCCAAGTGGGGAAAAGATTACCAGGAGCTGGCTTTCACTCTTCCGGCGCCGAAAAGAGATGGCCGCCTCGCTTCGCGTTCCTTGGAAAATATGCAGTATTTTGTTTTTTTATGTGTTATTTCTTACATCGGTACCCCAGGTAATCTTAGGTTTCATTACATACAGTCGGGAGGAACTACTGAATATACGATTAACGTCAACTCATCATCGTTCCTACCAGGAATATGACTTTCCCGAAACGGATCCAGTGTTTTGCCTTCCACCCAATACAATGGATCTGATCCCAGCCGGCGACCCTGTGCGACGCCGTAAAAGGGGCAAACGAGGCGGTCTCGTGGTCAGGCTTCGGAGACGGGCACATCGCGCTCCACTCCCTAGCATACTACTCGCCAATGTCCAGTCTCTTGACAATAAGGTTGATGAAATCCGAGCACGGGTAGCATTCCAGAGAGACATCAGGGATTGCAACGTGCTCTGCTTCACGGAAACATGGCTAACTCAAGAGACGCTAACGGAGTCGGTGCAGCCAGCTGGTTTCTTCATGCATCGCGCCGACAGAAACAAACATCTTTCTGGTAAGAAGAGGGGCGGGGGGGTATGCCTTATGATTAACGAGACGTGGTGTGATCATCATAACAACACACAGGAACTCAAGTCATTCTGTTCACCTGATCTAGAACTCCTCACAATCAAATGTCGACCGCATTATCTACCAAGGGAATTCTCTTCAATCATAATCACAGCCGTATATATTCCCCCCCAAGCAGACACATCGATGGCCCTGAACGAACTTTATCTGACTCTTTGTAAACTGGAAACCACACACCCTGAGGCTGCATTCATCGTAGCTGGGGATTTTAACAAGGCTAATCTAAAAACAAAACTCCCTAAATTCTATCAGCATATCGATTGTGCTACCAGGGCTGGAAAAACCCTAGATCATTGTTATACTAATTTCCGCGACGCATATAAGGCCCTCCCCCGCCCCCCTTTCGGAAAAGCTGACCACGACTCCATTTTGTTTATTCCAGCCTACAAACAGAAACTAAAACAACAAGCTCCCGCGCTCAGGTCTGTTCAACGCTGGTCCGACCAATCTGAATCCACGCTTCAAGACTGCTTCGATCACGCGGATTGGAATATGTTCCGCATTGCGTCCAACAACAATATTGACGAATATGCTGATTCGGTGAGCGAGTTCATTAGGAAGTGCATTGACGATGTCGTACCCACAGCAACGATTAAAACATTCCCAAACCAGAAACCGTGGATTGACGGCAGCATTCGCGTGAAACTGAAAGCGCGAACCACTGCTTTTAACCAGGGCAAGGTGACCGGAAGCATGACCGAATACAAACAGTGTAGCTATTCTCTCCGCAAGGCAATCAAACAGGCTAAGTCCCAGTACAGAGACAAAATCGAGTCGCAATTCAACAGCTCAGACACAAGAGGTATGTGGCAGGGTCTACAGTCAATCACGGATTACAAAAAGAAAACCAGCCCCGTCGCGGACCAGGATGTCTTGCTCCCAGACAGGCTAAACAACTTTTTTGCCCGCTTTGAGGACAATACAGTGCCACTGACACGGCCCCCTACCAAAACCTGCGGGCTCTCCTTCACTGCAGCCGAGGTGAGTAAAACATTTAAACGTGTTAACCCTCGCAAGGCTGCAGGCCCAGGCGGCATTCCCAGCCGCGTCCTCAGAGCATGCGCAGACCAGCTGGCTGGTGTGTTTACGGACATATTCAATCAATCCTTATCCCAGTCTGCTGTTCCCACATGCTTCAAGAGGGCCACCATTGTTCCTGTTCCCAAGAAAGCTAAGGTAACTGAGCTAAACGACTACCGCCCCGTAGCACTCACTTCCGTCATCATGAAGTGCTTTGAGAGACTAGTCAAGGACCATATCACCTCCACCCTACCGGACACCCTAGACCCACTCCAATTTGCTTACCGACCCAATAGGTCCACAGACGACGCAATCGCAACCACACTGCACACTGCCCTAACCCATCTGGACAAGAGGAATACCCATGTGAGAATGCTGTTCATCGATTACAGCTCAGCATTTAACACCATAGTACCCTCCAAACTCGTCATCAAGCTCGAGACCCTGGGTCTCGACCCCGCCCTGTGCAACTGGGTCCTGGACTTCCTGACGGGCCGCCCCCAGGTGGTGAGGGTAGGTAACAACATCTCCACCCCGCTGATCCTCAACACTGGGGCCCCACAAGGGTGCGTTCTGAGCCCTCTCCTGTACTCCCTGTTCACCCACGACTGCGTGGCCATGCACGCCTCCAACTCAATCATCAAGTTTGCGGATGACACTACAGTGGTAGGCTTGATTACCAACAACGATGAGACGGCCTACAGGGAGGAGGTGAGGGCCCTCGGAGTGTGGTGTCAGGAAAATAACCTCACACTCAACGTCAACAAAACAAAGGAGATGATTGTGGACTTCAGGAAACAGCAGATGGGAGCACCCCCCTATCCACATCGACGGGTCAGTAGTGGAGAAGGTGGAAAGTTTTAAGTTCCTCGGTGTACACATCACGGACAAACTGAATTGGTCCACCCACACAGACAGCGTTGTGAAGAAGGCGCAGCAGCGCCTCTTCAACCTCAGGAGGCTGAAGAAATTCGGCTTGTCACCAAAAGCACTCACAAACTTCTACAGATGCACAATCGAGAGCATCCTGTCGGGCTGTATCACCGCCTGGTACGGCAACTGCTCCGCCCACAACCGTAAGGCTCTCCAGAGGGTAGTGAGGTCTGCAGAACGCACCACCGGGGGCAAACTACCTGCCCTCCAGGACACCTACACCACCCGATGTCACAGGAAGGCCATAAAGATCATCAAGGACAACAACCACCCAAGCCACTGCCTGTTCACCCCGCTATCATCCAGAAGGCGAGGTCAGTACAGGTGCATCAAAGCAGGGACCGAGAGACTGAAAAACAGCTTCTATCTCAAGGCCATCAGACTGTTAAACAGTCACCACTAACATTTAGCGGCCGCTGCCAACATACTGACTCAACTCCAGCCACTTTAAAAATGGGAATTGATGGAAATTATGTAAAAATGTACCACTAGCCACTTTAAACAATGCCACTTAATATAATGTTTACATACCCTACATTACCCATCTCATATGTATATACTGTACTCTATATCATCTACTGCATCTTGCCATCTTTATGTAATACATGTACCACTAGCCACTTTAAACTATGCCACTTTATGTTTACATACCCTACAGTACTCATCTCATATGTATATACCGTACTCTATACCATCTACTGCATCTTGCCATGCCGTTCTGTACCACCACTCATTCATATATCTTTATGTACATATTCTTTATCCCTTTACACTTGTGTGTGTGTATAAGGTAGTAGTTGTGGAATTGTTAGGTTAGATTACTTGTTGGTTATTACTGCATTGTCGGAACTAGAAGCACAAGCATTTCGCTACACTCGCATTAACATCTGCTAACCATGTGTATGTGACTAATAAAATTTGATTTGATTTGATAATCAAAAACAATGCTGTGTATTGTTTTTGCTGTAAGCTCTTTTCTACAAAAGACAACAAAGTAATAAAGGAAGGTGTGAATCACTGGTCAAATATCAATGCCATTCTGAAACACCATGAGGGTAGTCCTGAACACACGAACAATATGATTAAGTGGAGAGAACTTGATCTGCACCTAAGTCAGGGACAGACTCTTGACCACATACAAATAAAAAAATTTGGAGGCTGAAGGAAAGAGATGGCGGGATGTCCTTAGACATTTAATACGTATCACCCAGTCTCTGGCTGAAAGAAACCTTGCATTCGGGGGTTCATCAGACAAACTCTTCCAACCAGATAATGGAAACTTCCTAAAAGAGGTTGAAATACTGTGAAAATGTAACCCTGTTATGGAAAATCTCAGCAAGATTAAAGATGGAGAGACACATGCTCATTACCTTGGGAAGGGCACACAGAATATGCTGATACAGATTGTGAGTGACAAGATTCTGGAAGCAATAGTGACTCAAGTAAGAGACTCAAAGTACTTCTCCATTATCTTGGACTGTACACCTGACATTAGCCACCAGGAGCAAACGTCCATTATTCTGAGAAGCGTGGCTTTAAAGGGAAAGCCAGAGATCAAGGAGCACTTCCTCCGGCTTTGTGAATGTTGAGGTTAAAACAGGCTTGAATCTGTCCCCTGTCATCTTAGATAAGCTGAATGAGCTAAAAATCCATTTGAAGATTGCAGAGGGTAAACTGGGGCCAACATGAAGGGCAATCACCAAGGAGTACAAGCCAGACTGCTCAAAAAGAATCCCAGAACCATGTTCGTCCCATGTGGAGCACATACTCTAAACATTGTCATTGCAGATGCTGCCAAATATTCAAAAGATGCAGTTGGGTTTTTTGGGAATGTGCAAAAGCTCTTCACCTTCTTTTCGGCTGGCACACGAAGATGGAGTGTTTTGAAGAAACGTGAACATAACCGTGAAGTCATGGAGTGACACAATATGGGAGAGTAGGCTCTAAAGTGTTCATGCAATCAGGTATCAGGCTTCTGAGGTTTGGGACGCATTACTGGAAGCCAGACAGACGATCGACAATCCTTTGGCCAAAGTGCAGGCACAAGCACTTGCAGAGGAAGTTAAGTCCGACCGCTTCTTGATTTGCTGTGTCATATGGTGTGAGATACCGACAATGACAAACAAGGTGAAAAAGCTCCTCCAATCCTCCTCATTGCAGTTGGAAATCGCAGTGAATTTAATCTAAAATGCAAAGGCTTCCCTCACAACTGTACATACTAGGAAATTGGATTCTCTGAGGCCCAGACAACAGCTAAAAGCATTTGTGAAGAAATTAATGTGTAGGGTGTTCTGAAAGAGAAGAGACTCATTAACAGCAAGAGGCATGTCAGCTATGACATGCCTCTTGAGGAGAGGGAGGCCCCGGTGCACACTTGAGCAAGAGGACAAGTACATTAGAGTGTCCAGTTTGAGAAACAGACACCTCAATTGGCAGCTTTATTAAAAAAACTCAGCAAAAAAAGAAATGTCCTGTCACTGTCAACTGCGTTTATTTTCAGCAAACTTTACATGTGTACATATTTGTTTGAACATAACAAGATTTAACAACTGAGACATAAACTGAACAAGTTTCACAGACAAACTTGCAGACGTGTTGCTGTGCGTTTTGTTGCCAACCTTACTTTGCTAGCTGACAACTTTACGGTTTTTACTTTTTACTTTTTAATTACCGTTTATATTTTTAGTTTTTCCCTCACAACTTTTTTCCCTCATTCAACTTTTTCACTCCGGACGCTTGATCTGGACATGGTTCGTCAGCACCTTCAACAGCCGAAGCTAAGTAGTAACATTAACATGATGCCTTCTAATTGCAGTCGCTGTACTCATAATATACAGGAGAACGATCGCCTTATGGCGAGGATAGCTGTGCTGCAAGCCCAGCTTCAGACGCAATCGTTAGGCAAGGGTAATTTCAGTGTAGGAAAGGATGAAACAGCGTCTGTGCCACCAGTAAGTACAGATAGTAGTATAAATCCCCCCGCACAGTCCCCGTAGCCGGACAACTTTCTCATGGCTTCTGGAGGGAAATGCTGTAGGAATGCTCAGCTGGTGTCGCTCATTCAGCCGACAGAAACTTTCAACTTTCAACCGGTTTTCCCCATTAAGTAGCGAGCCGAGTCTTCTCGTCTCTACTCCTCCCGTTACGGGGTCAGAGACGCCGAAGCTTCCCACCATTAGCTCTGACAAATTGAAAACCCTAGTCATTGGCGACTCCATTACCCGCAGTATTAGACTTAAAACGAATCACCCAGCGATCATACACTGTTTACCAGGGGGCAGGGCTACCGACGTTAAGGCTAATCTGAAGATGGTGCTGGCTAAAGCTAAAACTGGCGAGTGTAGAGAGTATAGAGATATTGTTATCCACGTCGGCACCAACGATGTTAGGATGAAACAGTCAGAGTTCACCAAGCGCAACATAGCTTCAGCGTGTAAATCAGCTAGAAAGATGTGTCGGCATCGAGTAATTGTCTCTGGCCCCCTCCCAGTTAGGGGGAGTGATGAGCTCTACAGCAGAGTCTCACAACTCAATCGCTGGTTGAAAACTGTTTTCTGCCCCTCCCAAAAGATAGAATTTGTAGATAATTGGCCCTCTTTCTGGGACTCACCCACAAACAGGACCAAGCCTGACCTGCTGAGGAGTGACGGACTCCATCCTAGCTGGAGGGGTGCTCTCATCTTATCTACCAACATAGACAGGGCTCTAACTCCTCTAGCTCCACAATGAAATAGGGTGCAGGCCAGGCAGCAGGCTGTTAGCCAACCTGCCAGCTTAGTGGAGTCTGCCACTAGCATAGTCAGTGTAGTCAGCTCAGCTATCCCCATTGAGACTGTGTCTGTGCCTCGACCTAGGTTGGGCAAAACTAAACATGGCGGTGTTCGCCTTAGCAATCTCACTAGGATAAAGACCTCCTCCATTCCTGCCATTATTGAAAGAGATCGTGATACCTCACATCTCAACATAGGGCTACTTAATGTTAGATCCCTCACTTCAAAGGCAGTTATAGTCAATGAACTAATCACTGATCATAATCTTGATGTGATTGGCCTGACTGAAACATGGCTTAAGCCTGATGAATTTACTGTGTTAAATGAGGCCTCACCCCCTGGTTACACTAGTGACCATATCCCCCGTGCATCCCGCAAAGGCGGAGGTGTTGCTAACATTTACGATAGCAAATTTCAATTTACAAAAAAAAAGAAAAGACGTTTTCATCTTTTGAGCTTCTAGTCATGAAATCTATGCAGCCTACTCAATCACTTTTTATAGCTACTGTTTACAGGCCTCCTGGGCCATATACAGCGTTCCTCACTGAGTTCCCTGAATTCCTATCGGACCTTGTAGTCATAGCAGATAATATTCAAATTTTTGGTGATTTTAATATTCATATGGAAAAGTCCACAGATCCACTCCAAAAGGCTTTTGGAGCCATCATCGACCCAGTGGGTTTTGTCCAACATGTCTCTGGACCTACTCACTCCCACAGTCATACTCTGGACCTAGTTTTGTCCCATGGAATAAATGTTGTAGATCTTAATGTTTTACCTCATAATCCTGGACTATCGGACCACCATTTTTTATTACGTTTGCAATCGCAACAAATAATCTGCTCAGACCCCAACCAAGGAGCATCAAAAGTCGTGCTATAAATTCTCAGACAACACAAAGATTCCTTGATGCCCTTCCAGACTCCTTCTGCCTACCCAAGGACGTCAGAGGACAAAAATCAGTTAACCACCTAACTGAGGAACTCAATTTAACCTTGCGCAATACCCTAGATGCAGTTGCACCCCTAAAAACGAAAAACATTTGTCATAAGAAACTAGCTCCCTGGTATACAGAAAATACCCGAGCTCTGAAGCAAGCTTCCAGAAAATTGGAACGGAAATGGCGCCACACCAAACTGGAAGTCTTCCGACTAGCTTGGAAAGACAGTACCATGCAGTATCGAAGAGCCCTCACTGCTGCTCGATCATCCTACTTTTCCAACTAAATTGAGGAAAATAAGAACAATCCTAAATTTATTTTTGATACTGTTGCAAAGCTAACTAAAAAGCAGCATTCCCCAAGTGAGGATGGCTTTCACTTCAGCAGTAATAAATTCATGAACTTCTTTGATCATTAGAAAGCAAATGACAGACTCCTCTTTAAATCTGCGTATCCCTCCAAAGCTCAGCTGTCCTGAGTCTGCACAACTCTGCCAGGACCTAGGATCAAGAGAGACACTTAAGTGTTTTAGTACAATATCTCTTGACACAATGATGAAAATAATCATGGCCTCTAAACCTTCAAGCTGCATACTGGATCCTATTCCAACTAAACTACTGAAAGAGCTGCTTCATGTGCTTGGCCCTCCTATGTTGAACATAATAAACGGCTCTCTATCCACCGGATGTGTACTAAACTCACTAAAAGTGGCAGTAATAAAGCCTCTCTTGAAAAAGCCAAACCTTGACCCAGAAAATATAAAAAACTATCGGCCTATATCGAATTCCTCTCAAAAAAAAATGAAAAAGCTGTTGCGCAGCAACTCACTGCCTTCCTGAAGACAAACAATGTATACGAAATGCTTCAGTCTGGTTTTAGACCCCATCATAGCACTGAGACTGCATTTGTGAAGGTGGTAAATGACCTTTTAATGGCGTCAGACCGAGGCTCTGCATCTGTCCTCGTGCTACTAGACCTTAGTGCTGCTTTTGATACCATCAATCACCACATTCTTTTGGAGAGACTGGAAACCCAAATTGGTCTACACGGACAAGTTCTGGCCTGGTTTAGATCTTATCTGTCGGAAAGATATCAGTTTGTCTCTGTGAATGGTTTGTCCTCTGACAAATCAACTGTACATTTCGGTGTTCCTCAAGGTTCCGTTTTAGGACCACTATTGTATTCACTATATATTTTACCTCTTGGGGATGTCATTCGAAAACATAATGTTAACTTTCACTGCTATGCGGATGACACACAGCTGTACATTTCAATGAAAAATGGTGAAGCCCCAAAATTGCCCTCGCTAGAAGCCTGTGTTTCAGACATAAGGAAGTGGATGGCTGAAAACGTTCTACTTTTAAACTCGGACAAAACAGAGATGCTTGTTCTAGGTCCCAAGAAACAAAGAGATCTTCTGTTAAATCTGACAATTAATCTTGATGGTTGTAAAGTCGTCTCAAATAAAACTGTGAAGGACCTCGGCGTTACTCTGGACCCTGATCTCTCTTTTGACGAACATATCAAGACAGTTTCAAGGACAGCTTTTTTCCATCTACGTAACATTGCAAAAATCAGAAACTTTCTGTCCAAAAATGATGCAGAAAAATGTATCCATGCTTTTGTTACTTCTAGGTTAGACTACTGCAATGCTCTACTTTCCGGCTACCCGGATAAAGCACTAAATAAACTTCAGTTAGTGCTAAATACGGCTGCTAGAATCCTGACTAGAACCAAGAAATTTGATCATATTACTCCAGTGCTAGCTTCCCTACACTGGCTTCCTGTTAAGGCAAGAGCTGATTTCAAGGTTTTACTGTTAACCTATAAAGCGTTACATCGGCTTGCTTCTACCTATCTTTCCGAGTTGGTCCTGCCGTACATACCTACACATACGCTACGGTCACAAGAAGCAGGCCTCCTAATTGTCCCTAGAATTTCTAAGCAAACAGCTGGAGGCAGGGCTTTCTCCTATAGATCTCCATTTTTATGGAATGGTCTGCCTACCCATGTGAGAGACGCAGACTCGGTCTCAACCTTTAAGTCTGTACTGAAGACTTATCTCTTCAGTAGGTCATATGATTGAGTGTAGTCTGGCCCAGGAGTGTGAAGGTGAACGGAAAGGCTCTGGAGCAACGAACCGCCCTTGCTGTCTCTGCCTGGCCGGTTCCCCTCCCTCCACTGGGATTCTCTGCCTCTAACCCTATTACAGGGGCTGAGTCACTGGCTTACTGGTGCTCTTTCATGCCGTCCCTAGGAGGGGTGCGTCACTTGAGTGGGTTGAGTTACTGACGTGATCATCCTGTCTGGGTTGGCGCCCCCCCTTGGTTTGTGCTGTGGTGGAGATCTTTGTGGGCCATACTCGGCCTTGTCTCAGGATTGTAAGTTGGTGGTTGAAGATATCCCTCTAGTGGTGCGGGGGCTGTGCTTTGGCAAAGTGGGCGGGGTTATATCCTTCCTGTTTGGCCCTGTCCGGGGGTATCATCGGATGGGGCCACAGTGTCTCCTGACCCCTCCTGTCTCAGCCTCCAGTATTTATGCTGCAGTAGTTTATGTGTCGGGGGGCTGGGGTCAGTTGGTTATATCTGGAGTACTTCTCCTGTCTTATCCGGTGTCCTGTGTGAATTTAAGTATGCTCTCTCTAATTCTCTCCTTCTCTCTTTCTTTCTCTCTCTCGGAGGACCTGAGCCCTAGGACCATGCGTCAGGACTACCGGGCATGATGACTACTTGCTGTCCCCAGTCCACCTGGCCTTGCTGCTGGTCCAGTTTCAACTGTTCTGCCTGCGGCTATGGAACCCTGACCTGTCCACCGGACGTGCTACCTGTCCCAGACCTGCTGTTTTCAACTCTCTAGAGACCGCAGGAGCGGTAGAGATACTCTTAATGATCGGCTATGAAAACCCAACAGACATTTACTCCTGATTATTATTTGACCATGCTGGTCATTTATGAACATTTGAACTTCTTGGCCATGTTCTGTTATAATCTCCACCCGGCACAGCCAGAAGAGGACTGGCCACCCCTCATAGCCTGGTTCCTCTCTAGGTTTCTTCCTAGGTTTTGGCCTTTCTAGGGAGTTTTTCCTAGCCACCGTGCTTCTACACCTGCATTGCTTGCTGTTTGGGGTTTTAGGCTGGTTTTCTGTACAGCACTTCGAGATATTAGCTGATGTACGAAGGGCTATATAAAATAAACTTGATTTGATGGGACTAACAGAAATGGAATAATGTGTCCCTGAACAAAGGGGGGGTCAAAATCAAAAGTTACAGTCAGTATCTGGTGTGGCCACCAGTTGCATTAACCCATTTAATCCCAAATTTTTCCCAGACATGAAAATATCCAAATCAAGTGTCATTAGTAACCCTTTGAAGTAATCAATCATTCTTTTTTGAAATTTTAATGGAAAAGTAGGTGAAAAAGTGTGTTTCACAATTTTGACCGGTGGGATAATGTTACGTATACTAAATTAACATATTTCTCCTATGCAGTTATCAAAGTTCTTATAAATCCCAACCCAGTTATTAACACATTTAAAACTCTGTCACTGGCAGTCCCCAGCATTGCCTCTAGAATGCCCCGTCACATTCTAGTGTGACTATTTTACACATCAAAAACCATTACACTACATCGATATGAACACTGAGAGCAAAGACAAAAAAACAACCATCAATGTATTTCAACATTGTTACTTTATTGTAACATACATTGTAACATTGTTACTTTATTGTAACATACATTGTAACATTGTTACTTTAGTACAACATGTATTGAAACATTAATATTGTAACTTTATTGTAACATTTGAACTTGTACTTTAGTGCAATATTCATTGTAACATTGTCATTGTGACATTTTAGTGCAACATTCACTAACAACTGTATAGCAGTCGTGTGATTCATTCCCACTGAACATAAAGGTAACATTTAGGATAGAGGTAGCCTGTAGAATATGCATTCAAGTAGAGGCCTACACTGAACAAAATACAATTATTTATATAAAAAGCGCCACTGCACAATGAGTGCTTATATATATATATATATACTGTATATATATCATAGAGGTAGGCTTCAGATCCAAGTGCAAGATTAGTTTGTGCATAACTATTTTAAACTGTGATGAGTCAGACCTACTGTCATACGGTATGTCTTGAATCAATTGACCTTCTTTTCCAAAAACATTTCAGTCATTTTGATTGTCTTTTTCGTCGACTTTTCCTTTCTTCCTAGAGTCCGTTGTACTGCTTCTCCTCACCCTTTATCGACTTTTCTATTTTTCTTTTGTCTTTTTCAGCCCTTTTTCATTCGCTCTTATCTCCTTTTCTACTGTCCGTGGTATATCTTGAAGCACTCAATGTGCAGTGGCACTTTGCATTTCTCACATGCATAGGTAGTGCGTTTGTCACAATGACGACTTCTCTGGAACCGGTACATCGTGTTGATTGGCCAGTGAGAAGCTTTGTCATATCTTGCCTGATCTTCAACAGTAGCAGCCAGTAAAGACCTCCTTCCGTGGCTCAGTGGTTTCGTGCCAAACTTTTGCATATTTGGGCTGTATACTATGTGTTTTGGAATCACAACCTCTTCGATCGTTTGAACACTCAATCTTTATTTTTGGCCACCTGCAGCTTTTCCCTTGGCTCTTCTGACTGGACCCTATGGCGGGTAGAGACCCTTGGCTCTTCATTATCAACAATGGAGGGGGGTGGGGGAGGTTGTGGATGGGGGGGGGGGGTGAGGGGTAGGTCATCATCACTGATAACGTTGTTCCTGTCATGATCTGTTTGCATAGGTTCAGCATATGCATTCAACAGCCTGGCTGGCAAATGGCTTGTCCATAGTCCATATCTGACCCATCGCTATCACAATCACTCAGGACAGCATCTTTCTCATTTTGAGGGATAACTGCAATGTTGCATGCCTTGTCTGGGCAGTCACCTAGATCCAACATATCCCGAACTTGACTCAAAGTGAAACTAAAAGAAAGAACAGAGTAGAAAGTTAGGTAGAACAAGACCTATGTATGTGTATCAGTATGTGTATACCTAGATGCACTGTGATATCCCACGGGTCACTATTGTTGCCGTCAACATGTTTACACATTCTATGACCACACTGAACAAAGTTGAGTAATTGCAAATGCATGTATCAATACTAGACACCTTAAAGATGATGTGTACCAAAAATCTTTGTCCTATCTTTATGTTAACATACTTTACTAACCTTTTGTTTGGGAGCTTTGATGCAGCCATCCTCTTCTCATGGTGCAACCAGGAAGTAAACAGCTCTGGTCATGTGACAATTTACACTAAACATGTGACACTACACATCTTTCATTGAGACCCTTTATTATTTCAATATTTGCTGTAAATGCATTGATACGTCATTCAATAAAAGATTTAGAGCCTTATAAGTGAAACGTTTGTTACGGTCACAAGGGATTAAATAGGTTAAGTACTGCGGTGCATCTCCTCCTCATGGACTGCACCAGATTTGCCAGTTCCTGCTTCCACCAAGGCACCTGCAAGTTCCCAGATATTTCTGGGGGGAATGGCCCTAGCCCTCACTCTCCGATCCAAAAGGTCCCAGACGTGCTCAATGGGCTCTTCGCTGGCCATGGCAGAACATGGACATTCCTGTCTTGCAGGAAATCAGGCACAGAACGAGCAGTATGGCTGGTGGCATTGTCATGCTGGAGGGTCATGTCAGGATGAGCCTTCAGGAAGGGTACCACATGAGGGAGGAGGATGTCTTCCCTGTAACGCACAGCGTTGAGTTTGCCTGCAATGACAAAAAGCTCAGTCCGAAGATGCTGTGACACACCGCCCCAGATCATGACGGACCCTCCACCTCCAAATCGATCCCGCAGCAGAGTACAGTGTAACGCTCATTCCTTCGACGATAAATCCGACCATCACCTCTGGTGAGACAAAACCGCGACTGGTCAGTGAAGAGCACTTTTTGCCAGTCCTGTCTGGTTCAGCGACGGGGGGTTTGTGCCCATAGGTGACGTTGTTGCCTGTGATGTCTGGTGAGGACCTGCCTTACAACAGGCCTACAAGCCCTCAGTCCAACCTCTCTCAGCCTATTGCGGACAGTCTGAGCACTGATGGAGGGATTGTGCGTCCCTGGTGTAACTCGGGCAGTTGTTGTTGCCATCCTGTGCCTGTCCCGCAGGTGTGATGTTTGGATGTACCGATCCTGTGCAGGTGTTGTTACATGTGGTCTGCCACTGTGAGGACGATCGGCTGTCCGTCCTGTTTCCCTGTAGTGCTGCCTTAGGCGTCTCACAGTACGGACATTGCAATTTATTGCCCTGGCCACATCTGCAGACCTCATGCCTCCTTGCAGCATGCCTAAGGCACGTTCACGCAGATGAGCAGGGACCCTGGGCATCTTTCTTTTGGTGTTTTTCAGAGTCAGTAGAAAGGCCTCTTTAGTGTCCTACATTTTCATAACTGTGACCTTAGTTGCCTACCGTCTGTAAGCTGTTAGTTTCTTAACGTTCCACAGGTGCATGTTCATTAATTGTTTATGGTTCATTGAACAAACATGGGAAACAGTGTTTAAACCCTTTGCAATGAAGATCTGTGAAGTTATTTGGATTTTTACGAATTATCTTTGAAAGACAGGGTCCTGAAAAAGCAGCATTTTTTCCCACCCTGAGTTTAGTACCCACAAAACACCAGTCTCAACATCAACAGTGAAGAGGCGACTCCGGAATGCTGGCCTTCTAAGTTGCAAAGAAAAAGCCATATCTCAGACTGGCCAATAAAAACAAAAGATTAAGATGGGAAAAAGAACACAGACACTGGACAGGGGAATTCTGCCTAGAAGGCCAGCATCCTGTAGTCACATCTTCACTGTTGATGTGGAGACTGGTGTTTTGCGGGTACTATTTAATGAAGCTGCCAGTTGATGACTTATGTGGCGTCTGTTTCTCAAACTAGACACTAATGTACTTGTCCTCTTGCTCAGTTGTGCACCAGGGCCTCCCACTCCTCTTTTATTATTTTATTTTATTTTATTTCACCTTTGTTTAACCAGGTAGGCTAGTTGAGAACAAGTTGTCATGTACAGCTGCGACCTGGCCAAGATAAAGCAAAGCAGTGCGACACAAACAACAACACAGAGCTACACATGGAATAAACAAACATACAGTCAATAACACAATAGGGAAAAAAGTATATATACAGTGTGTGCAAATGAGGTAAGATAAGGGAGGTAAGGCAATAAATAGGCCATAGTGGCAAAATAATTACAATTTAGCAATTAAACACTGGAGTGATAGATGTGCAGAAGACGAATGTGCAAGTAGAGATACTGGGATGCAAAGGAGCAAAAATGAATAATAAAAAATAAAAAATAACAGTATGGGGATGAGGGAGTTGGATGGGCTATATACAGATGGGCTATGTACAGGTACAGTGATCTGTGAGCTGCTCTGTCAGCTGGTGCTTAAAGTTAGTGAGGGAGATATTAGTCTACAGCTTCAGTGATTTTTGCAATTTCTTCCAGTCATTGGCAGCAGAGAACTGGAAGGAAAGGCGGCCAAAGGAAAGGCGGCTGCTATGGTGACCAGTGATCTGAGATAAGGTGGGGCTTTACCTAGCGGAGACTTATAGATGACCTGGAGCCAGTAGGTTTGGCGACGAATATGAAGCGAGGGCCAGCCAACGAGAGCGTACAGGTTGCAGTGGTGGGTAGTATATGGGGCTTTGGTGACAAAACGGATGGCATTGTGATAGACTGCATCCAATTTGCTGAGTAGAGCGTTGGAGGTTATTTTGTAAATGACATCGCCGAAGTCAAGGATCGGTAGGATAGTCAGTTTTACGAGGGTATATTTGGCAGCATGAGTGAAGGATGCTTTGTTGCGAAATAGGAAGCCGATTATAGATTTGATTTTGGATTGGAGATGCTTAATGTGAGTCTGGAAGGAGAGTTTACAGTCTAACCAGACACCTAGGTATTTGTAGTTGTCAGAACCGTTAGTTAACAGTGTCCAAAGAAGGGCCAGAATTATACAGAATGTTGTCGTCTGCGTAGAGGTGGATCAGAAAATCACCAGCATCAAGAGCGAAATCATTGATGTATACAGAGAAAAGAGTCGGCCCATGAATTGAACTCTGTGGCACCCCCATAGAGGTCCGGACACACTGAACTCTGTCTGAGAAGTAGTTGGTGAACCAGGCAAGGCAGCCATTTGAGAAACCAAGGCTGTTGAGTCTGCCGATAAGAATGTGGTGATTGACAGAGTCGAAAGCCTTGGCCAGATCAATGAATACATCTGCACAGTATTGCCTCTTATCGATGACGGTTATGATATTGTTTAGGACCTTGAGCATGGCTGAGGTGCACCCATGACCAGCCCGGAAAACAGAATGCACAGCGGAGAAGGTACTGTGGGATTCGAAATGGTCGGTAATCTGTTTGTTAATTTGGCTTTCGAAGACCTTAGAAAGGCAGGGTAGGATAGATATAGGTCTGTAGCAGTTTGGGTATAGAGTGTCTCCCCCTTTGAAGAGGGGGATGACCGCGGCAGCTTTCCAATCTTTGGGGATCTCAGACGATACGAAAGAGAGGTCTGAAAGGCTAGTAATAGGGGTTGCAACAATTTCGGCAGATAATTTTAGAAAGAGAGGGTCCAGATTGTCTAGCCCGGCTGATTTGTAGGGGTCAAGATTTTGCAGCTCTTTTAGAACATCAGCTATCTGGATTTGGGTGAAGGAGAAATGGGGGAGGCTTTAGCAAGTTGCTGTGGGGGGGTGCAGGGCTGTTGACTGGGGTAGGGATAGCCAGGTGGAAAGCATGGCCAAACGTAGAATAATTCTTATTGAAATTCTCAATTATCGTGGGTTTCAAATCAAATCATATCAAAGTGTATTTGTCACGTCCGCCTAATACAACAGTGAAGTGCTTACTTCCAGGCTCTTACCAATAGTGCAAAAAAGGTATTAGGTGAACAATAGGTAAGTAAAGATATAAAAACAACAGTAAAAAGACAGTTAAAATAACAGTAGCGAGGCTATATACAGTAGTGAGGCTATAAAAGTAGCGAGGCACATTACAGACACTGGTTAGTCGGGCTGATTGAGGTAGTCTGTACATGTAGATATGGTTAAAGTGACTATGCATATACTGTATGATGAACAGTGCAGTGCGACACAATGCAGATAGCCCGGTTCGCCAATGTGCTGGAGCACTGGTTGGTCGGGCCAATTGAGGTAGTATGTACATGAATGTATAGTTAAAGGGACTATGCATACAGTGGGGCAAAAAAGTATTTAGTCAGAAGAAGTTACAGGTCTGTGAGAGCCAGAAATCTTGCTTGTTTGTAGGTGACCAAATACTTATTTTCCACCATAATTTGCAAATAAATTCATTATAAATCCTACAATGTGATTTTCTGGATTTATTTTTCTCATTTTGTCTGTCATAGTTGAAGTGTACCTATGATGAAAATTACAGGCCTCTCTCATCTTTTTAAGTGAGAGAACTTGCACAATTGGTGGCTGACTAAATACTTTTTTGCTCCACTGTATATGATAAACAGAGAGTAGGAGCAGCGTAAAAGAGGGTTTGGGGGGCCACACAATGCAAATAGTCTGGGTAGCCATTTGATTACCTGTTCAGGAGTCTTATGGCTTGGGAGTAAAAACTGTTGAGAAGCCTTTTTGTCCTAGACTTGGCACTCCGGAACCACTTGCCATGCGGTAGTAGAGAGAACAGTCTATGACTGGTGTGGCTGGGGTCTTTGACAATTTTTAGGGCCTTCCTCTGACACCGCCTGGTGTAGAGGTCCTGGATGGCAGGCAGCTTAGCCCCAGTGATGTACTGGGCCGTACGCACTACCCTCTGTAGAGCCTTGCAGTCGGAGGCCGAGCAATTACCGTACCAGGCAGTGATGCAACCAGTCAGGATGCTCTCGATGTTGCAGCTGTAGAACCTTTTGAGGACCCATGCCAAATCTTTTTAGTTTCCTGAGGGGGAATAGGCTTTGTCGTGCCCTCTTCACGACTGTCTTGGTGTGTTTGGACCATTCCAGTTTGTTGTTAATGTGGACACCAAGGAACTTGAAGCTCTCCACCTGCTCCACTACATCCCCGTCGATGAGATTGGGGACGTGCTCGGTCCTCCTTTTCCTGTAGTCCACAATCATCTCCTTAGTCTTGGTTACGTTGAGGTATAGGTTGTTATTATGGCACCACCCGGCCAGGTCTCTGACCTCCTCCCTATAGGCTGTCTCGTCGTTATCGGTGATCAAGGTGATTAAAACAGTGTTTCCTATCCTCAGTGCAGTGGGCAGCTGGGAGGAGGTGCTCTTATTCTCCATGGACTTTACAGTGTCCCAGAACTTTTTGGAGATTGTGCTGCAGGATTCAAATTTCTGTTTGAAAAATCTAACCAAAATCTAGCCATTGCTTTCTTAACTGCCTGTGTATATTGGTTCCTAACTTCCCTGAAAAGTTGCATATCGCGGGGGTTATTCGATGCTAATGCAGTACGCCACAGGAGGTTGTTGTGCTGTTCAAGGGCAGTCAGGTCTGGAGTGAACCACGGGCTATATCTGGTTCTGGTTCAAAAAATATTTAATGGGGCATGCTTATTTAAAATGGTGAGGAAAACACTTTTAAAGAATAATTAGGCATCCTCTACTGACGGACTGAGGTCAATATCCTTCCAGGATACCTGGGCCAGGTCGATTAGAAAGGCAGTGATGAGGGGTGGTCGTTTGACCGCAGACCCATTACGGACGCAGGCAATGAGGCAGTGATCGCTGAGATCCTGGTTGAGGACAGCAGAGGTGTATCTGGAGGGCAAGTTGGTTAAGATGATATTTATGTGGGTGCCCGTGTTTACGGATTTGGGGTTGTACCTGGTAGGTTCATTGATCATTTGTGTGAGATTGAGGGCATCAAGCTTAGATTGTAGGATGGCTGGGGTGTTAAGAATGTCCCAGTTTAGGTCACTTAACAGCACAAGCTCTGAATATAAATGGGGGGCAATCAATTCACATATGGTGTCCAGGGCACAGTTGGGGGCAGATGGTGGTCTATAGCAAGCGGCAATGGTGAGAGACTTGTTTCTGGAAAGGTGGATTTTTAAAAATAGAAGCTCAAATTGTTTGGGTACAGACCTAAAAAGTAAGACAGAACTCTGCAGGCTATCTGTGCAGTAGATTGCAACTCCACCCCATTTGGCAGTTCTATCTTGTCAGAAAATGTTATAGTTAGGGATGGACATTTTAGGGGTTTTGGTGGCCTTCCTAAGCCAGGATTCAGACATGGCTAGGACATCCGGGTTGGCAGAGTGTGCTAAAGCAGTGAAAAACAAACTTAGGGAGGAGGCTTCTTATGTTAACATGCATGAAACCAAGGCTTTTACGGTTACAGAAGACAACAAATGAGAGCGCCTTGGAAATGGGAGTGGAGCTAGGCACTGCAGGTCCTGGATTAACCTCTACATCACCAGAGGAACAGAGGAGGAGTAGGATAAGGGTACGGCTAAAGGCCATAATAACTGGTCGTCTAGTACGTTCGGAACAGAGAGTAAAAAGAGCAGGTTTCTGGGCGGGGGAGAATAGATTCAAGGCATGTTGTACAGACAAAGGTACGGTAGGATGTGAATACAGTGGAGGTAAACCTAGGCATTGAGTGACGATGAGAGAGGTATTGTCTATAGAGGCACCATTTAAACCAGGTGAGGTCACCGCATGTGTGGGAGGTGGAACGAAAGGGTTAGCTAAGGCATATTGAGCAGGGCTGGAGGCTCTACAATGAAATAAGACAATAATCACTAACCAAAACAGCAATGGACAAGGCATATTGACATTAGAGAGAGGCATGCGTAGCCGAGTGATCATAAGGTCCAATGAGTGGCTAGGCGGGCTGGAGACACAGCGATTCAGACAGCTAGCGGGCCAGGGCTATAGCAGGCTAGCAGAAGGGCCTTAGAGGGACGTCGCGACGGAAGAAGTGTGTTGTAACCCCCTCGTGCGGTTACGTCAGCAGAACAGTCGTGATGGATCAGCAGGGTTCCGTGTAGTAAAACGGTCCAGGCCAATTGGCAAAATAGGTATAGTAGCCCAAGAAATTGGCTGATGGACTTCTTCAGCTAACAGTCCGATCTGCTCTAGACAGCTAGCGGGCCGCGGCTAGCAGGCTAGCAGATGGGAATTCAGGGGACGTCGCGATGGAGGAGCCTGTTGAAAAAGAAGTCCAGTCGTGATGAATCGGTGGGGCTCCGTATCGGCAGTAAAAGGGATGGACCTCTTCAGCTAGCCAGGAGATGGGCCTAGCATAGGCTATCTCCAGGCTAACTGATGCTTGCTTCGGGACAGAGTCGTTAGCCAGGGCTTGCCATTCGGATAGCAGCTAGCTAGCTTCGATGATCCAGGTGAAAAGGTTCAGAGCTTGCAGTAGGAATCCGGAGATATGGAGAAAAAGAAGTCCGATATGCTCTGGATATAATCGCGCTGAGCAGACTGGCAGGAGTTGTCCGGGCTAAAGGTTAGCTGATGACTGCTAGTAGTGGCTAGCTGACTAGTAGCTAGTTAGCTGTCTAGCCCCTGTTGGGGGTTCCGGTTCTAAAGTAAAGAAAATAGCAGATCCATACCACATTGGTTGAGGCGGGTTGCAGGAGAGTATGTTGAAGTTGAGGCCAAGAAAAATCTAAAAAATATATGCGAAGAAAAAAGTTATAAAATTATATATGCACGGGACACGACAAGACGAAGACAAATACGCCTGACTGCTATGCCATCTTTGATACTTTCTATTCTGGTTAGAGCCAGTTTGCGCTGTTCTGTGAAGGGAGTAGTACACAGCGTTGTACGAGATCTTCAGTTTCTAAGCAATTTCTCACATGGAATAGCCTTCATTTCTCAGAACAAGAATAGACTGACGAGTTTCAGAAGAAAGGTATTTTCAGCCTGTAATCGAACCCACAAATGCTGATATTCCAGATACTCAACTAGTCTAAAGAAGACCCGTTTTATTGCTTCTTTAATCAGAACAGTTTTCAGCTGTGCTAACATAATTGCAAAAGGGTTTTCTAATGATAAATTAGCCTTTTAAAATGATAAACTTGGATTAGCTAACACAATGTGCCACTGGAACACAGGAGTGATGATTGCTGATAATGGGCCTCTGTACGCCTATGTAGATATTCCATTAAAAAATCAGCTGTTTCCAGCTACAATAGTCATTTACAAACATTGACAATGTCTACACTGTATTTCTGATCAATTTGATCATATTTTAATGAACAAAAAATGTTGCTTTTCATTCAAAAACAAGGACATTTCTAAGTTATCCCAAACTTTTGAACGGTACATGTGATGTTAAAGTTATTTGCCGATAGCTTGTTGGCATCGTTGGGTCCTTCCCTGGTTTCCGAATTGGTACCACTACTGCCTTCTTCCAAATGCCTCAAATGTTTTCCCTGCTCCCACACTGTGTTGTACAACACCAAAACCTTATCCAGTGCCTCATCACTAAGATGGGCCAACATAACATAGCACACCTCGTCTTTCCAGGTGAGCTTAACTCATCCCTACCTATTGCCCTTTTTACCTCTGCCATGGTAAATGGTGTATTCAACACATTATTTACATCCTCTCTCCTATCCAGCAATCCAGGATTCTCCACTCTAGTTCTCTTTCTCTCCCTCTGCCCCTCTGATAAATTTGCAGAGCTATGCACTTCTATAAACGCTTTGGCAATCATCTCTGCCTTCTCATCTGTTACTGCCACATCTTTCCCACTCGCCAACACTGGATAATCCCACTCCCTTCTGATCCCACTCATCCTCTTAATCATCGCTCACACTTCTCTCACAGGTGTTACCCTTCCAATGGTGTCACAGAACTGACGCCAACATGACCTCTTTGCCTGACGGATAGTTCTCCTCACCAGGGCCTGGGCCTGCTTATACTGAATCAGATGTTGGAAGTTATGCATCCTTTTCAGTAGTCTAAATGTCCTGTTCCTATTCCTCACTCCTCCGTCCACCATGGGACTGCTTTCCTCCTCCTCCTCCCTGAACTCTTAGGTATAGCCTCAGTAGCTGCCCCCACTAAAGCTGTTCTCACCCAGTTATTCATACTATCCACATCCCCTCCCATATCCACCCGAGCCATTACCTGCTCTCTCAGCTCCTGAAACTGATCCCACTATGCCCTTCCAAACACCCCCTGCCTACTCCATCCACTGACACCTGCTCCTCCCTCCAGCCTACTATGGGGTAATGATCACTCCCTACTGTCGACTCCTCCCATACCTCCCACTCACAGATTCCTGCCATCACACTAGATACTAGTGCGAGGTCCAAGGCAGACTCTTTCCCTGTGGCTACATCAATCCTGGTCCCTCTGCCATCATTCAGGCACACCCGATATTCCATTTCTATCAGATTTTCCATAATTTGGACACTTCCAACCATCCCCCCAGAGCATGATGTGGGCATTAAAATCCCCACACCACCTGATCTTACTTCTATCCTGGCTCTCAACCCTCTCCAGCACTTCTAGGTCCAATATCTGACACGCATTATAGTAGTTCACTACCATTAGCACCCCTCTTCTCAACCACCACATTTTCCTGTTCAATATCTCTGCCTAGCATCCTGTGGGGAAGTCCTTGCTTTATGGACGTGGCACACCCCCCCCCCCCCTCCCCCTACAGCTCTGTCCCTACAAACCACTACATATGTATGATAAACTCCACATTCGGTTTGAGCCATGTTTCCTGCACACAAATCACATCAGGCTTAGCTTGCATACCTACAATGAACTGCTTGAACTCCTGCCCATTAGCCAACAGGCGTTGAGCATTTCATTGCAGTACTTACCGCCATAACTAAGATCCAGTAATACATGACTCCACCCTCGGCTGATTGAGGTCATCTTGAACCTCTTCCCATGTCAACCCTGTCATACTCAGATGTCTCCCAGCAGCTTTCACTATTAGCTGAATCCTCTCTCTTTTAGATTATACTTTAGCAGTGCAGTTGACAGCTCCTGCTATGAACGTCACCAGCTTTCTCTTATCTATGTATACCATATCGCCTTCCACCTGCCCCGTAATCCCCGGTCTAGTTGAACCTGTATCTCCCTGGACCACCCTCACTGCCTAAACGTATGACACCTTTCTCTCCACTCTCACTTGTTGCACGTCCATTGACATAAGCCCTCACATAATAACTCATATATCCTATGGTTACTTTATTTGGCAGTACCCGGTCCTTGAAGTGTAACAGAATAGTCGGGTTATCTACCCTAACTCCACCCCTTGTTACTTGCAGAACTAGAACGTCTCCTCTCAAATTGTCGCTTACCTCTTTAGTGCTAACACTCACAGGCACTCCTGTTATCGCCCCTTTAATCCACTGCTCCCTGCTTGATCAATCCAATTGCTCGACACCCCCTTACACTTCCCTATTTGCTTCACTCTGAGAGCTTTTTCCCTCTGTGCCATGTCCTTACAGAACACCAACAAGTTCCCATCTCTTAACACTTCAGCATTGACAACTTCCCCAATCAACTATCAACCTTATCGGACTCATCACCCCAACTCCCCCTTCTTCCCTAAACTTCAGAATCACTCAACTCCCTGCTCCCCTCGCATCTTATCTTGCCCTTCCTCTGCACCTTTTACCTCCAAACTGCCGCTAGCGTTGGAAACTATGTTGCTCTCCTCAATCCTTTTCTGCCTCCTCTGTGCCTCCATAGACCTCTCGCTCCCCTTTTAACCCCTACTCCCTTTCTCTCCTGCTTTCATTTTCTTACTCCCTCCTTTATTTGTACCACTATGCTCCATACTTGCTTAACTTTCTTCTCCATCACTATCTCCTACCATCTCTGACCCAGTCACAGCACAGCCGTGCCCGAGCCTCCGCCACAAAGAGTAAAGTTTGATTGATTGTTTTATCAACGATTGATCGCTAGCCACAGCTTTCCAAACAGTGGTCACTGGTCCACAAAAACAAATCAGCCCGCCCGAATATGTGATTACAAATCTGACGATTCAGCTCCCTGCAGCAGGGCAAAGCGTCTTCCTGAAGAGAGCAGGAGCAGGACTGGACTTTGTTTGAGCAGTACTGTTTTGTCTTTTCAATCAGTCACTCTTGAACTGACCCCTTCAGGACATTATTGTCCACGTTCTAGACAAACACAGTGCAGAAAGTAGGACTGAAAAGGAGATGATGTCAGAATATTTGTTTTTTTTAAGAGATGAGAAGAATTACAGCAAACATATGGCCAGCCTGTTGTTGGTTTGCAACAGGCATCCTGTCCAACTAATGAGAATAATCAAATAGGAAACAAAGTGGACTAGGAGTAGAGTGGAATAAGTGCAGAGTGGAAAGAACCTGGAGTTGTTGTTGGCCAAGATGACATGGAGAAAAATGCGGGCACCTATGTCCGGGTGCACCACACAAGGGGAATAATCTTATTGGTGTAAGCATCTCAGTTCAACCAACATGTGACAGAGTCTCTCCGTTGGTAGGTCAGAGTAATGTTCTTTAATGACTTCGCACTTTCATCCCCAGAATAATTTGCAGGCTCTGCTAGCTAGGCTGTTGTGATCTCACTTAGTCAGGGACAGCCGGTACAGCCACTTTTTTTCTGTTCCAGCTCTAGGTTCAAATTATGTTATTTCTATCTCCTCCATTAATGACACGTAAAGGAACATCCAAATGTATCACTTAATACACTTTTAAAAAATAAATAATATTTTTTCAATTTTGTGATCTTACATTTTTTTCATAAGGCAGATATATAAGACAGGAACATATAATAGCAATAGTAATGTATGGTAAACTGGCTTAATCATGACTAGATAAAAACATGCATGTTGGTATAAAAGTAGTGTGATGTATCACTTGCCTGATTACATATAGTTGGCTCATTTTATTTTATTTTTATTTTTTTAATTTCACCTTTATTTAACCAGGTAGGCTAGTTGAGAACAAGTTCTCATTTGCAACTGCGACCTGGCCAAGATAAAGCATAGCAGTGTGAACAGACAACACAGAGTTACACATGGAGTAAACAATAAACAAGTCAATAACATGGTAGAAAAAAAGAGAATCTATATACAATGTGTGCAAAAGGCATGAGGTAGGCAATAAATCGAATAATTACAATTTAGCAGATTAACACTGGAGTGATAAATCATCAGATGATCATGTGCAAGAAGAGATACTGGTGTGCAAAAGAGCAGAAAAGTAAATAAATAAAAGCAGTATGGGGGGTGAGGTAGGTAAATTGGGTGGGTAGTTTACAGATGGACTATGTACAGCTGCAGCGATCGGTTAGCTGCTCGGATAGCAGATTTTTAAAGTTGTTGAGGGAGATAAAAGTCTCCAACTTCAGAGATTTTTGCAATTCGTTCCAGTCGCAGGCAGCAGAGAACTGGAAGGAAAGGCGTCCAAATGAGGTTTTAGCTTTAGGGATGATCAGTGAGATACACCTGCTGGAGCGCGTGCTGCGGGTGGGTGTAGCCATCGTGACCAGTGAACTGAGATAAGGCGGCACTTTACCTAGCATAGCCTTGTAGATGACCTGGAGCCAGTGGGTCTGACGACGAACATGTAGCGAGGGCCAGCCGACTAGGGCATACAGGTCGCAGTGGTGGGTCGTATAAGGTGCTTTAGTAACAAAACGAATGGCACTGTGATAAACTGCATCCAGTTTGCTGAGTAGAGTGTTGGAAGCTATTTTGTAGATGACATCGCCGAAGTCGAGGATCGGTAGGATAGTCAGTTTTACTAGGGTAAGTTTGGCGGCGTGAGTGAAGGAGGCTTTGTTGCGGAATAGAAAGCCGATTCTTGATTTGATTTTGGATTGGAGATGTTTGATATGAGTCTGGAAGGAGAGTTTGCAGTCTAGCCAGACACCTAGGTACTTATAGATGTCCACATATTCTAGGTCGGAACCGTCCAGGGTGGTGATGCTAGTCGGGCGTGCGGGTGCAGGCAGCGAACGGTTGAAAAGCATGCATTTGGTTTTACTAGCGTTTAAGAGCAGTTGGAGGCCACGGAAGGAGTGTTGTATGGCATTGAAGCTCGTTTGGAGGTTAGATAGCACAGTGTCCAAGGAAGGGCCGGAAGTATATAGAATGGTGTCGTCTGCGTAGAGGTGGATCAGGGAATCGCCCGCAGCAAGAGCAACATCATTGATGTATACAGAGAAAAGAGTCGGCCCGAGAATTGAACCCTGTGGTACCCCCATAATGACTTATTGATGACTTAAACAATTTCTCTAATTATTAGTAGCATGTATTAACAGAAGCATGTATTGTGCTCCATTAAATGGGAATCAAGAATGAATGAATGCTGTTCTAAATGAAGTAATCATATAGGCCTTGTTGTCATCACAGAGCTGTTTTTAAGTGCTACTGAGACTGTCTAGCACAGGGGTATCCAACCCTTTCTAGCATTAAACTCAATCATGTATTTTTATTTTTACTAGCTTTCAAAAAAGCACGTTATTTTCTCCACTGCAACTATTCCCCAGGTACCGACAGTTTGCGGTGGAACACGTGATGTACTTTCAGAAATGTTTGGAGTGCTACTCATAGGTGGGCTGGCTGTGAGCTACTGGTAGCTCGCGATTTACCTGTTGGAGACCCCAAGTCTAGCAGCAGGGTTGGGGTCAATTCCATTTAAATTCCAGTCAGTTCAGGAAGTACACTAAAATTCCAATTCCAATTCTCTTCAATGAGGAAAAAATGTAATTTAACCTCAAGTTTAGTTCACTTTCTGAATTGACCAGAATTGAAATGTAATTCAAATCAAACTTTATTTGTCACATGCGCCGAATACAACAAGTGTAGACCTAACCATGAAATGCTTACTTACAAGCCCCTAAAACTTCTTATGGCTGAAATCCCGCTAACGGGATCGATATGACAACAGCCAGTGAAAGTGCAGGGCGCCAAATTCAAACAACAGAAATCCCATAATTAAAATTCCTCAAACATACAAGTATTTTACACCATTTTAAAGATACACGTGTTGTTAATCCCACCACAGTGTCCGATTTCAAAAAGGCTTTACGACAAAAGCACACCAAACGATTATGTCAGGTCAGTACCTAGTCACAGAAAAACACAGCCATTTTTCCAGCCAAAGAGAGGAGTCACAAAAAGCAGAAATAGAGATAAAATGAATCACTAACCTTTGATGATCTTCATCAGATGACACTCATAGGACTTCATGTTACACAAGACATGTATGTTTTGCTCGATAAAGTTCATATTTATATCCAAAAATCTTAGTTTACATTGGCGCGTCAATGTTCAGTAATGTTTTGCCTCCAAAAATCCGGTGATTTTGCAGAGAGCCACATCAATTTACAGAAATACCCATAATAAACATTGATCAAAGATACAAGTGTTATGCATGGAATTATAGATCCACTTCTCCTTAATGCATCCGCTGTGTCAGATTTCCCAAAAACTTTAAGGAAAAAGCACACCATGCAGTAATCTGAGTACGGCGCTCAGACACAAAAACAAGCCATACAGGTACTCGCCATGTTGTGGAGTCAACAGAAGTCAGAAATAGCATTATAAATATTCACTTACCTTTGATGATCTTCATCAGAATGCACTCCCAGGAATCTCAGCTCCACAATAAATGTTTGTTTTGTTCGATAAAGCCCATCATTTATGTCCAAATACCTCCTTTTTGTTCGCATGGTTAGTTCACAAATCCAAATTCATGAGGCATGAGCACTAGGTCCAGACGAAAAGTCAAAAAGTTCCGTTACAGTTCGTAGAAACATGTCAAACGATGTATAGAATCAATCTTTAGGATTTTTTAAACATAAATATTCAATAACGTTTCAACCGGAGAATTCCTTTGTCTTTAGAAATGCAATGGAACGCAGCTAACTCTCATGGGCGTGCGCGAGACTGAGCTCATGGCACTCTGCCAGACCTCTGGTTGAAACAGCTCTCATTCTCTCCCCCTTCACAGTAGAATCCTCAAACAAGGTTCTACTGTTGACTGTTGACATCTAGTGGAAGCCTTAGGAAGTGCAATCGGACCAAATTTACACTGTATCTTGGTCTTTGCCTATGCAAAGAGTTGAAAAACTACAAACCTCAAATTCTCCACTTCCTGGTTGGATTTTTTCTCAGGTTTTTGCCTGCCATATGAGTTCTGTTATACTCACAGACATCATTCAAACAGTTTTAGAAACGTCAGAGTGTTTTCTATCCAAATATATGAATATGCATATCTTAGCTTCTGGGCCTGAGTAGCAGGCAGTTTACTCTGGGCACCTTATTCATCCAAGCTACTTAATACTGCCCCCCAGCCATAAGAAGTTAACCAACACTGCAGCTCAAGAAGAGTTAAGAAAATATTTATTAAATAAACGAAAGTAAAAAAATATATAAAAAGTAACACAATAACATAACAATAACGAGGCTATATACAGGGGGTACCGGTACCGAGTCAGTGTGCGGGGGTACAGGTTAGAGGTAATTTGTACATGTAGGTAGGGGTGAAGTGACTATGCATAGATAATAAACAGCGAGTAGCAGCAGTGTACAAAACAAATGGAGGGGGGGTCTATGTAATAGTCCGGTGGCCATTTGATTAGTTGTTCAGCAGTCTTATGGCTTGGGGGTAGAAGCTGTTAAGGAGCCTTTTGGTCCTAGACTTGGTGTTCCGGTACCGCTTGCCGTGCGGTAGCAGAGAAAACTGTCTATGGCTTGGGTGACTGGAGGCTCTGACAATTTTATGGGCTTTTCTCTGACACCACCTGGATTGCAGAAAACTTGGCCCCGGTGATGTACTGGGCTGTATGCACTACCCTCTGTAGCGCCTTACGGTCAGATGCCAAGCAGTTGCCAAACCAGGCGGTGATGCAACCGGTCAGGTGCTCTCCTGTCTAGCAGTCTACAATTATTGTTAATTTCATCCCGCAAGTATTTTTCGGTGATAGAAGAATTTCATTGCTGTTTAAATTGGATTCCATAATCAGAATTTTGAATAACTGAAGAAAACTGTGGCATAATTTCTTTGAACTACTTAGAAAAAGTATTATGAGGAAAATTCACAGTTGTCAGGCCTAGGGTTGGGTTTGTTATTCTATGCATCACACAATGCATCTCTGATCCTTCTGCATATCTGCCCTCTGAAACACTATCAATAGGTGCCAAATCATCGAATTTTACCCCCCCCCCCTGTTTGTGTAGAGTAAACGCAGTACTGCTGAGCATGTGGCAAAAGGCTATCCACCCGTGAAGCTGGACATTACACTGCCACATTATTCAACATACTTGTGTATTTAACACAGTAAGTGAAGACTTCAATACATTTTGATATGACTAAGTCTTTCTGGATAAGAGCGTCAGCTAAATAACCCAGATGTAATTTATGTTTGAGACGACATCCTTGGAATCTTCTGCAAATCAAGTGCAGTGTGATGTTGACACAAGTTGGCTTGAATCCCAGTCCTACATATCTTTTTCTAATCATATCCAAATATATCTACTCTCATTGTTTGACTCAATTGATTAAATTAAAACAAATCAGGTTTCATCTCTCAAGGGGAAAGGAACTAACATGGTCAGGGTGTAAAAGCTGGTAACAGGACATTTCTGGTTCTCACTGCCTTGGGCTACAGGCAAAGTTTTCCATTACGCCCCAAAAGGCCAAGCATGCCTGGAAGCACAAAACCTGTAGCAATAGACAGTCTTAATTGGTTCATGAAAACTTGCCCAACCTCCCCTATACTTCTCCCCTTACAGTCTTAACACAGTATTAAGCTGCTGTATCCAATTCATTACCTTCATAAAAGCATTTGGCACATTGATGAATAGGCAGTACTTAACCCTGTCTTCTGTATCACTCTTTAAAGATACATCTGGATGTGAATTATTAATAGCATTCCCAAATCCTACATGTTGATTATTCGTGATGTTGAAGATCCAGTTTGCCATTGTATAGTGTGGGTCTAGGTCAATGTGCACAATAGAACATGGTTGCTGTCATATTTCCAAAAAGACAGATGTAAGTGATGATATGCTGTTCACACATTTCATAACGTCAAGATCTTTCCCACATTCATGTAAAACTCCCTTATCACATCTTCTATGCTCCTCTACCAAAGCTTTATAGCCATTCCTCTGGCACGTTCATCCACAATGAAACAATTGTTATTCTGAAAGTGAGAGAGAGAGTGGCTGAAATAAGACCCACCAGGAGTGCTAAATGCACATATTTTCCCACTCTAACTACATTTTTGGATGTATAATTCATGAGGGGCGAATGACAGGGTAGCATATGGTGCGCTTGGCATACAGTGAAATATTAAAAAGCTTTGTCAGCACAGAGGCCAGTGTCCCCGCAGGGCACAGGGATCTGCCGGACAAAGACAACACGCCATGACAGCCAGTCAGCCATCCTCCGCACACAGACGTCCTCTACACACACGGCCAAAGACAAAGACAGAGAGATGACCCAATCCTACTGTAGTACCAAGGCTACAGCGACGGGCTCCGACTCAGGATCAAATAGCGTAATTTAGTATTGGCATCATATGAGTGTGTTTAGATCACATTTTGTTTCAGGGATGCCCTGGTTGAACACATGAAACTGCTTTATCTTGCACATTGGTTGTATCTTTCCAACCTGTGGCATTTGTCACCCAACAGACCTGCATCATTGAAGGACTACACATAGGCCTACAATAAATTGAGTAGACCTATTACCATATAATGTGTTATCTCTGTGGGTGGTTAAATATCAACCTGGGCTTTGCAGTAAATGTGGTGTGAAAGATTACATTAAAGAGTACTTCTACAGAGTTTGTCCTTTGCCACTGTGCTTCTGCTTGCGCTTTGGTCCAGGCCGAGCTACTGTAAAACACTTTGTGAGAACTGTTGATGTAAAAAGGGTTTTATAAATGCATTTGATTAAAGATGCAATGAGAATCCTGACCTAGTGTCTGGATTGGTGTTCTCATGAGGCACACTGAGACAGAAAGAGAGAGTCAAAGATAGTAAAAAAAAGTCTCAAATCCAAGAGTCTCCAATGTAAGCTGCTGAAGCCCCGTCACCCCCCACAGCAACCCAGAACAGGACCATCAATTCCCACACGTTAGTCTCATCGTTCAATACCAATATTAATAACACCTCCCCACACTTTGACTTTCAGAGCATTTGCTTGTGTTTCGACAACCAGGGGCTGACAGGTGGTACTTCTCCATAATGACGCTCATAAACCCTACAGATGCTGACCTCGTCGAAGGTCAGTCTCACCGTTAGGGCTCTGCGGAGGCTGCTCGACCAGAATACAGGGGAAAATGTCATCAGCTCTTCACCACAAGCAGGAAACAGCCACCATACCCTCTCTACTTGGTTATGTAATGCATGGTTCCAAATCTTTAGAATCTCCAGCACAGAGATGTAGTCTCCTGCAGAGAAAAAATACAACATTGTATAGTATCTCTCATGTTCCTATGGCAATTTCAGCACACACTGTCATGGTTCCTCCTGGCACTAGAGGGCAGTAGAGACCACCCTAGAGACTTTTATTGGACTCAGGTGTCTTATTATTTCATGATTGTGTCTCTGTTAAAAGAGGTGTGTTTCTGTGGTCCTTTGCAGAAGCTTGAATTGTTTACCATGTGTGTTTGTTTGTTTCCTGAGTGAGTTTGAGACTTAGTGTTTGTTGTTTTTTCAAGTGTACTGTGATCCTGCGGCTACTGTCTCTCAGTAAAGTATTATATTTATCCTTAACCACTGATTCCTGGTCTGGTCTCTTCTCTGCACCCGGGTCCAACCTTACCACGTCACAGCAAGCTTCTGCCACAACATGGACCTAGCAGAGATCACCCAGATCTGGAATGTGGTACCCCACCAAGGAGCACTGTTAGGACGGCAGCAAGAACAGCTCTCCCAAATCTCCAGGACCCTTCGGGCACTTGCCAAGTACCTCCAACCATGGCACGCCCCCAACCCAGGAGGAACCAATGCACAGGTCTCATCGCCCAGTGCTACAGACATTATTGTGGTTTTTCCAGGAACCTGCAATGGGAACCCAAGATCCCAGCCCCCGAGCGGTATGACGGCCACCCAGGAGGATGCAAGGGGTTCCTCACACCAGTGTTCTCTGGTGTTCGAGCTACAGTCCTCCTCATTCCACACCGATCGGGCCATGATCACCTACATCATCTCTCTACTCTCAGGCAAGGCCCTGGAATGGGCAATGGCTGTGTGGGAACAGCAGCCACCATCTTGCAGATCCATAGTAGCCTTCACTGCTGAGCTGCGACGAGTCTTCAACCACCCACTCGGCAGACGAGAAGCCAGCCGACTGTTCAACCTATGCCAAGGGGCCAGACCAGTGACTGACTCCGCCATTGAGTTCCACACCCTCGCCGCCGAGAGTGGGAGAAATACGGAGGCACTGGTTACCACTTTCCACCAGGGTCTGTCTAACTCCATCAAAGATGACCTGGCTGCTCGGGAACTGGGAGAGGACCTTGAGTCCCTGATAACGTTGGCAATCAGGACTGACCACATCTGGGAATGGGTGAGACAGAACACTTTTGACACCACTCTAGCATTCCGTTTTCCTGAGCACCCCAAGCCCACCGAGTCCAGCATGGAGGATCCCATGCAGCTGTCTGAGCCCACAGGCACATGTGTGAAGGCTGCTGCCTCTACGGGCAGAGGTCTTGGCCATTTCCGTGCTACCTACCCAGAGCTGATGGGAAACGGCAGGCCTCGCCAGGACAGGGGGAGACCCTGATGAGCTGTGCAGTTACTTCCCGGCTACCCAATCACCGTCTGTTACTACCCACAAACCTCCACTGGGACAACTATTAGCACCAGATTCAAGCCTTTGTGGACTCTGGGGCCAAGGATAATTTAATTGATCAAGTCTTCGCCAGAGAGTTACATATCCCCTGCATGAATGTCCCATCCCTCTGCAGATTCAAGCCCTCGATGGATTCCCCATTGGCTCCAGTCAGGTGAAATATCAGACCAAGCCCATTCTACTGCAGGTTGGGTGAACCACTCTGAGACTCTTAGTTTTCTGTTGATCACTGCTCCGGAGAACCCCCTTATCCTAGGGTACCCTTGGCTAGTGCTACATAACCCACTAGTTTCTTGGTCCATGGGACACCTACTAGACGGGGTTAGGGACTGCCAGACCTCCACCAAGAGCCTTGCCATGTCCTCCTGTGTCCCTTGAAGACCAAGACTTTTCCGCTCTCCTTCCCGAATACTTCGACCTCCGGGAGGCCTTCAGTAAGAGGCAGGCCACCACCCTTCCCCCTCATCGTCCTTACGACTGTGCCATAGAACTCCTACCCGGCACCACATATCCTCGGGGTTGGCTGTATTCCCTCTCAACCGCTGAAGCAGCAGTTATGGATATTTACATCCGGGAGTTGCTGGAGGCAGGTTTCATTCGCCCCTCTACATCCCCTGCTGGTGCAGGCTTCTTCTTCGTGGGTAAGAAGGATGGAGGCCTGCGTCCCTGCATCGACTACAGTAGGCTGAACCAGATTACAATCAATAATCATTACCCCCTACCCCTGATGTCCTCGGCATTGGAGTTGGTCCAAGGGACCCCATTTTTCACCAAGCTGGACCGTTCAAACTTCACAATTTTTCACCAAACTGGTTTTTTTCTGGACCCCCGAGGCTGTGACTCCCTGGCCAGAGCTGAAGATAGGAAGATAATGGTAACAAGACAGACGGCACAGACAAAATGTCTCTAACTACCCTGCTGAAATGGCCAATATAATGTAGTAGGATATATGTGTATCCAAAATGATACCTCAGTATTGTAGACTACTTCTTTATTTAATTATTTTACCTGGTGAAAAGAAGGGCACTATAAGGAATAGGGTGCCATTTCAGACACACCCATACACTAACGAAGGAAAGTTGAGTCTGTACAGATTTTAGATTTCATATCTGTCTTAGCTGATCTAAATCTAGTGTGTGGATCTAATAACCTGCTACATAACTCTTTCGAAAGTCCTATGAACCAAATATCCTGATAACTGAAATTTGTGATCTACTTTTTCAATTAAAGTCCCACTTCAGTCTGCTTATCAGCTCATTTATCACCTGATATACTTCACAAAAGTCACATCTCAATAGGTGGTCCAGGTATCCTCATGACATTGCACAAGTGGGGGACTTTCTTCTTCTGTTCTCTATTGCTCCTCTGTTGTTCCTGCAAGCAAGGGGGGCATCAGAGGGTAGCATCAGACCAACTCCTTGAGGTTTGCACTTGTGTCTAAAGAACACTATTTTGCACAAAAAAAATGTTTTACCCTTAAGTGTGTGTTCATTATTATATTCATACATGAGATATTGTATTTCAACAGGAAAAGTGAGAAAAAAACAATTGATGGAGTGCATCTTTAAAACTGAAATCCTTAATTGCATCTAGCCTTTGGAAAGTGTTCAGACCATTGACTTATTCCACATTTTGTTACATTACAACCTTATTATATAATAGTTTTTAAAACAAATCTCAGTAATCTACATATAATGACAAAGTGAAAACCGGTTTGTTGAAATTGGTGCTAAATATATTAAAAATAGAAAACAGAAATACCTTATTTACATAAGTATTCAGACCCTTTGCCATGACACTCAAAATTGAGCTCAGGTGCATCCTGTTTCCATTGATCATTCTAGATGTTTCTACAACTTGATTAGAGTCCACTTGCGGTATATTCAATTGATTGGATATGATTTGGAAAGGGACACACCTGTCTACATAAGTGCCTTTTGGCAAACTGCAAGCGGGCTGTCATCCAGGCTTTACTGAGGAGTAGCTTCCATCTGGCCATTCTACCAGAAAAGGCCTGATTGGTGGAGTGCTGCAGAGATGGTTGTCCTTCTGGAAGGTTCTCCCATCTCCACAGGGGAGCTCTAGAGCTTTGTCAGAGTGAAATTGGGTTCTTGGTTACCTCCCTGTCCCTTCTCCCCCGATTTCTCCGTTTGGCCAGGCTGCCAGCATTAGGAAGAGTGTTGGTGGTTCCAAACATCTTCACTTTAAGAATGATAGAGGACACTGTGTTCTAGGGGACCTTCAATGCTGCATAAATGTTTTGGTACCCTTCCCCTGATCTGTGCCTCGACACAATCCTGTCTTAGAGCTCTATGAACAATTCATTCGACTTCATGGATTGATTTTTGCTCTGACATGCGCTGTCAACTGCGGGACATAATTCTTAAGGATAGGGGGCAGTATCCTGAATTTCAGGCTGACTGACGTGCCCAAAGTAAACTGCCTGTTACTCAGGCAGGATATGCATATAGGATATCCTAGGATATGCATATAATTGGTGGCATTGGATAGAAAACACTCTGAAGTTTCTGAAATTGTTCAAATAATGTCTGTGAGTATGAAGGAACTGATATGGCAGGTGTAATTTTTTGGGGGGGAGGTCACAGGCCTTTTCAATGCAAGCCTATAGGGTATACAAAAAAATAGCTCCCAGATTGCAGTTCCTATGGCTTCCACTAGATGTCAACAGTCTTTATACAGGGTATCAGACTTGTTTCTTGAAAAACGAACAAGTAATTGTAGTTTTTCCAAGGTGTGCTCATCAGGAAAGGTAGGCTTTTGGCGCGCGTGAATGATGGCGCACTCTTCATTATTTTCCTTTTCTAATGAACATTTCCGTCTGAAGTATTATCATTTCTTTACATATTAGGCTACCTGAGGATTGATTAGAAACATTGTTTGACTTGTTTGGACAAAGTTTACCGGTAGCTTTTTGGATTCCTTTGTATGCATGTTGAAGGAGTGGATTACTGAAATCAATGGCGCCAACTAAACTGAGTTTTTGGGATATAAAGGACTTTGTCGAACAAAACAAACATTAATTGTGTAGCTGGGACCCTTGGGATTGCAAACAGAGTGAGATCTTCAAAGGTAAGTGATTTATGTTATCGCTATTTGTGATATTTGTGAAGCCTGTGCTGGTTGAAAAAGTATTTTGATGTGGGGCGCTGTCCTCAGATAATCACATGGTATGCTTTTGCCGTATAGCCTTTTTGAAATCTGGCGACGCAGTTGGATTAACAAGAAGTTAAGCTTTTAAATGATGTAAGACACTTGTATGTTCATGAATGTTTAATATTACGATTTTGTCATTTGAATTTGGCTTGCTTCAATTTCACCGGATGTTGTTGAAAGGTGTCCCGCTAGCGGTTCGCGATCCCTAAGAGGTTTTAAAGACTCTCAGACCATGAGAAACAAGATCATCTTATCTGTTGAAACCAAGATGGCCTGAATGCCAAGAGTCACATCTGGAGGAAACCTGGCACCATCCCTACGGTGAAGCATGGTGGTGGGAGCATCATGCTGTGGGGATATTTTTCAGTGGCAGGGACTGGGAGACTAGTCAGGATCGAGGCAAAGGCAAGACAACGCAGGAGTGGCTTCGGGACAAGTCTCTGAATGTCTTTGAGAGGCCCAGTAAGAGCCCGGACTTGAACCCGATCTAACATCTCTGGAGAGACCTGAAAATAACTGTGCAGCGACGCTCCCCATCCAATCTGACAGAGTTTGAGAGGATCTGCAGAGAAGAATGAGAAAAACTCCCCAAATAAAGGTGCGCCAAGCTTGTAGCGTCATACCCAAGACTCGAGGCTGTAATCGCTGCCAAAGGTGCCTCAACAAAGAACTGAGTAAAGGGTCTGAATATTTATGTAAATGTGATATTTCAGGTGTTTATTTTTTATAAATTAGCAAAAATGTCTAAAAACCTATTTTTGCATTTTTAATTATGGGGTATAGTGTGTAGATTGATGGGGAAAAAATATTGAATTAATTTTAGAATAAGGCTGTAACCTAACAAAATGTGGAAAAAGTCAAGGAGTCTGAATACTTTTCGAAGGCACGAAATACCCATTGATTTCTTTTAAGAACATTCCTTATAGATGCCTCATGAGCTTAGTTAAACTGTCGTACTCCATCAGAACCCAAAATATAAGCTTGTCTTAGTCCAATGTTTGTAAACAATGTAAACATAAACAAACACTATTCAGTGGCTTGAGAAAGTATTCACCCCCTTGGCATTTTTCCTATTTTGTTGCCTTACAACCTGGAATTAGGAGTTTTTGGGGGGTTTGTATCATTTGATTTACACATCATGCCTACCACTTTGAAGATGCAAAAACAGAACTTGAGTGTGCATAACTATTCACCCCACCCAAAGTCAATACTTTGTAGAGCCATCTTTTGCAGAAGTTATGTCTCTATAAGCTTGGCACATCTAGCCACTGGGATTTTGTCCCACTCTTCAAAGCAAAACCTCTCCAGCTCCTTCAAGTTGGATGGGTTCCGCTGGTGTACAGCAATATTTTAGTCATACCACAGATTCTCTTTTTTCTTCTATTTAAAAAAAAAAAAATAGCCCCTTTTCTCCCCAATTTTCGTGGTATCCAATCGCTAGTAATTACTATCTTGTCTCATCGCTACAACTCCCGTACGGGCTCGGGAGAGACGAAGGTCGAAAGCCATGCGTCCTCCGAAGCACAACCCAACCAAGCCGCACTGCTTCTAAACACAGCGCGCCTCCAACCCGGAAGCCAGCCGCACCAATGTGTCGGAGGAAACACAGTGCACCTGGCCCCCTTGGCTAGCGCGCACTGCGCCCGGCCCACCACAGGAGTCGCTGGAGCGCGATGAGACAAGGATATCCCTACCGGCCAAACCCTCCCTAACCCGGACGACGCTGGGCCAATTGTGCGTCGCCCCACGGACCTCCCGGTCGTGGCCGGCTGCGACAGAGCCTGGGCGCGAACCCAGAGACTCTGGTGGCGCAGCTAGTGCTGCGATGCAGTGCCCTAGACCACTGCGCCACCCGGGAGGCACTCGGGTGCCAATTCTCAATTGGATTGAGGTCTGGGCTTTAACTAGGCCTTTCCAATACATTTAAATGTTTCCCCTTAAACCACTCGAGTGTTGCTTTAGCAGTATGCTTAGGGTCATTGTCCTACTGGAAGGTGAACCTCTGTCCCAGTCTCAAATCTCTGGAAGACTGAAACAGGTTTTCCTCAAGAATTTCCCTGTATTTAGCACCATTCATCGTTCCTTCAATTCTGACCAGTTACTCAGTCCCTGATGATGAAAAACATCCCCACAGCATGATGCTGCCACCACCATGCTTCACTGTGGGGATGGTGTTCTCGGGGTGATGGGAGGTGTTGGGTTTGCGCAAGAAATAGCGTTTTCCCTGACGGCCAAAGAAATCAATTTTAGTCTCATCTGATCAGAGTAACTTCTTCCATATGTTTGGGGAGTCTCCCACATGTCTTTTGGTGAACACCAAACGTGTTTGCTTATTTTTCTTTTTTTTCTTTAAGCAATGCCTTTTTTTCTGGCCACTCTTCTGTAAAGCTCAGCTCTGTGGAGTATAGGGATAAAGTGGTCCTATGGACAGATACTCCAATCTCCGCCGTGGAGCTTTGCAGATCTTTCAGGGTTATCTTTGGTCTCTGTGTTGCCTCTGAATAATGCCCTCCTCGCATGGTCTGTGAGTTTTGGTGGGCGGCCCTCTCTTGGCAGGTTTGTTGTGGTGCCATATTCTTTCAAAAAAATATATAATTGATTTAATGGTGCTCTGTGGGATGTTCAAAGATTCCATTTGTTTTTTTATAACCAATCCCTGATTTGTAAATTGTTTAACTTGGGTCAAACGTTTTGGGTAGCCTTCCACAAGCTTCCCACAATAAGTTGTCTGAATTTTGGCTCATTCCTCTTGACAGAGCTGGTGTAACTGAGTCAGGTTTGACGATGGTCATTATGGCCAAACAGTTCTATTTTTGTTTAATCAGACCAGAGGACATTTCTCCAAAAAGTACGATCTTTGTCCCCATGTGCAGTTGCAAACCGTATTCTGGCTTTTTTATGGCGGTTTTGGAGCAGTGGCTCCTTCCTTGCTGAGCGGCCTTTCAGGTTATGTCGATATAGGACTCGTTTTACTGTGGATGTAGATACTTTTGTACCCGTTTCCTCCAGCATCTTCACATCTTTTTCTGTTGTTCTGGGATTGATTTGCACTTTTCGCACCAAAGTACGTTCATCTCTAGGAGACAGAATGCGTCTCCTTCCCGAGCGGTATGCTGGCTGCGTGGTCCCATGGTGTTTATACTTGCGTACTATTGTTTGTATAGATGAACGTGGTACCTTCAGGCGTTCGGAAATTGCTCCCATGGATGAACCAGACTTGTGGAGGTCTACAACTTTTTTCTGAGGTCTTGGCTGATTTCTTTTGATTTTCCCATGATGTCAAGCAAAGAGGCACTGAGTTTGAAGGTAGGCCTTGAAATACATCCACAGGTACACCTACAATTGACTCAAAAAATGTCAATTAGCCTATCAGAAGTTTCGAAAGCCATGACATCATTTTCTGGAATTTTCCGAGCTGTTTAAAGGCACAGTCAACTTAGTATATGTACACTTCTGACCCTCTGCAATTGTGATACAGTGAATGATAATTGAAATAATCTGTCTGTAAACAATTGTTGAAAAAATTACTTGTGTCATGCACAAAGTAGATGTTATAACCAACTTGCCCAAACTATAGTTTGTTAACAAGAAATTTGTGGAGTGGTTGAAAAACAAGTTTTAATGACTCCAACCTACAGTGGGGAGAACAAGTATTTGATACACTGCCGATTTTGCAGATTTTCCTACTTACAAAGCATGTAGAGGTCTGTAATTTTTATCATAGGTACACTTCAACTGTGAGAGACGGAATCTAAAACAAAAATCCCGAAAATCACATTGTATGATTTTTAAGTAATTAATTAGCATTTTATTGCATGACATAAGTATTTGATACATCAGAAAAGCAGAACTTAATATTTGGTACAGAATCCTTTGTTTGCAATTACAGAGATCATACGTTTCCTGTAGTTCATGACCAGGTTTGCACACACTGCAGCAGGGATTTTGGCCCACTCCTCCATACAGACCTTCTCCAGGTCCTTCAGGTTTCGGGGCTGTCGCTGGGCAATACGGACTTTCAGCTCCCTCCAAAGATTTTCTATTGGGTTCAGGTCTGGAGACTGGCTAGGCCACTCCAGGACCTTGAGATACTTCTTACGGAGCCACTCCTTAGTTGCCCTGGCTGTGTGTTTCGGGTCGTTGTCATGCTGGAAGACCCAGCCACGACCCATCATCAATGCTCTTACTGAGGGAAGGAGGTTGTTGGCTAAGATCTCGCAATACATGGCCCCATCCATCCTCCCCTTAATACGGTGCAGTCGTCCTGTCCCCTTTGCAGAAAAGCATCCCCAAAGAATGATGTTTCCACCTCCATGCTTCACGGTTGGGATGGTGTTCTTGGGGTTGTACTCATCCTTCTTCTTCCTCCAAACACGGCGAGTGGAGTTTAGACCAAAAAGCTCTATTTTTGAATCATCAGACCACATGACCTTCTCCCATTCCTCCTCTGGATCATCCAGATGGTCATTGGCAAACTTCAGACGGGCCTGGACATGCGCCTGCTTGAGCAGGGGGACCTTGTGTGCGCTGCAGGATTTTAATCCATGACGGCGTAGTGTGTTACTAATGGTTTTCTTTGAGACTGTGGTCCCAGCTCTCTTCAGGTCATTGACCAGGTCCTGCCGTGTAGTTCTGGGCTGATCCCTCACCTTCCTCATGATCATTGATGCCCCACGAGGTGAGATCTTGCATGGAGCCCCAGACCGAGGGTGATTGACCATCATCTTGAACTTCTTCTATTTTCTTCTATTTTCTAATAATTGCGCCAACAGTTGTTGCCTTCTCACCAAGCTGCTTGCCTATTGTCCTGTAGCCCATCCCAGCCTTGTGCAGGTCTACAATTTTATCCCTGATGTCCTTACACAGCTCTCTGGTCTTGGCCATTGTGGAGAGGTTGGAGTCTGTTTGATTGAGTGTGTGGACAGGTGTCTTTTATACAGGTAACGAGTTCAAACAGGTGCAGTTAATACAGGTAATGAGTGGAGAACAGGAGGGCTTCTTAAAGAAAAACTAACAGATCTGTGAGAGCCGGAATTCTTACTGGTTGGTAGGTGATCAAATACTTATGTCATGCAATAAAATGCAAATGAATTACTTAAAAATCATACAATGTGATTTTCTGGATTTTTGTTTTAGATTCCGTCTCTCACAGTTGAAGTGTACCTATGATAAAAATTACAGACCTCTACATGCTTTGTAAGTAGGAAAATCGGCAAAATCGGCAGTGTATCAAATACTTGTTCTCCCCACTGTAAGTGTATGTAATCTTCCGACTTAAGCTGTATTTACTGAGATCATGTGTCACTTAGATTGCACATAGGTGGACTTTATTTAACTTATTATTTGACTTCTGAAGGTAATTGGTTGCACCAGATCTTATTTAGGGTCTTCATAGCAAACGGTGTGAATACACATGCACACACCACTTTTCCGTTTTGAATTTTTTGAAACAAGTAATTTTTTTCATTTGACTTCACCAATTTGGACTATTTTGTGTATGTCCATTACATGAAATCCAATTAAAAAATATATTTAAATTCCAGGTTGTAATGCAACAAAATAGGAAAAACGCCAAAGGGGATGAATTCTTTTGCAGGGCACTGTACAGCCTAAAAACATGGTTAACACTGTCATTTTGATATCCTGGATGGTCAGTTCTTGCAACCATAGCCCTTTCTATGAATTTGTGGGTGGTTACAATTCTTCAGACCCATCCCTCAGCTTTTTACCAAAACAGAGGTGGGGTAACTGCTTTATTATTGTATGGATTCTAGCTTTAAACTTCCCTGTCTTATTTTTTCAGCTCCATTTATCAGAGGCATGTATATCATAGATAGTAATATACCTACTTAATTGATGTTTGGTATCTTATTCTTCTGGCTATATTAGATGAGAGTCCCCTCTGCTTGAATTGAACAGACCTCCCATTTTGCGGAAACTGGTTGAATCAACAAAAAAATAAAATAATTTGACAACGTATTGTGAGGTGGAATCTATGTGGAAAATACAGTCAAACTGTTGTTTTGAGGGTGACATTTCAACCACAGGTACATGTCGTCATGGTAACCAAATTTCAACATAGACAAATCTTGTAAAGAATATGTTGACTTTATTCCTCTAAAAAAATGTCAGATCTTCAATGTTATATCCACTATCAGAATAAAAAAATTACTATAGGCTGGGCAGCAACTCTTGCTTGAGAATTGATCTATCTACAGCTACCCTTTGGTCTCCCAGGGTTTTAACCAACCCCAGTCCTGCATAGCTATCATATTTGTACCTGACTATTTGTATTTATTATGGATCCCCATTGGCAGCAGCTACTTTTCCTGGGGTCCATCCAGCAAAATTTAGGCAGTAATACAATTTTTAAAACATTACAATACATTCAACAGATTTCACAACACACTGTGTGCCCTCAGGCCCCTACTCCACTACCACATATCTGCAAAACAAACTCCATCTGAGTTTGTTTGATAGTGTAGTTTCTTCTTCTTTTTATTCATTTTAGTCACATAATTCCTCAATTTGCAATAAGTTTGTCAATCAGTTGTGAAGCCAGACTTATTTGCCATTCCTTTTGCCTCATTCCTCTCAACCATACAATTTTTCAATTCCTCATCAATCCACTGGGATTTAACAGTTTTTACAGTCATTTCCTTAATGGATTCATGCAAATTAGCAACTATAATAAGCAATTTCATAAATGTGTCAAGTGCAGTGTCTGTTTGCTCCTCATTACACACTACGGACCAACAAATATTCTTTACAGCAATAACATAGGAATCACTACAAAACTTATTGTATGACCTCTTATACACTATATTAGGCCCAGCCTTTGGAACTTTGGTTTTCCTAGATATATTGTCATCACTACAGTGGTCCTTCCTGTAAAAGTTGCATGATACTGAAGCACACCTTGCGGGCTGCCGCAGACTTTTATGGCACGTTATTTAATTGTCAGCTTTTGATGCCATTAATGCTAGTTAGTGCTAGTTTGACCACCAGAGAGCATCTTTGAGAAGCATTTGATAGTCTTCAATATTGGCTGTACCAGAGAATTTAAAACCTTTTTTAAGAATATAGTATATGGGATTGATTTTAAGACATTTAGTTTAAATAATTTGATTAATATTATGGTGTTTCTATTCCAAAGAAAATGAAAAACGAAACCCTCAGTGTTCCATTAGGAAAATATGGCGCTGTACAATGTGACGGTCGGGAGTAGGCTACAGTACTAAGAGCATAACATTTCCACACCCTAATTGTAGTCTAACCAATACCCAAATGGAGATTCAGGGAAAATAAAAATCTCATTGATTTATCAAGACCAGTCCCCATGCTTATCTCAGAGAAGCGCTGTCTTGACCTCTGAATGCTGTCTTTTCCCTCTGCCACTTGCCTCTTCCATTCATTTTGAAAGGGTATTTTCCAATAAGCAACTATTTTTTTACCTTCATTAGCCTACTTTGTTCCAATATTTCTGTCATTCAGTGATATTTATTCCCATAGTAGTTCATTATGGATCCATATGGACATGCACAAGAGACAGTGGTAATATTTTTCCTTTTAGAGACTATAATACATGGTGTCCAGATCAGGATAACCAAAACATTTCTTTATTGAGACTATCAGAAAGAATGTTGGTACTTGTTTATTTCGATGCAAAGCCAGGATGAGTGAGTCACTCAGCTTTATGTAGGTGCCGAGGCTCTGACTGAGCCATCAACTTGATTATTTCGCAGACATCACTTAAGAATATCATAGAATATAATTGAACATTTTCGTTTCTCTTAGAATAAAAACCTTAGTGTAACAACAGTTTTAGTAAGAAATACTGTTGAGGATAAGAAGTATATTTTTCAAGGTGCAGGACAGAGGAACAGCAATTCTTACACTATTGTTCTAAATACAATCACCTTCTTCATCCTCATCATTGAGTTCATTGAAATTCAATTTTGAAGTCGTGCACAATTATCAGTTTCTATTTGGTTCATGTCGCCCATTCATTGTCAGTTAGAGACAAATTAGCGCCTTGGGACCCAAAAGCATAATCAGTGCTCTAACTCCCCCTTGCGCTGCTCTGGAGCAATGAAGCAGTGACGCCGGGCACCATACTAAACTACAAATTATCTATAAGTCCAGCAGCATAATCTCAAAACTTTTAGTTGAGCAACCACTGTACATCCGATGGATCTGGATACTGCTTTAAAGCACATTTCTGCAGCATTAGTGAGGAGCTGATCAATATACAGTGGGAAGAACAAGTATTTGATACACTGCCGATTTTGAAGGTTTTCCTACTTACAAAGCATGTAGAAGTCTGTAATTTTTATCATAGGTACACTTCAACTGTGAGAGACGGAATCTAAAACAAAAATCCAGAAAATCACATTGTATGATTTTTAAGTAATTCATTTGCATTTTATTGCATGACATAAGTATTTGATACATCAGAAAAGCAGAACTTAATATTTGGTACAGAAACCTTTGTTTGCAATTACAGAGATCATATGTTTCCTGTAGTTCTTGACCAGGTTTGCACACACTGCACCACTCTTCCATACAGACCTTCTCCAGATCCTTCAGGTTTCGGGGCTGTCGCTGGGCAATACGGACTTTCAGCTCCCTCCAAAGATTTTCTATTGGGTTCAGGTCTGGAGACTGGCTAGGCCACTCCAGGACCTTGAGATGCTTCTTACGGAGCCACTCCTTAGTTGCCCTGGCTGTGTGTTTCGGGTCGTTGTCATGCTGGAAGACCCAGCCACGACCCATCTTCAATGCTCTTACTGAGGGAAGGAGGTTGTTGGCCAAGATCTCGCGATACATGGCCCCATCCATCCTCCCCTCAATACGGTGCAGTCGTCCTGTCCCCTTTGCAGAAAAGCATCCCCAAAGAAGGATGTTTCCACCTCCATGCTTCACGGTTGGGATGGTGTTCTTGGGGTTGTACTCATCCTTCTTCTTCCTCCAAACACGGCGAGTGGAGTTTAGACCAAAAAGCTCTATTTTTGTCTCATCAGACCACATGACCTTCTCCCATTCCTCCTCTGGATCATCCAGATGGTCATTGGCAAACTTCAGACGGGCCTGGACATGCGCTGGCTTGAGCAGGGGGACCTTGCGTGCGCTGCAGGATTTTAATCCATGACGGTGTAGTGTGTTACTAATGGTTTTCTTTGAGACTGTGGTCCCAGCTCTCTTCAGGTCATTGACCAGGTCCTGCCGTGTAGTTCTGGGCTGATCCCTCACCTTCCTCATGATCATTGATGCCCCACGAGGTGAGATCTTGCATGGAGCCCCAGACCGAGGGTGATTGACCGTCATCTTGAACTTCTTCCATTTTCTAATAATTGCGCCAACAATTGTTGCCTTCTCACCAAGCTGCTTGCCTATTGTCCTGTAGCCCATCCCAGCCTTGTGCAGGTCTACAATTGTATCCCTGATGTCCTTACACAGCTCCCTGGTCTTGGCCATTGTGGAGAGGTTGGAGTCTGTTTGATTGAGTGTGTGGACTGGTGTCTTTTATACAGGTAACGAGTTCAAACAGGTGCAGTTAATACAGGTAATGAGTGGAGAACAGGAGGGCTTCTTAAAGAAAAACTAACAGGTCTGTGAGAGCCGGAATTCTTACTGGTTGGTAGGTGATCAAATACTTATGTCATGCAATAAAATGCAAATTAATTACTTAAAAATCATACAATATGATTTTCTGGATTTTTGTTTTAGATTCCGTCTCTCACAGTTGAAGTGTACCTATGATAAAAAATTACAGACCTCTACATGCTTTGTAAGTAGGACAACCTGCAAAATCGGCAGTGTATCAAATACTTGTTCTCCCCACTGTATGTTGATGATTTCATTGCTGTGATGTTTATAACTACCCTGGCAGGTTGACTGGTAACCTGAACCAGGTTGCAGGCACTGGTTACAGTTTGAGCACAGTTTGAGACTTTTTTGGGGGTAGGCAGCTTTATGAAATCCAGTCAATATTTAAATCATCCAGAGAATATAGCTCTCTGTTAATATCACATACACTATCAAGCAATTCACAATGTTATCCAGATACTGACTGTTAGCACTTAGTGGTCTATAGCAGCTTCACACAAGAATGGGCTTTAGGTGAGGCAGATTAACCTGTAGCCATGTTACTTCAACAGTTTTTAACATGAGATCCTCTAAGCTTTACAGGAATGTGGTTCTGAATATAAACAGCAACACCTCCACCACTGGCATTTCTGTCTTTTCTGTAAATGTTATAATCTTCTATTGCTACCACTGTATCATCAAAGGTATTGTCTAAGTGAGTTTCAGAGATAGTCAGAATATGAATGTCATCTGTTACTAACAAGTTATTCATTTCATGAACCTAAGCGACATATGTTAACGTGGGCTGTTTTGAGCACTTTTCTGGGATGCTTGCTTGTTTTCATTGCTTTACTGGGAAGCTTAGCAGAAGTAGATATTCTCCTGTTACTTTTGTTAGTGCAGTGTGAGCTGCACACAATGGACTTCTTACTAGGGCACACCGCCTCAGTGGTAACAGCATAAATCTGGTTCATAGTCATATGATTACTGCATACAATAGCTGTAGGATCAGCAGAGGCATTCAGGGCAGTTAGAGTGACATAAATTAGGTTACTTACATTGTGTCTGCCAATGCCCCTGTTATAATGTACATCATTATTATGACTCAGCAACACAATGGTAGGTATTAACTTAGCTGGGGTTGGGTCATTGATAAGCCATTGTCGCAACGCAGCCTTATAATGCTGTGAAAGGATCCAGGAACCCAAATTTGCGTGGATCCCATCCTCCTTATGACACGTGTTTTGTTTCCAAAGGTATCGAAATTGTCAATAAAAGTTACACCCATTGAGCTGCAATAATCACATAGGCAGTTGTGAAGAGAAATAATCCTGCTAAAGCTATTACCAATGTGCTACCATGAGAATGATTGTTGAGAGATCTCCACTTAAAAACGACATACATGTAGATTCACTTTTGCTATCAAAATCATTCCAAAGGGTAGGTTTAATAGGACAAATTAAATGAGACTGTACTTAACACTCATATATCCGATAGGGTCTGGCTCCAGCAGATATCTTCTCATGACACAGACGCTGTGAGACATACGAGATTAGGCAGGATGTCAAATGATGCCAGAGAGGATTGTACTGCCACCAACACAGGTGGTGAAATTACATTTCATATTAAAAGTAGCGGTAGCACAGACAAAAGGGGTTAGTTATCAATATCATTGCTGGTAGTACTAGCTAGCTAGCCAGTGTAGTCAATTTATCAAGGTGAAAAGCACAAGAAATAGTGGTTGCAGTTATTTTTAGCATTAACACTTTATCCCAAAATTCTCAAAACTAAACTTCGAACACTATGATACTAACGCACTAACATAAGTCCCTGGACCAGAGCTAGTGCGCCAACTGGTATGTGCATAGCACACTGATGCCCTCGAACACATTCCATCTAAGACGCAAAAATACCATTGGAGATGCACGTGCATACCCTAACCTTAACCCTTACCCTTATTCTAAACCTTACCTTAACCTTAGCAGCAGTTGCTTATCAACAGATGTTGTTTGTTGATAGCATGACAGTCTGTAGAGCAGGGGTGTCAAACTCATTTCGCATCGTGGGCCACATACGGCCTAGGGAGATGTCAAGTGGGCCGGACCATTAAAATTATACCATACTCTGCTATAAATAACCAAAATATCATGTCTTTCCTTTGTTTTGGTGTAAAGAAGCACAAGAACATTAGGAAAATATTGAAATTTAATGAACTATCCTTTTACAAAACATTTCATGAAACACCTCATATTTCCTTAGACAAATGTGCAATTTACTTTTATCATTCACAAATATGCATTGCAACTGATCCCACTGATTGTACAAAGGCACAAAACTTTAATTGGTACTGAAAAATATAGTAATGCACTTTAAGATTAAATGAGACTTTTAAAGAAAGGAATTTTTAAACCACTTACACATACGCATATAAAATCTAAATGTAATCCCTGCGTACACCTTACAAACTAAGGAGAGTGATTTTAAATGTGTAATGAAGAAAGTGTTCGCCTGTCCTGTAAATCTGTAAACTTCATACATGAAACATACATACACATACAATACATACTGAAAATTTATGGAGTTGTATGAACAGTAGAATTCCATCACACAACTTTTGTTTTGAAGCTGCTGACTAACATTAAAGTGCACATTTTTTAAATCACCACAGTAAGGATTCATCTTCACAGAGCTGTATTCTTTCAATGCAAACAGTATCTAAGGCAGCATTTTAAAGGTGTTAGTCTAGTCTGGACTTGTATTTTTCTTTGAAAATTCTACACTCCTTATCTACTTTTCTCCGTTTGGATAACGACATTTTGGCTAATGAGGGTGTAGCGGAGAGGTAGAGACCAAGGTATTAACAACGTCGTAACAAGCAGCAGATGGCGCATTGATACCGTCTGCTGTTTTCAGTCTGTCTCAGTGATGCGGCTTGTCTTCTACTCTGATGGAAAGAGTGCGCCCCTTAGCGGATAATCCATGAATTGCAGCGAATTAAAAATATTAATTCCATGTCTTTTATGCATTTTTTCCACTTTCAAATTATCCTGCGGACCTGATCGAACCTCCTTGGGGGCCGGTTCCGGCCCGCGGGCCGTATGTTTGACACCCCTGCTGTAGAGCATACAGATGGACTATCCAAATAAAGTGTGACCGTTTGATTTGATTTAGTCGTATTCTTTAACTTCGATTTTTGGTAGAGATGGAGACAATAATCCAACATATCATTTATTACTTTGGTAGACAAACTGGAATTAAAACCAGACTAAGTCAGTGGCACAGATGGAACTATCCAAGCAGAAGAGATACACTACATGACCAAAAGCATGTGGACACCTGCTCTTCGAACGTCTCATTCCAAAATCAAGGGCATTAATATGGAGTTGGTCCTCCCTTTGTTGCTATAACAGCCTCCACTCTTCTGGGAAGGTTTTTCACTAGCTGTTGGAACATTGCTGTGGGGCTGAATAGACACAGAAGCAATATTGAGGTCGGACACTGATGTTGGGCGATTAGGTCTGGCTCGCAGTCGGATTTACAATTCATCCCAAAGGTGTTCGATGGGGTTGAGGTCAGGGCTCTGTGCAGGCAAGTCAAGTTCTTCCACACCGATCTCAACTATTTCTGTATGGACCTCACTTTGTGCACGGGGGCATTGTCATGCTGAAACAGGAAAAAGCCCTAGACCATTATTCCTCCTCCACCAAACTTTACAGTTTGCATAATGCATTGGGGCAGATAGCGTTCTCCTTGCATCCGCCAAACCCAGATTCGTCCGTCGGACTGCCAGATGGTGAAACGTCATTCATTACTCCATAAAATGTGTTTCCACTGCTCCAAAGTCCAATGGCGGCAAGTTTTACACCACTCCAGCCATTGTGCATGGTGATCTTTGGCTTGTGTGCGTGCGGCTGCTTGGCAAAGGAAACTCATTTCATGAAGCTTCCGTCTAAAAGTTATTGTGCTGATATTGCTTCCAGAGGCAGTTTGGAACTCAGTCGTGAGTGTTGCACCTGAAGACAGATGTTGTTTACGCACTACACGCTTCAGCACTCGGCATCCCCATTCTCTGAGCTTGTGTGGCCTACCACTTCACAGCTGAGCCATTATTGCTTCTAGATGTTTCCACTTCATTATACAATCACTTACATTTGGCCGGGGCAGCTCTAGCAGGGCAGAAATTTGATGAATTTACTTGTCATGGTGACCTCCCATGACTGTGCCGTGTTGAAAGTCACTGAGCTCTTCAGTAAGGCCATTCTACTGCCAATGTTTGTCTATGGAGATTGCATGGCTGTGTGCTCGATTTCATACACCTGTCAGCAACGGGTGCTGCTGAAATAACCGAATCCACTACTTTGAAGGGGTGTCCACATAAAGGACAAAATTAAATGTTCAATATTCAATATAACTTTTGTAATATGGCAAATAGCCTATATACTGTATATATAGGCTAAATATGTAATCTAACAAACTAATGTAACATTCAACCTTAAAATGAGTAACACATCCATTCACATTTTGAGCTTACTCTACAAATGTATTATGTAATCATGTTCAAGATAGCATGCATAGGTTGTCGCTGGTCTGTGGAGATTTTCACAATTGCTGTAATAATCGCTGCAGAATCTCAAACGGCATTGATCACCTTAATGTAATCTCAACTGCAATCCAGGTAATTTGGTTTTGCCATTAGATGAAGCACAGTGATAACACATGAATCTGTTGTATAAATAAATACAAAATCGGACATTGTATTTCCATTTGATCTTGCTGTGCTTTTAAATGATTGAAAGTGCAGTCATAGACATTTTGGTGAGAGCTAAACCAAAAATCAGACATTGTGGTTGAATATAGGGTGTAATGTCATTGATCAACATCTCAACCAAATATTACCCAATTATCCACGTTGTAATGACGTGGTGTGCCCAGTGGGTTGTTCATCTCCAAGGCCCATTGCTCAGGAAGCCTACTAAGAGGCCAGCCATGGTAATTACCCTGTGGTTAGCCACACGCCACTCAGTTAGGTGGATAATCGCAACACCATTAGTGCACATTTGCAGAGCCATGGCTGGAGAGCTGAGGGCGGAGAATATTCTTGATGGTGTTTCATCCATAGAAATACAATTACTGGAAGCACCTGCCCTTTTACCCTCCTATGAAAAGGTGCCTTCGCAGCTCGGTAGAATTGCACATCAAACTAGCTAATTTCATAAGCTCTTGAACCTCAGAAAATTCCCAGTCCCACGCCCTCCTGCCCCAAGAGTGCACTCATCTGACTTGCATGCAGTGGCCACTGGCTGAAGGCGCTGGGCAGGGGGACTTGAATACTGGTAGGCTTCTTTTGAGGTGGATCTCTCATCAGTGTTTCTCACTGTTAGGGTCAAACAATTGGGCATTTTGTCTGCTTGTTAGTAAGAGTCAGATGTCAGCAGCAGAACAAACTCAAATCAAGTAAAAACAGGTTAGTTTCGACAGCAAAGCTAATTAGCTAGCTCCATTATTTGCTCTGATCAGCTGATAGTCAGTCTTTTCCTTATGTCAATCATCTCTCGTCGTCTCTAGGCCTAGGAGTCACTGGAACTAGCTTGTTTATAATGTATAATGAATGAGTGAGTGTGTTGTTGTAGAAAATACATTGGCATATAAATGTTGAAATTGTGGTTAGAGGCAGTTAATGTTATTAATTTAGAGCTATGAATTATGAAAGTAAATGTTATTTTTACTTTTTGTGACAGAGACTGAAGGGCTGAATTCAATCAAGCACGCACAAATCACATCTCTCCTTTGTCACGACATAGATAGGGTTTACAGGTAAATGACACAAAGCTTCCCTTACAAAAGAAAATAATTCAAAATCACTGGAAAATATCATTTTTTTCATGTCAGACACTTGGTTTTCAGACACGTGTAAAATTTCAAATGTATTTTTCACATGACTCATACATGTGGCTTCCCAACATTTCACATGTGATATTCTAAATTTCACATGTGCTTTTCTAATCAGCTGGATTAGAACCTAGGCCTCCTACAGCAGAAAACTTTACCATTAGACCAAGAGGGCCGACACCAATGTCTATTATCAATTTCTCTCATCTAAGAATATTGACTGTTCAGTTCAAAATAGGGCTGCCAAACTTTTAAAAAATGTAATGAAAATAGTTGCAGAATTTGCAATTTAAATCAGAATAACCTGTAATTTAAGATTTCTTCTGTAAAAAAACATTACAATAATATTGACGTCTTGATTTTGTCCAAAGTAACAGTTAGCAAAATCTGGTAAATTGATACAACACCCTTTCTTTAACATCAATGTCAACTTGTTTTGACACCACATTGTTATTTTTAGCTGTATTGATTATGAATCTAGGATGTTTTTAGTGTATTTTGAACGCTTTCAGATAATGCCATTAATCACAAGAAAATAATATCTGTGCACTAAAATTGTAAAAAGTTACCTTTTTTAACTCCGACAGCCCTGATTTCAAATAATCTCTTCGTTGAAAAGAGCTGTTTACATTCATTCCAAAAGCAAACACATTCACACATTTTCAAATATATTTACCATCCCAGTCCCGCTTTGAATGACGTGCAGCTTATAAAGCCTTCATGAAGCCTTCATAAACACTACATAAATGTGTCACAAATCTATAACCGTATGTCATGCTCTATAAAGGGTTTCTAAATGTGGTGTAACAGTGTGACATAACCACCAATGTCAAATATTATAAAGGGTGTCATAAGCATCACTTAATAAAGGCTTTATAAATCATATTAAATTGAGGTTTCACAAAGCATTTTTAACTTGTAGAACATTGCAACACCAGGATAGTGAGTTCGATTGCTGGAACCAGCCACACGTAAAAATATTTGCACGCATGACTGACTGTAAATTGCTTTGGATAAAAGCATCTGCTAAATTGTATGTATAGTATTATATTACTCTAGGATGGTCCAACCTCTTTCCCTCTTAGTTGCATAGCCAATATTGGACCTGACCTCAACTTTCCCCAAAATGCTGTGCTGCAGGATGACACACTCTAAAGTTCACAGTAATTACTAGCTAGGTAGGCTCAGCTAAATAAAAATCCCTCTAGATACAGCCATGTCTCATAGTCAGGTCATGAGATTTGTAAATGAAAGAGCAATATAATAATTCGAATTGAGTTTCCCATCTCCCCAATTTAGAGTATTTTTGACACACCGCAGAAATGTCCTTATCCAGATGGTGTGACAAAGGCATTTCCTAACAGACCCGCTAACTTTCTTTGATGTTACTTTTAAGGTTGGAACCAATATGCAGTACCTTCAGCAGGCAGAGGCAAGAACCATTCTTCCTCCAGCTCAGGGAAAAGCTACCCTATTCACAGCCTTGTGTAATGTTCAATGTAATTGCATTGCTGGACTTTTTGAAACAAAATGTATTTTTATTGTTTACATTTTTTTTAATGGTTTAACCACATCTTTAATGTTTATTTGTTTTAGCTGTTGGTGATAATTCCCTAAGTGTTAATTGATGTGTTTACATCATTAAAACCCTGGATGGGAGACCAAAGGGTATCTGTAGCTAGATCAACTCTCCAGTAAGTGGTGCCCTGCTTAGCTTGGATATTTGTCACCGACTGTTTCCAACATGCTATCATAAGAATGATGGTTGAGAAATCTCCACTTAATAGATTCACTGTTGCTATCAAAGTTATCCCAAAGGGTAGGTTTAACAGAGAAAATTAAATGTAACCATACTTTATCATTCATATATCATCAATGATGCTATTTAGGGCTATATAGCATTTGGGATGTTGAGGAGGCTGTCGGAAAACCCTGTGGAGTCGTTATCGTCTCCAATCAGGATGCCTGGCAGGGAGGCCGCGAGTTCGTTGCTGGAGTCCTCCAACAGTGGGGCAAAGGCGTTGTCCTGGTCGCCCCAGCTAGCCGTTGCTCCACGATTCGCTGTGGGGATATCCATGTTGACTCAGGCTAGGTTGGTGTGCTAGTCTGCAATGGAGGCTCTTCATAGTGAAGAGGGCACAGTGTGGACAGGAGCCAGGGGAGGCTAAGTTTTCCTGGGCATGTTGCAGCCCAAGGCAAGCAGAGCACACCGAGTGGATGTCTTTGGCCAATATATTTTTTCCGCAGGAGCAGATTTGTGCCGGGAGCTTCTACTCGTTTGGGGTGGGAGATGCTTTTGTCACCATAGCTTGGATGCTATGTTTTTAGCTGTCAGAACATAATTTGCATGGTAGGCTAGACTGAGATCAAGTAATTAGTGGGTTATCTCTGATGGTGGTACTCAGTGTGATGGCCGGATACCGTTTCCGAAACAACAGGTTTGAAAAGATAGCTTGGTGTAGCTAGTGAAAACATTTCTTGTCGAAGTAAAACCACAAAAGTTAGCTAGCGTGGTGGCTAGCTTGCTAACGACTAGTCACTGTTTGGATACAGTTTACTTGGTCGTGAACCAGGTCACAGGTGTACCCGTTCCTCCCTGTAATAATTTCTCTAACTATGGTGAAGGAAAAGGAAAATTGTTACCACCGCACAGTCCCGAGAAGAGCGCGTTATAAGCTCACGTCTGTGGACAGTTTAGCTAGTTCTGGAAAATGCAGTCGTGTCGAGGTAAGCTTTCTGATGAAAAGCAAGAAGAGGTGTTTGAATGACTCAGAGACCTTTTATAGGGAAGGAGGGGCACCCTTCCCCGACGTACGCGTCTCGACGTCCAGCCAATCATGGCTGGCGTAATGTAATAACGGCTTCTGACGAATACGCTGGGGGTGTACCCCATTAGTGAAATACCGAAACAAATACTTGAAAGAGAACTGCTCAATGCAACAAATGTCAGTTAGGCAAAGCAGCAATGGCCACGCACGTCAACAATTTGAATGGCTGGGAAGGAAGTCATGCATACCGTGGCATTTTTCCTGAAGTTTTGATGCAGTTTTAGCAAATTTTGCGATTTCGAGCATATTAACCACCAGAATCATTGAGAAAAAACATTAGAAAGCAAAATATTTTTAAACATTTTTATATAATTTTGCTTTACAGACAAGCATTTTTACTGCCTACCCTGCTTACACTGTCTGCACGTCACAATTTTAAAACAACCGTATTTACTTTGTATTCTGGAAGAAATTATGCAACACCGTGATTTCTTCCCTTCATTAAGGCAGCCACATACCCATGGTTTAATTTTTCTCTGCGAAGTATTAAGAGAAGCTTTCTTTTTTTCTCTCCTCTCTTTTTCAAATGTAACCTTCATTTAACTAGGCAAATCAGTTAAGAACAAATTCTTATTTACAACGACAGCCTACCCCGGCCAAAACCAGACAACTGTGCACCACCCTATAGGACTCCCAATCACTGCCTGGATTTGAACCAGGGGCAGCAGTGACACCTCTTGCACTGAGATGCAGTGCCTTAGACAGCTGCGCCACTCAAGAGCTGTTCTCTCTTTATCTAACATACAGAGGGTAGATGGGAGCTCTGCAAAAATAATGTTTTCCCCCTGGACCAGACCTCCTCTTTTATTCATGACATGGAGCTCCAGGATTGTTGAATATCTGTCTGGGTCGCTAGCACAAGAAAAAGTAGATTTTTAAACCCTAGCAGCAACCATGGCAAAAGGGGCAGCACACAGTTGTAATTAATCATTTAGGATTATAAATCGGGTGTTCTAGCCCTGAATTCTGATTGGCTGAAATACCACGGGTATGACAAAAACATTTTTTTAATCTAATTACGTTGGCACCTCGGGGGTTTATCCATCGCCTTTGGTGAGCCATCAGGGACGCTGGCCCCCATGTTAGGGTCCTGTTGACTCAGGCTTACTTGGCGGGCTGTATCCAGGTACATCAGCTTGTATGTTTTTATTTTTTTATTTTACCTTTATTTAACCAGGTAGGCCAGTTTAGAACAATTTCTCATTTACAACTGCAACCTGGCCAAGATAAAGCAATGCAGTGCGACAAAAACACAGAGTTACACATGGGTAGTCTAACTGTACCTGTACCATTGTCACAATTTTAAAATGTATATTAAGTGTATAACTCATGTTTTGAGGTATATAATCCCCCTCAGATGGGGGCCTTAATGTTTTGGGGTGCATTCTTTTCTGAGAATAAGATATCACCCTCTGACTCACATTACATCTGAGCAGTATGCTGCGTTGCACCGGATGTTATTCATTTCAAAGGGGACCGTCCGCAATGGAATGGTATCACAGCGCCCCCTTGCGGTTGAAGAATCACATACTGTCTATACATCCCATCACAAATATATACACTGAAAAAATATAAACGCAACATGTAAAGTGTTGGTCCCATGTTTCATGAGCTGAAATAAAAGATCCCAGAAATGTTCCATATGCACAAAAAAAAGCTTATTTCTCAAGAATGTTATGCACAAATTTGTTTACATCCCTGTTAGTGAGCATCTCTTATTTTCTAAGATAATCCATCCATCTGACAGGTGTGGCATATCAAGAAGCTAATTAAACAGCATGATCATTACACGGGTGCACCTTGTGCTGGGGACATTAAAAGGCCACTAACGTGTCGTTTTGTCACAACACAATGCCGCAGATGTCTAAAGTTTTGAGGGAGCATAACATTGGCATGCTGACTGCAGGAATGTCCACGAGCTGTTGCCAGATAATTGAATGTTCATTTCCCTACCAATGTCGTTTTAGAGAATTTGGCAGGACGTCCAACCGGCCTCACGAACGCAGACCACGTGTATGGCGGTTTGCTGATGTCAACGTTGTGCACCACATGAGGAGCAGAGGCCATTTTGAGCCATATAACTCAACTCCATCACACTCAACCCTGTCACGTTTCATTTTAACAGGGTTGTAAAACCTATGACAGGGTTGAGTTATTGACTTAATTTATGAATATTGCATCTACACAAATTAATGATTCAATACATTATATATTGTTTATATTCACTTATGAAACATGCTGTAATGGGTTCCATGTCAACACAACATATATATTTTAAGGCAGGTATCCTAGTGGTAGGAGAGTTGGGCAAGGCTCTTAACTTCAGTTGTTCCTTTAAGTCACTCTATATCGTAAATTACTCAAGGATTATAGTGTATACATGTATATATTCTAAGAATATTTTATTTAATGTTATCAGATTGAAACATCTAGGGAATGATGGCACCCACATCAGCAGCAGAAAGACAAAGGCAGTGTCGAGCACGTCAAAATGCTGACCCAGAAAAAAGCGAACAATACCTTGAGAGAAAGAGCGTCAGAAATGGAAAAGAAATGTTGAGGCAGGGAAAAAGAAAAAGATCAGTGATTTAATTGAGAGAGACCAGCGTCAGACGAGTAAACAGTGGAGAACAGCATACAAAAGAAGCAAGGAGAGGAAAGGAGCACTGAGGAACAATGACCACTCCTCCACAAAGTCCAGATCATGTTCCAGAGCAGTCCCCACTGCCAGGATCTTCAAGGTCAGGGCAATGTGCATTTAAGGTTTCGAAAATTGGTAGGTTTAGTGTAGAAAACGTGTATTGTACAGTGCAAGTGAAATTGCTTTTAAAAAGTGATACTCCACAGCATTTTCATCCATTTTTAGACTTATAAACTAATTATATGTTCCCATCACATCTTAAAGACTATTTCAATAATGGCCAATAAGTTTGGTCCGTGTGTTGTACCCCATAATAATAAATATAGTCGATTGTTATCATTTTCATATGATGAATGGTTAAAACAAGCTTCTATTCTGGGTTCTGTTGGGCCCCCAGAACTAAGCCTATGAGGCATTAATAAGCTACATTCTTCAAACATCTGTGAATACATATAATTTATAAATCAAAATGGATGAAGATCCTACAGAGTTTTAGTTAAAGGTGGAGTGATTGCTTTACTAAATCACTAATTTGTTGATTGATTGTAGGCAACGTGAGGAGGGGAAAAGACAATCACGTAAACAAAAAGACAGGCTGCATAATGAAATTAAACAGCTCCAGATATCCTTGAACAAACAAAGGAGGCTAAAGGACAAATACAAAAAGAGACTCCAACTATTAAAGAAATACTCAGATTCTCCCCAGTCGAAAGTGAATGAGCTGACAGCCCTCTAAACTCCAGAATCAGGAAAACCTTGTTGTTCCATGAAGTGCTCATTGTAGACATCAAAAGCACATATCTCAAGACCAGAAAAGAAGAGACAAATCATTTCAAAAGTGATAACAGGGAAGATTGTCAGAAAATATAAATGACAGAGATTTGCAGAGCATACCCTAGGCTTTTCAAACAAACGCTGGAGACATCTGGAGAGCAAATGCCTAAGCACTTTTGAAAGGTAGCACACTAACCAGCACACTGGGGCGGCAGGTAGCCTAGTGGTTAGAGCGTTGGACTAGTAACTGAAAGGTTGCAAAATCAAATCCCTGAACTGACAAGGTAAAAATGAACAAGGCAGTGTACCCACTGTAGCTAGGCCGTCATTGAAAATAAGAATTTGTTCTTAAGTGACTTGCCTGGTAAAATAAAAAAAACACCAATGTATTTAAGAGAAAGGTGAAGTCATTATTTTTGAGAGATGATGTGAGCCAGATCACAACTGGGAGGAAACAAACTATCAAGTCAAGATGCAGAAAAGGTTCCTGGAGGACACCATGAAAAACCTGCACAGAATATTTTTTATCAGAGAACCCTGAGAATCTCTCTGTGTCACCAGATACCTCTTTGGGTTGTTCACCCTTCCATTTCTGACCGAGACACATGCTTATTTATGTAAGCTCCAGGAGAATCTGAGATTTGTGGCTGAGAAGCTGAATCTCCTGAAGGTATTTGAGACCTCAAATCTGGAGAGCTTGACTGAGATGGTATCCTATGAATCCTCTAGCAAGAAGTGCATGTACGGGGAGTGTGCTTTGTGCAAACAAAAGTGTGTGTATCTTGGAGGGATTTTGATATAAACTAGTTTAGTTTACTATGTAAACCGATGTGTCTCTTCAACCCCGTTACAGTATTCAACCCCGTCACGTGACAATATTTGTTAAATAAAATGGCACAGATTAATAAATATGAATTTTATGTTTTCTGAGCTCAGTCTGAAATGTTAAGGACAATCCCAAGAAGATTAGATTTATGTTAAAATATTCTGAATTGAAAGCATTTTTTTATTTAAATGATAAACCGCTGACACATAATGTGTCTTTCAGGGTTTAATAGAGCAAAGTTCTGAGATTTTACATACATTTTATATTTATAATAATTGAAATGGATTGGGGGATACATCAAAAGTCTAGGTGATGTGGGTAAGGCGGAGTCAGGCGCAGGACACAGATATGCGTAATAATCGTAACTTTACTCAAAAAAATCTATATTCCATGAAGGAGACAAACATCCAGATCACAAAGCGAGACAACATGACAATAACAAACACGCACAAAAACCAAGGGGAAACAGAGGGTTAAATAGGGAACAATGATTGTCACATTCGTCGTAAGGAAGAGACCAAGGTACAGCGTGGTAAGCATACATTCTTCTTTATTATAAGATCGAACACTGAACAAAATAACAAAACAAACCGTGAAGCTAATATGAGTAGTGCAGACAGGCAACTAAACATAGAACAAGAACCCACGAACACCAAAGGGAAAATGGCTACCTAAATATGATCCCCAATCAGAGACAACGATAAACAGCTGCCTCTGATTGGGAACCATATCAGGCCACCATAGACATACAAATCACCTAGACCTACAACAACCCTAGACATACAAAAAACCCTAGACAATTCAAAAACGAACGTACCCACCCTAGTCACACCCTGACCTAACCAAAATATAAAGAAAACTGATATCTCAGGTCAGGGCGTGACAATGATTAAGGAATGGAAACCAGGTGTGTACAATGAAGACAAAACAAATCGAAAATGAAACATGGATCGGTGGTGACTAGAAAGCCGGTGACGTCGACCGCCGAACGCCGCCCGAACAAGGAGACGGACCAACTTCGGCGGAAGTCGTGACAACACATAATTTTATAACAAGTATCTCTTATAATTGTATTCAGACAACTTCCATATTGTATGTTACGGGGTGGAAGATACTGTAAATGGTGTCCATATCAGACAAAAATTGACAATACTAAAAGAGATTTAATGCCTGAGGTGGGTAACTATGTTTTCTTGAAGGTTTAATATGTACTTAATGTTGAATAATGTTCAGAAAATGCATTTATTCTAGTAATATTTATTTTTACATTTTTTCAAAATATTACCGCAGCCCAAAAATGACACATACAGTGACGAGATCCTGAGGCCCATTGGTCGTGCCATTAATCTGCCGCTATCACCTCATGTTTCAGCATGATAATGCATGGCCCCATGTCACAAGGATGTGTACACAATTCCTGGAAGCTGAAAATGTCCAGTTCTTCCATGGCCTGCATGTTTGGGAGGCTCTGGATTGACAAATACAACAGCGTGTTTCAGTTCCCGCCAATATCCATCAACTTCTCAAGAGGTGTGGGCCCCACATTCCACAGGCCACAATCAACAGTCTGATCAACTCTATGTAAAGGAGATGTGTCGCGCTGCATGAGGAAAATGGTGGTCACACCAGATACTGACTGGTTTTCTTATCCAAGCCCATACCTTTTTTGTAAGGTATCTGTGACCAACATTGACAGTAATTTGAAATCAATAGATTAGGGCTGTTGGATTCGACATTTTGAACATTGAGATATTAAATAAATGATAAAGAAGCATAGAATATAAGGAGTGAAAGAGACTGGGTTTTATGTCAGAAGTTAATGGTTCTTTATAGAAAAACAGATGGCTTGGATTGTGTTGGGTGGACGGGAGGAGAGCAACGTGTTGATAAGGGTTTAGTATCCTGCTACTCTTTTCCTGTAGATCCATAAGATGTAAGGATTGGAGAGGAGGAGGTGTGTCTTAAGTGGAATATATATATATCTGTGATGGGAGAAATGTTGGGTTGTCTGAATTACAGCTGTACAGAGCCTTTGGGCAGAATTCATCTTGGTTAAAGCTTCTCTAGTGTCTGAGTTATTTACTCTGAAAAATAAGAACCTAACAGGGCCTAATGAATTTATTTCAATTGACTGATTTCCCTATTTGAACTGTAACTCATTAAAATCTTTGGAATTGTTGCATGTTGCATTTATATTTAGGTTCTATATTTCTTAATTCCATTCTTTTATTTTTAGATTTGTCTGTATTGTTGTGTATTGTTAGATATTACTGCACTGTTGGAGCTAAGAACACAAGCATTTAGCTACACCCGCTGCAAGCATTTTGCTACATATTTTCTAAATATGTGTATACGACCAATAACATTTGATTAGATTTTTTGCGAAACGGAAGCAGTACATTTAGAATTTTTCCAAACTTTGTGTCGTCTACAGTGCAACCAGTCCATCAATCGAAAAGGAAATTACCAAATCACAAAACGATATGAAAATATGTGGTTTTCGGAGATGGCTTTATGGGATAGCTAACAACTTGTAAACAATTACCCATTCCTATAAAGTGAGAACTATTTTAATAGTAATGTTAAATAATACACATTGGCTGAAAAGCCAATCATTAGCGGTTCACAGCAAAGCTGTGAAACCTATTGTTATTGAGCCAACTGTAGATGAAAGTAAAAGAGTGAAATCTGTGGACGTTGCATCTGTGAAAGACAAATGTCGGACACTGTTGTTGTTTTGCTACAGAAAGGCTCAAATCAACGTGGTAGTGTCAACATAGTTTTTCTTTATAATGTCTCTAAACTTCATATCATACACTCAAACTGAAATCATGTGTGTAAATGATCAATAAATTGGTGAGAGAGGAGTCAAATATCACATACATTTCTATATATTCACAGATCATAATTTGTGACCCGATTCAGGAAGTGTCGCAAGTCCCGACTTCACAGGAGAGCCGTTTGAACGTAAACATTTTTCTAAATCAAATTTTTTGGTTGTTGATTTTTTTCGTTTTTTTGCAGAAATGCCCTCTCGTGAACTTTCATGTGCCTTAATGACAAACTTGTATGCCATCTGTAAATACGAATACAATTGTTAAATTATGAGCCTTGTTGGTTAAGCTACAGAAAACGCGAGCAACCTTCCCACTAGCCATGATTGACTGAGATAATGAGTGGGTTGGACATGCTGAGAGAGGAGTTCGGATTGGTCTGCCATATTGAAGGCGTCTGTCTATTTGAGCTCGTCAGTCTGTAATCGTCAGTCTGTAATCCTGTCAAACGCGGCATTTTTTTAAATGTATTGTGTAGTGGAGCTGCATAAGTGTTGCTCTCCATTTTCTGGAGGATCAAGTTTTGAAATCAGTGGAATTAGAGTATGATAGCTAAGCAGATGGAGAAAACACCTGTCTCTGAATTACAATCTTCAAACTAAGGGCAACCGTGGTATGACATTCCTGACAAGAAGACCTGTCCATGATGCATGTTAATATATGCAGGTAAGATAGTCTAGCGTTACCTAGCTACATTTTCATATATTACACGTTTCTAATTTGGACAGAAAGTGGTTTCATTTCAACCTAAAGTGTACTGTTAGCTAGCTAGCTAATGTTAGCTGGCTGGCTCCCTAGCTGACATTATTATTTTTTCCCCAGAGCCGTTTGCTTTTCTAGTTAGACATTTTCTAGTTAGACTTTGGATCTGGTTGGTTAGCTCCCAGCATTGTGGCATTGTTGCCACTTTGTTCATTGTTGTTTAACCTTTCTAGCGCAGGAACCCCTCCACAACATTCCGCTGAAAAGGCAGCGCGTGAAATTCTAAAATATTTTTTTGAAATATGTAACTTTCACACATTAACAAGTCCAATACAGCAAATGAAAGATGAACATCTTGTTAATCTACCCATCGTGTCCGATTTCAAAAAGGCTTTACAGCGAAAGCACAACATATGATTATGTTAGTTCAGAGCCAAGTCAAAAAAAACACACAGGCATCTTTCCAGCCAAAGATAGGAGGCACAAAAAGCTGAAATATAGATAAAATGAATCACTAACCTTTGATGATCTTCATCAGATGACACTCATAGGACATCATGTTACACAATACATGTATGTTTTGTTCGATAATGTGCATATTTATATCCAAAAATCTCAGTTTACATTGGCGCGTTACGTGCAGTAATGTTTTGATTCCAAAACATCCGGTGATCTTGCAGATAGCCACAGAAATCCCAGAAATACTCATAATAAACATCGATAAAAGATACAAGTGTTATTCACAGAATTAAAGATAGACTTCTCCTTAATGCAACCGCTGTGTCAGACTTCTTTTTTTTTTTTTATACGGAAAAAGCATAATCTGAGTACAGTGCTCAGAGCCCAATCCAGCCAAATCCAGCCAAAGAAATTTCCGCCATGTTGGACTCAACAGAAGTTAGAAATAACATGATAAATATTCACTTACCTTTGATGATCTTCATCAGAATGCACTCCCAGGAATCCCAGTTCGACAATAAATGACTGATTTGTTCCATAAAGTTCCATAAAGTCCATCATTAATGTCCAAATAGCCACTAGTTGTTAGCGTGTTCAGCCCAGTAATCCATCTTCATGAGCACTAGGTCCAGACAAACTCAAAAAGTTCCATTACAGGTCGTAGAAACATATCAAACGATGTATGGAATCAATCTTTAGGATGTTTTTAACATAAATCATCAATAATGTTCCATCCGGAGAATTCCATTGTCTGTAGCAAAGGACTGGAACGAGAGGTAACTCTGTCGAGAGCGCGCGTCACGAGCCCGAGACACTCTGCCAGACCACAGACTCAAACAGGTCTCATGAGCCCCTCCTTTATAGCAGAAGCCTGAAACAAGTTTCTAAAGACGGTTGACATCTAGTGGAAGCCTTAGGAAGTGCAACTTAACCCCATAGACACTGTGCATTCGGTATGCCAAGCTTTGAAAAACTACAAACCTCAGATTTCCCACTTCCTGGTTGGATTTTTCTCAGGTTTTCGCCTGCCATATGAGTTCTGTTATACTCACAGACATCATTCAAACAGTTTTAGAAACTTCAGAGTGTTTTTTATCCAATACTACTAATAATATGCATATATTAGCATCTGGGACAGAGTAGCAGGAAGTTTACTCTGGGCACGCATTTCATGCAAATGTGAAAATGCTGCCCCATATCCCAAACAGGTTTTAACATTTCCTCCAACAACAGCGTGATCAAATGTGACTCACCACCTGGATTATGTAGCAAAATGTGAAATGTTTTTTTTTACATTGGATAAAAGTAGAGCTACAAAATGGTATATCATACACTGCATTTGAGGAACAATGGGAAAGTAATTCTGATCAACTTGTAAACTCACTTTTGAGAAAATCGCCTTTGAATGTTTTGGTATCTAGTGAAGAGCGCTTCTTTGTCTACACCCATTCAGCATTGTTCACACCCTCTTAAGCTTTCGACCCACCCATCTCGTTTCGCTCTCGGAGCGCACACTTGACGCTCTGGCCAATGATTTGTTTACCTCTGGATAACATGAAAACAGCACTGCTGGCAAAAATTTCATTACGCTTTTTTTCAGACATTTACTGACACTGTTGACACACACTGTTGAGATCTGGTGACTCCTTTTAGACCCCTCTTTCAAAGTCACTAAGATCTCTTCTTCTAGTCGTGGTAGCCAAAATAATGGGCAACTGGGCATTTTTATACATGACCCTAAGCATGACAGGATGTTTACTCACGACCAACGCCTGTGTGGAAGCACATGCTTTCAATGTACTTTGTATCCCTCATTTACTCCAGTGTTTAATTTATTTGGGTAGTTTCCTGTAGTTTGCATGGCAAGTTTGGAAGACAGTAAAGTGGGAAAGAGTGGAGGAAAGTGTTGAAGGTGCTGAAGTTGGGGGGGAAAAAGAATGTTGAAGGCTTGGAGATAACGTGCAGGAGGCTGACGTCCTGTGCACTGTTTCTATGCTGATGGGGAAAGAGGCTCTGCCATCTGCTTCCCTGCTAACTCCAGGGATGCCTGTCAGATCGAATGTTCACTGAGCAAAAATAGAGAAATTACTGCATGGTTCATACACGCACACATGTGCATGCACACGCATACATTTCACAGACACACACACAAAAAAACCTGATGCACTCCAAAATATCTTGACATGACTCCTGCTGATAAGCCTGGCAAACATCGCGGGCTGCGTTGAGCCAAACAAGGCAGTCGTTGCCTTTGGCAGGCCTGCTCTGCCAAAGCGCACAGGCCTGACTGTGGGCCTTCTGTGCTGGTTTAGGCTCTTTCTTCTTAAGCAGAAATGAAAGGCTTGTTGACACCATTTCTCAACTGTCTATGGGATGAGATGCTTCAATCTTTCATGCTTCCATTCACTTTATTTTCCATTGTCAGGTTTCCGTCCCTCAGGGGAATACTCAATATGATGAAAATAAAACACATCACTGCAACAACTATAATGACTGATTCATAATGGATCTCTCAAACAGGATAGTTAAGTGTCGACCATCCATACAATTATGTAAACCTCAATTACCTGGTCTTATGATACACTCAAGTGAAAATTGTCTGACAACTCATACTGAATTTTATTCCACTGCTATATCTATCGCTACATGCATTGTCTGAGACTGCCATCATAGATGTTGTTTTTGCTGACATCAGAGTGAGGGGCGATGTACAAAATAAGCAATCAGCGATTGAATCGTCTCTAACCAATCAGAGTATCGAAGCCAATTACTATTTCTGAAACTCCGCTTTGGGACCAATCAGAGCAGTTTAAATGTGTTCATATTCGAGAAGTCGTAGGGGAGGAGATCAAATCCAGACTATTCACGGAAAATAAACTTTAGTGGGCGTGGTGTTTGGCTGGAACGATGTGGATGGGTAGCCAGGAAAAAGTGAAATCACAAAGCCGATGCAGTTTTATTTGCCTGTGAAATGAAACTAATCACAACCAAATAGTGCTCTGTCATCACTCCCATTCGACAGGATTGAAATATGGTGTTCAAATAAAATAAAATAAAATGTTATTGGTCGCATTTAACAGATGTTGTTGCGGGTGTAGCGAAATGCTTCTGTTTCTAGCTCCAACAGTCCAGTAATATCTAACAATTCACAGCAATACACACAATCTAAAAGTAAAAGAATGGAATTAAGAAATATATAAATTTTACAAGAGTCCAGAGTGAATATATACAGTGCCTTCTGAAAGTATTTTCCACATTTTGTTACGTTACAGCCTTATTCTAAAATGGATTAAACAAAAATCCTCAGCAATCTACACACAATAGCCCATAATGACAAAGTGAAAACAAGTTTTTAGAAATGTTTGCAAATATATTAAAAATAAACACAGAAATACCTTATTTACATAAGTATTCAGACGCTTTGCTATGACACTCGTAATTGAGCTCAGGTGCATCTTGTTTCCATTGATCATCCTCGAGATGTTTCTATATTGGAGTCCACCTTTGGTAAATTCAATTGATTGTACACGATTAGGCACACACCAGTCTATATAAGGTCCCACAGTTGACAGTGCATGTCAGAACAAAAACCAAGCCATGAGGTCGAAGGAATTGTCCGTAGAGCACCGAGGCAGGATTGTGTCGAGGGACAAATCTGGGGAAGGGTACGAAAACATTTCTGAAGCATCCACAAGACCACAGTGGCTTCCATCATTCTTAAATGCAAGAAGTTTAGAACCACCAAGACTCTTCCTAGACCTGGCCGCCCAGCCAAACTGAGCAATCGGGGAAAAGGGCCTTGGTCAGGGAGGTGACCAAGAACCCGATGTTCACTCTGACGGAGCTCTAGAGTTCCTCTGTGGAGATGGGAGAACAACCATCTCTGCAACACTCCACCAATCAGGCCTTTATGGTAGGGTGGCCAGACGGAAGCCACTCCTCAGTAAAAGTCACATGACAGCCCGTTTGGAGTTTGCCAAATGCACCTAAAGACTCCCAGACCATGAGAAACTAGATTATCTGGTCTGATGAAACCAAGATTGAACTCTTTGGCCTGAATGCCAAGCGTCACGTTTGGAGGAAAACTGGCACCATCCCTACGGTGAAGCACGGTGGTGGCAGCATCATGCTGTGGGGATGTTTTTCAGCAGCAGGTGTTAAGTTCAGGTTTTAAGTATCCCTATATTTCTGTTATTACGGGGCTATGACTCAGTCAAGAGTGCGCCTGCGCAGGGAGTCTTGTTGTTGATGGACCTAGCCTTGAGTGGAATGGCTACCTTGTAGTTTGTTCATACGATATAGTAAACTTTGTTAAACTGGAACCTTGTCGTTGTGTCATTGAGTTAACATTGGTAGCAGAGGATGGTTAATAACTACAATGGGCCACCTCGCTTCGACGAGAAGAGGTCGTACGAAAGTTGGGAAAATGAATTTGGAATCTGGACACGGGTTACTAATCTGGACGTGAAAAAGCAAGCGCTTGCGGTGGTATTATCGCTCGAGGGAAGAGCGAGAGATACAGCACTGGAAATATCCGTTGAGGATTTGAACAAGGATGACGGTATGGTGAATTTGATCAGAGCACTGGATTCTTTATTTCTTAAAGAAGAGAAAGACTGTGCCTACGAGGCATATTCAAACTTTGACAGTGTTACGAGAGATATTTCGGTTGCAATGACGGACTACATCATTGATTTCGAACAGAGGTACAATAGGATGCGCAAGTATGACATGGTTCTCCCGGATGCAGTGTTAGCTTTCAAGTTGCTAGATACTGCCTGTCTAGATGGTAGGGAGAAACAGTTGGCTTTGAGTGCTTGTACTGTGCTGACTTTTGCATCAATTAAGTCGGCACTAAAAAAAAATTGGGGTGAAAAGACATCTGTCGCGCCAATAACAGATGGAATGCAAGTGAGTGACGCAGCATATTACACTGAGCAGCAGAGAAAAGGCACCAACAAGTTACGTTCTCAAGACAACCAGAAGAGGGCGCCATTTCCTGGCACAAATCCACTGGACAAATATGGAAGGAGATCAAAATGTGCTATTTGTCAAAGCACTTACCATTGGGTTAAAGACTGTCCTCATAAAAATGAGTGTCCTCATAACTTTTTATAACTTTTATTATAAAAAAAGACTGTCCTCATAACTTTTTATAGCTACTGTTTACAGACCTCCTGGGCCATATGCAGTGTATCCCCGCCTGGTACGGCATTGCTCCGCCCACAACCGTAAAGCTCTCCAGAGGGTAGTGAGGTCTGCACAACGCATCACCGGGGGCAAACTACCTTCCCTCCAGGACACCTACACCACCCGATATCACAGGAAGGCCAAAAAGATCAAGGACAACAACCACCCAAGCCACTGCCTGTTCACCCCACTATCATCCAGAAGGCAAGGTCAGTACAGGTGCATCAAAGACCGAGAGACTGAAAAACAGCTTCTATCTCAAGGCCATCAGACTGTTAAACAGCCATCACTAACATTGAGTGGCTGCTGCCAACATACTGACTCATCTCTAGCCACTTGAATAATTAAAAATTGGATGTAATAAATGTATCACTAGCCACTTTAAACAATGGAACTTTATATAATGATTACATACCCTACATTACTCCTCTCATATGTATATACTGTACTCTATACCATCTACTGCATCTTGCCTATGTTGTTCGGCCATCGATCATCCATATATTTTTATGTACATATTCTTATTCATTCCTTTACACTTGTGTGTATAAGGTAGTTGTGAAATTGTTAGATTACTTGTTAGATATTACTGCATGGTCGGAACTAGAAGCACAAGCATTTCGCTACACTCGCATTAACATCTGCTAACCATGTGTATGTGACAAATAAAAATGTATTTTGATTTATAATCCCCACCCAGCACAACCAGAAGAGGACTGGCCACCCCTCAGAGCCTGGTTCCTCTCTAGGTTTCTTCCTTCCAAGGGAGTTTTTCCTAGCCACCGTGCTTCTATATCTGCATTGCTTAATGTTTGGGGTTTTAGGTTGGGCTTCTGCTGATGTGAATGTTAGTAAAATGTTAGAAGAATTTAGGGGCCGCTGCCCCTTCAGGCAGTACATATCGTGGAAAAACGCAAAATATGGAATCCAGATCTGGGCTGCCTGTGATGCTGCTTCATCATATGCGTGTAACTTGCAAGTGTATATGGCGAAGCCAGATGGAGGAGCCCCTGAGAATTCAAGGGATGCAGGTTGTCCTGGATGTGACACATGGACTCCGTGGCCACAACATCACACGTAATACATTTTTTACTTCGGGCTGGAACAGGAGCGCCTCAAGAGGAAGCTGACGATGGTGTGAACAGTATGAAAAAACAAGCCTGAGCTCCCACCTCAGCATGGAACAGGCCTATCAATTCCTCTAAGTTTGTGATCATGGCCGACACATCCCTAGTGCCAAAGAAAGGAAAAAATGAGGTACCCATTGGGATTGGGATAGGAGAGTCTGTGGCCAGGAACATCAAAAACCAGAAATCCTAATGGATTACAATGCCACAAAATAAGGGGTGGACAATTTAGACAAGCTGGTGACTGGCTACAGCTGTAAAAGAGGAACCCTACACTGGCCGCTTATTCTTCAACATCTTGGACATCTCGGCGTACAACACGTTTGTCGTCTGGATGGCGTTGAACCCAGATTGGAACAGCGGGAAGCTCCATAGGAGACAGATCTTTCCTTTAGGAGCTGAGCAAGACATTGGCAAGACCTCAAATCCAGAGGAGGCAACATATCCCAAGGACCCCAGCTTCTGCAGCCATCGTGAGGAGGAATCAGGAGAAGGATGCTGGTGCCCCATCCGCCCGACCCACAGAACCAACAACTCCAATACCGGAAGTAAGTGTGAGTGATGTTGTTGCATGTGTGTGTGTCTGACTCTCCTACCTTGGCCTGGTGTAACTATATATGTGAGTGAGATGTTAGTAAAATTCCTGAACTAAGTGTTTTCATCATTCTAGATTGCAGCCGGTAGCAACAAGAAGAAGCGCTGTGAAATGTGTGGACCCAAGAAGGACAGGAAGACACAGTAAACATGCATCAAGTGCAAGAAATACATTTGCAACACACACACAGTAAAACTCTGTCACTCATGTGGTGTGTAGACCGACCTTCATTTGTATTCAATGGGGCTCATTACACAGCCAGGAGGTGTGTTTTGGGTCATTGTCCTGTTGAAAAACAATAAATAAATATGCAATTATACCAGTTTCATTTAAGGACCAAATTGACAGCTGTACCATTATAGTTCGCAAAATAGTTGGGAAGAGATTTTCGATGTACCGATTCCATGGCACATGGTTTATGAACGGATACGCAAAACAACGCCTTATTCAAAACTTAGAATTTTTCCAATTAAATTACTTTCCAAAATTCTTGCAACCAACAGAATGTTATGTATATATAGGGGATACAACCATCCGAGCTCTGCAGATGTTGCTGCGAAGAGACCAAATCATTAGATAATTTGTTTTGGTACTGTAGCATGTTTTTTGTCGCAGGTCCAGGAATGGTTGAAGCAGTGCAACATTTACCTGGAGATAACTCTGCAGATAGCAATACTGGGTGATTTGAAAAGTCATAGTCAATCGATCAATAATATAATAATACTTTTAGAATCTGTTGAAACTATGAGAATATAATTTGTTTAAACATCCCAGTACAGTTGAAAAATATAAATCAATATAATCAAAATGGATGGTGTTAAGAGATAGATTGGAGGGGTTAAGTGATGGCTTGGTGATAATTTAAAAAAAATACAGCTGGCATTCCATAGATCGGATGTGGTGGATGTTTACCATGGGTTAGTATTGTAAGACATACATGTATGAGTTGTGTTATCTCAGGACCTAATCCCGAGATAGACATTAGAAAATATTCCTGCAGGTTTCAAAAATATTGTAGAAAACAACTAATTGATTAAGTATGTTTTGGAAACAGTACTGTGTGAATGTGAGCGTGGAAATAAGGGTTAATCTGAAGTTTGGATATACAGTATGTAGAAATGTGTCAAATAAGCTGACTTAAAATTTGTATAGAATACCCTTCATAGAATATTACAGGGTGGTATTATTCAGTGCTAGATGTTATTTTAGAAAATAGCAGCAGGTCTATAATTTCTGGAAGTCTAAGGAATTGTTGAGGATACGTGTGGAGCATTATTCCCATAGGGCAGCATCCGGTAAACTAACTTTTTGGGGTTTCGCTGGGAGTGTATGGATCAAGAGTTGTTGGAAACGCAGATGGAGTGGTTAATTAATGTGAGTACCTAAGATTTCCTGTTTTATATATTGATTCTGTGAAGTTATGAAAAAACCTGAATGAGAAATAACCATGTGTGTGTATAATCAATTACTAGAGATTTGATAAAGTAATACTGGGATTATATTGAGATGCAATTTAAACAACCACTACGTAGACGTACGTAGGTTCAGAGTGGTCTCTTTATGGATCATTTGTTCAGAGATAAGGTTAAAGCATTATATGACTGTTTACAGGATTTAGGAAATAGTCTCAGAAAAAGATTGGCATATATTAAAACCGTGAGGAGAGAGGAGCGGGAATAAATTCATAGAAGGGGTACACTATAGCAAAGCCATAAAATCACTAATAGAAGCGCACGCACATTCTACCAATTCGGCTCGAATATGGGGGGAAAAAATCTAATCATGGATAAAATTCGGGCCTGCTGACAGAAATTCAAATTTTAGAGAACTCAGGGATGTAATTGTGACTTGGCACAATGATATAAAAGAAGAATCATTAGCTCAATACTTATTGATCGCGTATTGTGTATTGATGTTAGCGTTCTATCAGTGTAATCGCACTAACCATACTGATTTGTGAAGTAATTTGATTATGGACCATGTTAAATGGCGTACTTGGGTAAATTCGCCCTGACTATTGCCGGTTGAATATGGCCGGTGTCAGTAAACGTTAGGGAAATAACATAATTTGAATTATTGCCAGCAGCACAGTTAGTCACCAATGTTTTGAAGAACATGTAAAAAGCCTAACCAGCTCTGCTAGGTGAGTAGAATGGAGAGTGAAGATGTATTCTCTTCTCTGTGTCTGGAAGTAGCGTTAGCTAACAAGCTAGCCAACTTTAGCCAGTTAGCTTGGGTGTGAGGCAAGAAAAATATTATATTTTATGAATCAGAGAGCTTGAATCAACCCTGCTCCTTAGCAGATTTTGGGGTTGAATAATCCTTGTGAGAATCAAGGACAGTGGATATTAGGGAACATATTAAAATTGGCAGATTATATGGGCAAGAGCACAAATTATGTTTACGAATAGTCAAACTTTGTTTCATGCCGCATTTAAATGTAAAATCGCAAAATGGTGTAGATTTGAGGATTTTCTGTTGATACAATATGTAGTGAATTTGATATTGGCGTGAAAAGACAAAGACACTCCTATACCAAACATCGCCACATTAGTAAACTATGTGGTAGAGCAGGGTCACAAGGCAATATATGGTAAAGTACAACCAGCGAAACAAGAGAACATATTTGGGGGTTTCGAGAACAATACGACTCAGGAAACCCCTAGGGGTTTTAATCTCGTGAAACAATGTGTTTTTTTCTAAAATAGATTTATTGAATTGACGAAAGGGAGGACAAGACAACATTAATTAAAGTGGCCACTCTGAGAACTGAAGTTATGTTTGTTTTGACTGTAATTAAAGAAAATGTTCAGCTGGTAATGTAACGTTGGACGGAAAGACAGGTATTTTTTAATATTTTATATTTCACCTTTATTTAACCAGGTAGGCTAGTTGAGAACAAGTTCTCATTTGCAACTGCAACCTGGCCAAGATAAAGCATAGCAATTCGACACATACAACACAGAGTTACACATGGAATAAACAAAACAGTAAATAATACAGTAGAAAAATAAATCTATATACAATGTGAGCAAATGAGGTGAGATAAGGGAGGTAAAGGCAAAAAAGGCCATGGTGGTGAGGTAAATACAAGTAAAACACTGGAATGGTAGATTTGCAGTGGAAGAATGTGCAAAGTAGAAATAGAAATAATGGGGTGCAAAGGAGCAAAATAAATAAATACTGTAGGGGAAGAGGTAGTTGTTTGGGCTAAATTATAGATAGGCTATGTACAGGTGCAGTAATCTGTGAGCTGCTCTGACCGCTGGTGCTTAAAGCTAGTGAGGGAGATAAGTGTTTCCAGCTTCAGAGATTTTTGCAGTTCGTTCCAGTGATTGGCAGCAGAGAACTGGAAGGAAAGACAACCAAAGGAGGAATTGGCTTTGGGGGTGACCAGTGAGATATACCTGCTGGAGCACGTGCTACGAGTGGGTGCTGCTATGGTGACCAGTGAGCTGAGATAAGGCGGGGCTTTACCTAGCAGAGACTTGTAGATAACCTGTAGCCAGTGGGTTTGGTGACGAATATGAAGCGAGGACCAACCAACGAGAACGTACAGGTCGCAATGATGGGTAGTGTATGGGGCTTTGGTGACAAAACAGATGGCACTGTGATAGACTGCATCCAGTTTGTTGAGTAGAGTGTTGGAGGCTATTTTATAGATGACATCACCGAAGTCGAGGATTGGTAGGATGGTCAGTTTTACGAGGGTATGTTTGGCAGCATGAGTGAAGGATGCTTTGTTGCGATATAGGAAGCCGATTCTAGATTTAATTTTGGATTGGAGATGTTTAATGTGAGTCTGGAAGGAGAGTTTACAGTCTAACCAGACACCTAGGTATTTGTAGTTGTCCACGTATTCTAAGTCAGAGCCATCCAGAGTAGTGATGCTGGGCGGGCGAGCAGGTGCGGGCAGCGATCGGTTGAATAGCATGCATTTAGTTTTACTTGCGTTTAAGAGCAGTTGGAGGCCACGGAAGGAGAGTTGTATGGCATTGAAGCTTTTCTGGAGGTTAGTTAACACAGTGTCCAAAGAGGGGCCAGAAGTATACAGAATGGTGTCGTCTGCGTAGAGGCGTATCAGAGAATCACCAGCAGCAAGAGCAACATCATTTATGTATACAGAGAAGAGAGTCGGCCCGAGGATTGAACCCTGTGGCACTCCCATAGAGTGGCACTCCCATAGAGACTCCGATTTGACACACTGAACTCTATCAGAGAAGTAGTTGGTAAACCAGGCGAGGCAATCATTTGAGAAACCAAGGCTGTCAAGTCTGCCGATAAGAATGTGGTGATTGACAGAGTCGAAACCCTTGGCCAGGTCGATGAATACGGCTGCGCAGTAATGTCTCTTATGGCGGTTATGATGTTGTTTAGTACCTTGAGCGTGGTTGAGGTGCACCCATGACCAGCTCTGAAACCAGATTGCATAGCGGAGAAGTGGTGGGATTCGAAATGGTCGGTAATCTGTTTGTTAACTTGGCTTTCGAAGACCTTAGAAGAGGAACGAATAGAACCAATGGAACCAATGTGGAACACTGAGCAATGTCATTCCTAATTCTGGTAGGATAATTCAATTGGGTTTTAATTATGATTTGGAAGCTGAATGATTTTTAAAACTGCCTGATTGATTTGAGTAAGTGTTAGTATGTTAATCGGAGCAATTAATGTATTATGGATTAATTGTTGTTATGCTGATTGTGACATAGGTAAAGAAATTGTTGTGTACTGAAAATGTTGACCAATGACTATTCTCAGCATGCCTTGGTGAATGGAGAGGTGAACTCTGGTCCTGAGAGTAAAATTGATCCTAATGTATTTGATTTATATCCATGCCAAATTCAATTTTTTGATGATAACACAACAAAAAATCTGTAACTATAGCAGGTTTATGCTAATGGCCAATAGAGTCCATAGGCAATGCCTTATACATGGTGGAATCATAATGCTTGTCCTGGGTCATACTTATTAGGCACTACATGGAATAAATGTGTTTTTAAACCTTGTAATTCTGCTTTTAATAAATTGAGATAATTCTCAAAATGGGGGAATGTGGTAGCAGGATAACATGATTGTTATATTTATGCACCAAACTCCTTTCGGAGTTAACTGAGAGGAGTCTTTATGGAGCTTGGGCTGGCAACTGATTAAGTGATGGCTTGGTGATAAAAAAAACTACAGCTGGCATTCCAAAGATCAGATGTGGTGGGTGTCACCGAGATGGCCTGGAGGAACAAAACAAAGGCCTCACTAGTCCTAATTATCCTGGCATCTGGGAAACAGCACCAGAGGCCGGAGGATGACCGGAGGATAAACCCAAAGTGGCTTATGGTGCCCCCCAATCTATATGGGAGAGGTGGAACCAAGCATTATGGGTATCAGCTATATAAACTGTGCATTGTCTGTAAAGGGTAGGCTCTCGCCCCCACAGTCAAGACTTTTGTGTCGACGGTTTCATTATTGCAATAATTATTCGATATTGAATAAAGATGATTGTTTGAAGAAATTACAAAGTCTCTCTCACTCTCTACATAGAATATTCCACCATACAATACTGTCTGTTGGTGATTCAACAGCTAAAGGGGAAGTAATCAGGGAAATGATGAAGTCCAAGTGTGCCTAATGAGGTGCAGGTGTGCGAAATGATGGTTACTAGGTGTGCGTAATGATAGTTTGCCAGGACTGGTGGTTAGTAGCGCCAAAGCGGGAGTAGCCGTGATAGTACCCCCCACCGACGCGCGGCTCCAGCCACAGGAGGACGGCCCCGAGGGCAAGGAGCGTGCCGGTCGGCGAATGTGGAAATCTCGGATGATGTTGGGATCTAGAATGTCATCCACTGGAATCCAACAGCGCTCCTCTGGACCATACCCCTCCCAGTCCACCAGATACTAGAGCTGACCCCCATGACGTCGGAAGTCGAGGAGGGATCTGACGGGCTTCCCTCGATGTCCAGCGGAGGTGGAGGGGTGTCATGGGAGATGGCATAAGCCAGGGGACCAGAAACCACCATCCTGACAAGGGAAACATGAAGAGGATAAGATAAGGTAGTTCTAGTGGGGAGCTGTTATGGGTACGTTATTTCATTGATCCTCTGGAGGACTTTTTTTATTATTATTATTATTATTTTTTTTAATTCGGGGGGTGGATCAGCTTAATATTGCGGAAAGAATGTTGTTTCCAATGTAATTGTCTGCATCATTTCCAATCCCCCATATTTTTTTGGGTAAATATATATATCCATTCACGTATGCATACATATACACATATATACATACACATACCTACATAGACATACATACTTTTTTTAAAGAGTATACCTTTATTATTATTACCTGCAAACCCTACCACCGATCCCCCAATTGGAGTAAACTGATAAACATTTCTGTTTTTACCTTCAATTTATACATCTTATACACATTTACAGACACAGTCTACTTTATAATAGTTCTCTCTTGTTTGTTCTTAGTCCTTCCTCTATTTCTGTTGTCCATCCAGTTTGATTTCCACTTGTAACTGTGCTATTTCACAATAGCTCCGCACCTATACACATTCCACAGATCCCGTATGCCCTACATTGTTTATCTTGTTATTAGTCCCACCCTTCAGCTCCACTCAACCTTTCCCATCTATCTTCCAACATCATCCATTTCGGATTTTTATTTGCCATATATTTTTCAGCTGTGCTGTGATGCTTCACAAAAGATTTGAATCTTCCTATTCTCATAGCTTCCACGGATTGTAAATTAAAAATAAACATTTTTGCTAAAATAATTATTATATTATTGATTGATTGACTATGGCTTTTCAAATCCCCCAGTATTGCTATCTGTAGCGTTAGTTCTACGCAAATGTTGCAATTCTTCAACCATTCCTGGACCTGTGACCAAAAACGAGCTACATGCGGACAATACCAAAATAAATGGTCTAATGACTCTGCCTCCTCACAGCAGAATCTACAGAGCTGAGAAGATTGTATCCCCCATATATATAACATTCTATTAGTTGCAAGAATTTTGTACAATAATTTATATTGAAAAATTCGAAGTTTTGAATCCGGCGTTGTTTTGCGTATCAATTCATAAACCATGTGCCATGGAATGGGTACATCGAAAATCTCTTCCCAACTATTTTGCAATTTATATGGCACAGCTGTAAGTTTTTTGGTCCTTAAATGAAATTGGTATATGTTTTTATTTATCACACTTTTCTTTAACCATTTATGTTCTTTAATATAAGGCCGACATACAAGTTCCTTACTTTTATCCCCTTCCACCTGCCTCTTCCATTTTTGTGGTAATGCTGCAATTAATTGGTTGTAATTTTGGGTAGAGCAGACATTTCCATATGTCTGTGTTAGCTGCATGTGTGACATTACTCCACCAGTCCTATTTATGATATCATTCACAAAAATTATACCTTTTTTAAAAATTTCTTAGATAAATACAGTTTTTTTATCAATTACTATATTTGAATTTAACCACAAGATTTGTTGTACTATTTGTTCCGTCCTTTCAGGTGGATTAAACTGAAATTGCAACCAACTTTCTAAGGCTTGTTTAAAAAATAAAGATATTTTGGAGATTATTTCCTTTTCAAGCAACCGAAAGTGAGCAGGTGTAATCTGAATAAAGGGAAAAAGGCCCTTCTTGAACATAGGATGAGACATTCGTACCAATCTACTAGAGAACCAGTTTGGATTTAAGTATAACTTTTGTATGACTGATGCCTTTAGTGAGAGGGTTAATGCTTTAATATTTAATAATTTCTGCCCTCCGAATTCATATTCGTTATATAAATAGGCCCTTTTAATTTTATCTGGCTTGCCGTTCCAAATAAAATTGAATATTTTTTGTTCATATAATTTAAAAAGCAGGTCACTAGGTGTAGGCAAAACCATAAGCAAATAGGTAAACTGTGATATGATTAAAGAGTTAATCAGGGTGATTTTCCCACAAATAGACAGGTATTTTCCTTTCCATGGTAGCAAGATCTTATCTATTTTTGCTAACTTTCTATAAAAATTTATTGGAGTGAGATCATTTCTTTCTTTTGGGATTTGTATACCGAGTATGTCCACATCACCGTCAGACCATTTAATTGGTAAACTACATGGCAATGTAAAATGTGTATTTTTTTGTGATCCAATACGTAATATGGTACATTTATCATAATTTGGTTTTAATCCAGAGAGGATAGCAAATGTATCTAGATCCTCTAAGAGGCCGTGGAGAGATTCTAGTTGTGGTTTTAAAAGAAAACATGAATCATCAGCGTACAATGACACCTTAGTTTTTAGGCCCTGGATTTCTAATCCCTTAATATTAATGTTTGATCTAATTTTAACAGCTAACATTTCGATGGCAATAATAAATAGATATGCCGATAGTGGACAACCTTGTTTTACTCCTCTAGATAGTTTAAAACTTTCTGAGATGTAGCCATTATTTACTATTTTACACCTAGGGTTACTATACATAATTTTTACCCATTTTATAAGAGATTCCCCAAAATTGAAATATTCTAGGCATTTATATATAAACTCCAGTCGTACTTTATCAAAAGCCTTTTCAAAATCAGCTATGAAAACCAGGCCTGGTGTCCCCGATATTTCATAGTGTTCTATTGTTTCCAGTACTTGCCTTATATTATCTCCAATGTATCGTCCATGTAAAAAACCTGTCTGATTAGGATGAATAATATCTGACAAAACTTTTTTTATTCTATGCGCCAAGCATTTTGCTAGGATTTTTGCATCACAACACTGAAGTGTAAGAGGTCTCCAATTTTTTAAATGGACTGGATCTTTATATATACCACTTGGGTCCTGTTTCAGTAATAATGATATCACACCTTCTTGTTGCGTGTCTGATAATCTATCATTTATATAGGAGTGGTTAAAACAAGCTAATAGTGGTCCTTTGAGTATATAAAAAAAATGTTTGTATACTTCCACTGGTATGCCATCCAGTCCTGGAGTTTTCCCATCCTTAAAGGCCCCAATTGCATCAAGTAGTTCCTCCTCTGTAATTAGGCCTCTGGAGGACTTTGCATGGCCCCACAAACCGGGGGCTCAGCTTCCGGCAGGTCATGCAGAGTGGGAGGTTCCTGGTGGAAGGCAGACGCGATCACCAGGATGAAACACGGGAGCCTCACTGCGGTGGCGGTCCGTCTGCACATTCTGGTGGCGGACGGCGTGTTGGAGCCTCACCTGGGCAGTGTTCCAAACCTCCTCTGCAGGAGCTTCTGGCTCGGGGTCCACGGAGCCAGGGCCAACTGGTACCCCAGGAAGCACAGGAAGGGAGACAGCCCGGTGGAGGAGTGACGAAGTGAATTCTGGGTGTACTCCGCCCAGGGAAGGAACCGGGCCCACTTCCCCTGCCGGTCCTGGCACTGACTCCTAAACTCAGACACTCTGACCAGCTAGAGCGCAACCAAAAGCAGGCTTGGCGAATCATCCTTGGCACAGCATATCTCAGATACAAGGCTGCACTAAATTCATTATCACTACCCTCATTCCATGAGCAAAGAGAGAAATTGTGCCTGGACTTTTTCCTCTTTAAAAGACTAGCTAACTGCCGCCTTGTCCACAGCCCAAGACAGAGATACAAGCAGTCACCCATGCCTTCCTTCGGTCACCCCAACCCTAAATGTTTTTGTTTTTACATAAATCAGCCTGCTCTTGTCAATTGTTTTTGTATGCAAATGACTCTACTTGTGTCCCATAAGAAAAAAATACTCAGTGCAGTTGTCCAATATCAGCAAATAGATTTTTCGATAAATATTTCTCTGCATCTTGGAAAAACGCAATAGATCTTATTTGGTTCCAGAGCAAAGCTTGCAAGGTCCCCTGTTTTAGTATCAAAGTTGTCAACTCAGAAGTTACACCAAGTACATCAGTCAGCTACCTTGGGTGTGAATTGGATAGGTACCTGACTGGTAAGCTATGGCCCTGGAGGTTTTAACAAAGATAAAGCCAAAACATTTAATTCCTAGCTCGGATCTCAAAATGGCTTGATAGTGACACCATCTGGCAGGTAGGCTAGTTCAGTGTCACTTTGACTATGCGTGCACACCATGATTCACCAGCAGCCCCAAACATCTAAAGAATAAGCTACTGACCAGCCAATTAAACTTCCCCCATGTACTGGAGGTCAAACATTTTAAATCAGCTAGGTTGGCTTGTATTAATTAAACTTCGAGTTATTACTGACTTGGCCCCCAACTATTTTACTTTTATTAGTGACATTCAGCAGTACAATAACAGAGCTAGAGACTCTTATATTGGCCATTTTAAATGTAAGTGTGTACCTGGTAAGAACACCTTTCTATATCTATATACACACACATATACACTACCGTTCAAAGGTTTGGGGTCACTTAGAAATGTTTTTGAAAGAAAAGCACATCTGTCCATTAAAATAACATCAAATTGATCATAAATAGTGTAGACATTGTTAGTGTTGTACATGACTATTGTAGCTGGAAAGAGCTGATTTTTAATGGAATATCTACAGAGGCCCATTATCAGCAACCATCACTCCTGTGTTCCAATGGCACATTGTGTTAGCTAATCCAAGTTTATAATTTTAAAAGGCTAATTGGTCATTAGAAAACCCTTTTGCAATTATGTCAGCACAGCTGAAAACTGTTGTCCTGACTAAAGAAGCAATAAAACTGGCCTTCTTTAGACTAGTTGAGTATCTGGAGCATCAGCATTTGTGGGTCCGATTACAGGTTTAAAATGGCAAGAAACAAATAACTTTCTTCTGAAACTCATGTATAGTCTTGTTCTCAGAAATGAAGGCTATTCCATGCGAGAAAGTGCCATGAAACTGAAGATCTTGTACAACGCTGTGTACTACTCCCTTCACAGAGAAAACTGGCTCTAACCAGAATAGAAAGGAGTGGGAGGCCCCGGTGCACAACTGAGCAAGAGGACAAGTACATTAGAGTGTCTAGTTTGAGAAACAGACACCTCACAAGTCCTCAACTGGCAGCTTCATTAAATAGTACCCGCAAAACGGCAGTCTCAATGTCAACAATGAAGAGGCGACTCCGTGACGCTGGCAATTTCTCGCATGGAATAGCCTGTGTTCCGGTCGAATTGGACCGTTTACAAGTTTTCCCTCAGAAAAATGTAGTTCATTTAATCTGATTGTCATAAGGTTCCATGACTTTGTCCACACAGGGCATCTGAACACACAAAATACATTTAGATGACTTTCATAAAATGTTGGGTGTTTTATTTAATTTTTGTACACCAGCGATGTTCAAGGTCAAAAATAACCGGTCATTAGAAATGAATGGGTGAGATTACAATTATTGTATAAAATTAAGTTCAGGCACAAGCCCATTCATCAGCTGGTACACGAAATCTAATATTAATGAAGATTCAAGGTTTTGCTTGCCTGAGGTAGAGTATCTCATGATAAGTTGAACACCACTCTATTTTCCAAGAGAGTTTTACAGTTGAAGTCGGAAGTTTACATACACTTAGGTTGGAGTCATCAAAACTCTTTTTTTCAACCACTCCACAAATTGTATGTGAACAAATTATAGTTTTGGCAAGTCGGTTAGGACATCTACTTTGTGCATGACACAAAAGAAATTCCAACAATTGTTTACAGATTATTTCACTGTATCACTATTCCAGTGGGTCGGAAGTTTACATACACTAAATTGAATGTGCCTTTAAACAGCTTGGAAAATTCCAGAAAATGGTGTCATGGCTTTAGACGCATTTGATAGGCTAATTGACATAATTTGAGTCAATTGGAGGTGTACCTGTGGATGTATTTCAAGGCCTACCTTCAAACTCAGTGCCTCTTTGCTTGACATTATGGGAAAATCTAAAGAAATCAGCCAAGACCCCAGAAAAGAAGTCCGGTTCATCCTTGGGAGCAATTTCCAAACGCCTGAAGGTAACACGTTTATCTGTGCAAACAATATTACGCAAGTATAAACACCACGCAGCCATCATACCGCTCAGGAAGGAGACGCATTCTGTCTCCTAGAGATGAACGTACTTTGGTGAGAAGAGTGCAAATCAATCCCAGAACAACAGCAAAGGACCTTGTGAAGATGCTGGAGGAAACAGGTACAAAAGTATCTATATCCACAGTAAAACGAGTCCTATAATCACATAACCTGAAAGGCCGCTCAGCAAGGATTAAGCCACTGCTCCAAAACCACCATAAATAAGCCAGACTACGGTTTGCAACTGCACATGGGGACAAAAATGGTGCTTTTTGGAGAAATGTCCTCTGGTCTGATGAAACAAAAATAGAACTGTTTGGCCATGACCATCGTTATGTTTGGAGGAAAAAGGGCGAGGCTTGCAAGCTGAAGAACACCATCCCAACCGTGAAGCACGGGGGTGGCAGCATCATGTTGTGCGGGTGCTTTGTTGCAGAAGGGACTGGTGCACTTCACAAAATAGATGGCATCACGAGGAAAAAAATGATGTGGATATATTGAAGCAACATCTCAAGACATCAGTCAGGAAGTTAAAGCTTGGTTGCAAATGGGTCTTCCAAATTAACAATGACCCCAAGCATACTTCCAAAGTTGTGGCAAAATGGCTTAAGGACAACAAAGTCAAGGTATTGGAGTGGCCATCACAAATCTCTGACCTCAATCCTATAGAAATTTGTGGGCAGAACTGAAAAAGCGTGTGCGGGCACGCTTGTGGAAGGCTACGCAAAACGTTTGACCCAAGTTAAATAATTTAAAGGCAATGCTACCAAATACTAATTGAGTGTATGTAAACTTCTGACCCACTGGGAATGTGATGAAATTAAAGCTGAAATCAATCACTCTATTATTCTGACATTTCACATTCTTACAATGAAGTGGTGATCCTATTTTTACTGGGATTAAATGTCAAGAATTGTGGAAAAACTGAGTTTAAATGTATTTGGCTAAGGTGTATGTAAACTTCCAACTTCAACTGTACGTATTACCTCAATTACCTCGACTAACCGGTGCCCCTGCACATTGACTCTGTACCGGAACCCCCTGTATATAGCCTCGCTACTGTTATATTGCTGTTGCGCAATAATTATTTGATATATACAGTGGGGAGAACAAGTATTTGATACACTGCCGATTTTGCAGGTTTTCCTACTTACAAAGCATGTAGAGGTCTGTAATTTTTATCATAGGTACACTTCAACTATGAGAGACGGAATCTAAAACAAAAATCCAGAAAATCACATTGTATGATTTTTCAGTAAATAATTTGCATGACATAAGTATTTGATACATCAGAAAAGCAGAATTTAATATTTGGTACAGAAACCTTTGTTTGCAATTACAGAGATCATACGTTTCCTGTAGTTCTTGACCAGGTTTGCACACACTGCAGCAGGGATTTTGGCCCACTCCTCCATACAGACCTTCTCCAGATCCTTCAGGTTCCTGGGCTGTCGCTGGGCAATACGGACTTTCAGCTCCCTCCAAAGATTTTCTATTGGGTTCGGGTCTGGAGACTGACTAGGCCACTCCAGGACCTTGAGATGCTTCTTACGGAGCCACTCCTTAGTTGCCCTGGCTGTGTGTTTCGGGTCGTTGTCATGCTGGAAGACCCAGCCACGACCCATCTTCAATGCTCTTATTGAGGGAAGGAGGTTGTTGGCCAAGATCTCGCAATACATGGCCCCATCCATCCTCCCCTCAATACGGTGCAGTCGTCCTGTCCCCTTTGCAGAAAAGCATCCCCAAAGAATGATGTTTCCACCTCCATGCTTCACGGTTGGGATGGTGTTCTTGGGGTTGTACTCATCCTTCTTCTTCCTCCAAACACAGCGAGTGGAGTTTAGACCAAAAAGCTCTATGTTTGTCTCATCAGACCACATGACCTTCTCCCATTCCTCCTCTGGATCATCCAGATGGTCATTGGCAAACTTCAGACGGGCCTGGACATGCGCTGGCTTGAGCAGGGGGACCTTGCGTGCGCTGCAGGATTTTAATCCATGACGGCGTAGTGTGTTACTAATGGTTTTCTTTGAGACTGTGGTCCCAGCTCTCTTCAGGTCATTGACCAGGTCCTGCCGTGTAGTTCTGGGCTGATCCCTCACCTTCCTCATGATCATTGATGCCCCACGAGGTGAGATCTTGCATGGAGCCCCAGACCGAGGGTGATTGACCGTCATCTTGAACTTCTTCCATTTTCTAATAATTGCGCCAACAGTTGTTGCCTTCTCACCAAGCTGCTTGCCTATTGTCCTGAAGCCCATCCCAGCCTTGTGCAGGTCTACAATTTGATCCCTGATGTCCTTACACAGCTCTCTGGTCTTGGCCATTGTGGAGAGGTTGGAGTCTGTTTGATTGAGTGTGTAGACTGGTGTCTTTTATACAGGTAACGAGTTCAAACAGGTGCAGTTAATACAGGTAATGAGTGGAGAACAGGAGGGCTTCTTAAAGAAAAACTAACAGGTCTGTGAGAGCCGGAATTCTTACTGGTTGGTAGTTAATCAAATACTTATGTCATGCAATAAAATGCAAATGAATTACTTAAAAATCATACAATGTGATTTTCTGGATTTTTGTTTTAGATTCCGTCTCTCACAGTTGAAGTGTACCTATGATATAAAAAAATACAGTTATCTACATGATTTGTAAGTAGGAAAACCTGCAAAATCGGCAGAGTATCAAATACTTGTTCTCCCCACTATATATATACATATATAAAAAATTTGATTTGATTTAGTCATGTTTTGAGGCTATACAGTGTTATGGGGTACAACAGTTGAACTAGGTTCATGAGGCATCTACAAGTTATATTCATCAAGAATCAATGAGTATATCATTAATTTAAAAGTCGATAAATGGATGTAGCAACTGCAGATTGTCCCTTCAAGACCCAGTTAAGACCCAGCTACAAAGTAGTAGGACTAGGAATCACCAAGATATTCCTTTGCACAACGTCACATTTGCAATTAGCCTGTCCAGCACGGTGTTAGAGCTAGCTAGGAAGACAATCCCTCCTCCGATTTATCGCATAAACGCGGGACGTTGAGCCCTGGTCGCCGAGCTCATAACTGCTGATTTAAGTCTCTGAATGTATCCTCGTGTCTCCTCCCTCCATCGAAAATGACTGGTCTCCATTGTTTTGATTGCTGCTAGAGGTAGTGCCTAGTATAACTGGTCCGTTAGTGTTGGTACTTAAACATTTTAATTAGGCCTAAATATTATTCCTAACATTTATTTGGGTACTTTGTATGGAAAACAATATTGCTGTATCGGCTACTTTTCATTACTCACTGCGTAGAGCTGGATGAAAAATACTTTTTGCTCAAGGAATATAATACATTTAGCTTGCTTTTCAGCCATTGAGAAAATACAGGCCTACCTTTTTTGTAATGTTACCATCGAAATCAATAATTCCATATTGGTCTTGATAAACCTGCAACACAGGCCAGTCCCTATGACAGGTAATCCACAACATAGAACCCAGAACCCACAAATCCCACTTGCTCGCTTGAGGAAGGTAGTTTGACATAGTTTTTAGGGCTCTATCAAATCTGCGTTCCGGAGAACGTGGAAGGAAAAGGAATACAGATATTAAAACAGAATTCAACAACGTTAAAAAAGTTAATCATAAGACCTGAACAAAATGCATCAGTGATTCGTATTTTCCTGCAACTTTCTGAAACGGCACAGGAATGCCCCCATCTGTGTGTGTGTGTGTATGTCTATACTTTGTGTAGCCGTTAGCAATGACGCTAATGATAACCATCTCTGGTAGATATGGTAAGGCTTTCCCAAAAACCTTCTCAATTAAATGTTAAACTACAAAGTAGCCTACCTGGTAAAATTATATGATTATTTGCATCAATCCAGTGGCCATTTGTTTAGCAAACTTTGCGATCACGAGTGCTACAGAAACCTATGCTAACCAAACACGGTGTGTTGCTGTTGTGCACTTAATTTACACACGATCTTAATTTCTTTAAAATTCAGAGCTCAAAAGTAGTCTCCTGATGTGGTTTAAGCATTGTTGTGAACTTAGAACATCCAATTTGGTTTTCTTTCTATAAAGATTGAGAGCAAAAACCTAAAAAATAAATAAACTGCAACAAAACGAATTTGAGAAGTGATTTTATAGGGCCCTACATTTTGTAAATTTTTGGTGGTGGGCACCAATATTAATAATTTGATAGAAATTTAATATTTTGATAGCGATATGAGCAAGGCATGTCATGATATCGGTTTATTCTTCCTGTTAAGCTACACTGTTCCGCAAAACTGGGATACATGACCGATCCTGCTTGCACAAAACCCTCTCACAGACCTTGTCACAGGCTTAGCATACTTAATTGCCTGATGATGGGACATCCACTGAGGATGGGCTTCCCATTGTAATCAAACTGGTTAGTTAGGTTCGAATTAAACCAGACTGACTCAACTTTGCATCCATTGAGCTATTTGGTACCATTTATACTTTCTAAACTAGAAAAGTTTTGGCACCATAGTCTGACCAAGGAATAAAGGGATACTTCGAACAACCAAAACGGATGGACAATGTTGACAGGAAGGTTGAAAGGCACCATCACATACAATGACGCTGCAAGGTACAAGTGGGAGGCTTGATCACATTGGATACTCTGACAAAAGGGGCAGTGAGTGCCAAAGGTGTGGCACCCCATTATAATATAAATTAAGTGCAGATGTACATGGGACACACCGCTAATATGACATTCTACATTTAAGGCACCTGTTATGGCTTGTGAGTGCTAGGCTACTTTTAGAACTACTGGCTGAAATTATATAAATATCCCACTGCATTTATTTTAAATGAACGTAAAAGAACAACATACAAACGACAATACTAAACAAAATAAACAAGGTTTTTAACCAATGGTATTCCATGTTACATCCAGGTACATTTGTGATTCACAGGAAGAATAAAGCCATCTGGAAACAAATGAGCCACATCTACAAGATCAGAGAGAGCAGCTAATGAGTGAGTGTGACCCATAGAGATAGAGGACTATCATGGATATCACCCATTTTGGCAAAGACATTGCCAATGAGGGCTTCCACCATGCCGCCGCCATTTCAAAGCATTAAAAGTAGCCAACTGGATGGGGATTCCTATGGGTTGTAGCATCAATGGCACTGCCCATGCTGTCAAAGACACTATAATGTCAGAGATAAAGTTGAGTCCTCTCTCTCTCCCTTTGGTGTGACCCAATATCTGAAAACAAAAACACATACTAGCTATCCAAAGGAATGTGTGTTCCATCAATTACCCTTGACGGGGGCGGGGGGGGGGGGGGGGTGAACATGCGAAAGACAAGTCTAAGGTACGTGATTCAAACCCAACAGACATCTCTTCAGACAGGGTTCACTGGGAGTGGAAAATGGTGCAAATACTTCATTATTATTCAAGTTTTGGTTTTACAAAGGGAAAATATTAAAAACATTGTCACTTCCTCCTTTCTAAATGATGAGTAAATCGCTTATTCATGATTTAAGATTCCTTCATTGTTTGTCATCCCCTTTCAGAACAGAATGTCTTCGTTCTTTATAAGCGTCTCAACCACCTGTCTCTGGTAGCGGATGTCATTGAGCGCCGTCATCGCATCCAGGTCTGGGGCACGCATGAGGGTGGGCCCAAAAACAATGCCAAGGTTTTCTGCATTCATCAGGGTGTCTTTCTCATTTTGGGTTACCCTTTGAAGAGGAACAGGAAAGGGTCAGGGCAAAGAGAGAGAAAGCAACAACAACAAAAAACTTTAGGTGCCACTGACATGCTCATTCAAGGCCAAATTAGTTTTCTACCATAAAACAAATTATTGGCTACTGTTAACATATAATGCCTAGTAAAAAATATTAACTCTACAATTAATAATGATTAAAAAAAGGCCTGTCTTGATTGCATAAGTATTTGTCCTAAGATTTTCCTTAAGTCACACAATAAGCTGCTTCACAAGTATTTACACATTTTAACACTAGAACCGCCATTGGCCAACGGGCATTTGATTTTGTAATTAAAATAAGGCAGAGGCTGCGGATCCCACCCTCATGGATCCCTTTCCCCCAGAACTGAAGATTCGAATCACGTTGTGCATGTGATTCTTTGGCAAGCGCTGCTGAGTTTTGGCCGCATGAGAAAAATGTGACCATTCGCACAATCATCCGAAAAATCTCATATGAAATTAGGTGATGTAATTTGACTTACAGTATGTTATACTGTGCTATTATATTCGGTTATGTTATATAGAATACTATCATTATGTGATCTTGTAGACATTGATTCAGCTTTGATCTAACTTTATTAAACAAGCATCATTCGCCAGGGTAGCATGCTCTCTGGGCAGCTCAACGAGTAGAGCAGAGACTGTGCAAAGTAGAGAACCCAGCACCTGAGCAGAAGCTTCGGACCTTTAGCTTGTCGGGAAGAGGGGTCCGGAGAAGACGGGACTGCAGCCACTCCTTTAAAATAAATCTGCAACATCGTCCTCCTTCCCTGACTTTTCTTAAGTATTTGTATTTTACAATCCTCTAAAAAGACAAAACAAAATCGTTTTCAGGCCGTTTGCCTGTTTTTTGACACCTAATTGCCAAGACAAACGGCATTGGTACCAACAGCTGATGTGTCTTTCCTCACTTCATGATTGAATTTGAATTAACTGAGTAATGATCATGACGATGGTGAAGGGGGTGATTGAATTTACAATGTACAACGCTTAGTTCACAATGGCAAGAAAAACAAAGTGAATTGATGCGCACACTGTATCGGAGATGGATTAGAATTTGGAACATCTCACTAGTTATTCATATGGATAATTGTTATTTTTTTATTGTTTTATATTGCATTATATTATTATAAATACTATAACAGAATAAATAAATTGACATGGCAGGAATCAACTATTGATTTTATTGATTGTGCGATAAAGATGCTGTTAGATTCCACTGGAACAGGCAAAATACGTGCATGCCAGGGACTCCGTTAGGAAAATGTGGCGCCACACATTTGACCGGCAGCATTTTCATTTAAATTACATTTGAGAAATGTATCAGACCCATAAGTTTGGGGAAGCAAATTTTCACCATAAAAATGCACCTTTATAATATAAAATACCATTCATCATCACATTTGAAGACTGATGTAAGATCACATTACAAATAGTAGGCTATGACTCAATCACTGTTTGCAAATAAAATACCAATCAACGCATGGCTGAGCGAGTATAGTGTAGAGGCCTGGGCTATGTCAGATACATTTCTCCTTTCTTTGCACATGAAAAACACATTTCATGCAATTCTACTACACTTTATATGACTGAAGACATTAGCAGAATCTTTTTTAATAAGACAAATTACAGGGTAGCCTACTCTGCTGAAACTGACAATTAATAAAAACAATGTTGTCCATATAATAGGCCTACGACAAGGGGAGACACAAATACGACGTCCATCTAAACTGGAGGAGGAAATTATTGTCCAAAAACAAACTTAAGTGGGACTGACCCAACAATGATAGTGTGAATATGCGCTGTGCGTAAGGTAGGCTATAGGACTACTGTTATTCGATCAATTAAGATGAACATTTTGATATCTAAAAGACAGATGAGTCTTTTCATTGTCTTCTCTTTACAGCAATAGCCATTTGCTTTCCAAACTATGTTTTCCTGCGATTGAATTTAGAAATATTGTAATATGCCTGGCTGGGCCTCTACTTTTCAGTGACAGTCGTAAATCAACAATCTATTTGGTATTTGCAGCGCTCGCTGCCTTTCCTTCCGACTGAAACTAATGATTCTCTGTGGCCTTAGTAGTCTATTTTGAATTATTTTACTTATTTCTGTATAGACAGGAGTAGGCTAATTCGGCTATATACATTTTTGCAATTTAATTAAATTTACTTGGGGAAATCTACTATACCCATAGTAGAAAAAAAGTTTAACTATTCTATTGGTCAGCTTGTCGAGAAATAAATAGCCCAGGCGCAGTTGTGGGAGGATAGATACCACATTCATAAAAATCAGTAGGCCTACGTGACATACATTTTCTTTTTAAAAGCAATGAATCTGATACAACAGATCAAGACCGTTTAGCTTAAAATGTTGATAAACTATTATTTCTTAACATTATTAGCGCAGCAATATGCACAAGGCAGTAGGCTACACGCAAATTTGCATTTGGCTACCGGACAATGAAAGAAAGTTGAAATAAAAATAGAATATGAGAAATAAGCTACTAGTTTCAATGTCTTATTAAAATAATTGATATGATATGGTGACATTTTGCCTTGACTACGTTGAAACATGGTAAAACATGCCTCATACTATGTAGTAAAATGCTCAGGTTTCAAACAATTAAGTAGCTATAGTATATGTTTTAAAAACGCATACTGCCTCCAGCTCATTGCAAAGTGGTGTGAGAATTACAAATAGCCATTTTTAATTGTGGACAAAAAACTATTTTTAACATTCTAATGGCTGTCAAAGGTGCTTCCACCAACTATTGTTCAGGTGCGCAAATATTTATGCAATCAAGACATCTCCAGATTTTTTTGTTATTGTTAAAACTTCTTAGGGATAGCCCCCTTTTTTTCAAATTTTCGCCTAAAATGACATACCCAAATCTTACTGCCTGTAGCTCAGGCCCTGAAGCAAGGATATGTTAGGGGCTCTCAAACAATAACATGGCATTTTTTCGCAGTAATAGCTACTGTAAATTGACAGTGCAGTTATATTAACAAGAATTTAAGCTTTCAGCCGATATAAGACACATACGTACCGACATTTGTTGTTTCTCTAAAATCTGCGATCGTGACACAAGGCTCTGCATGATTTACAACTGTCCCGTTGACGGGACGCTGATTAAATAGACTGTACAATCTAATCATTGTCTCTACTCAATGACTAGGCCTGTTCTACCATAATATACTACAATATCTGGTCTCACCTCTTTAAGTGGGCCATGAGATAACACAGTGTTTCACAGTGTGCAGGTGGCAGCAGCTTCAGAGCTTCATGATGGGCCTCTAACCCCTTGTCTGGATCTGTAATCTCTAGAACCAGACAAAACGGACACACAGTCAGCCTCTGCAGGATAGGAACCATAACACACACCCAATAAAAATAAAAATATTCATTAAACGGACTAAGTTTAGGACTAACTTGCTGCCTCCATGAACCTTGGGTAGGCGTCATACGTGATAAGAGGAATAGGTAAATCCCTGAAGTACAGTTTCAGTGCGCCAGTGATTATATTGATGTCTTCATACACATTCACAGAAATGTCCGCCTTTTCACCATCTATTGGGAGACAGAGGGATAATTTTTTAACTTAACTAGAGATGGGGCAGTTAATTAAAAGATGCCACAACGGTTGCATGCATCCAAAAGGAGAACTTAGAATTACATTGTTTTGTGGCTATGCAGCCGGTCTATAGATTATAAACTCAGTTGGCACTCGATTGGTGTTACTTGATAACTGCCATTAACAATTAAATCAGTTTTTGTCCAACCTAGTCCCCGCAATCTTGCAGCAATATCAACAATAGTCCTTGAAAAATGCTGTCCATGCCCTAAGTCCAATTGATACCCACTGACTGCCCCACCCAGAAAGCAGGTAACTGAATGCAATACAGTGGCAAAGGAAAAAGGGCCCTGCCTCTGTCAAAAGCCAGCTTCACATCTTCAATCAGATCACTGAAGCCTGAGATTCTGTACAGGCCCTCAGACTGAACACCTACAGTTAGAGAAGGACGGGAGAGAAAGACAATGACAAATTAAACAGCTTTACATTTATCAAACTAACACCAGTGCAAATTCATACCTCTCCATTACTTGTCAGGAAATTCGAGTAACATGAACATTGTTACTGGAGGATGTCTGAAACCATAACAACCGTATAGCAAAAAAAACATCACAAGTGGGTCATTTTCTACTGCTCACCTCTAGACTCAATCTCTTGTATGCACATGTCCACCACCATGGGTCGCTTGGAATTGTGGGCTTTTACCAGGGTCGTAAGGTCACAACTGTATACTTTCTTGACATGCTTGAGGTCAGGCTTACAGTCGTTTGGCACCATTTTGGAACACTGTTTGTGGACATTCAAACCGCAATCTGGGCAGAAAAAGAGATGAGCAATAATGCTGTATCATTTAATTGAACCTTTATTTTGGCAGGGTAAGTCCTGCATGGTAGTATCATTATCACAATTTAAAATGGCAGGCAGCACTAAAAACGATTATTCTGTTACAACGCATAAAAGCATCCTCAATGTTATGTCAATCTGATTGCTTTTCCAATTGGAGATTAATTGTGTATGTTTTATTTAACCTATATTTAGTCAGGGGGTCCCATTGAGACCAGCCTTGTTTGCAAGGGAGCCCTGTATTACAAGAGCAAAAAGCAATTACACATTAGTTAGACAAATACTTCAAATCAATAAAAAATACAATAGTAAGAACCCACTCTATCATGCACATAATTTCTTAAAGTCTGCAGTGGCGATCTCTGATAAATTTGCCCTTAAAGTGGCATTGAAAACTAGAGCAAATCAAATTGTATTAGTCACATGCGCTGAACACAACATGCTTACTTACAAGCCCCTAACCAACAATGCAGTTTTAAAAAATATGGATAAGAATAAGAAATAAAAGTAAGAAGTAATTAAAGAGCAGCAGTAAAATAACAATAGCGAGACTATATACAGGGGGTACCGGTACAGAGTCAATGTGCGAGGGCACCGGTTAGTTGAGGTAATAAATACATGTAGGTAGAGGTACTAAAGTGACTATGCATAGATGATAACAACAAAGAGTACCGTAATTTCCGGACTATAAGCCGCTACTTTTTCCCACGCTTTGAACCTCGCGGCTTATACAATGACGCGGCTAATTTATGGATTTTTACCGCTTTCACAAGATTCATGCCGCCAAAAAACTGAGCACCGTCACATAATGTGACGTAAATCGAGCGCGCTCAAACTTCCCATCATTCTGATTACGGTAGTCATTTTGTCACCCTCATCATGGCAAAGACACAGAGAAATGCATATGATGCAGCTTTCAATTTGAAGGCGATCGATCTGGCTGTTGGAAAAGGAAATAGAGCTGCTGCACGGGAGCTTGGCCTTAATGAGTCGATGATAAGACGTTGGAAACAGCAGCGTGAGAAACTGACTCAGTGCAAAAAGACAACAAAAGCTTTCAGAGGAAAGAAAAGCAGATGGCCCGAACTAGAAAATGAGGCTTGGATGACAAGTGGGGAGAAATCCTTCACTAAAACAGGCCGCATGCGAAGAGCAACTTATGGTCAAGTCTGCCAGTGGGTCCTGACAGCGTGGAGCATTGTCAAAAAATCCACTATCATCAACGGGTTTCGAAAGGCTGGACTGCTGCGTACTGAAGAGGGCAGCATGAGCTCAGCGGGGAATTTGCCTCCGGATGAAAGTGACGAGAGCGACAATGAAAACGATCCAACATCGGATGAAGCAATTCTGAGGCTATTCAACTCCGACACCGAAGGAGATGACTTCAGTGGTTTCAGTGCACAGGAGGAAGATAGTGACCAATGACTTTCTTGGTAGGCTACTGTTTACTGCTATTTTTTTTTTTTTATTGTTACAAGCCGTGTTTCGTTAAAGCCTATATATTTTTGTTACAAGCCGTGTTTCGTTTAAAAGCCTATTTATTTTTGTTACAAGCCGTGTTTCGTTTAAAGGCCTATTTATTTTTGTTACAAGCCGTGTTTCGTTTAAAAAGCCTATTTATTTTTGTTACAAGCCGTGTTTCCTTTAAAGGCTGTGTAAAGTTCATTTGTTTCAATGTACCGGTAGGCACCTGCGGCTTATAGACATGTGCGGCTTATTTATGTACAAAATACATATTTTCTTTAAATTCAGTGGGTGCGGCTTACATTCAGGTGCGCTTAATAGTCCAGAAATTACGGTAGCAGCGGTGTAAAAGAGGTTGAGAGGGGGGGATGGGCAATGCAAATAGTCTGGGTAGCCATTTGATTAGATGTTCAGCAGTCTTATGGCTTGGGGGTAGAAGCTGTTTAGAAGCCTCTTGGACCTAGACTTGGCACTCCAGTACCGCTTGCGTGCGGTAGCAGAGAGAACAGGGTGGCTGGAGTCTGACAATTTTTAGGGCCTTCCTCCGACACTGCCTGGTAGAGGTCCTGGATGGCAGGAAGCTTGGCCCCAGTGATGTACTGGGCCTCGGGTCAGATGCCGAGCAGTTGCCATACCAGGCGGTGATGTAACCGGGTCAGGATGCTTTCGATGGTGCAGCTGTAGAACTTTTTGAGAATCTGGGGACCTATGCCAAATACTTTCAGTCTCCTGATGGGAAAAGCTGTCGTGCACACTTCACAACTGTCTTGGTGTGTTTGGACCATGATAGTTCATTGGGGATGTGGACACCAAGGAACTTGAAACTCTCGACCCACTCCAGTACTCGTCGATGTTCATAGGGGCCTGTTCGGCCCACCTTTTCCTGTAGTCCATGATCAGATCCTTTGTCTCGCTCATATTAACGGAGAGGTTGTTGTCCTGGCACCACACGGCCAGGTCTCTGACCTCCTCCCTATAGGCGGTCTCATCGTTATTGGTAATCAGGCCTACCACTGTTGTCATCAACAAAATTAAATGGTGTTGGAGTCGTGTTTGGCCACGCAGTCGTGGGTGAACAGGGAGTACAGGAGGGGACTAAGCACGCACCCAAGGGGCCCCTGTGTTGAGGATCAGCGTGGCAGACGTGTTGTTGCCTACCCTTACCCTTATGTAAACGTCCGTTTTTTGATTTAATACATTTGCAAACATTTCTAATAACCAGTTTTTGCTTTGCCATTATGGGGTAAACAATTTAATAAATTTTAGAATAAGGCTGTAACGTAACAAAATGAGGAAAAAGTCAAGGGGTCTGAATACTTTCCGAAACCAATGTAGGTTTTCAAATGTTTTCCCTAAAATAAAGGTTAAATTAAAAAAATATAATAACGGCAGTCAAGCATCCAAGCTAACTGGCTAACATTGACTAGCTTGCTAGCTACTTTAAAGACAAAAATGAGAGAACAGCTTACTCTGACTAATTTTACTCACCTTTGCTGAGCTGGTTAGACTATTTTCATGTTATTAAGAGGGTTAGTGATTGTAACTTACTGGCAACATTTCAATTCGTTGTTTTAGCCGATGTTAACTGGCACCTGTCATTTCAACAGGCACAACTTGTCGTTCGTAAATTCATCAATTATTCTGTGCTCCGACACTCTCAAACCAGAGTGCTCTGAACTCTAATAGATTACCAGATTGAATTTACGAACGCCCTGTAGACACTGGTATGGCACAGTAGATGACATCTCCTCGAAACCTGGTTCAAACTAGCTGTGTGTTAAAAGACAAAACACAAAGCAGAGACCACAGTTTGCTTCCCACCCTCCCTTTACCTGCACATTTAACTCCCTGAGCGATGAGGCCCCACATGAAGTTGGCACAATATTCACACCAGTGGGGTCCCCGGAAGGTGTGCACCTGCAGGGGAGAGGAAGAGAGGACGGAAAACATGGTCACTTTTTTACTGGATGGAAGGATAGATGGACATACTAGGCTTTCCCCTGGCTCTCCACAGCCTGCGGACACTGAAGGAGCCAATTGGGAATTATCCCTGTGAGAGAGATAAGCAGCGCTAGAAAGCAGACTGGCAGGCCTTATAATGTGGGTTGGAAAGTGTGTGTGTGTGTGTGTGTGTGTGTGTGTACCATGGTTGACAATGCCAGGGTTATCACATATCTAAAAGGGACTACATCAAACAAATGCCTAGTTCTGCCAGGTAATGGCTAGACCAATCATAAATGCTCAACATTTATCTGGACTCAGACCCCTTGTTTTAGATTGCTATTTTGGGTATGGGAACGTGGAGGATAGGCATCTTGTGCAAATGACAAGACAAACAACAAATGAGAAAACCTAATGACTGGTGTTATAGTGGTCTTGGTATTTTAAAAAATCTCACAAAACAAAATGTATTATTTTCACATGCTCTAGTAAAATTATATCTGGCTGAGATTATTTTAGGAGAAGATGGTTGCTGTGTTTGACTGGTAAGAGGCGTGGTTAGCAAGATGCGGCTGGATTCTGTGAGGGTCCCCAAGCGTCTGGCTGGGCAGAATGGGATTAAGGGCTGTGTTGTGTTCTGTCAGGTTGTGTCTCCCTCTCCCAGTTTATATGAGCTACTAACGACAGGTCCGGTAGCCAGTCAGACTACACTATCAGTTGCTGAGGACTACTACAATCCCTCCTCCTTCATGACAACTCAAAATGCTGCTCACTAGTCAGAAGCCGATCAGAATTTAGATTTAATCAAAGAGGCAATTCTCTCCCCCGTCATTCCAAAAATGTAAAATATGCCAATCAAACAACCTCAAATGTGATATAACCACCATAAAGGCAGTGAAAAAGAAAGAGCAGAAGAGGAAAAGTAAGAAGCGCTGAGCAGGCAGGTTCAGGTCTTACCTTGAAATTGTGGACTTTCTCATACTTGGTCGCGTGGTCGTTGTCCTTCAGGGTGGCTCGACGGACCAGTGAGGTGAGCTGTGAATAGGCAAACAGTTTGAGAGGTTGCCAGAAGGTGGCACGGGGCTTCTGGGTCCCTGACGCCATCCTCACACCCAGGGCTGTGGCCATAATGTCTTTCTGCGCCCCCTCCTTCTTAGCCTCTTGTACCAGAGACTTCTTCCCCCTCCCTGACTATGTACAACTCCCTGGATGGCATGATGGGTGGGTAATAAAAGGGAAATTCCCCCAATTTTCTCAGAACAGCTGATGTGATGCCTATGTGGAGGACTGACAGAGCTGGAGAGCGACCTCAGAGGTCAACTCGGAGCAGCTCAGAGCAAGCCTGTACTCAGCACTGCTGCTTGCATCGTTAAAATCAACGCATCAAGTAAACCAAAACAAGCCAACGAAAGCAGTAGGTAAAATCCACTAAGAATCCAAAGATCTGAAAGGAAAAAAAAGAAAAAAAAAAGTAGTTTGAGTATTCCTTTAAAATTACAGTGCCACAGAATTGTGTCCTTAATCCTGTGCTGATCAGGGTGTCTAAACGAGATTCCTCCTCAAAAGATCCGGCTTGACTGTGTGCATCGATGCAGATGAGGTGGGTGGCTGATTTTATCCTCTCCATGTCGCGCTGATACTGTCACTGGTGCACAGACAAAACCCAGAGTGAATACAGCCATTGGGCGGGGGGGGAGGAAGCGAGAGAGAGAGAGCGAGTGAGTGAGAGCAGGTGGAGCATTGGGTAGTCACTGCTGGATCTAAATGCCACATTGAGAATAAGCCAATCAGAGAAAAGAACAGGCTCGGCTTTATCACCAGTGCTATAGTATATTCCTATTACCCCACAGGCAGAGGGAGAGAGAGCTCAATCCTACAATACAGCTCAATGTCACTGTAGCTCCAGGGTTGAGACTGAGCATTAATCTGAAAGCTACAAAAACACTACATCTACCACATACAGAAGAAAATAATTCCCCAAATTTTAGGATATGGTGCAATTGATTGAACTTTCAGACAACTTAGTCCAACATGGTTGTAACTTCCAGAGAAAAAAATCAATATAGGATCTGCATGTATTCAAAACAGCTATTTACAACAACAAAAAATTACGCATTACTTGTTATATACAGTGCATTCAGAAAGTATTCAGACCCTTCGACTTTTTCCACATTTTGTTACTGTTACGTTCCCCAGTTTCTGTGTTGTAGCTTTTGTATTTGAGTGTGTGTTTCAGGACATTGCTTCCTGAGTTCTCCCCAACCAGCTGATTGGTCGACCCCAGGCTAATTGATGATTGGAGCTGACCCCGCCCCCTCGTCAAGAAGCAGCTGACTCTAATCAGCTAATAGCCACCTGAAGATATAAAAGCCAGTGTTCTGTTTAAGAGAAATCATTAGAGAGAGAGAGAGAGAGAGAGAGAGAGAGAGAGAGAGAGAGAGAGAGAGAGAGAGAGAGAGAGAGAGAGAGAGAGAGAGAGAGAGAGAGAGAGAGAGAGAGAGAGAGAGAGAGAGAGAGAGAGAGAGAGAGAGAGAGAGAGAGAGAGAGAGAGAGAGAGAGAGAGAGAGAGAGAGAGAGAGAGAGAGAGAGAGAGAGAGAGAGAGAGAGAGAGAGAGAGAGAGAGAGAGAGAGAGAGAGAGAGAGAGAGAGAGAGAGAGAGAGAGAGAGAGAGAGAGAGAGAGATCATTGTAGGCTAGAGATTGAATATTTTGGAGAGATGATGAGAAAAGATTAGAGAGAGAAAGATTAGAGAGAAGATTGAATGTTTTGGAGAGATCATTAGAGAGGATAGGCAGGGTGAGATCATTGAAGGCTGAGGAATGCAGAGAGTTTGATTGTAAGAGAGATATTTGCTGAGAGAGGAGGCTGATGGCTTTGGAGTAATTTACTGTGTTCGTTGTTGCTGGGAGTGGTTGGTATATTCTGTGAGTTTGTTGCTCAGTCAGACAGAGCCTCATTGATGTCCTGTGTTTCTGAGTGTTTGTGAAATTGTTAATAATTATTCTGTTTCATTTGTTCCCAGGGGGGAAGGGGAAGGCACTTAGGGAGTGCTTAGGCAAGAGGCCCGCGGGCATACATATACCCGTAGTATATTCATTGTCTAGGCACACTAGGTAAGACCTGGGCGGACCACCACCTATATTTTGGTTAGGGCACCAGGTGGTGCTAAGTTAGGTAGTTAAGTGGGTAGGCAGGTTAGATAGGAGAGGGGGAGCTTTGATATTTACTTTCTTTCCTTTGGTTCCGTCCAGCCCCTTTTCCCCATATTACCGTGTAGGAAATCAATCCTAGTAAACGGTAAATTCTGCCTTTGTCGTCCTTTCTCGCACCTACAGTCCATACCTCTTGCACTTCACAGAGAGTTGAGTTGTAGCAGGGAGTTGCGTTCCCTCTTCTCAGAGAAGATGCGTAACAGTTACGTTACAACCTTATTATAAAATTGATTCAATCGTTTTTTTCCCCCTCATCAATCTACACACAATACCACAGCAAAAACAGGTTAAGACATTTTTGCAAATGCATAAAATAAAATAAAAATTAACATTTACATTAGTATTCAGACACTTTACTTTGTTGAAGCACCTTTGGCAGTGATTACAGCCTTGAGTCTTCTTGGGTGTGATGCTACAAGCTTGGCACACCTGTATTTGTGGAGTTACTCCCAAAGATTTCTCCCTCTCCCACTCACCTTTTATCCTTACTTCTAAATTTGCCCGATTGCATCTTCCCCTCACACTCTCTGCATCTCCCTCTCCCACCACCATCTTCAACCCTCTGTGTGTGTAGCACTCTCTTGGTGGTGAGGTCCAAAAGTATTTGGACAGTGAAATGTTTGTTGTTTTGGCTCTGTACTCCAGCACTTTTGATTTAAAATGATACAATGAAATATAAATTACAGCACTTTTGGTACATAGCCCATTATAGGCAACCAAACGTATTTGGACAAATTCACTTAGAGTAGTCAAAAACTTCATATTTGGTCCCATAATTCCTAGCATGCAATGACTATAACAGGCTTGTGACATTACAAACTTGTTGGATGCATTTGCAGTTTGTTTTGGTTGTTTTTTCGGGTTATTTTGTGTCCAATAGAAATTAAATGGTAAATGATGTACTCTGTCATTTGAGTCACTTTTATTGTAAATAAGAATAGAATATGTTTCTGAACACTTATGCATTAATGTGGATGCTACCATGATTACGGATCATCTGGAATGAATTGTGAAAAATTACGATTGAGAAAGTTCGAGGCATAAATATCATACCCCCAAGAAATGCCATTACCAACAACAGGAGAGGTTTGCATTTTTAGGGGGGAATGATATTTTTGCCTCCAACTTGCTCACTCATCAATATTCAAGATTCATTCAGGATTATCTGTAATCTACATTAACGCAGAAGTGTTCAGAAACATTATTTTCTTATTTACAATAAAAGTGACTTCAAAAAAGACAATACATTATAGACCATTCATTGGGAACAAAACCTGAAACAAGCAAAACAAATCTGCAAATGCATCCAACAAGAGTCACAAGACTGATTGTGTGCTAGGAATATGGGACCAAACACTAAACTTTTGAATACATTCATACACAAGTGAATTTGTCCAAATACTTTTTGTTCCCTAAAATGGGGAAGGTGGGGAGGGGGGGCACATACAAAAAGTGGATGAAAATATGATATGGATGAAAATACCATCAAATTCAAGTTGACAGTCTGGACTTTAACCCCTGTCATTGTATAATAAAAAAAAATCCAAAGAGCTGGCGTACAGAGCCAAAATCACCAAAAAGGTCTGTGTCTAAATAGTCCCGTGTGGCTCAGTTGGTAGAGCATGGCGCTTGCAACGCCAGGGTTGTGGGTTCATTCCCCACGGGGGGACCAGGATGAATATGTATGAACTTTCCAATTTGTAAGTCGCTCTGGATAAGAGCGTCTGCTAAATGACTTAAATGTAATGTAAATGTAAATACATTGACCTCACTCTATAGAAAGCACTGACAGCCCAAGTCTCCCAGGTTACAGATTCTATAAAACAATCATGATTAGACTGTCTTCCCTGTAGGGGAAAGGCAGAAAGGAAATTGAGTGATCTTGATCATGTCCTCTGTATACATAGCCTGTTAAAGCTACCATGGGACAAACAGAAAAAGACTGCCAAGATTGATCGTGTATCAGAAAAGAGGCCACTAGTACACACCATAACAACTCAAGGAGTGAGTTTAGTGTTGTATTATTCTAAATAAAATCACCTTTAATTCGGTCCTCCCAAGTGGCGCAGCATTCTAAGGCTTCATTCCCAGGCTGTGCCACAACAGTCCCATAGGACTGTGCACAATTGGCCCAGCACCGTCCGGTGGGACTTTACTTGGCTCATCGTGCTCTAGCGACTCCTTGGTGCGGATGGCTTCCAAGTTAAGCTGGCGGGTGTCGGGTCATGTAAGCTGGCGGGTCATGTTTCGGAGGACGCATGACTCCACCTTATCAGTCTGTATTGAGGTACTGTTAGCTGGGTTGATTATGTCCAGGTTCTTCAAAAAGAGCCTGCATTGTGATGATTATAGGCATTTAATTACATAGAGAGCGAACAGTGGGAGGAGGGAGAAGAAGGCTGGGGGAGGTCAGCGAGTGAATGACCATTAGATAACTTCAGCGGTGTAAAACAAAACAAAACAAAAAAGTATTGCATACATCCATTTGAGGCTGAATCATGAGATGGGGCATCTATATGCAGACCACGACAGTCCAACAGTAGACACTAGGGCAGTCTCCCCTCCACAGCATGCTGCATTTAAACGCCATGCTCGTGATCCAGTTGAAATTCATCACCAAAGCGGGAACAGAAAAGCTAAACATTTCGTTTTTTGGGATGGATTGCTCAATTCTGAGGACGCCCTGTGTTAGTTTAGTCTCAATATATACTCAGATTATAGCTAAAGGAGTCCAGACCTGTGGTGACAACAAAGCACCTCGCTCCTGTAAGTCACAGCATTTTCGCTTGGTCTGCAAACCCTATCACCCCCACATAAGGGGTAAAGAATAAAATGACCAATACATTACCAGGGGCTCCTCTACCCTGACCACACAGTCTTGACAGTGATACATGAGGTGCTCTCACAGCACATACTGTCATTAGTCATAAGTCACAAAGGAGGACACCTTGCATGATGCTGGTACACACACTTCACACACCACCAAAAACAACCAAATAACATGACCCCCTAAATCCCAAGCCAAATTCTAATCTAATTGATTAAAATGAGGGAACATTGCCGGACAAGGCGGTGATGCAGCCTGACATAATGCTCTCAATGCTGCCTCTCCAGAAGTTTGTTAGGGTCTTGGGGGCCATGCAGATTTTCTTCAGCTACCTGAGGTTTTAGAGGTGCTGTTGCACCTTATTCACCACAATGTTGGTGTGGCGAGACAATTTCAGGTCCTCTATGATGTGCACGCCAATTAACTAGAAGCTTTTGAACCGTTTTGCTTCCAAGGAAGAACCATCGATGAGGATGGGGGCGTGCTCCCTCTTTCGTCTCCTGTATTCCACAATAAGCTCCTTTGTTTTGTTGAGGGAGAGGTTATTTTCCTAGCACCACTCCAACAGGGCTCTAACCTCCTCCCTGTAAGCTGTCTCGTCGTTGTTGGCAATCAGGCCTACCACTGTCAAGTCGTCAGCAAACTTGATGATCGAGTTGCCAAACAGTCAGGGGTGAAAAGGGAGTATAGGAGGGGGCTAAGCACACACCCCTGGGGCGGGGGGAATTTATATTTAATATACATCCCCATTAACCTCTTATGGCTGCAGGGGCAGTATTGAGTAGCTTGAATGAAAGGTGCACAGAGGTGCCCAAAGTAAACGACCTGCTCCTCAGTCATAGTTGCTAATATATGCATATTATTATTAGTATTGGATAGAAAACACTCTGAAGTTTCTAAAACTGTTTGAATTATGTCTGTGAGTATAACAGAACTCATATGGCAGGCAAAAACCTGAGATAAAATCCAAACAGGAAGTGGAAATTATTAGGCTGGTTGATTTTCAACCAAGATCCCATTGAAATCACAGCGAGATATGAATGACTATTCACTTCCTACGGCTTCCACTAGTTGTCAACAGTCTGTAGAACTTTGTCTGATGCCTCTACTGTGAAGGGGCGCCGAATGAGAGAGGAATTAGTCAGGTCTGCCATGAGGTGACCATGCTCTGACCATGCGCGTTCACATGAGGAGGACCTCTGTTCCATCGCTCATCTGAAGTCAATGTAATTCTCCGGTTGAAACGTTATTCAAGATTTATTTTAACAACATTCTAAAGATTGATTCAATACATCGTTTGACATGTTTCTAGTGACTGTTACTGAACTTTTGGACATTGTCATCTTTTAGGGAACGCGCTTCGTGACTTTGGAATTGTTTACCAAACGCGCTAACCAAAGTAGCTAATTTGACATAAATAACGGACATTATCGAACAAATCAAGCATTTATTGTGGACCTGGGATTGCATTCTGATGAAGATCATCAAAGGGAATATTTAACATGTAATTTCTGGTTTCTGTTGACTCCAACATGGCGGCTAATTTGACTATTGTTCGGAGTGCCTTTTCAGATTATTGCATGGTTTGCTTTTTCCGTAAAGTTTTTTTGAAATCTGACACAGCGGTTGCATTAAGGAGAGGTATATCTATAATTCCATGTGTATAACTTGTATTATCATCTACATTTATGATGAGTATTTCTGTTGAAACGATGTGGCTATGCACTATCACTGGATGTTTTTGGAACTAGTGAATGTAACGCGCCAATGTAAACTCAGTTTTTTTTTATATAAATATGAACTTTATCAAACAAATCATACATGTATTGTGTAACATGAAGTCCTATGACTTGATGAAGATCATCAAAGGTTAGTGATTAATTTTATCTCTATTTGTGCTTTTTGTGACTGCTTTAGCTGGAAAAATGGCTGCGCTTATTGTGGTTTGGTGTGACCTAACATAATCGTTTGTGGTGCTTTCGCTGAAAAGCATATTTGAAATCGGACACTTTGGTGGGATTAACAACAAGATTACCTTTAAAATGGTATAAGACACATGTATGTCTGAGGAATTTTAATTATGAGATTTCTGTTTTTTGAATTTGGCGCCCTGCACTTCGACTGGCTGTTGTCATATCGATCCCGTTACCGGGATTGTTAAGCTGCTGCACTCTTCATGGGGTCCAGAACATTTTTATTCAGTTAGGGCACTATGACTACTGCTCAGCTTTTAACACCAAACAGCATAGGTATTATTCTTGTCCAAGTGGGATAGGGCAGTGTGCAGTCCAACGCCGATTGCGTCGTCCTTAGAAATGTTGGGGCGGTATGTAAATTGTAGTCGGACAACGGTGTCGGGTAAGTTGGAGGTGATATGGTCCTTGACTAGCCTTTCAAAGCACTTCATGATGACAGAAGTGAGTGCTACGGGGCGATAGTCATTTAGTGCAGTTGCCTTGGCTTGCTTGGGTACAGGAACAACGGTGGCCCTGTTGAAGTGCAGATGACAGACGGATGGTGAGAGGTTGAAAATGTGCGTAAACACTCCAGCCAGTTGGTCTACGAATGCTCTGAGGACACGGCTTGGTATGCCATCTGGGCCGGCAGCCTTGCGAGGGTTAACATGTTTGAAGATCCTACTCACGTCACCTACAGAGATTGGGAGCCCGCAGTCCTCATAAGCAGTGGAGGCACATGTCAGTGGGTCAGTGTTGTTTTCCTCAAAACAGGCAAAAAAGGTGTTAACGGGTCTGGAAGTGAGACATCAGTGTCCGCAACGTGGCTAGTATTCCCTTTATAAATCAGTGACTGTTTGAAGTCCCTGCCACATGGGTCTCGTGTCAGAGCCGTTGAACTGCAACTTGACTTAGTCCCTGTAACGTCTTTCTGCCTCTGTCAATATTCGTCTAGTCCCTTTACCGTGGATAAATGCGGTGGTTCACACTTTCAGTTGTGTGAATGCTGCCATCTATCCACCGTTTTTAGTTTGCGTATGTTCTAATGTCCTTAAATGTATTTTGTGAAAGTCACGGAGTACAGAAGGGGGCTGAGTACACACACCTCGGAATATGATGTTTCCATTTTGTCCACACCCATGCTTATATACCACCCGCTTTAGAAGTTCAGAGCAAGAAAGTGTGGGCTATATCGAATTAATGACACTCAAATGTAAAATCATTCAAACTATGGATTTATAATCAGCCTAATTGAGGTGTAGATTACATCACACATTCCAGTGTTCAAACTGTAACACGGCTGCATGAGATTTGTAAAAAAATAAAATAATAATACCTGTCTGAGGTCACTTTATTTTAAGAAAGTGAAATGTCAGAATAATAGTAGAGAGAATGCTTTATTTCAGCTTTTATTACTTTCATCACATTCCCAGTGAGTCAGAAGTTTACATACACTCAATTAGTATTTGGTAGCAATGCCTTAAGATTGTTTAACTTGGGTCAAACGTTTTGGGTAGCCTTGCACAAGCTTCCCACAATAAGTTGGGTGAATTTTGGCCCATTCCTCCTGACATAGCTGGTGTAACTGAGTCAGGTTTGTAGGCCTCCTTGCTCGCACACGCTTTTTCAGTTCTGCCCACAAATTGTCTATAGGATTGCGGTCAGGGCTTTGTGATGGCCACCTTGACTTCGTTGTCCTTAAGCCATTTTGCCACAACTTGTGAAGTATGCTTGGGGTCATTGTTCATTTGGAAGACCCATTTGCAACCAAGCTTTAACTTCCTGACTGATGATATATTACTTCAATAGGTCCACATAATTTGCCTTCATGAGGCCATCTATTTTGTGAAGTGCACCAGTCCCTCCTGCAGCAAAGCACCCAAACAACATGATGCTAACACTACCATGCTTCACGGTTAGGATGGTAGTCTTCGGCTTGCAAGCCTCCCCCTTTAACCTCTGCCGTTCCCCTCACAGCTCCGTAGGCAAGCACCATGGTCTTGTAGCGGATGCGAGCTTCAACTGGAAGCCAGTGGAGAGAGCGGAGGAGCGGGGTGACGTGAGAGAACTTGGGAAAGTTGAACACCAGACGGGCTGCGGCGTTCTGGATGAGTTGTAGGGGTTTAATGGCACAGGCAGGGAGCCCAGCCAACAGCGAGTTGCAGTAATCCAGACGGGAGATGACAAGTGCCTGGATTAGGACCTGCGCCGCTTCCTGCGTGAGGCAGGGTCGTACTCTGCGAATGTTGTAGAGCATGAACCTACAGGAACGGGTCACCGCCTTGATGTTAGTTGAGAACGACAGGGTGGTGTCCAGGATCACGCCAAGGTTCTTAGCACTCTGGGAGGAGGACACAATGGAGTTGTCAACCGTGATGGCGAGATCATGGAACGGGCAGTCCTTCCCCGGGAGGAAGAGCAGCTCCGTCTTGCCGAGGTTCAGCTTGAGGTGGTGATCCGTCATCCACACTGATATGTCTGCCAGACATGCAGAGATGCGATTCACCACCTGGTTATCAGAGGGGGGAAAGGAGAAGATTAATTGTGTGTCGTCTGCATAGCAATGATAGGAGAGACCATGTGAGGATATGACAGAGCCAAGTGACTTGGTGTATAGCGAGAATAGGAGAGGGCCTAGAACAGAGCCCTGGGGGACACCAGTGGTGAGAGCACGTGGTGCGGAGACAGATTCTCGCCACGCCACCTGGTAGGAGCGACCTGTCAGGTAGGACGCAATCCAAGTGTGGACCTTGCCGGAGATGCCCAGCTCGGAGAGGGTGGAGAGGAGGATCTGATGGTTCACAGTATCAAAGGCAGCCGATAGGTCTAGAAGGATGAGAGCAGAGGAGAGAGAGTTAGCTTTAGCAGTGCGGAGCGCCTCCGTGACACAGAGAAGAGCAGTCTCAGTTGAATGACTAGTCTTGAAACCTGACTGATTTGGATCAAGAAGGTAATTCTGAGAGAGATAGCAGGAGAGCTGGCCAAGGACGGCACGTTCAAGAGTTTTGGAGAGAAAAGAAAGAAGGGATACTGGTCTGTAGTTATTGACGTCGGAGGGATCGAGTGTAGGTTTTTTCAGAAGGGGTGCAACTCTCGCTCTCTTGAAGACGGAAGGGACGTAGCCAGCGGTCAAGGATGAGTTGATGAGCGAGGTGAGGTAAGGGAGAAGGTCTCCGGAAATGGTCTGGAGAAGAGAGGAGGGGATAGGGTCAAGCGGGCAGGTTGTTGGGCGGCCGGCCGTCACAAGACGCGAGATTTCATCTGGAGAGAGAGGGGAGAAAGAGGTCAAAGCACAGGGTAGGGCAGTGTGAGCAGAACCAGCGGTGTCGTTTGACTTAGCAAACGAGGATCGGATGTCGTCGACCTTCTTTTCAAAATGGTTGACGAAGTCATCCGCAGAGAGGGAGGAGGGGGGAGGAGGGGGAGGAGGATTCAGGAGGGAGGAGAAGGTGGCAAAGAGCTTCCTAGGGTTAGAGGCAGATGCTTGGAATTTAGAGTGGTAGAAATTGGCTTTAGCAGCAGAGACAGAAGAGGAGAATGTAGAGAGGAGGGAGTGAAAGGATGCCAGGTCCGCAGGGAGGCAAGTTTTCCTCCATTTCCGCTCGGCTGCCCGGAGCCCTGTTCTGTGAGCTCGCAATGAGTCGTCGAGCCACGGAGCAGGAGGGGAGGACCGAGCCGGCCTGGAGGATAGGGGACATAGAGAGTCAAAGGATGCAGAAAGGGAGGAGAGGAGGGTTGAGGAGGCAGAATCAGGAGATAGGTTGGAGAAGGTTTGAGCAGAGGGAAGAGATGATAGGATGGAAGAGGAGAGAGTAGCGGGGGAGAGAGAGCAAAGGTTGGGACGGCGCGATACCATCCGAGTAGGGGCAGTGTGGGAAGTGTTGGATGAGAGCGAGAGGGAAAAGGATACAAGGTAGTGGTCGGAGACTTGGAGGGGAGTTGCAATGAGATTAGTGGAAGAACAGCATCTAGTAAAGATGAGGTCAAGCATATTGCCTGCCTTGTGAGTAAGGGGGGAAGGTGAGAGGGTGAGGTCAAAAGAGGAGAGGAGTGGAAAGAAGGAGGCAGAGAGGAATGAGTCAAAGGTAGACGTGGGGAAGTTAAAGTCACCCAGAACTGTGAGAGGTGAGCCATCCTCAGGAAAGGAACTTATCAGGGCGTCAAGCTCATTGATGAACTCTCCAAGGGAACCTGGAGGGCGATAAATGATAAGGATGTTAAGCTTGAAAGGGCTGGTAACTGTGACAGCATGGAATTCAAAGGAGGCGATAGACAGATGGGTCAGGGGAGAAAGAGAAAATGTCCACTTGGGAGAGATGAGGATCCCAGTGCCACCACCCCGCTGACCAGAAGCTCTTGGGGTGTGCGAGAACACGTGGGCAGACGAGGAGAGAGCAGTAGGAGTAGCAGTGTTATCATTGGTAATCCATGTTTCCGTCAGTGCCAAGAAGTCGAGGGACTGGAGGGAAGCATAGGCTGAGATGAACTCTGCCTTGTTGGCCGCAGATCGGCAGTTCCAGAGGCTGCCTGAGACCTGGAACTCCACGTGGGTCGTGCGCGCTGGTACCACCAGGTTAGAGTAGCAGCGGCCACGCGGTGTGAAGCGTTTGTATGGTCTGTGCAGAGAGGAGAGAACAGGGATAGACAGACACATAGTTGACAGGCTACAGAAGAGGCTACGCTAATGCAAAGGAGATTGGAATGACAAGTGGACTACACGTCTCGAATGTTCAGAAAGTTAAGCTTACGTTGCAAAAAATCTTATTGACTAAAATGATATAGTACTGCTGGCTGGTGAAATAGGCTAGCTAGCAGTGGCTGCGTTGTTGACTTTGTTTGAAAGTGTAGCTGGCTAGGTAACCTCGACAATTACTCTAGACTACACAATTATCTTGGATACAAAGACGGCTATGTAGCCAGCTAAGATCAAACAAATCAAACTGTTGTACTGTAATGAAATGAAATGTAATACTACCTGTGGAGCGAAGCGGAATGCAACTACTCGCTCCAACCCGGAAGTGCGTATCGTAGAGGGAGAGGCAATAGAAGTGTTGTTTCTTGTATTATTGTCTTTTGTGTCTTTAGAGGACTGCTTCACCTTAATGTCCCCTTTCCCTTTTCTTCTGTCCTTATTTTGTCCCACTTTGTCCCTTCTTTGTCCCTTCTTCTCTTCTGCCAACTAGACACTCCTTGTTAGCTAGCTAGCTTCTTCCAGGAATGTCCCTAGCAACTGCCTAGCAACAGGTAAACAACTTAGCTAGCTAAGAAAACGGTATAATTTTATGAAAAATTGTTACTTTTTCAAAAGCCTTTCTTCTTTGTTAGCTGCTTGTTTGGTCTCCTATTCAGTTTGCAGTTTTCTTTTGATTTTTTTCGATGTACTTTACTCTAAAAAAACATTTAAATTTCAATATTTGTAGGAGCTCATCTTTTCAGCTGCTGCTGCTTAATTTGGAACTCCGGAAATGTTGATATAGGACTCGTTTTACTGTGGATATAGATACTTTTGTACCTGTTTCCTCCAGCATCTTCACAAGGTCCTTTGCTGTTGTTCTGGGATTGATTTGCACTTTCCGCACCAAAGTACGTTCATCTCTAAGAGACAGAACACGTCTCCTTCCCGAGCGGTATGGCACCTGCGTGGTCCCATGGTGTTTATACTTGCGTACTATTGTTTGTACCGATGAACGTGGTACCTTCAGGCATTTGGAAATTGCTTCCAAGGTCAACAATAATTTCCGAGGTCTTGGCTGATTTCTTTTGATTTTCCCATAATGTCAAGCAAAGAGGCACAGAGTTTGAAGGTAGGGCTTGAAATACATCCACAGGTAAACCTCTATTTGACTCAAATGAGGTCAATTAGCCTATCCGAAGCTAATAAAGCCATTACATAATTTTCTGGAATTTTCTAAGTTGTTTAAAGGCACAGTCAACTTAGTGTATGTAAACCTCTGACCCACTGGAATTGTGGTACAGTGAATTATAAGTGAAATAATCTGTCTAAACAATTGTTGGAAAAATTACTTGTGTCATGCACGAAGTAGATGTCCTAACCGACTTGCAAAAACTATAGTTTGTTAACAATACACTTGTGGAGTGGTTAAAAATGACTCCAACCTAAGTGTATGTAAACCTCCGACTTTACCTGTATATACACACACAGGAAAAATATATAAAAAGCAACATGTAAAATGTTGGTCTCACGATCAGCGGTTTTCTGATGTCAACGTTGCCCCATGGTGGAGGTGGGGTTATGGTATTAGCAACGGACGACGAACACAATTGCATTTTATCGATGGCAACTCGAATGCACAGAAATACCGTGATGAGATCCTGAAGCCCATTGTTGTGCCATTCATCTGCCACCATCACCTCATGTTTCAGTATAATAATGCACAGCCCCATGTTGCAAGAATCTTGACACAATTCCTGAAAGCTGAAAATGTCCCAGTTCTTCCATGGTCTGCATACTCACCAGACGTCACCCATTGAGCATGTTTGGGTTGCTCTGGATCGATGTGTACGACAGCGTGTTCCAGTTCCCAACAATATTCAATGGCTGTGAGAAGTTGCTGAAGAGGAGTGGGATAACATTCCACAGGTCACAATCAACAGCCTGATCAACTCTATGTGAAGGAGATGTCTCATGCAGCACAACACAAGTGGTGGTCACACCAGACACTGACTGGTTTTCTGATCCACGCCCCTACTTTTTTTTTTTTTAAGACATCTTGTCATATCCATAGATTAGGGCCTAATTTATTTGAATTATTTCCTTATATGAACTGTGAAACTGAAATTGTTGCATTTATATTTTTGTTCAGTATAATTGCCCCCTTACACTCAACTGATTGTGCCACCTATAGCTACAATGACTGTAACCAAATCCTTCCTGTAGTTGATGATCAGTCTCTCACATCGCTTTGGAGGAATTTTGGCCAACTCTTGCATCCAGGACTGCTTTAACTCAGCGACATTTGTGGGTTTTCAAGCATGAACTGCTCGTTTCAAGTCCTGCCACAACATCTCAATTGGGATTAGATCTCCACTTTCACTAGGCCATTCCAAAACTTAAAATGTGTTACTGTTTAACCATTTTCATGTAGACTTGATTGTGTGTTTTGGATCATTGTCTTGCTGCATGACCCAGCTGTGCTTCAGCTTCAGTTCACAGACTGATGCCCTGACATTCTACTGCATAATTCTCTGATACAGAGGATCATTCATGAGGTCTCCTATTAAGGCAAGTCGTCCAAGTCCTGACGCAGCAAAGCAACCCCAAACCGTCACACTACCACAACCATGCTTGACTGTTGGTATAAGATTCTTACTGTGGAATGCTGTGTTGGTTTGCGCCAGGGATAAATAGGACCCATTTCACAACTTATGACTCATCTATCCATAGAACATTCTTCCAAGAGTTTTGATGATCATCCAGGTGCTTTTTGGCAAAATGTAGTCAACTTTTTGAATGAGAATTGCATTTATATTTTTGTTCAGTTTGTGTGTACATACAGTGCATTCGGAAAGTATTCAGACCCCTTGACTTTTTCCACATCTTGTTACTTTACAGCCTTATTCTAAAATTGATTAAAAAGTTGTTTTTTCCTCAATCTACACACAATACCCCATAATGACAAAGCAAAAAAAGGTTGAAACATTTCAGCAATTTTTGCATTTTTTTTTTGCTAAAACGGAAATGTTACATTTACATAAGTATTCAGTCCCTTTACTCAGTATCTTGTTTATCATGGTATGAGAGTCCTTTAGGTGCCCTTTGGCAAACTCCAAGTTGCGGTCATGTACCTTTTACTAAGGAGTGGCTTCTGTCTGGGCACTATCATAAAGGACTGACTGGTGGAGTGCTGCAGAGGTGGTTGTCATTCTGAAAGGTTCCATCTCCACAGAAGAATTCTGGAGCACAGTCAGAGTGACCAACTGGTTCTTGGTCACCTGATTAAGGCCCTTCTCCCCCAATTGCTCAGTTTGGCCAGCTCTAGGAAGTGTCTTAACCTCTCTTGGGTACGTGAGACGTTAGCGTCCCACCTCTTCAACAGCCAGTGAAACTGCTGGGCGCCAAATTCAAATACAGAAATACTCATTATAAAAATTCAGAAAACAAAACATATTTTACATAGGTTTAAAGATGAACTTCTTGTGAATCCAACCACGGTGTCAGATTTTTAAAATGCTTTACGGCGAAAGCATACCTTACGATTATTTGGGAACATAGCCCAGCAGACAAATCATTACAAACAGTAACCAGCCAAGTAGAAGAGTTACACAAGACAGAAATAGAGATAAAATTAATCCCTTACCTTTGATGATCTTCATATGGTTGCACTCAGCAGACATTCATTTACTCAATAAATGTTCCTTTTGTTCGATAAAGTCTCTTTATATCCAAAAACCTCAGTTTTGTTCGCGCGTTTTCTTCTGTAATCCGCAGTCAAAACAGGCAGACAAAAAATCCAAATTGTATCCGTAAAGTTCATAGAAACATGTCAAACGATGTTTATATTCAATCCTCTGGTTGTTTTTAGCCTAAATAATCAATAATATTTCAACCGGACAATAACGTCGTCAATATAAAAGGTAAACAAGAAAGGCACTCTCTCGGTCACGCGCATGAAAAAGCTCTGTGACACTTTAGGGTTCACTCATTCAGACTGCTCTTACTTCCTCATTGTTCAGAATACAAGCCTGAAACAATTTCTAATGGTTCCAAACTTCCTCCATTTAAGAATGAAGGAGGCCACTGTGTTCTTGGGGACCTTCAATGTTGTAGAATTTTTTTTGGTACTCTTCCCCAGATCTGTGCCTCGACACAATCCTGTCTCGGTGCTCTACGGACAATTCCTTCGACCTCATGGCTTGGTTTTTGCTCTGACATGCACGGTCAACTGTGGGACCTTATATAGACAGGAGTGAGCCTTTCCAAATAATGTAACCAGTTGAATGTATCTACAGGTGGACTCCAAGTTGTAGAAGCATCAAGGATGATGAATGGAAAGAGGATGCACCTGAACTCAATTTCGAGTCTCATAGCAAAGGGTCTGAATACTTATGTAAAAAGGTATGTTTTTTTATATTTTTAATACATTTGCAAATAAATAAATAAAAACCTGTTTTTACGTTCTCATATTGTGTTATTGTGTGTAGACTGATGAGGGGAAAAAACGATTTAATACATTTTAGAATAAGGCTGTAACGTAACAAAATGTGAAAAAAGTCAAGGGGTCTGAATACTTTCACACCCACACGCCAGCAAATCCAGGTTCCATGATTCACAAAACGACAAAATTCAGTTCAATAGTATGAAGTGTATTAAAAACGGATCTCAGGATGCATCTAAACATTTTCTGGATATCTTATTTTGGTGAGCAACAAGAGCAGTGCTACCAACTTTCTGCACATTAGAAAAGTAGAGCTGGAATTACTTGACATGGAAAACATTCACTTCTGCCTGGTTTTCACATTGCATTCATTTCAGCACCTGCTCCATTTGTTTCCATTTTCAGTACAGTAAAAGGCTGACATTTTCAGGATAGTGAGAGTGTTCCTTACCCCTTTCTCCTCGTCACCCAGCTCTCCCTGTGGCGCAGGCCCATCAGGAACCTCCTGGCACACGGGCAAGTGTTTCTTCAGCGTGGGCTCCTTGTTGAGTGTTGTGTAGCCAATGTGCTCATAGATTGGGTTGATGGTCATCTTAGCGATGTACTCTGCTGCCTTGGTCTCGATGTAGAGCGTGATCAGCCCATCTGTCACAAGGTCGTGGATGGACTCGAAGCGCTTCTCCCCAACAAAGTGTTTCCCATCACGGTAGAGGCGGAAGTTCCTGGTTTGATTTCCAAAGCTGGGTTCAGGATATAGGGGGGAAAGAGGAAAAGGGAAGGGGGGAGTGAAATCAGTGAGAATCAGTTTCTATGGGTAGGAGAGTGTTTTTACATCGTCTCAAGTGGGGAGCATAAGGAAGAGGCCGTACAGATGTGGGGGGGAAACGAAAATCCTAGGATGAAGAGCCGACCTTAAAAGCATAAAAAACCCTTTGCCTGCCTCTCCTTCCTCGTACCCTAGATCAGTGGAAAACCAAATTAAATAATTTTCGCAAAAGCGCTAAAAAAGGTTTTTATATCCAGTAATGACTGCTAGATCAAATAACTTATTCCCTGCACATAGTGGTTATAAATAATGGAGACCTTTATTAGAGCTGATCAATACATTAACTTCTCTAGGGTAGGGGGGCAGCATTCGGAATTTTGGATGAAAAGCATGCCCAAATTAAACTGCCAGCTACTCATCCCCAGAAGATAAGATATGCATAGTATTAGTAGATTTGGAAAGAAAACACTCTGAAGTTTCTAAAACAGTTTGAATCATGTCTGTGAGTATAACAGAACCTATTTAGCAGGCGAAACCCCGAGGACAAACCATTCAGATTTTCTTTTTTTTTTAGGTCACCCTCTTTTCAATGAGTTTTCATTGGGAAACCAGATTTCTAAGGGACCTGCTTGCAGTTCCTACCGCTTCCACTGGATGTCAACAGTCTTTAGAAATTGGTTGAGGTAATTCCTTTGTGTAATGAAGAAGTACGGCCATCTTGAAGGAGAGTCACTCGAAGTGTCCTGTTTGTTAGAGGCGCGAGACCAGAAAGCTAGTTATAGTTGGTTTTAATCCTGTATGGAACCCAGATCATCCCGTCTTAAATTTTATCGATTATTAACGTTAAAAAATACCTAAAGTTGTATTACAAAAGTAGTTTGAAATTTTTTGCCAAAGTTTACAGGGACCCTTTGAAATATTTTGTAGTCACGTTTGAGCAAGTTGGAACCGGTGTTTTTCTGGATCAAACGCGCCAAATAAATGGACATTTTGGATATACAGTGGGGAGAACAAGTATTTGATAACCTGCAAAATCGGCAGTGTTTCCTACTTACAAAGCATGTAGAGGTCTGTCATTTTTATCATAGGTACACTTCAACTGTGAGAGACAGAATCCAGAAAATCAGATTGTATGATTTTTAAGTAATTAATTTGCATTTTATTGCATGCCATAAGTATTTGATCACCTACCAACCAGTAAGAATTCCGGCTCTCACAGACCTGTTAGTTTTTCTTTAAGAAGCCCTCCTGTTCTCCACTCATTACCTGTATTAACTGCACCGGTTTGAACTCGTTACCTGTATAAAAGACACCTGTCCACACACTCAATCAAACAGACTCCAACCTCTCCACAATGGCCAAGACCAGAGAGCTGTGTAAGGACATCAGGGATAAAATTGTAGACCTGCACAAACTAACTAGCTAAGAATCCTTACTCCAATACCAACCAGACGCAAAGTTCATTACCTAACCCTTCCAAATTAAGATCCAAGGATGCCCATTGTTGGACACCATTTTCCAGCCATCCTTACAAAAGGTGATTATATTTATGGAAAGCAATTATAGCAAAGAATCAGCAAAGGTGAGACACTTAAGCAGAGAGAAAAGAAAGCCTTCTGGTTTTCTATCAGATATACAGGAGGAAGCAATGCGGTTTATTTGCATTTCAAAACCTCATTGCTTGTTTGGAAAACAATGCATTTTCACATGAGAATTTCAAACGCTGCCCTAGTTTGTAAAAACACAAAATCAGAGACGAAAACATTCATCACCTCTGCTGATCTGCTTTAGCGAGACCAAATGAGATACAGGACAGAAAGGGTTTTTGAGGGAAGCCTCAGACTAGGAGATTATGAAAAAAAGAAACACTTGGCAGCCCTCTCACTGGCTTCAAGGACAGAGCCCAGACCTGGGAATACACTGTGCATTAGATTTACCACGCTAACGACATCTGCGACAGAGGAAGGTATACTCCTCTGTCGCAGAGGCAAACACATAGGCGAAGCAATGCACAGAGTGGCAGATTGACACTTGAAGCACAACATGGCTGACCTCAATAAATACAGGAAATCAACATTTTCATCACAGCAGCTTCAAGGAAAATGATCTGGATAAATAATTAAATTTAAATCAGGCCCCAGTGCATAAGCAATACAGCACTTGACAGCTGAGAGACGCTGATCAATGCTACTCATACAACCTATGTTCCCCCAATGGAATTACATTTGAACTTTCAAGATAAAGAAGAACACACACACTTTTTAGAACATTCTGTACTAGAAAACTCCCCTACATCATTCAATGTTTATTTTCCTGGTGATTCATATCATCAGTGTAGGACAGAAACGGACTCTTCCTTCCTAATGACCAAAGTAAGAATATGACGTTAATGTGTGTGAGCTCTTTAAAACCTCTTTAGGCTAGGGGGCAGTATTTTGATGTTTGGATGAAAAACGTGCCCAAAGTAAACTGCCTATTTCTCAGGCCCAGAAGCTAGAATATGCATATAATTTGCAGATTAGGATAGAAAACACTCTAAAGTTTCCAAAACTGTCAAAATATTGTCTGTGAGTATAACATAACTGATATTGCAGGCGAAAATCCATCCAGGAAGTGCTGTTTTTCTGAAACTATTATTTTACATTGCAATCCTCTATTTAAAGGGATATCAACCAGATTCCTTTCCCTATGGCTTCCACAAGGTGTGAACAGTCTTTAGACATAGTTTCAGGCTTTTATTCTGAAAAATGAGCGAGAATGATCACATTGCATCAGTGGATAGCCAGATGTCCTCAGATTTGTGCATGCGCGCGCCACGGGAGCGAGACCATTTCTTTCTCTCTTCTATTGAAAAGGCTACCGTCCGGTTGAAATATTATTGATTATTTATTGAAAAAACAACCTGAGGATTGATTATAAAAAACGTTTGACATATTTCTACGAACTTTACGGATACTATTTGGAATTTGTGTCGTGACCGCACGAGCCTGTGGATTACTGAACAAAACGCCAACCAAATGGAGGTTTTTGGATATAAAGAGAATCTTTATGGAACAAAACAAACATTTATTGTGTAACTGGGAGTCTCGTGAGTGCAAACATACGAAGATCAAAGGTAAGCGATTAATCTTATTGCTTTTCTGACTTTCGTGACCAATCTACTTTGCTAGCTGTTTGTAATGTTTTGTCTGCTGAGAGCTGGTTTGCTTTCACCGTAAAGCCTTTTTGAAATCTGACACGCCGGCTGGATTAACAACAAGTTAAGCTGTGTTTTGGTGTATTGCACTTGTGATTTCATGAAAATTTAATATTTTTTGTAAATTAATTTGAATTTGGCGCTCTGCAATTCACCGGATGTAGACGAAAATGATCCCGCTAAAGGGATCTGAGCGGCAAGAGGTTGGAGTTTGATGTAGTTTTAGTTTGCTGTTTATGGGTTGTAACAGAGACACATACAAAGCTCTCCCTCGCCCTCCATTTGGAAAATCTGACCATTCCTTCCTCCTGATTCCTGCTTACAAGCAAAAACTAAAGCAGGAAGTACCAGTGACTTGCTCAATACGCCACAGAACTGTTTTGCTAGCACAGACCGTAATATGTTTCGGGATTCATCCAATGGCATTGAGGAGTATATCACCTCAGTCACCGGCTTCATCAATAAGTGCATCGACGACATCATCCCCACAGTGACCATACGTAAATATCCCAACCAGAAGCCATGGATTACAGGCAACAGATGCATCGAGCTAAGGGCTAGAGCTGCCGCTTCAAGGAGTGGGACACTAATCTGGACGCTTATAAGAAATCCCGCTACGCCCTTAGACAAACCATCAAACAGGCAAAGTGTCAATACAGGATTAAGATTGAATTCTACTAGACTGGTTCTGATGCTCGTCAGATGTGGCAGGGCTTGAAAACTATTACAGACTACAAAGGGAAACCCAGCCGCGAGCTGCCCAGTGACACGAGCCTACCAGACTAGCTAAATGCCTTTTATGCTCGCTTCGAGGCAAGCAACACTGAAGCATGCATAAGAGCACCAGCTGTTCCGGACGATAGTCTGGGTAGACAATGTGAGCAAGACCTTTAAACAGGTCAACATTCACAAAGCCACAGGGCCAGACAGATTACCAGGACATGTACTCAAAGCATGCGCAGAGCAACTGACATTTTCAACCTCTGCCTGACATAGTCTGCAATACATACATGTTTCAAGCAGACCACCATAGTCCCTGTGCCCAAGGAAGCGAAGGTAACCTGCCTAAGTGATTACCGCCCCGTAGCACTCATGTCGGTAGCCATGAAGTACTTTGAAAGGCTGGTCATGGCTCACATCAACAGAATCATCCCGGTGTCATGACTGTCCTGTGAGGATCACAAATGGGTCAGCTCAGCTTGGCAAGGGCTGACAACCAACTGCCGGATTGACAGCTAACACCTGGTCATAAACTTAAGCAGGAGAACTCTCTCACGTGCTCTTTAGTATCAACCAAAGGAATGTCTTTGTTCACAGAAACATTTGCCCGCCCAAAACTCTAACATCCAAAAAGTGATAATGAAACAATATTTCTAACACAACAATGTGGGAAGTGGTCAGATGTAGAAAACGAATGTCATATCCACATCACCAATGAACTATCATGGTCCAAACACACCAAGACAGTTGTGAAGAGGGCACGACAACACCTTTTCCCCATCAGGAGACTGAAAATATTTGGCAAGGGTCCCCAGATCCTCAAAAAGCTCTACAGCTGCACCATCGAGAGCATCCTGACCGGTTGCATCACCGCCTGGTATGGCAACTGCTTGGCATCTGACGCTACATAGGGTGCTACAGAGGGTAGTGCGTACGGCCCAGTACATCACAGGGGCCAAGCTTCCTGCCATCCAGGATCTATATACTAGGCGGTATCAGAGGAAAGGCCCAAAAATTGTCAAAGACTCCAGCCACCCAAGTCATTGACTGTTCTCTCTGCTACCACACGGTAAGCAGTACCGGAGCGCCAAATCTAGGACCAAAAGGCTCCTTAACAATTTCTACCCCCAAGCCATAAGAGTGCTGAACAATTAATCAAATGGCCACCCGGACTATTTACATTGATGCCCACCCCCTCCCCCCAAATTCATATTACACTGCTGCTACTCGCTATGTATTTTCTACGCATAGTCACTTTACCCCTACCTACATGTACAAATTACCTCGACTTACCTATACCCCCACACATTGACTCGGTACCGGTTCCCCCTGTATATAGCCTCGCTATTGTTATTTTATTGTGTTACTTTTTAATATTTTTTACTTTATTTGGTAAATATTTTCTTAACTCTTTCTTGAACTGCATTGTTGGTTAAGGACTTGTAAGTAAGCATTTCACCTGTTGTACTTGGCGCATGTGACAAATAAAGTTTGATATGTAGGCGGTGTGTGTGAGTGAGTACGAGTGTGTGTGTACGTGTGCAAGACTCAGCAAACCTTGGAGTCACACATGCGCCCAGTAACAGTCTGAGCAGTCTTTGACATTTCTGAATGCGATATTCAGTAATACACTACATGACCAACAGTGTGGACATACTCGTCGAACATCTAATTCCAAAATCATTTTAATATGGAGTTGGTCCCCCCTTTACTGCTATAACAGCTTCCACTCTTCTGGGAAGGCTTTCTACTAGATGTTGGAACATTGCTGCGGGGACTTGCTTCCATTCAGCCACAAGAGCATTAGTGAGGTCGGGCACTGATTTAGGGCAGTCGGTGTTCCAATTCCGACCCAAAGGTGTTTGATAGGGTTGAGGTCAAGGCTCTGTGCAGGCCATTCAAGTTCTTCCACACAGATCACAACAAACAATTTGTGTGTGGTCCTCCCTTCGTGCACGAGGGCATTGTCATGATGAAACAGGAAAGGGCCTTCACCAAACTGTTGCCACAAAGCTGGAAGCACAGAATCGTCTAGAATGTCATTGTATGCCATAGCGTTAGGATTTCCCTTCACTGGAACTAAGGGGCCTAAAACAAACCATGAAAAACAGCCACAGACCATTATTCCTCCTCCACCAAACTTTACAGTTGGCACTATGCATTCGGGCAGGTAGCGTTCTCCTGGCATCCGCCAAACTCAGATTCGTCTGTCGGACTGCCAGATGGTGAAGCTTGATTCATCACTCCAGAGCCCGTTTCCACTGCTCCAGAGTCCAATGGCGGTAAGCTTTACAGCACTCCAGCCGACGCTTGGCATTGTGCATGGTGATCTTAAGCTTGTGTGCGGCTGCTTGGCCATGGAAACCCATTTCATGAGGCTCCCGACGAACAGTTCTTGTGCTGGAGTTGCATCCAGAGTCAGTTTGGAACTCAGTTGTGAGCTTTGCAACCGAGGACAGACGGTTTCACGTTCTGTGAGCGTGTGTGGCCTACCTTTTCACGGCTGAGCCGTTGTTGCTCCTAGACGTTTCCACTCACAATAACAGCACTTACAGTTTACCGGGGCAGCTCTAGCAAAGCAGAAATGTCATGAACTGACTCGTTGGAAAGGTGGCATCCTATGACGGTGCCATGTAAAAGTCACTGAGCTCTTCAGTAAGGCCATTCTGCTGCCAATGTTAGGCTAAGGAGATTGCATGGCTGTGTGTTCAATTTTATACACCTGCCAGCAATGGGTGAGGCTGAAATATACCCTAAAGTATGTGGACACCCCTTCAAATTAGTGGATTCGGCTATTTCAGCCTCACCCGTTGCTCAGTGACTTTTATATATATATATAAGCGTACCTAAAGGGTTCTTAAAATTCTAAATGAAATAGATAAATGACCCATGGTATGCTCATCTTAAAGCAATTCCATATGTTAGCTTAGTAGAACCCCCCCCACCAAATGGCTCAGACGTTGAGGTCACCAGCTGAAAGGTGTTTCTTCCTCAGACACATTGGTGCGGCTGGCTTCCGGGTTAAGCGAGCAGTGTGTGAAGAAGCAGTGCGGCTTGGCAGGATCGTGTTTCGGAGGACGCATGGCTCTCGACCTTCAACTCTCCCGAGTCCATAGAGGAGTTGAAGTGATGGAACAAGACTGTAACTACCAGTTGAATATCACGAAATTGGGGAGGAAAAAGGGGTGAAAAAAAAAATATCTAAACTAATCAAAAGAAGTCATGCATCACACCGTTTGGAAAATCTATCTGTAGAAAAAGTGTGCGTGTGCCTAACCGTAGGGCCAGTGTGTAGGTCCCAGGCTGCCTCTGGCTCTCTCTGATGAGGTAACTCCCCTCTGCCACACTCAGCAGCTGGTCAGCCTCCTCTCTGGAGATCATCCCATGATACCTGGGGAGAAGACAGAACATTGGAAATACAGATACAGAGTGGATTTTTTTTTAAACTACAGCAATGCCTAGTTTTGTATATAAATTCTAAATTGAAATAATCCAACTTACTCTCTCCCATAATATTTGGGCCGGTTATCCACCTGAAAGCAAATAGAATATTCCATTGATAAGTAAATCAGGGAAAATAGAGATCTAGTTTCGGATTGTGAAGGTTGGAAGGTTAACCAGAGGAGAACTAAGTCACTGCAATAGTACTTTACTTGCATCAGCTATAAAACACTGGGATGCATTCCATAGGAAACAACTCATCATGGAGGACAAAATAAAGAATTATCCACCGTATGCTACGCGACTTGACTACTGTGAAGACATATAGCAAACTTAAATAGGATCTAATGCCCACCATCTAGGTGTTTCAGAGGAAGGTCACTGGATAAGCACCATGGTCAGAGACAATGCTAGCAGGCACAGGTGTCCATCAAGGGGCAGGCCAAGCCGGAATGTAATACTTAAAAAAAAAAAAATGGTATCCCTTATCCCACCCTTGCAAGCCTTTTCTTTAATATATTCAACTGGCTATGAAGTGAAATGAATATCTGTGCGGGGTCTCAACATTTCTATGGGAATGTGACAAGATACATTTGCAAACACTAACAGTGTAGTTAACGTCACAGAGAATCCAGTGCAGTTGTCCAGGCCTACACTACCGGAAATATCTACTGGAAATTCACATACCAAAATGTGTTGAAAATCTATTACTGTTGTGTTGCAATTAGGGTTGGGAGGTATTCCTATTTTCAGAACATTTCTGTACAATACCAGGATATACGGTTTTACCGAACGTGCACACAAGGGGCGACATATATATACATATATATATATATATATAAATAACATACATACATATATACACACATACATACACACACACACAGTTGAAGTCGGACGTTTACATACACTTAGGTTGGAGTCATTAAAACTCGTTTTTCAACCACTCCACAAATTTCTTGAAAGCAAACTATAGTTTTGGCAAGTCGGCTAAAACATCTACTTTGTGCATGACACAAGTCATTTTTCCAAAAATCGTTTACGGACAGATTATTTCACTTATAATTCACTGTATCACAATTCCAGTGGGTCAGAAGTTTACATACACTAAGTTGACTGTGCCTTTAAACAGCTTGGAAAATTCCAGAAAAGGATGTCATGGCTTTAGAAGCTTCTGTTAGGCTAATTGACATCATTTGAGTCAATTGGAGGTGTACCTGTGGATGCATTTCAAGGCCTACCTTCAAACTCAGTGCCTCTTTGCTTGACATTATGGGAAAATCAAAATAAATCAGCCAGGACCTCAGAAAAACAATTGTAGACCTCCACAAGTCTGGTTCATCCTTGGGAGCAATTTCCAAATGCCTGAAGGTACCACGTTCATCTGTACAAACAATTGTACACAAGTAACCCCACCTCTTTAAGGAATACCTAGGATAGGATAAAGTAATCCTTCTAACCCCCCCCCCCCTTAAAAGAGTTAGATGCACTATTGTAAAGTGGTTGTTCCACTGGATATCATAAGGTGAATGCACCAATTTGTAAGTCGCTCTCGATAAGAGTGTCTGCTAAATGACTTAAATGTAAATGTAAGTATAAACACCATGGGACCACGCAGCCGTCATACCGCTCAGGAAGGAGACGCGTTCTGTCTCCTAGAGATGAACGTACTTTGGTGAGAAAAGTGCAAATCAATCCCAGAACAACAGCAAAGGACCTTGTGAAGATGCTGGAGAAAACAGAAACAAAAGTATCTATATCCACAGTACTATATCGACATAACCTGAAAGGCCACTCAGCAAGGAAGAAGCCACTGCTCCAAAACCACCATAAAAAAGCCAGACTACGGTTTGCAACTGCACATGGGGACAAAGATGGTACTTTTTGGAGAAATGTCCTCTGAACTGATGAAACAAAAATAGAACTGTTTGGCCATAATGACCATCGTTATGTTTGGAGGAAAAAGGGTGAGGCTTGGAAGACGAAGAACACCATCCCAACCGTGAAGAACGGGGGTGGCAGCATCATGTTGTGGGGGTGCATTGCTGCAGGAGGGACTGGTGCATTTCACAAAATAAATGGCATCATGAGGACGGGAAATTATGTGGATATATTGAAGCAACATCTCAAGACATCAGTCAGGAAGTTAAAGCTTGGGTGCAAATGGATCTTCCAAATGGACAATGACCCCAAGCATACTTCCAAAGTTGTGGCAAAATGGCTTAAGGACAACAAAGTCAAGGTATTGGAGTGGCCATCACAAAGCCCTGACGTCAATCCTATAGAAAATGTATGGGCAGAACTGAAAAAGCGTGTGCGAGCAAGGAGGCCTACAAACCTGACTCAGTTAATCCAGCTCTGTCAGGAGGAATGGGCCAAAATTCACCCAACTTATTGTGGGAAGCTTGTGGAAGGCTACCCGAAACGTTTAAAAGATTATACAATTTAAAGGCAATGCTACCAAATACTAATTGAGTGTATGTAAACTTCTGACCCACTGGGAATGTGATGAAAGAAATAAAAGCTGAAATAAATAATTATCTCTATTATTCTGACATTTCACATTCTTAAAATAAAGTGGTGATCCTAACTGACATAAGACAGGGAATTTTTACTAGGATAACATTTCAGGAATTGTGAAAAACTATGTTTAAATGTATTTGGCTATGGTGCATGTAAACTTCCGACTTCAACTGTATATAAAATATATTTATTTGTTTAACACTTTTTTGGTTACTACATGATTCCATGTGTGTTATTTCATAGTTTTGATGTCTTCACTATTATTCTACAATGTAGAAAGTAGTACAAATAAAGAAAAAAGGTGTTCTAAAACTGTTGACCAGTAGTGTATGGTCTCAATTAAATAGCCTAGAGGTACGGGTGGAAAAGCATGGGCCAATTATCTTTAATTTCCTAATCTCTTGTGGACTGAATAATAAAAGTTCTAAATGTGTGTTGTTGGATTCGGGGTAAACTTTGAACATTGATATACTAGAGACATAATAGATCAGAAGCATAGTATATTAAGGAGTGTAAGAGACTGGTTTCACATCAGAAGTTAATGGTTTTCTGTAGAAAGACAGATGGCTTTGGAATGTGTTGGGTGGACAGGAGGAAGTCACAGGATTGCTATAGGGGAAGCGAATGTACATCTGTGGGTTAAGGGAAGGAGGGGTTGAGGTCAGGAGGTCAGGTCAGATCCCCTGAAGGGAGAAATAATGGTTTATTATCTTATTACCCTCTTCCTGTCGAACCATAAGATGTAAGGATTGGAGAGAAGGAGGAGTGTAAAGTGGAGTATATATATACACTTGTGATGGAAGGAACATGTCTTTGTTTGAATCCAGCTGTATCGACCCTTTGGGAAGAATTAAACTTGGTTAAACTTCTCTAGTGTCCGTGAGTTATTTACTCTGAAAAATTAGAACCCAAGTGTGAAGTGGTTTTTAAAATGGGCTTTCTCCATTTTTATACTGAACCAAACTGGGACAAAACTGACAGTGAAGTAAGATCATTTGTAGAACTTCATTTACTATTTAGCACCTAAAGCTGCAATGTGTCACTTTTTGGGTGACCCGAACAAATTCACATAGAAATTTGAGTTATAGATCTCTTATTCTCATTGAAAGCAAGTCAAAAAATGTATTTGATGTAAAACTTTTTCAACTAGGCAAGTCAGTTGAGAACAAATTCTTATTTACAATGACAGCCTACCAAAAAGCAAAAGGCATCCTGCAGGGACGGGGCCTGGGATTTAAAATAAAAATATAGGACAAAACACATCACGACAAGAGAGACAACACAACACTAGATAAAGAGAGACCTAAGACAACAACATAGCATCGCAGCAACACATGACAACACAGCATGGTAGCAACACAACATGGCAGCAGCACAAAACAGGGTACAAACATTGGGCACAGACAACAGCAAAGGGCAAGAAGGTAGAGACAACAATACATCACGCAAAGCAACCACAACTGTCAGTAAGAGTGCCCATGATTGAGTCATTGAATGAAGAGATTGAGATAAAACTGTCTTTGTTGCAGCTCTAAGAAGCAGTAGATCTGTGTAATGTGTGCTATTTTTATGCTTCACGTTCTTAAGTTATGTTTTTGTGTCTTTTACTTTCAGTTTTGTAAACCATCTTTAAACACAATATTTTTGGTTATGGAAAATATACTGTATTTTATAGCAGTTTAGATGGTCCAATGATTGTGTAGACCATGACCGCTTGTTTTGTCAAACAAATTGAAAATAGGCGAACTATTAGAATTTTAGCAACCACAAAATGGTGAAGCGATTTCTGCATATTGCACCTTTAAAATATCATTATAGACAGTATTGGAAAAATCTACACTGGTATGTGAACCCATACAGAGATAATTTAAAATACATCCAGCACCAATCTCCTCCTAGAACATTTGAGCATCTGCCGCAATTACATAAGATTTTAGTTCTGAGATTATGAAACTTCCTAAATATGAGCTAAAACTGTAAGTCGCTCTGGATAAGAGTCTGCTAAATGACTAAAATACAGTTTATTAGGTACACCACCCCGTTCACGAAAATGGTTACCTTCTACAGACAGTGATTCACGTGGCCGTGGCTTGCTTTATAAAGCAGGCAGACAGGCATCCAGTTACTGTTCGATTGAACATTAGAATGGGCAAAACTAGTGACCTAAACGAGTTTGAGTGTGGTATGACCGTCGGTGCCAGGCACGGTGGATCCAGTATCTCAGAAACTGCCGCCCTTCTAGGGCCTCCATACTCAACTGGCGGACTGCGGACCGGGTCTGGACCCAGAACGGGGTCAATACGGACCGGGCTTCGACTCCTGGTATTATATAAAACACACAAGACATGGAAGAATGCATAGAATTGCAGGAAATTAGCTTTAAAAACAGCAAAATAAGATCTGCCCCATGCAAAAATGTGTGGAATTTTCTTTAAAATTGCAACATTTTATATCCACCAACAAGAGGGGTAAAAGGGGTGTGAACAGTTGATGGGTTGTGAGGAGGGGGTTTGTTACTACGCCGTTCGATTACATTATCCATCCGGACCTTTGTAACCTACAGTAGGACATTTTTGTGACCGGACCTTCTCCAATAGTACTCAAGTAAGCCTGATCTAGGGTTTACCGAAAATGGTGCGACAAACAAAAAACATCCAGTCAGCGGCAGTCCTGTGGGCGAAAACAGCTTGTTGATGAGAGAATGTTAACAAATCACTCAAGCTAACAGGCGGGCCAAAAACAAATAATGGTGGTGTGGAGAATGGACGGGCTGTTGCAGCAGATGAATACACAAGGTAGTCATCTATCAGCTAAAAACAAGAAGCGGCTCTAGTGGGCACGCGATCACCAACACTGGACAATTGAGGAGTGAAAAAACATTGCCTTGAACATGACAGCAAGTTCAGTTTACTTGAGTGGCTTGCACAGTCCCCAGACCTCAACCAACAGAGCATCTTTGGGATGAGATGGAACGGGCTGTTCCCAGCAAGAATGTACTGGCGTCCAATCTGCAGCAACTGCCTGATGCCATCGCATCAGCATTGACCAACATCCCTGTGATGTTACCGACACCTAGTACAAGGTGGGCGTACCTAATAAACTGGCCGGTGACTGTAGTTTACTACATTGACTGGAAATAAATAACACATCTGTCTCTGTCTGAAAATCGTCCCACTCCTAAAAATTATGCAAAACGTAGCTCAAGTCAAGTACCCAATCTATTCTATTTCGCTCCAACTCTGGATCTCGTTCAAATTACCTCTGGCCTATTGGCTGATATGCAACCCAATAATAGCTTACCGATAGCCTACAATTTTAAAAAAATTGGCCAAGTGAGAATATCTGATAATTTAAGCAATTTTTGGGGCTGTTTTTTTGCATTTTGATATTGCCTAGAGTGGCAAATTGCTGGGACCAGGGCTCCCAAGTTAGTTGTGTCACATAAGCCTAAAATAACATTTTGGGACTTCTGTTGGGTGGAACCAGTTCTTGCAGGAACAGGCGGGAGTCAGACAAAAAAACAGGAGGAAGTGGTGGGTGCGGTATAAAAAGCTGCGGGAGCACGAAGAAATTTGCCATGTCCAGACATAATGTCACAGTTCATCAAGTGATGCAGTAAATAGTTTTCAGTTCATATAAAATTGTTATATCGGACGCATTTTGTTTAATAATCTCTTATTGAGAATCTATTATGAATACCTGCAGACATTCTTTTAAGTGGCCAATTTGTCTCTTTTCTGTGTCTGTTTGCTTACCTCAGAGGTGCAGGTCAGTCGCCGTGGATGTGGTGCCTCCTGCTGGAGCTGATACACTTGTGCAAAAACAGAACAGTCAGTAAAACATGATTACAGTGCTCCCTACAATATTTTCATCATTAGAATACATTTATACTCACGGTAAGATTTCCACACTGGCGGCCTGTATTCATCATGGTCTGAGGAAAGAAGACCATAATTTAAAGTCTTAAAATTAATAAACCTGAACATTGACACACTACCAAAAATCTTTGTTTCCTGATTGACAGTGCCTCCAGGTGGTCATTCTATCACACTACACGTAAACTGTGTTGATTAAGCCACCCTGACAAATTAGATTTTCTACAGATTCAGGAACAGACAAGATATTTTTGACCCCAAAAAATGATTACACTAGTGGGCCTTCAGCACATCTGAATTGCCTTCAAGCATAATAAAGGGTCACTCATTTTAGGCTAGGCGCAAGATACTATGCAACTAGCCTAATCAACAATACCAAACTAATGCTGTGGGAAAATTTGCATTTTATGCAAATTCTGAATAAATCTAACATTGATATTAGCTTTGGCTTATTGTACTTGAGAAGTAAGTGCATGAATACATTAAAACATTTATACATTATGGTGCCAAGCCCAACTGTTTTATGAGGGCTTGGAATTTAATTTTCACACATCCACCATTGTTGGTATGGTCTCTCTGTCTCCAATCAAAGCAACATATCCTTCCAAAAAAATTACCACTGTTCTATACTGAACCATACCACTACCGTAACACATACAGTTTGGGTCGACACCATTGTGTAGGATACATTTAAAGAGAGATACTACTTACTACTGACAATGATTTCAATTAGGCTACTACAAGGATGTTCTGACCCTCAAATAGCTATTGCACTACATAGGACTGCAGACTGTGCTTTCAACAACACCCTGAAAGGACTATGGCATGTGTGTTCTGACAGAATACACTGGATGTCTGTCCCAAAGCACAGAACTTCCAGTCTCATCCCCCACAGCCTGGATGTCAGCTCTATAAAAAAAGGCAATAGACTGAAGTCTACTATTCCACCTCTTGAAAAGGCTTGTGATACCCTTTGATGATGAAGGGGTTTTAACATGGCTTAAAACGCTATAATAGATGCACGTTGATAATGACTTAAATAAACTGTTGGTTAGCTAGCGTTAGCTATCCAACATCGTATCTACAAATATGCTGACGCAAAATACGGTGTTTCTATCCCGTGCGAAAGAACTCTACAGGCCTCCCGAAAAGGTAAAAAAAAAGGTAGCTAGATGGACAAACACTGACCACATTTCTATAGCAAAACATTTGCATATCTGTCACATGCATTACTAGGAAGCTGGCGTTAGAGCTGGTATTGGAACTAGCGAGGTATCAAACTTACAGAAAGGAACAGTTAGCTAGCTAACGTTAGTTAACTTACCAAAGACATTTAGAGCCATTCTTGGTGCGATAACTGATGCGCAATATATGACTATTTCCACCACCGTTAGAAAGCTGATAAGGGGAATACAGTGAATAAATATTAGTTTGCGAGAAAACATTCAGCAACTAGGAAAAATGTTGAAAACTGTATCAAAATGTTTATAGTACAATAACAGAGCCAGTCCAGGCTAGATAGCGTTGGCCACTTAAGGTAACGCGTTTGCTCACACTGTGAGTCACCGCTAGTAGCGCCGCCGACTTCATGACAAAAATAAACAAACCTAAGGAATGGGAACAGGCGTAGATGCAAACATGCATTTATCTACAGTGAGGATAAAGCTAAGATGTAATCTATCCGGTTGCATATGCATGCATATAGCTAATATAATTGATCCCAACAAACACCGTATCTATATTCTATAACGAAGTCGCCATCTTGTGATATCACGTGACCATCAGCCTCAATTTTAGGCCGTAGTTTTACCATGGTTACCATGTGAAGCTGCTCAGAAAAGGATGGGGCAGGGTTGGTGCTATTTGGAATCCTTAGGATGTCCCTACCCTAACCGTAACAATTTTACATTTCAATTTGGTTAGTCCCAAGGATCCCGGAAAGCATGGACCGGTGCAGCAGCAATCCAGTTAAATCACCATGTTAGAAGGATGAGAGAATCCATACATCTGATTAGATTAATATACCATTGAGATGTCCTTGTAATTTCGTTTTCATTTTTTGGGGACATCCTAAATGGAAATCTTAACTGCAAATTCGGCTCTGCTAGTAGGCCTAGTACAGGCAATGTTTGAGCTAACGATTCATAGATCCTGCAGTCCAAAGGCAAGAGCACTACTTGTGCCACCAGTCATACACACGTACACATGGATTGTGTGTTGTAGATATGTGGTAGTAGAGTAGGGGCCTGATGGCCCACACCTAATATGTTGTGACTGTATTGTAATGTTTATTTTTTATAACTGCCTTCATTTTGCTGGACCCCGGGAAGAGTAGCTGCTTCCTTGGCAGGAATGGGGATCCATAATAAATAGAAATACAAAATACCTATTCTATCATGGAAGGTGTGTGTGCTACCAACTTGATCTTGTAGGGTCATGAGAAGGAGCACAGCCAGATAAAGCTCATGCCCTTTGCCAGGCACCATAATAGTAGTCATTTACTACACATGTAGGCTGTACTTGGCAGCTATAGCCAAATTACATACATAGCACATAAGTAATTAAACAGTTTAAAGTCAGGATGGGAGCAGAAGCAGTTTGTTTTTGGTAGTGTCAATGGGCTGAGCGGTGGAAAGCAGAATTCACAGGAATGAAGGTCACAGCAGGGGGGGGGGGGGTCATTGGTCAGAATCAGACAAGTCCAGAGCCATTTAGCAGCACACCTCACTGTCCACTCACATACAACCAGTTGCATTATTCCCTCCCCCCTCTTAAAGTATCCTCCTCGCCTTCACACCAAGCCAACTATGCTCCAAAAAAAGGATATCCCACTACTACAAAGCAACGCAAAGTGTGAGCAATAATGGAGGGTCAATTCAAAAGCCCAGGCACTGCACAGGATCCAAACTCCATTTTTTGTATTTAATATAAAGTGAAATTCAATGGACCCAAACTGTTTCAATTTAGCATGCAGATTAAACAGATAACCTCTGCTATGAATGTTATAACTATCCATAAATAATTTCTGCTCATGACAACCAAAATGTTTACATAGCGCTATTAAGTTTATAATCTCAAAATGCAAGAGATTGGAAGTGTCTATTCAATTGCAATCCAACAGCTTGACTAAATCTCACCCCAAATCCAAAATAGCTTCAAGATCGATCGAAATGTATGGCTTTGGGGTGAAGTTTGCCCTAGGTGAAGAGCTCAGATCAGCTTCCCCAATCCTAATGCAAAACTGACCCAATATCAGCATCTATTGGCAACTTTAACATATATTAAATGGCTGTTTTAAAAATAAATGCAAAGCAGAGTCATGTTGATCATTTTTCATGGAATAGCAAAAGAGGACATTGTATTACACCAGTGAAAGATGACTTCAGTATTTATTACAATTAAAAGCATATGATAACCAAAAGTACAGTGAAAATGTACTTAAACACTTGATTGCAACCAACCTGCAGTTAACATAACTATATGCTTTGTTTTGAGCTGAAGGGCACACACTAGAGAAATGCATTTGTTAATCCAAAATCTGGTGTTTACATTTACATTTTACATTTAATGTGTTCCTTTGAAAATGTTTTGCAGGGAAGTGGGGCTATACACAAAATAACTAAACCATTTTAAATAGTGAAATACATGCATTTAATTCTGTAATTGGTTACATTTTTACAATACATGCCTTTTCTTTTGTCAGCCTTCAACAAAAACTTGGAAAATGTACAATTTTATGACCAACACTGAACAATTTGGGTTGCTCGAGTAAAATAGGTAGCCACAGCTGTGGTTTCAAAATCATGATCACCATCTGCAGTGGACATATTTACATGGCAAACAGGATCAGGAAAGCAACCATCAAGCAGAACAGACCCATGGCTTCAGACAGGGCAAATCCCAGGATAGCATAGGAGAAAAGCTGCTGCTTTAGGGAAGGGTTCCTGGGGAGAAAAAAAACAACATTTGCTAGTGCCATGAATCAAAGCTGTGGGAGAGACTTGCAGCCATAGCGATTGTTTACCATTTTCACAAACATTGTAAAAAATAAAAATGCAAAAATCAACAAAGATTCACATAGTTGAGGGCATAAAGTAGGGCACCATATCTACTAATGGCAATATTTACCTTGCATATCCGATGATAAGGCTGCCGAACACAGTCCCGATTCCAGCACCAGAACCAGCCACTCCAACTGTGGCAGCTCCAGCGCCGATGAACTTGGCTGCTGTGTCAATGTCTCTGCTCACAGCACTAGTCTGGAAACCCCGCAGTGCTACCTGAGAAAAGGCACTCTGTGGCACAAAGGCAGTGCTAGCCTGGGAGCAACAAAGAAAAAGTCTAAAAAATATATTAACCAATTGACCATAAAAACAGCTTGAAGATAAATATTACAATCATTTATGATTAAGACAACATTTAAATCATTGCAGAGGGGTCCAATATAATTTGGAAGAGAACAGAGGGCTGTTTCTTTATCATTTCTATCAACAACATTTTACCTAAGGGAAAAAATCTAGACTGAAAGGTAGCATCAGTTGTCCATAGAAGTTGATGTTGTTCCTCAAGGTAAGGGCGCTAAAGGGTAAAAGGGGCAGGTAGACACTCACCTCTCCTGTTCTGACATCCGGCCGGGAAAGCACAGACGCAGAGAGAGGTCTGTATAATGCCCTGGATCCAGCACGGACCTGTACATTTAAAAAAAATGGTATACGTTTAGTGATGCAACTTCCATAACATCATTGTAACTTGATTATAAACACACCACCACAAAAATAAACAACATTTGTTAACAGTCGCAAGGGGACACATGGCCAAATCATATGTACATCCCACTGACCAACTGTACAAGTCAGATGTGGGCAGTACAACATGATAAATAACTAGTAGCTTGCTACATACTACTAGCAAGCTACAGAGCCACCCTCCCACACACACTGAGGAGAATGTGCTGTTAAACATGACAAATGCATGGAAGCACTGCAGTGTTTAGTTCCAAATATCTGCCTCTACTGAACCAGCCCTTTCAGATGTCCTAGACGACCAACTCAGAGGGCATTATGGAGTGGATCAAGATGTAGTGCCATGGCCCAAAATACACAAACGCCAAACTGGCAAAGTGCACAACTAGGATTGACATTACTAGTAGCAAATGCACATAGCCAAATGAAAGCAGTCTTTGCTGCTTTATTTCTGCATGACCTTGAAATCACAAAGTCTCATTGGCTCATTCGAAAGCTAACGAGCGATGGTTAGCAACCTAACCTAAGCATAGCTAAAGCTGGCTACCTAGCTTAGGTGACAAGAGGTAACGTTATTTTCCAAGAGCAGGTTATTATTTATTTTTAAAGGTTAGCTAGCTACGTTGATTTCAATTAAATTTCAAACCAAGTCACTTACAATTCAGTGTGCACAATTGCATGCACTAAAACGTTACAGCAGTTCCTAAGTCACAAATAAGTACAAGTTCAGCAGGCCCATCTAACTTGCCTAGTTAACATTATGCTATGACAACTTATATGCATCATTACTTTCACAACTCACCAGTGCAGGCGTAGAGACGAACTTCGCACAGGCGTACATATTAGTTTAATGTGTTGACTGATAAAATCAACTAAAGACGAGTCGCCTGGTTGTCTCAAAAAAAAAAGAGAGAACAGTAGCTAAGGTCAATGATAATTTCACAACAAATTCAAAGAAACAACGAATCCATAAAAATTATTAACGTTATGTGCAAAACAACTTTCTTCACATAAATTATGTTGTCGGTGTGGGATCAAAACGACTTTAGATCGAAGATGAAAATGGATTGTTAAAATGTTTCAGCGCAGACCACCCATTTGCCTCCCCTTCACTTACCGGCTGCAGAGGTCGAAGCGCTGAGGAACAACTGCGCATGCCCGAAACCGTATTTAATTATATTCCCGGATGACGGGATTTACGACATCAGACCTCATTCCTCAGCTAGCACCTTTGTTGGAACATTGGAGAAAAAAAAAAGTACAATCACGATCTATGTTTCTATATATCAATCAAATATCTATTGTATTCGTTTCAATGACAAAGTGACATATTTTAATCATGCTACTAGTGATAATAAACTTATAAACGCAAGGTGATAGTAGGGCAAACTCAAAATAGTGTATTTCTACTTGTGTGAGTGCCACACTGTTCACCAATGATGTTGAACTGCTATTTTAAAATTCTCTGTTAATGTATCAGTTTTACCCCAGATATTTGTTTTAACCCAAAAATAATTTTGAATTATAGTTTTCTTGTTCTTTAGCCTTTTGTTGTATTCATATATGGACAGTGTCATCTTTTTCAAACGTTTTTTTTTTCAAACGTGTCATCTTTTTCAAACGTTTTTTTTTTCAAACGTGTCATCTTTTTCAAACGTTCTCTTGTCTATAATTATTTATTTTTTTAGATATAAAACCATTAATTTATTCGTCGAGTTTGGTTTTGCACTATAGCAGATCATATGCAACATGATCCATCTCCAGCAGAGGGGGATGTTGTATAAGCCTGTGATGTAGTGGCAGCTAGGCAAGGTATCATTCCTGCTATACTGACCCAATCCCAATGTCAACCCTCAACCCTAACTTCAGCGATCTGAGAAGGTTTGACAGGTGTTAGCAATATGGCATTCAATCCAACTAGCCTATCTGAAGCCTAGGTTTAGCTATTACCATACCTATGCCATGTCCTTTCAGATCTCCAATCTGCACAGGGAGTAGGGCAGTGGTATTCAACTCTTACCCTACGAGGTCCGGACCCTCCTTGTTTTCTGTTATAACTGATAATTAATTGCGCACACCTAGTGTCCCAGGTCTACATCAGTCCCTGATTAGAGGGGAACAATGGAAAAATGCAGTCGAACTGGCTTCGAGGTCCAGAGTTGATTTTAAAGGCCGTAGGGTCTTATGATTAAAATTGAGATTTGCCACTGTGTATTAAGTAGGTGCACACACACACACACACACACACACACACACACACACACACACACACACACATATACTGTACATACACAAAAACATATGACCAGCTTAAAAAAACGTGTTGGATTAACATTCCTTGTCCATTAAATTAATGGTATTTTAGAGATGAGAGCAAAATACTGATAAACTACTATTTTCATGCCCTACCTCCCTCAAAGATCTGTCCTCAACATGATTGGCAGCTCTAAAGCTGTGTCTGTCTTTGTGTGTTTGTCTGGGTATGTGAGGGAATGACAGGGGCGAACAGACATGCAATGATTGGTTCATAGGCAGGGTCTCTACCTATGTCTTCAAGGACATGTAGTTGTAGCCAAGCTAAATTCCCAATCTGGACCTCATACCATCATGGCCACCTAATCATCCACAGCTTCCAATTGGCTCATTCATAAATAAAATTTGATTTGATTTGATTTGATTCATCCCCCTTCCTCTCCCCTGTAACTGTTCCCTAAGTCATTGCTGTAAATCAGAATGTGTTCTCAGTCAACTTACCAGGTAAACTAAGGGTTGAGTGGAACATTTAAATAAAGATATTATACTGCATCTCCAAGGTTCTTAAATAACGGCAGTCTGAAGCTGATTAAAAGGCTTGTATTGTGCTTGACCTTTTCTTCACATCAATGTGACATTTAAATATCTAAACACACGCTTGGAAATTCACAAATGTGGACAATATACAGTATTTGTATTTGCATTTATTATGGGTCCCCATTACTCTTCCTGGGGTGTGGCAAAATTAAGGCAGTTATACAATTTTAAAAACATTACTATACATTCATTACAGAATTCACAACACAATAAGTGTGTGCCCTCAGGCCTATACTCCAATACCACATATCTACAACGCAAAATCTATGTGTACATGTGTGTATAGTGTGTATGTTATCATGTGTGTGTATGCATGTGTCTGTGCCTATGTTTGTGTTGCTTCACAGTCCCCGCTCTTCCATAAGGTGTATTTTTACCTGCTTTTTAACTCTGATTCTACTGCTTGCATCAGTTACCTGGTGTGGAATAGAGTTCCATGTAATCATGGCTCTATGTAGTACTGTGAGCCTCCCATAGTTTGTTCTGGACTTCGGGACTGTGAAGAGACCACTGGTGGCATGTCTTGAGGGGCATGCATGGGTGGCCGAGCTGTGTGCATTCAGCTTGTCAACACCTCTTACAAAAACAAGTAATGATGAAGTCAATCTCTCTTCCACTTTGAGCCATGAGAGATTGACATGCAATGCATTAATGTTAGCTCTCCGTTTACTTTTAAGGGCCAGCCATGCTGCCCTGTTTTGAGCTAATTAATTTCGCCAAGTCCCTCTTTGTGGCACCTGACCACTCGACTGAACAGTAGTCTAGGTGCGACAAAACTAGGACCTGTAGGACCTGCCTAGTTGATAGTGTTGTTAAGAAGGCAGAGCAGCGCTTTATTATGGACAGACTTCTTCCCATCTTAGCTACTGTTATATCAATATGTTTTGACCATGATAGTTTACAATCCAGGGTTACTCCAGGCAGTTTAGTCACCTCAACTTGCTCAATTTCCACATTATTCATTAAGAGATGTAGGTGAGGTTTAGGGTTTAGCGAATGATTTGTCCTAAATACAATGCTTTTAGTTTTGGAAATATTTAGGACTAACTTATTCTTTACTACCCATCCCGAAACTAACTGCAGCTCTTTGTTAAGTGTTGCAGTCATTTCAGTCGCTGTAGTAGCTGACGTGTATAGTGTTGAGTCATCCGCATACATAGACACACTGGCCTTGCTCAAAGACAGTGAAATGTCGTTAGTAAACATCGAAAAAAGCAAGGGGCCTAAACAGCTACCCTGGGGAATTCCTGATTCTACCTGGATTATGTTTGAGAGGCTTCCATTAAAGAACACCCTCTGTGTTCTGTTAATGTCACGTTCTGACCATAGTTCTTGTGTGTTTTGCTTGTTTTAGTGTTGGTCAGGACGTGAGCTGGGTGGGCATTCTATGTCATGTGTCTAGTTTGTCTGTTTCTATGTTTGGCCTAATATGGTTCCCAATCAGAAGCAGGTGTTTTGTGTTGTCTCTGATTGGGAATCATATTTAGGTGGCTTGTTTTGTGTTGGGGATTGTGGGTGGTTGTTTCCTGTCTTTGTGTTTTCTCTGCACCAGATAGGGCTGTATCGGTTTGCCACATTTGTTATTTTTTATTGTTGTAGGTGTTCACAGTTTCGTTTTATTAAACATGTTGAGCACTGGCTACGCTGCGTGTTGGTCCGATCCCTGCTACACCTTCTCTTCTCGTGAAGAGGAGGAAGGCTGCCGTTACTGTTAGACAAGTAACTCTTTATCCACATTATAGCAGGGCGTGTAAAGCCATAACACATAAAGTTTTTCTAGCAGTAGACTATGATCGATAATGTCAAAAGCTGCACTGAAGTCTAACAAGACAGCCCTCACAATAATTTTATCATAAATTTCTCTCAATCATCAATCATTTGTGTAAGTGATGTGCTTGTTGAGTGCCCTTTCCTACATCCGTGCTGAAAGTATGTTGTCAATTTGTTTACTGTTAAATAGCATTCTATCTGGTCAAACACCATTTTTGGGGTTGATAACAGGCTGATTGATTGGCTGTTTGAGCCAGTAAAGGGGGCTTTACTATTCTTGGGTAGCAGAATGACTTTAGCTTCCCTCCAGGCCTGAGGGCATACACTTTCTAGTAGGCTTAAATTTAAGATGTGGCAAAAAGGAGTGGCAATATCGTCTGCTATTATCCTCTGTCACCCCGGTGTTTTATCATTGGTGATAGACAACAATACTTATTTCACCTCTTCCACACTGACTTTACGGAATTCATAACTACAATTCTTGTCTTTCATAATTTGGTCAGATACACTTGGATGTGTAGTGTCAGCGTTTGTTGCTGGCATGTCATCCCTAAATTTGCTAATTAATGTAGCTGGCAATATCAATTGGTTTTGTGACATATGAGCCATTATCTAACTCAATGAATGATGGAGCCGAGTTGGCTTTTTTCCCAAAATGTGATTTAAGGTCTTTACTATCATTCTTTATATAATTTAACTTTGTTTCATAGTATAGTTTTTTTGGTTTTTTTTTTTAGCTTAGTCACATGATTTCTTAATTTGCAGTACATTTGCCAATCAGTTGGTCTGCCAGAGTTATGTGCCATACCTTTTGCCTCATCCCTCTCAACCATACACTTTTTAAATTCCTCATCAATCCAAGGGGATTGAACATTTTCTTAATGGGTGCGTGCTTATTAGTAACTGGAATAAGCAATTTCATAAATGAGTCAAGTGCAGCGTCTGGTTGCTCCTCATTACTCACCACAGACCAGTAAATACTATTTATATGTGAATCACTACAAAACTTATTGTATGACCTCTTATACACTATATTAGGCCCAGCCTTTGGAAGCTTGGCTTTCCTAGATATGGCAATTATATTGTGATCACTATGGATTTGGATACTGCTTTAAAGCAACTTTCTGCAGCATTAGTAAAGATGTGATCAATACATATTGATGATTTCCTTCCTGTGCTGTTTGTAACTACCCTGGTTGAGCTAAAACCTGAACCAGGTTGCAGGCACTGGTTACAGTTTGACGTTTTTTCTTGACCGGGCAGCATGATGAGAGCCAGTCAATATTTAAATCACCCAGAGAATATACTTTTCTGTTGATATCACATACATGATCAAGCAATTCATATATATTATCCAGATACTGACTGTTAACACTTGGTGGTCTATAGCAGCTTCCCAAAAGAAGGGGCTTTTTATTGACTTCATGGACTTTGTTTCTCAGGCTGCAAATGTTAATATGGGCTATTTTAGCACTTTTCTTGGATTCTTGATTGCTTTACTGGGAAGCTTATCAGAAGTAGACTTGCTCATGTTATTTATATTGGAGCTGATAGTGCAGGGTGAAATGCACAAAGTGCTCTTCCTACTAGGGCACACCACCTCATTGATTATGGTGTAACTGATTCATGGTGTAACTGATTCATAGGCTCCTGATTACTTCATACAATAGCAGCAGGATCAACAGAGTTATTCAGGGAAATTAGGGGGAAGTCGGTTAGGACATGTGCCTTTAAACAGCTTGGAAAATTCCAGAAAATGATGTCATTGCTTTAGAAGCTTCTGATAGGCTAACTGACATCATTTGAGTCAATTGGAGGTGTACCTGTGGATGTATTTCAAGGCCTACCTTCAAACCCAGTGCCTCTTTGCTTGACATCATGGGAAAATCAAAAGAAATCAGCCAAGAACTCAGAAAATAAATTGTAGACCTGCACAAGTCTGGTTCATCCTTGGGAGCAATTTCCAAACGCCTGAAGGTCATCTATACAAACAATAGTACACAAGTATAAACACCATGGGACCACGCAGCCGTCATGCCGCTCAGGAAGGTGTTACGACTTCTACCGAAGTCGAAGCCTCTCCTTGTTCGGGTGGTGCTCGGCGGTCGACGTCACCGGTCTTCTAGCCATCATTGATCCATTTTTCATTTTCCATTGGTTTTGTCTTGTCTTCCTACACACCTGGTTTCAATCCCATTCATTACCTGTTGTGTATTTAACCCTCTGTTTCCCCTCATGTCTTTGTCAGAAATGGTTTGTTATTTCAGTGTTGTGTTAGTATTGGTGTGCGACGGGTCCTCGTACCCACTTTGTTTATTGTTACATTTAGTGTTTGGAGTATGTTTCGTTTATTGTTATTAAATAACTCCATTACACTCAGTTTGATTCTCCTGCGCCTGCCACATATACACACGACTCTGACAGAAGGAGACTCATTCTGTCTCCTAGAGATGAACATACTTTGGTGCGAAAAGTGCAAATCAATCCCAGAACAACAGCAAAGGACCTTGTGAAGATGCTGGAGGAAACAGGTACAAAAGTATCTATATCCACAGTAAAACGAGTCCTATATCGACATAACCTGAAAGGCCGCTCAGCAAGGATTAAGCCACTGCTCCAAAACTGCCATAAAAAAGACAGACTACGGTTTGCAACTGCACATGGGGACAAAGATTGTACATTTTGGAGAAATGTCCTCTGGTCTGATGAAACAAAAATAGAACTGTTTGGCCATAATGACCATCGTTATGTTTGGAGGAAAATGGGGGAGGCTTGGAAGCCAAAGAACACCATCCCAACCGTGAAGCACGGAGATGGCAGCATCATGTTGTGGGGTTGCTTTGCTGCAGGAGGGACTGGTGCACTTCACAAAATAGATGACAACGTAAGGAAGGAATATTATGTGGATATATTGAAGCAACATCTCAAGACATCAGTCAGGAAGTTAAAGTTAAACCTGAAAAAGTGTGTGCGAGCAAAGAGGCCTACAAACCTGACTCAGTTACACCAGCTCTGTCAGAAGGAATGGGCCAAAATTCACCCAACTTATTGTGGGAAGCTTGTGGAAGGCTACCCGAAATATTTGACCCAAGTTAAACAATTTAAGGCAATGCTATATATATATAAATATTAACTTCTGACCCACTGGGAATGTGATGAAAGAAATAAAAGCAAAAATAAATCATTCTCTCTACTATTATTCTGCCATTTCACATTCTTAGAATAAAGTGGTGATCCTAACTGACCTAAAACAGGGAATTTTTACTTGGATTAAGTGTCTGGGATTGTGAAAAACTGAGTTTAAATGTATTTGGCTAAGGTGTATGTAAACTTCCGACTTCAACTGTATATATATATATACACTGCTCAAAAAAATAAAGGGAACACTAAAATAACACATCCTAGATCTGAATGAATGAAATATTCTTATTAAATACTTTTTTCTTTACATAGTTGAATGTGCTGACAACAAAATCACACAAAAATTATCAATGGAAATCAAATTTATCAACCCATGGAGGTCTGGATTTGGAGTCACACTCAAAATTAAAGTGGAAAACCACACTACAGGCTATTTTATAATTTACCTACTTTTTTAAACATTGTAATTATCGTGCATCAAACACCTCCATTTCCCCCAAAATAACAATGTTTGCTTGTAATACAATTCTTCAACCACTAGAAGTTGTGCGTAGGCATGTGTAACGGATGTGAAATGGCTAGCTAGTTAGCGGGTACGCGCTAGTAGCGTTTCAATCAGTTACGTCACTTGCTCTGAAACCTATAAGTAGTGTTGCCCCTTGCTCTGCAAGGGCCGCGGCTTTTGTGGAGCGATGGGTAACGATGCTTCGTGGGTGACTGTTGTTGATGTGTGCAGAGGGTCCCTTGTTCGCGCCCGTGTTGGGGCGAGGGGACGCCATAAAGTTATACTGTTACATTGATGCTGTTGACCCGGATCACTGGTTGCTGCGGAAAAGGAGGAGGTTGAAAGGGGGGTGAGTGTAACGGATGTGAAATGGCTAGCTAGTTAGCGGGTACGCGCTAGTAGCGTTTCAATCAGTTACGTCACTTGCTCTGAAACCTATAAGTAGTGTTGCCCCTTGCTCTGCAAGGGCCGTGGCCTTTGTGGAGCGATGGGTAACGATGCTTCGTGGGCGACCGTTGTTGATGTGTGCAGAGGGTCCCTGGTTCGCGCCCGTTTCGGGGCGAGGGGACGGTTTAAAGTTATACTGTTACACATGGTCTGAGATTTGTGTGAAGATATGCACACTTTCTGTCAAGTTCAAATTTGATAAATACCAACCTTTGCTAGAAAAGTGGTGCACGCAAAGTTTAGTATTTTTTGTGTATACGCGCCTTTGATAAATGAGACCCCTGGTAATTCAGGCAGGTAGAAAACAGACAAGGTGATGGGAAAACAATAAATCAGTCAAGTAACAACTAGCCTAATAGCTCGCTCCTACACACTTTTCTACAAATAAATGTGTATTATAGGCCATTAACCAATCATGACCCTCCTTTAGGATTGCACATTCAGTAAATCACCAGCAGAGAGAGTTCCCTTTGAATCCATTTTTCCATTCACTGAGCTGGTGATGCTCATAAAATGTATCATAACTTCAAAAGTAGCAGAGTCCACTCTAGAAATTTGATGTACAGTGCCTTTTAAAGTATTCACACCTCTTGACTTGTTCCACATTTTGTTTCATTATAAGGTGGGATTAAAATGTATTTAATTGTATGTTTTTGACAATATGCAAAATACTCTGTCAAAGTGGAAGAAAAATTCTAACATTTGTAAAAAAAAAAAAAAGAATCTTTTTAAAAAAGTGCAATATATGCACATTATTATTTTTTAAATTCTTCAAGGTCTGTCAAGTTGATTGTTGATCATTGCTAGACAGACGTTTGTCAAATATTGCCATAGATTTTCAAGCTGATTTAAGTCAAAACTGTAACTAGGCCACTCAGGAACATTCAATGTTGTCTTGGTAAGCAACTCCAGTGTATATTTGGCCTTGTTTTAGGTTATTGTCCTGCTGAAAGGTGAATTTGTCTCCCAGTTTCTGTTGGAAAGCAGACTGAACCAGGTTTTCCTCTAGGATTTGCCTGTGCTTTGCTCTATACCATTTATTTTTATCCTAAAAAAACTCCCTAGTCCTTGCAGATGACAAGTATGCCCATAACATGATTCAGCCACCACCATGATAGAAAATATGAAGAGTGGTACTCAGTGATGCATTGGATTTGCCCAAACATAATGCTTTGTATTCAGGACATAAAGTTGATTTCTTTGCCACATTTCTTTCAGTTTCACTTTAGTGCCTTTTTGCAAACAGGATGCATGTTTCGGAATATTTTATTCTGTACAGGCTTCCTTCTTTTCAATTCGTCAGTTTTGGAGTAACTGCAATGTTGTTGATCTATCCTCACTTTTCTCCTAACACAGCCATTAAACTCTAAATGTTTTAAAGTCACCATTTACCTCTCCAGCAACTGGGTTAGGAGGGACGCCTGTATCTTTTTAGTGACTGGGTGTATTTATACACCATCCAAAGTGTTATTAATAGCTTCACCATGCTCACAGGGATATTCAAAGTTAGCTTTTTTATTTTTACCCATCTACCAATGGGTGCCTTTCTTTGCGAGGAATTGTAAAACCTCCCTGGTCTTTGTGGTTGAATCTGTGTTTGAAATTCACTGCTCGACTGAGGGACCTTACAATTAAATTGTATGTGTGGTCTACAGAGTTGAGGTAGTCATTCAAAAATCATGTTTGTGAGAGCAAAATTACAAGATTATGTTCTAAATACTGTTATTGCATCAAATGGTAGTTTTATGCAATAGAATAGGGGGTTCATAGAATTACATTGTCTGTGTGAACTGAGATTTGGCCTCTGGGGGCTTAATGCTGACAGAAGATTTACGATTCCTTAGGTGATAAACCTAACAAGACTACATTCCATAGCATGAGTTGGTGTTTGTGTGCTGGGAGGTACCAGGATGGAGATGGCTCCGGTATGGCCACCAATGAGAACAGTCTTTACAGCAGATACGGTCTGCTGTGAATTATTAGTATCTTCCACACATCTGTTGTGTGTCATGTAGACTAAGGGGTTGTATCTTTGCTATAAATGTGTTTGTATCCTTTGTGTCATCTAAGAGTGATTCGTCGACCAGCCATCGTTATCGCAGAGCACTCAATCGATTCACTTTGTGTGTGTTGTATTGACCTGCTCTCTAAGTGGATAAATATTTAGTTTAAGTATAACTCTAACCTGTGTGATAAGTCTCTCCTTATTTGATCATAAAGAAATTAAACACATGTTAAACACTATTGCACAGTCCATGCAACTTATCTGACTTAAGCACAATTTTACTCATCTTTGTAGTGTCTTAAGGCCTGGGTAAGGCCTAAATGTCACAAATTCCCCAACTTATTAGTTCTCAATAAACATTTTGCATATGTCAAAGGTATGCCAAACATCCTTCCCATGAATTTCATGTCAGTAAGAACCAAAACATAATAAATATCTTTGGGCCAATCTTGTATGGAATCTCCCACTATGGCACTGCAGTCTACCCTGGAATAATATGAAGTAGAAGCACCCTTCGTCTGGTTTAAATAGTCTACCATGAATTGATTGAGAACATGTTTTTTTATTTAATTAAAAAAAAACATTATTTGGCGTGCCATGTACATACTAATAAAAACAGGCATTTGCAAAGATTGTGTGTGCCGAAAACCTGACATACAAATTAAGCTCCAACACAAAATACATATTTTTTTATTTACTTCATGGCTGAACATAACACAGGCTTGAAAGAAGATATGTGGAACTGCTTCTTGGCCAGAATAAATAATATCTCAATTCATTCTATTCTCACTCTGTAAACAAAAGTTTTGCCTGACTAGGCTTACGATTGAATAAGTTTCAATATTTCCAGAACTGCTGTAAATAAATGTAAAACATGTCTTAACTATTTAAAGAATTACACAATCAGAGCAAATCTTGAAAGACAGACCGGACCTGTGCATTTGGCAAATGTATCCTTTCAAAATAAAAATTGGATTTGGCAAGTCAGTAATTTTGATCATCAAAGTCAATGTACGAAATGCTCTCTTTCACACCTGTGAGAAAAAGTGGTCAATTCTAGATTATTATTTCTAGATTATTATTTCACTTCCAAAGAATATTGTGCATTACAAGCATTTTATGTAAATCCAGGAGCTGGGTACCACATGATTTTTAAACAAACATGGCACCATGTCAGCTGATATACATAGAGGGGAGGGTGGGAATTCAATGTTTTCTACTCTGTTTCCAATTGAGGGACTTCTTGCTTTTCTCCTGGTCTCTCAGGCTCCTCTTCTGTGTGTACCGTCTCTGCGGCCTCTGGGTTCTCTACGTTGGGGTCTGGGGTCTCCTCTGTAGACTGGGCCTTTTCAACTTGAGGCTCCACTTCATCAGAAGGGGCCTCCAGCTCCTTCTCATCTGCAACCAGAAGACAGACATTTATAAAGCTTACATTAACAAATCACACATTCATAAGCCACAATAATATATGTACTGTAAACTATTACTGTCAAACTGTCAGAGCAGCCTATTATCAGAGAAAGAGAGAGGGGGGGGGGGGGGTGAGAGTGACAGGGTTAAATCATTTTAACAGTCAAACCATTAAATCACTAACTTTGTGTAATTACACTATAATAATAATTTGCAGCATGCCCAGCCTGTTAATATTATATACAATGACTTGATCTGCAAACACTGAAGCTTTACATTACTCCGGAATTAAGTTAATTATCAACAACTCTCAGGGTCAAAAGAGTGGGATCAGTACAATGGTCATTTGATGGTCCAACATGAAATAATGCATCAACATCATTGTGTGATGCCATGCAATAGCTTGTTTAGCTGTGATATCAGACAGAATTGTAAAACTGGAATTTCAGTTCAATTCCTGAATTAAAAATTTAATTGACCCAAAATCTGATTGTTAGTTGATTGATCATATTAAGATCGTGATATGATTATGGGGCCAGATGCCACAAGAAGTCAATTTAAATAGCCTTTAATCAGGGTAAGTGATTGGTGGGACTAAAATCATTATTTGTAAGGGGCTGCAAAGCACCAGGCTGTGGTAAGATGGGACCTTTGTGGTGATGGTGGACAATGGCGAAACTGTGCACTGAACTCCATGAAGCAGTTGCTAAAGATACAGTGGGCGCCCTGGTAGCCACATGACTGGTACCACTGTCTTCACTTTGATCAGCTATTCAAAGACAAAGTATAAAGCAATGGTAAATATTAGGATAAAACAAACATTCACAAAAAGACGACAATGCTAAATTGATCATTGAGTTTGTTATAGCAACAAACACTATGCTACATTTACCATGTGGTTTTAATGACCTGAAGATTATGAATTAATGACTAACCAAGTTGGTCACTCTGTCATTTACGTTACTATTGTGGAGTAACTATAATGTTGTTGACCCATCCTCAGTTCTCTCCCATCACAGCCATTCAACTCTGTAACTGTTTTAAAATCACCACTGGACTCATGGTGAAATCCCTGAGCAGTTTCTTTCCTCCCTGGCAAATGAGTTTAGGAAGGATGCCTATATCTTTGTAGTAACTGGGTGTATTGATAAAGCATCCAAAATGCAATTAACAACTTCACCATGCTCAAAGGGATATTCAATGGCTGCTTTTTTTTTTACCCATCGACCAATAGGTGCCCTTCTTTGCGAGATATGGTCTTTGCTCCCTGGTCTTTGTGGTTGAATCTGTGTTTGAAATTCACTGCTTGACAGAGGGACCTTATATAATTGTATGTGTGGGGTACAGAGATGAGGTAGTCATTCAAAAATCATGTTAAACACTATTATTGCATGCAGAGTGAGTCCATTCAATGTATTATGTTTCTTATTAAGCACATTTTTACTCCTGAACTTATTTAGGCTCTGGATGAGCGTCTGATAAATTACAAATGTTTTACAGAAATGTAAAAATAGCAAAATAGTGCTATTCCATAATGTCAAAACCTAAAATTTCACAAATGACTAATTTCAATGACAGGTATTTATATCAACAGGGTTACATGAGTTTCTAGGGCACAACATGTGCTTCAGAAGTAGCTAGAATTCATATAGGATATATCTCAATCGATTTTAAATAAAATCATATTTTCTGGTTCCTCTTAAATTTAAATGAAATTTTTAAAGTTGGGAGCACCAGTGCTGTTAATTTACAACCTGTTCATTTAGAGCCCTGAATAAAATATACAACTTGTTTTACTTTAATGTCAACACAACTTTAATGATACATTTGGGTCCACTTAACTCCTCTGATCTTTTGACCCTTGGATTTGGCCAAGTGCTACATATATAGCTACATATATAATTAGTTCATTTCCAAAGGTAACTCTAGTTACTATACCTCCAGAGGGGGGTGCGCTCTCATCAGTGGCCTCTGATGCCGCAGATCTTTCTGGGGTGGGTGATTCCGAGCGCATTCTCCGCTCAAAGCTAAATTCTGGGAGTCTTGGAGCTTGAGGTCGAGTCTTCCTTGCATGGTTCAGGACGTAACAGTAAGCACACCTGAAAGCTAAACGGTCATAATGTAAGTAACATTATTTCAAAGGCAAGGTGCCATGTGCTTCAACAATTGCCCCACAATTTTTTTTAAGGCATGTTGAAGATGCATAACTGCATCTGCTCAATGGATTACCGTTATTTCGATGTCATAGCTTGAGCTACTTTGGTTACAAAAAGTTGGTTGCAACAGCATATTAGAAAAAAACGTATGCCAAGGACATTCAACAAGCACAGCACTTTCACAAATTACTGATGATTGGCTGAGAGAAATTATAAAAAGATTGTGGGTGCTATTTTATTAGACTTCAGTGCAGCTTTTGACATTATTGATCACTGTCTACTGCTGGAAAAACATGTGTTATGGCTTTACATCCCTGCTATATTGTGGATAAAGAGTTACCTGTCTAACAGAACACAGAGGGTGTTCTTTAATGGAAGCCTCTCCAACATAATCCAGGTAGAATCAGGAATTCCACAGGGCAGCTGTCTCGACCCGTTTTTTCAATCTTTACTAACGACATGCCACTGGTTTTGAGTAAAGCCATTGTGTCTATGTATGCGGACGACTCAACACTATACATGTCAGCTACTACAGCGACTGAAATGACTGCAACACTTAACATGGGTGGCAAGGAATAAGTTAGTCCTAAATATTTAAAACTAAAAGCATTGTATTTGGGACAAATCATTCACTAAACCCTAAACCTCAACTAAATCTTGTAATAAGTAATGTGGAAACTGAGCAAGTTGAGATGACGAAGCTGCAATCCAGTAACTGTGGATTGTAAACTGTCATGGTCAAAACATATTGATACAACTGTAGCTAGGATGGGAAGAAGTCTGTCCATAAAAAAAGCCCTGGCCTTGTTAACAGCACTAACAACAAGGCAGGTCCTACAGGCTCTAGTTAATCGCACCTGGACTACTGTTCACTCGTGCGGTCAGGTGCCACAAAGAGGGACTTTGCAATTGGCTCAGAACAGGGCAGCACGGCTAGCCCTTGGATGTACACAGAGAGCTAAAATTAATAATATGCATTTCAATCTCTACTGGCTTAAAGTGGAGGAGATATGGACGTGTTTTTGTGAGAGGTATTGATATGTTGAAAGCACCGAGCTGTCTGTTTAAACTAGCAAACAGCTCTGACACCCACGCATACCCCACAAAACATGCCACCAGAGGTCTCTTCACAGTCCAAGTCCAGAACAGACTATGGGAGGCGCACAGTAGTACATAGAGCCATGACTACATGGAACTCTACTCCACATCAGGTAACTGATGCAAGCAGTAGAATCAGATTTTTTTTAAATGATAAAACTACACCTTATGGAACAGCGGGGACTGTGAAGCAACACAAACATAAGCGTAGACACATGCATACACACGATAACATACGCACTATACACACACGTACACATGGATTTGTGTTGTAGATATGTGGTAGTGGAGTAGGGGCCTGAGGGCACAAAGTGTGTTGTGAAATATGTTATGAATGTATTGTAATGTTTTTTTAATTGTAAAACTGCCTCAATTTTGCCAGACCCCAGGAAGAGTACCTGCTGCCTTGTCTTCAGCTAATGGAGATCCATAATAAATACAAAATACAAAGCTGGCAGCCAAGCACCAAAGGGCAAAGTAAATGCAGTGTTTGACAGGTAGTGACAGGAAGTAGTATTTCTCAAAATCTTACCAATATATTCAAATTCCTCTTTTAACGCCATGCCATTATGGGAGAAGCACTGCTGGCATATAAGAGCATATCTGGGGATAAAAGAGCATACATAACAGTGAGAAGAGATCAACCTTGAAGTTGCCTAGATGCAAAACTGTTAAAAGGAGAACTCCAGTAAAGGTCTACCATTTAAAGCTGTATGTTACAGTGACCGTCACAACTGACGAGCACAAAATAGTGAGGCCAAACATAGAGAAGCACATCAGTAATGAGGTCATTGGAAATGCTTTGGACGGAAGTACAGACCTGTTCTGAGGGCCATCTCCCACAAGGTATTCGATGACTCTGTCCACAGCACCTCGGTCTCGAGGTAAGACGGGTCTAGCCAGGGGTGGGCCTGGGGGGTGCATACCTAACATTATAGCACATCATAGGAACACAGTGACAATTAGTGCTTAGTTTAGTTTCTACACATTTTAATACTACAGCCTTAAAAAAAACTACACGGGCTGGTTTTTAAGTTTTTAACAGGTTCCTCTTGAAAGGTAAGAATGTAAATCACCCTTGTTTAGTGCATAATATGGCATTTAGTTTTGGGATACATAAAAGTATAGGCTATAGAAAATAAGCTCAAGTGTTTTAATAATCTACACTGGAATCCATTAACAACCTATAAGCAGCTTGGAGGGCTACATACAGTGCTAAGTGAATGCCTACACACCTCTTGCAGTTTTCACATTATGCTGCCTTCAAATAAAAACATTTAAAAAAGGATTACATTTGTCAGCTGTAAATCATTTTGAATAAGATTCTACCAAGTTTGCACAACTCTTAGGGTAACAAAACCATTCTTTTTTTATCAATTGCTAAAACTGGTTTGGTTGGGAACCATTGATGGACAGCGATATTCAAACCTTGTCTCTGATTATCAAGCAGATTTAAGTCAAGACTGAGATTGGACCACTCATGAACCCTCAACACCTCTTGGAAAGCCATTCTGGTATGTCTGTGGCATTACAATTTTTGCAATTGTCCCACTGAAAGATAAAACTCTATCCTATTAGAGCTTTACTCACCCATTCCTGGGACAGGGGTGCAGGGTGTCATAGGGGGTCTCCTCATTATGGTCTGCTGGGCGACCGCGGCAGACAGGCCTCTATCCGGGGGTCCTCCTGGGGGCCCACCTGGGGCTGAGTGAGGAAGGGGACCCGTAGGGGTGGTTCCAGCGCCCATGACAGGGGGCCTCAAGGCTATGTTGCGTTGACGGAGTTCTGAAGAAGAGGGACATGTAGAAGAGGTATTCTTTCTCAAAATGGAGACACTACACAAATGGTTCTCAGAGTTAAGGCATTCTGTTTAATTTGCATATCTACGGCAATGTGGGTTGAGGTACAGGGACATTTTCTTGCCATGCTCAAGGGCACAACGGCAGGAGATGGCATCTAGGATTTGACACCAGCAACCCTTGGTTGCCGGCTCACATTATGCCAGATATTTCCTGTCTGATTAGGGATTCAAAACGGCAACATTCCGATTGCTGGCCCACATCTCTAACGGCACATTTCCACGCAAGATTTACCCCAGTGTTTTACCCAAAAAGTTCATGCTTTTCTGTTTCCATCTACGCGGGCCGGCACCCGTGTCTCACTGGGCTATGGCTCCTGCTCTCACTTGGGGCCAAAGCGGGGCCACTAGTACTTTTTAGCCTGCATTTGCATATCAATGTCTAACTAAAAGTTTCCACCTCCTCACAAAGAAACTGTTTTGATTATGCAGAGGTGGTTAATTCTGCTCTTCATAAGTCCTCACTGTCAGCTCTAGCTATGGAAATACAATTTCCCAGTATAACATAAGGGTGTATACACTAGTGGGGTGGGCAGACTTTTTGGCTCAAGGGCCACATCGGGATTTCGAAATTCAACAGAGACGAAAAATGTTTTTGTTGTTGACCGATTTGTTTGTCAAAATCTATTTCTGTGCCAGAAAAAGTGCAGTTATTTAACCTTTTATTTTACATTGGTCCATTATCATTTCTACATACTTTCTATTAAGTTTTAGACATTCAAGAGAGGCCTGGACATATATTAATAATAACAACAATTATGCCCCCCCCACCCTGAAAAAAAACAGGGTTGGGCTCGTAGTTTGCCCAACCTTGCAGCATAACATCAAGACTACCTGCCGCCCCCATTGATTGAACTGAAGTCCTCAAGGGGCATTGAATAAACAACAATTCCCACAAGCGCTCACTCAATTATGGTCAACTTATTTGTTAATTGACTAAACGTAGAGAAAGAGAAGTGTGTGACTGCTCTCCTGAATGTAATCAATTATACAGGACTGACAGCTCAGGCTCACACCGTGAGCACATGAACAGATCAATTCTATGTAACCTAGTCAACCACAGGAATTATGTGGTAGCAATCAAAAGGTAAGTAAGGCATTTATAGTTTCACAATCTTTGGTTTTATGCTTGAATACAGAAACACAACTAATGTAGAGAGGATGCCTTCACCTTGGCCCGGTCTAGGAGTCATCTGACCTGGCCTGATTGGCGTGAATTCCATTTCCTTTCAAAATAAAATAAGAATCTCAGATCAATTCATAATTTAAATAAATAGCAGATTAAGTCATTGGTTCGTTTAAAAAAAAAACAGATACTGTACTTACCACTTTCTTATTTGCTTCAGGATCAAACTTCTCAAGAATTAACTTGGCATTTTTGTAGGTTTCAGTCTCCATCACCTCTTCCAACTGTAGAAAAAAAGTTTTAAAAATTAAAATCAGTTAATATGGCTGCGATATGACAACAGCCAGTGAAAGTGCAGGGCGCCAAATTCAAACAACAGAAATCTCATAATTACAATTCCTCAAACACACAAGTATTTTATACCATTTTAAAGGTAATCTTGTAGTTAATCCCACCACAGTGTCCGATTTCAAAAAGGCTTTACAGCGAAAGCACCACAAACGATTATGTTAGGTCACCGCCAAATCACAGAAAAACACAGCCATTTTCCCAGCCAAAGACAGGAGTCACAAAAACAGAAATAGAGATAAAATTAATCACTAACCTTTGATGATCATCAGATGACACTCATAGGACTTTATGTTACACAATACATGTATGTTTGGTTCGGTAAAGTTCATATCAAAAAATCTCAGTATACATTGGCGCGTTATGTTCAGAAGTTCCAAAAACATCCAGTGATTTTGCAGAGAGCCACATCAATTTACAGAAATACTCATAATAAACGTTGATCAAAGATACAAGTGTTATACATGGAATTGTAGATCCACTTCTCCTTAATGCAACCGCTGTGTCACATTTCAAAAAAGCTTTACGGATAAAGCAAACCATGCAATAATCTGAGGTCGGCGCTCAGAGCCCAATCAAGACAAAAAGATATCCGCCATATTGTGCAGTCAACAGAAGACAGAAATAACCTTGTAAATATTCACTTACCTTTGATGATCTTCATCAGAATGCACTCCCAGGAATCCCAGTTCCACAATAAAATGTTTGATTTGTTCGATAAGATTTAATTGAAAATAATGTCATTGTAGATGCTTTTTTCATTAATTAGGCTATTCTCTCTTGAACCATATGTCTGTCCTCTAGAAACTCAAGGACAATATGGACATAGATATACAAAAATAAATACAAGTATAAATGACCAAAGTTACCACTGGTAAATTACTGGTAGCTTTGCAACCCTAGCACAGCAAATCTTTTGATGACCTTCTTAAATCCACAAAAGCCATATCTAGGAAAACCAAAGTTCCAAAGCCTAATATAGTATATATGAGGTCATAAAAGAATTTGAGGTGATTCATATGTTGATGACCTAAAAAATATTTGCTGGTCTGTAATGAGGAGGAGCAACCAGGCGCTGCACTTGACGCATTTATGAAACGACTTATTTCAGTTATTAATAAGCACGCACCCATTAAGAAAATGGACTGTAAAAACAGTTAAATCCCCTTGGATTGATGAGGAATTTAAAAATTGTATGGTTGAGAGGGGTGAGGCAAAAGGTATGGCAATTTTGTCTGGCAGCCCAACTGATTGGCAAACAGTACGTACTGCAAATTCTGAAATCATGTGACTAAACTAAATGAAAAGAAAAAGAAACTACACTATGAAACAAAGATAAATTATGTAAAGAATGGCAGTAAAAAGCTTTGGGGCACTTTAAAATTACATTTTGGGAAAAAAGCCAACTCGGCTCCTTCATTTATTGAATCAGATGGCTCATTCATCACAAAGCCCACTGATATTGCAAACAACTTTAATTACTTTTCATTGTCAAGATAAGCAAACTTAGGGATGACATGCCAGCAACAAACGCTGACACTACACATCCAAGTATATCGGACCAAATTATGAAAGATAAGAATTGTACTTTTGAATTCCATAAAGTCAGTGTGGAAGAGGTGAAAAATGTTGTCTATCAACAACGACAAGCCACCAGGGTCTGACAATCTAGATGGAAAATTACTGCGGATAATAGCAGACGATATTGCCACTCCTACTTGCCACATCCTCAATTTAAGCCTACTAGAGAGCGTGTGCCATCAGGCCTGGAGGGAAGCTAAAGTCATTCCGCCACCCAAGAATAGTAAAGACACCTTTACTGGCTCAAATAGCCGACCAACCAGCCTGTTAGCAACCCTTACTAAACTTCTGGATAAAATTGTGTTTGACCAGATACAATGCTATTTTACAGTAAAGAAATTGACAACAGAATTTCAGCATGCTTATAGGGAAGGACACTCAACAAGCACAGCACTTACACAAATGACTGATGATTGGCTGAGAGAAATTGATGATAAAATAACTGCCACATGACTGCACCTGTATATAGCCCATCTGTAAATAGCCCATCCAACTACCTCATCCCCATAATGTATTTATTTATTTATCTTGTTCTTTTGCACCCCAGTATCTCTACTTGCACATTCATCTTCTGCACATCTACCATTCCAGTGTTTAATTGTTATATTGTAATTACTTCGCCACCATGACCTATTTATTGCCTTACCTCCCTTATCCTACCTCATTTGCACACACTGTATATAGACTTTTTCTACTGTATTATTGACTGTGTTTGTTTATTCCATGTGTAACGCTGTGTTGTTGCATGTGTCGAACTGCTTTGCTTTATCTTGGCCAGGTCGCAGTTGTAAGTGAGAACTTGTTCTCAACTAGCCTACCTGGTTAAATAAAGGTGAAATAAATTAATTAATACAAATTGTGGGGGAACAAGTCTTGTTAGACTTCAGTGCAGCTTTTGACATTATTGATCATAGTCTGCTGCTGGAAAAACCTGCGTTATGGCTTTACACCCCCTGCTATAATGTGGATAAAGAGTTACTTGTTTAACAGAACACAGAGGGTGTTCTTTAATGGAAGCATATCAAATATAATCCAGTTACAATCAGGAATTCCCCAGGGTAGCTGTTTAGGCCCCTTGCTTTTTAAAATGTTTACTAACGACATGCCACTGACTGAGTAAAGCCAGAGTTTCTATGTATGCGGACGACTCAACACTATACATGTCAGCTACTACAGCGACTGAAATGACTGCAACACTCAAAGAGCTGCAGTTAGTTTCAGAGTGGGTGGCAAGGAATAAATTTACCCAAAATATTTCTAACACTAAAAGCATTGTATTTGGAACAAAACACTCACTAAACCTCAACTAAATCTTGTAATAAATCATGTGTAAATTGAGCAAGTTGAGATGACTAAACTGCTTGGAGTAATCCTAGATTGTAAACTGTCATGGTCAAAACATATTGATGCAGTAGTAGATGAGATGGGGAGAAGTCTGTCTATAATAAAGCGATGCCTTCTTAACAACACTATCAACAAGGCAGGTCCTACAGGCCCTAGTTTTGTCACACCTTGACTACTGTTCAGTCGTGTAGTCAGGTGCCACAAAAAAGGCTTAGGAAAATTGCAATTGGCTCAGAACAGGGCAGCTGGCCCTTGGATGTACACAGAGAGCTAATATTAATAATATGCATGTCAATCTCTCCTGGCTGAAAGTGGAGGAGAGATTGACTTCATCACTACTTTTATTTATGAGAGGTATTGACATATTGAATGCACCGAGCTGTCTGTCTAAACTACTGACACAGCTCGGACACCCATGCAGACCCCACAAGACATGCCACAAGAGGTCTCTTCACAGTCCCAAGTCCAGAACAGACTATGGGAGGCACACAGTACTACATAGAGCCATGACTACATGGAACTCTGTTCCACATCAAGTAACTGACGCAAGCAGTGAAATTAGATTTAAAAAACAGATTTAAAAAACACCTTATGGAACAGCGGGGACTGTGAAGCAACACAAACATTGGCACAGACACATGTGCGCGCACACACACACACACGATAACATACGCACTATACATACACATGGATTTAGTACTATAGATATGTGGTAGTGGTGGAGTAGGGGCCTGAGGGCACACAGTGTGTTGTGAAATCTGTGAATGTATTGTAATGTTTTAAAACTGTATAAACTGCCTTAATTTTTCTGGACCCTAGGAAGAGTAGCTGCTGCTTTGGCATCAGCTAATGGGGATCCATAATAAATACAAATACAATAACATGATAAACACTAATAGTAAATCATAGTGGAAATACCTTACAACAGGATTTTAAAATAATTTTTCGCTTATAACATTATCCTAGTGGTTTCATTTGTTGTAACCGAAAATATGTAGTCAGTGGAAGAAGGAGACCCGTAGGTGTGAAGTAAGTAAGGCAATTCTGATTTTGCAAGCCAGCAATATGGTTTGCAATTCAACTTTGCATCAGGAAAACACCAAACATCGTTAATTGTTAGCTAGTAGAAGATAAATAATAACATGCACCAAAATCGGTAATGGAGTGTGAAAATCCATCAGCCACAATTATTGGAAGTTATTAGACATGACAGAAAATGACATCCTCTCCATGCTTCCTGCTATAAATTTACAGAGAATCGCTAATGGAGCGCTTCATGGAACACAGTCTCTCTGCCAATTAGCCTGTATTGATTTTAGATTATTTCTTAACACTGGCAATTAGCTCACTGCAAAGTGCTCTAAGAGCTCAATAAAGGCTTCCTAAGGCAGGAGACTTCCATTGTAAGCTTGAGGCACCTGTGCTCAATGTCTGCCTGCTGTAGCAAAGAGCCTCCCTCTACTAAGGGAATGGGGTAGGAGATGGGGGGGGGAAAATTTTAAAAAGGGGTGTAATATGCATAGATCAGCACAAATGACATCAATGCTGATCAGTGTCTCCTGACCCCTCCTGTCTCAGCATCCAGTATTTATGCTGCAGTAGTTTATGTGTCGGGGGGCTAGGGTCAGTTTGTTTTATCTGGAGTACTTCTCCTGTCTTATCCGGTGTCCTGTGTGAATTTAAGTATGCTCTCTCTAATTCTCTCTTTCTCGGAGGACCTGAGCCCTAGGACCATGCCTCAGGACTACCTGGCATGATGACTCCTTGCTGTCCCCAGTCCACCTGGCCGTGCTGCTGCTCCAGTTTCAACTGTTCTGCCTGCGGCTATGGAACCCTGACCTGTTCACCGGACGTGCTACCTGTCCCAGACCTGCTGTTTTCAACTCTCTAGAGACAGCAGGGGCGGTAGAGATACTCTTAATGATCGGCTATGAAAAGCCAACTGACATTTACTCCTGAGGTGCTGACTTGCTGCACCCTCGACAACTACTGTGATTATTATTATTTGACCATGCTGGTCATTTATGAACATTTGAACATCTTGGCCATGTTCTGTTATAATCTTCACCCGGCACCCCTCATAGCCTGGTTCCTCTCTAGGTTTCTTCCTAGGTTTTGGCCTTTCTAGGGAGTTTTTCCTAGCCACCGTGCTTCTACACCTGCATTGCTTGCTGTTTGGGGTTTTAGGCTGGGTTTCTGTACAGCACTTTGAGATATCAGCTGATGTAAGAAGGGCTATAGAAATAAATTTGATTTGATTTGAATGCGTTTCAAAGGTTAGAGCGCATGCGAGTTGTGCAAGGAGCTCCTGACACGATTCAACACTTAGGGCTATTAAAAGGGCAATCAGTGAAAGAGTCGTTGTGTCATTAAGATATCAGCTCTCGATCAATGACACACTTACTTCAAAACACTAAGGGCTGGTTTCTCCATTGAGCATGCTTTTTAGGCCAGGACTAGGATTAATGTGTCCAGGAAACCAGCCCTGCCCTGAACGAACCAAAATTATTGGAATAAATTAGATATAAAAATCTACACTTACGATTTTTCTTTTTTCAACTTTTAAATCTTCTAGTTTGTCATCTGAAACAAAAGTGACGAGGAATGCGTTGAGTATTTGTCATGAAACATGCATTTTCAAACATCTGCATTTTAAGAGACATTTATATTGATAAATAGTTTTAGTATTATCATTATTTTTTACAATTGGACATTTACAATTGGATAGACTTGCAATTCAAAACAAGATAGGATTCTCTTCTTTACATTAAGTTTATCTTATGTGTGTAAAAACAAAAATGGAGAACAAAGTTACTTTTGTCCTCCAAAGATGGGGGTGGTTGATGGGCCAACAAAAATGGAATAAAAATAAGAGAAGCCTTACTGTTTCTTTCTGTTCGCTTTGAGAAAAGGAATAACAGCAGCTTCCTCATAAACCACACTCTGAAAAGCAATCAGAAATATTAGAATGCAGCAGAAACAGTCTTCCATTGTTGAATAGTTACTCAGAAAAGCAGATCAGAGAGAGCATCACTTTCTGTGGTAAAGCATTTTGTGATCAATGGAACAAAACAGAAGATTCTTCACTTTGAAGATTATGTGGTGGAACTTTTACATGGCAGGACATTTTGATGACCTGAAAGAGTAGTATAGGCCTACATATTGAAAAGTTACTTTGGCATTTGATGCACAAAACCAGAACAGTTGTGGAATAAGAAAAACTATTGATTTAAACAAATATAAACATCTATGTCTGTGCTTGGAAGATTTCATGTGAATGAAAAATGTGGATGCTCGGCATCTCCTCTGACTTATGTGCCCGGGGTACTTTTGAACTGCCAACAAACATCTTTACAAAGTAGGCTGCAGGCACATAATACTATACATACTTAAAAGGGGTAATCAGGGATTGGTGCATACATTTTGATATACTTTTAAATAAAGGATATATAGCCATTGATTCTTGAAGAATACAACTTTCTTATCAGAAACCAAAATATAAGCTTGTTATACACCAATGTTTGTAAATAATGTCATTTCAAACAAACACAGTATAGCTATAAAACATGAATTTGAGAGTGAGTACATTCCTCCAGTCCCATGAAGAGCACAACTTCATTGTTGTTTGAATCCCAGATTGCCCCTTTAAGGTTATGTGTGGCAGTGGACAGAGTAGGCTTTACTTACAATATAGGAAATATAAATAAGGGCAAAGTCATCACGATGCGTCCTGTCCATTGTTCGGGGAGATAGCAGAAGTAAACACTTATGCAAGTAATAAGATAAAGCACAGATGAATACAGAAGCAGTCTTCCCACCCACAACTTCTCCAATCTCTGATTCTTCTCTCTAAATTCCTCAAGGTCCTTAATATCCTGAAAAGACAACAAAATGCCATGACAAGTATTAAAAAATATATTAAAAAAAGATAACAGGTAATAGTTGGATTATAAGAATTATGAAATGCTTGGGTAATGCCTTATGCTACATTTAAAAAGGGTTTATTGTAGCATTCTAATTCTTCTCTAAAAAGTATAACCTCTTTTCTAATATCTGACGGTCAATGTGCTGGCCAAAGTCAGAGTTGTGGACATCTGCACCTGTCACTAAAAGATCACTGCCTGACTGATAATTACAGACGGATACAAGATGAAGCTCATGGACAGGACTGCGGGAGAAGCTTGGTGCTGTGAACACTTTTTTGTGTAATGTTGAAAAGTAGGGCTTATAGCAACATTTAACCTAATACTTACCTTGTCAATGCCTTCTAGAAGTTCCACCGTCGTTGGTTTAGCCTGTTTGAAGATTGTATACAATTTACTTCTGAATCACTCAAAATAAATGGCTATGACCAGTTGTGTGTGCTGAATGCAATGCTTTTTCTCTCTGAATGATAAAAAAAAGTAATTCATAGATATTATAAACATTAACTTCAACACATCATGCAAGCCCTCAAACGCCAAAAACATTGGCTCAATTCCATTCTGACACTAGCCAGACAGTACAGTTCAGTTGACTAGTCAGTGATGTAGGCTACTTGATTACGTTAAACTGAAACCTTGAAATGCTAAGGGAGCATTGGGTTGGTAGCTAGCTAGTTAGACAGTGGAGTAGTCGGATTCTCCAGATTTATTCAACCCTGTTTTATAAGCGCAGAGATCGACTCTACCACTTGAGCATGCTTTTGCTGCACAATCAATGGTGTGCTGGGCTTCGGGCAAGAAGGTTGATGGCTTGAGACGCACTTCCTGCCTGTTTCATTACATTGGTGTCAGAAGTGGGATTGGAGCTTGCATCCACTACAGTGTGTGTGCTTGACTGGTGAGCGCATTCCTGTAAGACAGCGTCCTATGAGGTCTAACGCAAGGACACGCTCTTTGAGAGGGAGTTGTGTAGGGACCCTGGTTTATAAGCTTGGATATCGACTGTGCCACAAAACGATGGACCGCTGGCCTTCAGGCCAAAAGGTTTGGGGTTCCCGCTTCTGACACCAATGCAATGAAACAGGCAGGGAGTGCAGCTATAACCCTCAACCTAATGCCAAAAAAGCATACCCAAGTGGCAGAGTCGATATCTGCGTTTATAAACCAGGGTTGCTAGAATACTTTGGATTATTATAGCTAAACTAGCTTACGCTACTGTTACGGACTTGTTTAACGTGCATATAGTTACCTTCCACCGGGAAACAACAGCGCCCATCTCTGCAGAATGTATTGGTGTGTCCCGCCCCTCGTCTTTGTCCACTCTTTCCTTTACGTTAGCTAGCTGCCTAAAAGTGTTGAAACGTAAAGGTAAGACATAGCTTGCTACCTAAACAATAGCTCAGACGGCTAGCTAGGTAAGGTTACAGAATGGAAAGTGCAAACGATAGCTAGCCCATTCAGATGGTTCTTACTGGCTATAAAGTAAAAATTCATGAAGAACAAAATTTACTCTTTGGTCTTAATTTATGGTTATGGTTAGGCATACGGTTAGCAGTGTGGTTAAGGTTAGGTTTAAACTCTGATTTTAAGAAGATGCATTTTATAAATAGTCAGTGTACACTTTAGCCATAATTATGACTTTGTGGCTGTGGTAACTAGTGAAAACCCCCATTCAGAGACAACAAGTCGAAGCTAACGCTAAACAGCCCTGACATGTTCCATTGAAGCACCTGAAGGAAAATGCTCATTGTTGGCCACGACTGTGACACGTTTTTGTAATCCTGAGTCACTCAACATAATTGTATAGACTAAAGTAACACTGTAGATTGATGCCTGTGACAGCTCGCTAGCTGACATATAAACTGGCTAGCTAGCTAGCAGAATATTACTAGCAGCATACGCTAGCACGTAACGTTAGCCTAACGTTCGTGTGTTAAACAGACAGGCCTAATCAGTTTCATTCTTAGGCATAATTGAAATACATCAAAGTCTGCTACTTACAGTTGCTTGATAGCTATTTCACGTTAGATTGGTTCGTGTCATGCAAGAAAGAGTCAATAACAATACGGGGGGGGGTCGGGTTCTTCCTCGTCTATTTCTCCCTCTCCTTCTATGGTAGAATGGCGGTCCGCGAACAAACGTTTAGGGTGCATGCCGCCACCTACTGTGCTGGAGTGTGTGGTAATCATGGTTTACTACACTACATACAGTAGTCTAGCTACATCAGTATAAAATAAAATAAATACAAGAAAACCTAAACCCTCCTACCTAATTATGTTCCCAAGTAACGCAGCGCTAGAGTGCTACAGGCGTCACTACAGACCCTGGTTCAATCCCGGGCTGTATCACAACCGACCGTGATCTGGAGTCCCACAGCGTCATCTCGGTTAGGGGAGGAATTGGCTCAAATGCATTAAGAAGTGAATAAATTCCACAAATGTACTTTTAACAAGGCACACCTGTTAATTGAAATGTATTCCAGGTGACTACCTCATGAAGTTGGTTGAGAGAATGCCAAGTGTGTGCAAAGCTGTCATCAAGCCAAAGGATAGCTACTTTGAAGAATCAAAAATATATTGTTTAACACTTCTTTGGTTACTACATGATTCCATGTGTTATTTCATAGTTTATGTCTTCACTATTATTCTACAATGTAGAAAATAGTACAAATAAAGAAAAACCCTTGAATGGTGTGTCCCAACTTTTGACTTGTACTGTATATGTAAGTCGCTCTGGATAAGAGCGTCTGCTAAATGACTTAAATGTAAAATGTAAATGTATATAATATATACTCTATTCCCTTTTTTATTTTTGTTCGAATTCTATTTATAATAGTTTATTTTGCTAATTGTTTTATTTTACAATTTGAGTATACCATAACCTTGATATTAGACTGTCATAAAATCAAAATCTTAATTACTTTGTTTTCTCACTCTCATGCATACACAAAACGTAATTCAGCTGAGAAGGGCATTGTTTTTACTCTTCAAAGTTACCTTGTTTGGTCCCTCTTCACTGTTAATGAGGATTTGTCATTTCCTAAGTCAAACATTATTCCAAACATGCATCGTAATCAAATCGGTCACACTTACAGAAGCACGGGTTAATAAAGTAGTCAATCAAAATGGAACGACTGTTCTGGCCTAGCAGCTTGTGAACACTAGAGCTACATAACGAAGAACAAGATGGGTGATCAAAATGTCATATATGCGATAGGCCTATATTATGTAGTGTAGTCTACCCCAATCATTTTCAAACCTATTTTCTTCTATAATTCTGTATTCGATTGAGAAAATGGATCCATTCGCCTGATACGATAGCCAATTCAATCAGATTTCTAGCTAGGCTACTGTGGATGCATTCAGTTCCTTTTTATTTCCAAAATGACCGGTAAACTTTATCCCACAATGAATTTAAAGCATGCAAAAATGCATATTACAGTCGAAAACAATTTTTGACCAGGCAGCTTCTATCCCATCTTGGTCCAGCCAATACTACTAGCCTGTTCAACCTCTTTCGTATCATCTGAGATCCCTAAAGATTGGAAAGCTGCCACGGTCATCCCCCTCTTCAAAGGGGAGACACTCTAGACCCAAACTGTTACAGACCTATATCTATCCTACCCTGCCTTTCTAAAGTCTTCGAAAGCCAAGTTAACAAACAGATCACCGACCATTTTGAATCCCACTGTACCTTCTCCACTATGCTATCTGGTTTCCGAGCTGGTCATGGGTGCACCTCAGCCACGCTCAAGGTCCTAAACGATATCATAACCCCCATCGATAAAAGACAGTACTGTGCAGCCGTCTTCATCGACCTGGCCAAGGCTATCGACTCTGTCAATCACCGCAATCTTATCGGCAGATTCAATCACCTTGGCTTCTCAAATGACTGCCTCGCCTGGTTCACCAACTACTACGACACCATTCTGTATACATCTGGCCTTTCTTTGGACATGTGCTAACAAACCTCCAAATTAGCTTCAGTGCCAAACAACACTCCTTCTGAGGCCTCCAACTGTTTTCAAATGCAAGTAAAACTAAGTGCATGCCGATTGCTGCCCGCACCCTCCCGCCCGGCTAGCATCACTACTCTGGACGGTTCTGACTTAGAATATGTGGACAACTAGAAATACCTAGGTGTCTGGTTACACTGTAAACTCTCCTTCCAGACTCACATTAAGCATCTCCAATCCAAAATTACATCTAGAATCGGCTTCCTATTTCGCAACAAAGCATCCTTCACTCATGCTGCCAAACATACCCTCATAAAACTGACTATCCCACCGATCCTCGACTTTGGCGATGTCATTTACAAAATAGCCTCCAAACTCTACTCAGCAAACTGGATGTAGCCTATCACAGTGCCATTCGTTTGGTCACCAAAGCCCTATATACTACCCACCTCTGCAACCTGTATGCTCTCGTTGGCTGGCCCTTACTACATATTCGTCGCCAAACCCACTGGCTCCAGGTCATCTATAAGTCTATGCTAGGGAAAGCCCCGCCTTACCTCAGCTCACTGGTCACCATAGCAACACCCACCCGTAGCACACGCTCCAGCAGGTATCTTTCACTGGTCACCCCCAAAGCCATCACTTACTTTGGCCGCGTTTCCTTCCAGTTCTCTGCTGCCAATGACTGGAACGAATTGCAAAAATCACTGAAGCTGGAGACTTATATCTTCCTCACTAACTTTAAGCATCAGCTGTCAGAGCAGCTTACCGATCACTGTACCTGTACTCTGTGTTGTTGTTTTTGTCGCACTGCTTTGCTTTATCTTGGCCAGGTCGCAGTTGTAAATGAGAACTTGTTCTCAACTGACCTACCTGGTTAAATAAAGGTGAAATAAATAAATAAAACATTTTGCATGCATTTCATTGAACCCAAAAGCTCCCAATATTCTTTGGTTCGTCAAATTTGGAGAGACCCACTTGGTGACTTACCGCTGAGGCAGGTTCCTGGAGCAAACCACACAAACTCTATACTATAGGCAAAAACCTTACCTTTATCTTCAAGTGGCTGTTCGTTTGTGCTGTTCATCCAAGAAGCCCGTCCACAGCTGCAGATTCTCTGGGCCCTTTTCGCCACTCCTGGCAAGCTCGCAATTTATGTCGTGGAAATATTCAGTCAGTAATATTTCTCAAATACCGGAGCCTGTGAGTTCAATTAGACTTTATTACAAAGTAATAGAAGCGGAGCTGGTTCATGAAGTAACTGCCTTTCCAGCCTTGGCACACACTTTTTATACAGGTTTCATCCTTACATCACACACATAGTAACTCCTGTTTATGTTAATGATTCATCCCCTCTGGCATTTAGCCACCGTTATCTTTTTGCCTTGCACAAAGATTTGTAAATAAATCAGACAGTGTCACCAGCAAAGCACCCCCACACCATCACACCTCCTCCTCCATTCTTCACAGTGGGAACCACACATGCGGAGATCATCCGTTCACCTACTCTGCGTCTCACAAGGACACGGTGGTTGGAACCAAAAATCTCAAATTTGGACTCATCAGACCAAAGGACAGATTTCCACCAGTCTAATATCCATTGCTCGTGTTTCTTGGCCCAAGCAAGTCTCTTTTTATTGGTGTCCTCCTCTGAACAGTTGTTGATGTGTCTGTTACTTGAAATCTGTGAAGCATTTCTTTGGGCTGTAATTTCTGAGACTGGTAACTCGAACGAACTTATCCTCTGCAGCAGATGTAACTCTGGGTTTTCCTTTCTTCTGGCGGTCCTCATGAGAGCCAGTTTCATCATAGCGCTTGATGGTTTTTGCGACTGCACTTGAAGAAACATTCAAAGTTCTTGCAATTTTCCGGATTGACTGACCTTCATGTCTTAAAATAATGGAATATCATTTCTCTTTGCTTATTTGAGCTGTTGCCATAATATGGACTTGGTCTTTTACCAAATAGGGCTATCTTTTGTATACCACCCCTTACCTTGTCACAACACAACTGATTGACTCAAACGCATTAAGAAGGAAAGAAATTCCACAAATTAACTTTTAGCAAGGAACACCTGTTAATTGAAATGCATTCCATGAAGCTGGTTGAGCGAATTCCAAGAGTGTGCAAAACTATCATCAAGGTAAAGGGTGGCTACTTTGAAGAATGTAAAATATTAAAAATATTTTGTTTAACACTTTTTTGGTTACTACATGATTCTATATGTGTTATTCCATAGTTATGATTTATTCACTATTCTACAATGTAGAAAATATTAAAAAGAAAAAACCCTTGCATGAGTAGGTGTGTCCAAACTTTTGACTGGTACTGTAGGTTTGCATAATTAGGAGCCATAGTGCTCCCCATCGCTGTCCCTTTGGTCTGGAGGGAAAAGTATCCTCTGAAGAGAAAATAGTTGGAGGTGAGTACCAGTTCAGTCAAGTCCACAATACAATTGGTGATGGGAAGAGCATTAGGCCTCTAGGCCGCCCTGATGGGGGATTTTAGTATATAGACTGGTAACATCAAAAGTACACTGAATATAATTTTCAGGAATATGGTCCACAAATTTAAAAAATTATAATACAATCATTAGATACTCTAGTATACGTGGGGAGGGAGATCGCCCAGTGTTTCACAAAATGGTCTACAAAAGTGTCACGTTCTGACCATAGTTCTTTTGTGTTTTCTTTGTTTTAGTGTTGGTCAGGACGTGAGCTGAGTGGGCATTCTATGTTGTGTGTCTAGTTTTCACGTTTCTATGTTTGGCCTGATATGGTTCTCAATCAGAGGTAGGTGTTAGTCATTGTCTCTGATTGGGAACCATATTTAGGTAGCCTGTTTTGTTTTGGGGTTTGTGGGTGGTTGTCTTCTGTCTTTGTGTCTATGCACCAGATAGGACTGTTTCGGTTTTTCACATTTATTGTTTTGTAGTTTGTAGTGTTTCACGTTTTTGTCATTATTAAAACATGATAAACACTAACCACGCTGCGCTTTGGTCCGATCCCTGCTACACCTCTCTTCAGACGACGAGGAGGAAATCTGCCGTTACAGAACCACCCACCAAAACCGGACCAAGCAGCGTGGTAAGGGACAGCAGCAGCAGCGGCCAAGTACACAGGACTCTTGGACATGGGAGGAAATTCTGGACGGTAAGGGACCCTGGGTTCAAGCTGGAGAATATCGCCGCCCTCGTGAAGAGCTGGAGGCAGCTAAAGCCGAGAGGCGGTGGTATGAGGAGGCAGCACGGAAGCGTGGCTGGAAGCCAGAGAGGCAGCCCCAAAAATGTATATTGGAGTCATTAAAACTCGTTTTTCAACCACTCCACAAATTTCTTGTTAACAAATTATAGTTATGGCAAGTCGGTTAGGATATCTACTTTGTGCATGACACAAGTAATTTTTCCAAAAATTGTTTACAGACAGATTATTTCAATTATAATTAATTGTATCACAATTCCAGTGGGTCAGAAGTTTACATACACTAAGTTGACTGTGCCCTTAAACAGCTTGGAAAATTCCAGAAAATTATGTCATGGCTTTAGAAGCTTCTGATAGGATAATTTACATCATTTGAGTCAATTGGAAGTGTACCTGTGGATGTATTTAAAGGCCTACCTTCAAACTCAGTGCCTCTTTGCTTGACATCATGGGAAAATCAAAAGAAATCAGCCAAGACCTCAGAAAAAAAATTGTCGACCTCCACAAGTCTGGTTCATCCTTGGGAGAAATTTCCAAACACCTGAAGGTACCACGTTCATCTGTACAAACAATAGTACGCAAGTATAAACACTGTGTGACCACGCAGCCGTCATACCGCTCAGGAAGAAGACGCGTTCTGTCTCCTAGAGATGAACGTACTTTGGTGAGAAAAGTGCAAATCAATCCCAGAACGCATAGCAAAGGACCTTGTGAAGATGCTGGAGGAAACATGTACATAAGTATCTATATCCACAGTAAAACGAGTCCTATATTGACATAACATGAAAGGCCAGTCAGCAAGGAAGAAGCCACTGCTCCAAAACCGCCATAAAAAAGCCAGACCACGGTTTGCAAATGCACATGGGGACAAAGATCATACTTTTTGGAGAAATGTCCTCTGGTCTGATGAAACATAAATAGAACTGATTGGCCATGACCATCGTTATGATTGGAGGAAAAAGGGGGAGGCTTGCAAGCCGAAGAACACCATCCCAACCGTGAAGCACGGTGGTGGCAGCATCATGTTGTGGGGTTGCTTTACTGCAGGAGGGAATGGTGCACTTCCCAAAATAGATGGCATCATGAGGACGGAAAATTATGTGGATATATTGAAGCAACATCTCAAGACATCATTCAGGATGTTAAAGCTTGGTCGCAAATGGGTCTTCCAAATGGACAATGACCCCAAGCATACTTCCAAAGTTGTGGCAAAATGGCTTAAGGACAACAAAGTCAAGGAATTGGAGTTGCCATCACAAAGCCCTGACCTCAATCCTTTAGAAAATTTGTGGGAAGAACTGAAAAAGCGTGTGCGATCAAGGAGGCCTACAAACCTGACTCAGTTACACCAGCTCTGTCAGGAGGAATGGGCCAACGTTCACCCAGCTTATTGTGGGAAGCTTGTGGAAGGCTACCTGAAACGTTTGAACCAAGTTAAACAATTTAAAGGCAATGCTACCAAGTACTAATTGAGTGTATGTAAATTTCTGACCCACTGGGAATTTGATGAAAGAAATTAACGCTGAAATAAATAATTCTGACATTTTACATTCTTAAAATAAAGTGGGGATCCTAACTGACCTACGACAGGGAATTTGTACTAGGATTAAATGTCAGGAATTGTGAAACTGAGTTTAAATGTATTTGGCTAAGATGTATGTAAACTTCCAACTTCAACTGTAAGTCTGATGGCCTAGAAGCTGCTTTTCAGTCTCTCTGTCCCAGCTTTGATGCACCTGTACTGACACCGCCTTCTGGATGATAGCGGGGTGAACCGGCCGTGTCATCGGGTTCTGTAGGTGTCCTGGAAGGCAGGTAGTTTGCCCCTGGTTGTGCGTTGGGCAGACCCACCACCTCCTGGGAAACCCTGCGGTTGCGGGCGGAGCAGTTGCCGTACCAGCCGGTGATACAGCCTGACAAGATGCTCTCAATTGTGCATCTGTAAAAGTTTGTGGGTTTTAGGGGCAAAGACAAATTTCTTCAGCCTCCTGAGGTTGAAGAGGTGCTGTTGCACCGCCTTCACCACACTGTCTGTGTGGGTGTACCATTTCAGATCGTCAGTGATGTGTACGCCAAGGAACTTGAAGCTTTCCACCTTCTTCACTGCAGTCCCGTTGATGTGGATAGAGGCGTGCTCCCTCTGCTGTTTCCTGAAGTCCACGATCAGCTCCTTTGTTTCATTGACTTTGATACAGCCAGCTGGGTTCTCAGTTCATCGAGCAGACAGGAATAAAGAACTCTCCTGGAAGAAGAAAGGCGGAGGTGTATGCTTCATGATTAACTGCTTATGGTGTGATTGTGATAACATACAGAAACTCAAGTCCTTTTCTTCACCCGACCTAGAGTACCTCACAATCAAATGCCGACCGTATTACCTCCCAAGAGAATTCTCTTCGGTTATAGTCACAGCTGTGTATATTCCCCCTCAAGCTGATACCACGACGGCCCTCAAGGAAATACACTGGTAACCACATATCCTGAGGCTACATTTATTGTTGCTGGGGATTTTAACCATGCAATTTTGAGGAAAACGCTACCGAAGATCTATCAACACTTTGACTGTAGGACTAGCTTAGAGAAAACATGAGATCACTGCTACATTTTCCATTTTGCTCCTCAGAAACTCGAACAGAAAGTACCCGTGCTATGGTCTATTCAACACTGTTCGGACCAATCGGAATTCATGCTTCAAGATTGTTTTGATCACGCAGACTGGGATCACGCAGACTGGGATATCTTCCTGCTAGACTCTGAGAATAACATTGATGCTTACACGGACACGGTGACTGAGTTCATCAGGTTGTGTATAGGGGATGTTCCCACGGTGACTATTAAAACCTACCCAAACCAGAAACCGTAGATAGATGGCAGCATTCACGCAAAACTGAAAGCGCAAACCACCGCATTTACCCATGGCAAGATGACTGGGAATATGGTCTAATACAAACAGTGTAGTTATTCCCTCCGTAAGGCAATCAAACAGGCAAAATTGTCAGTACAAAGACAAAGTGGACGGCTCAGGCACAAGAGAAATGCGGCAGGGTCTAAAGACTATCACGGGTTACAAAAGGAAAACCAACCACGTCGTGGACACTGACGTCTTGCTCCCAAACAAGCTAAACACCTTCGCCCGCTTTGAGGATAATACAGTACCACTGACACGGCCCGCTCCCAAGGACTGTGGCCTCTCGTTCTCCGTGGCCAACGTGAGTAAGATATTTAAGCTAGTTACCCCTCGCAAGGCTGCCGGCCCAGACATCATCAATAGCCGCGTCCTCAAAGCATGTGCAGATCAGCTGGCTGGAGTGTTTACGGACATATTCAATCTCTCCCTATCCCAGTCTACTGTCCCCACTTGCTCAAGATGCCAACCATTGTTCCTGTATCCAAGAAAGCAAAGGTAACTGAACTAAATGACTATCACTCCGTAGCACTCACTTCTGTCATCATGAAGTGCTTTGAGAGGCTTGTTAAGGATCATATTACCTCTACCTTACCTGACACCCTAGACCCACTTCGATTTTCTTACCGCCCCAATAGATCCACAGACAATGCAAATGCCATTGCACTGAACATTTCCCTATCCCATCTGGACAAGAGGAATAGCTATGTCAGAATGCTGTTCATTGACTATAGCTCAGCCTTCAACACCATAGTACCCTTCAAACTCATCATTAAGCTCGGGGCCCTGGGTCTGAACCCTGCCTTGTGCAACTGGGTCTTGGACTTCCTGACGGGCCGCCCCCTGGTGGTGAAGGTAGGAAACAACACCTCCACTTCGCTGATCCTCAACACAGGGTCCCCACAAGGGTGCGTGCTCAGCCCCCTACTGTACTCCCTGTTCACTCATGAGTGCATGGCAAAGTTGGCCATGGTGCAATATATAATGTATTATTTTCTACTGTAGTTAGTCAATGCCACTCTGACATTGCACATCTTAATATTTATACATTTCTTAATTCCATTCTTTTACTTTTAGATGTGTGTATTGTTGTGAATTGTTAGATACTACTGAACTGTTCGAGCTAGGACCACAAGCATTTCGCTACACTCGCAATAACATCTGCTAAATATGTGTATGTGACAAATAACATTTATTTACTGTACATCTGATAACATTGATGTTAAATCTCTTCTTAGAAAGTCCTTCCTGTTCATTTTTTGGTGATAAAGTGGTTATTGGATGCATCTATCGGCCACCCGATTCTGACATTGGTAGTTTCATTAATATTGTTGCATCAACCTTGGATTTGATTATTAATGAAGATAAAATGTGTTTTCTATTGGGTGATTACAAAACGTATTTAAAAGTGAGAACAACTCACTGACATCTGACTTTTTGAATACTTTATACTTCTGCTATCTGTATTCTTTGAATAATGTGGCTAATACAGGTAAACTTTTAACTGACAATTCTGACCATTTTCCACCTCTCTTTGGCAGCTGGAATGATTAGTAGCATTAAAGATAGAATAGTTAATACAAGTAATTGTGAGCGCTTTAAAATGTTGTTTGTTAATATTTCATGAAATTTTTTAAATAATTATACCGATGTGGAGTCTGCTTACCAGACTTTTCTCACATCTTTCAATTCTTTATTTCACCACTGCTTTCCCAAAGTTAAATCACGTAAGAGAGCAGCATATGGGTTCCATATGTTAAACAGTTAAACAAAGTTAAACAAAACAAGTTGTATAAAAAGTTTGTAGCAAATCCCTCTCCCCTGAATATCATGAGAAAAGTAGATACTTGTCAAAATGTTGGAAAACACCAAAACAGAGGGGCTAAAATGCAAATATGTAAAGGTTATTAGAGACGTCTCTGCTTAACCAGTTATATGATGGAGGAACCCACACGTATTAATAGGCTAACACATTTTTTGTCTAGATCAAAAATATCCTGTGTTGTGTTTAAATCTTCAGATGTTGTCCCTCATTTTTTTTTTACAGGCAATACGGAACCAAAGCTGTATCATATCACATTATATACGACAACAAAGATCACGTTATATGATCTCTGATTGTTCTGGCAATTCTCACAGAAAATTCATTGGAAGGATATTTAACATGCTTTTTGCATTTGTATCACACAACACAGTTTTTTGAAAATCGTGATACATAAAAAAAAATGTGGTAGCTTGTACATTTTTATTTAGACCATTTTTGGAAGTACGCAGGTAAATTATAATTGCAGGCTGGGCAGGCATATTTCGTTAGTATCTTGACATAACGGTAGCAGAGCTGGTGAATGGTAGCTTTCTGGGCAGAGAGAAGATCTTGTCCTATTCATCGTATCCTTTTCCACCATACTGGTTCAGGTTGGAGCTAACCTCTTCTCAGGTCCTAGGTCAGCATTCCTACTCTGAGTGTGGCTATGGGCTCAGGTCAGAGCGACGTGTTGGCGGAACAATTGTGATTGAACTAAAGTTGGAGCAGGAAAAACTGGCGCGACGTACCACTGCGTCTGACGTCATCTTTATGACTCTACGCTAAGCGTGCCCTTAACCTTGTTTGCCACATTTTATTTTACACCATTCTGGCTTGAATTTCTGTCCGATTTCATCATGTCTCTTGCTGCAGAGGCATTCGTCTCCCAGATAGCAGGTAATGTGTGTAGTCTGTGTTCTGCAACATAAAGCTAATGTCATTAGCATTCGTTTTGTCGTTAGTTAGCATCAAAGCTAGCTAGGCTAGCCACTAGCTAGCCGTGCAAAGATTCCCTTTTGTCTGCGGCTTCGCTGACAAATGAGGTAACTAGCTTTCCATATCAAACTACACTGAACGAAAATATAAACGCAACATGTAAAGTGAGCTGAATAAAATATCCCAGACATTTTATCCCAGCGTATTTCTCTCCGATTTTGTGCACAAATTTGTTTACATTTTTGTTAGTGAGCATTTCTCCTTTGCTAAAATAATCCATCCACCTGACAGGTGTGGCATATCAAGAAGCTGACTAAACAGCATCATCATTACACAGGTGCAACTTGTGTTGGGGACAATAAAAGGCCACTCAAAATGTGCAGTTTGTCACACTAAACAATGCCACATATGTCTCAAGTTGAGGGAGAGTGCAATTGGCATGCTGACTGTAGGAATGTCCACCAGAGCTGTTGACAGGCAATTGACTGTTAATTTATTCTACCATAAACCACCTCCAATGTCGTTTTAGAGAATTTGTCAGTGCGTCCAACCGGCCTCACAACCGCAGACCACTCAGTTTGCTGATGTCAATGTTGTGAACAGAGTGCCCCATGGTGGCGGTGGAGTTATGGTATGGGCAGGCTTAATGATGGTGTTGGTGTCGAGCTTGGCCACGCAGTCGGGGGTTGAACGGGGAATACAGGAGGAGACTATAGATGCACCCCTGGGTGCCCTTGTGTTGAGGATCAGCGTGGCAGATGTGTTGCATCTTCATGAAGCCATCTTTATACTTCCTTCTTCCATTTTTAATGCTCTGGTACACAAGAAGGAGGCGAGGGCGCTCCAGTATAGTAGGTGGCGTTAATGTTAGATGCCAACCACCGATAAACCCCACAGAAGAAGTAGAAGAGGCGGGGGAACAATGGTAGCTAGCTAACTAGAACACAGGTAGAAAGTGTCGTTTGCCCCCGCCTGTCGGGCACTGCTTTCCCGCAGTTATTTTAACGACGGCAGGTATTAGCGAAGAACACTGGGTGCTAGCTAGGACTCCGATGCATAGCAGGCGGGATATGGAGCTAACGTTAGCGCCTGTTGGGCGCTGCTTTCCCGCAGTTCTGTTAACGACTATGAGGGCAGGCTTCAGTGAAAGACATGATTGCATGTTTTAGCTATGATTCCGGTAAACAGTAGGCAGGACACTGGGGCGACACCGGTAGCTATCTAACTTTGCCCTCATGTCGGGCACTGATTTCCCGCAGTTCCATTAATGACGACAAGGGCAGATGTTCAGCAGGCGGGAGCGAAGGACACTGCTAACTGGGAGGCGGGGGCAACACTGGTAGCTAGCTAGCCAGGCGATTAAATTATATATTGTATCAACTTTTCTCGCTCTGTGCGCTGCTCCAAATGTAACAACCGAAGACTAATCAGGGTCTGCATCCCAGCTCGCCATTACGGCTAAATTATATTTTAAAAACTGATGGATGCACAGGAAAAGTGGATGTAGAGAAGCAGGTGTTTTAAAACGTAACCTTTTATTTAACTAGGCAAGTCAGTCAAGAACAAATTCTTATTTACAATGACGGCCCACCGGGGAACAGTGGGTTAACTGCCTTGTTCAAGGGCAGAACGACAGATTTTTACCTTGTCAGTTCCGGATTCGATCCAGCAACTGGTTACTGGCCCAAAGCTCTAACCACTAGACTACCTGCTGCCCCCAGCTAATCGATGGAAGGGGATGCGGCTGGTTGATCAAAGCTGCCAAACATGAGATGCGCGTGAAAGTGAAGTGGACATTATTGGACTGGTGCATACAAGAAATTAGTTGCTGAATTTGTATTTTTTACTGCATAGATTGATTTTAAACATACTTTATAATAATATAACACGTCAGCTGGTTCTTTAGCTCAGTAGGGCCGATGCTTAATGTGCATTACCAGCGCTTTGAAAAGTTGATTTAATAATACTTTACTGTGGATATATTGTCTAACATTTCTTGCCACATAAGGACCAACCACTCAGACAATCGGTAGAGTATGTTGAAATGTAATTTTATTCAATATTCTAGGTTGTAGAGGACCTGAGAGGACCATTTCCAGAATCAAACAGTATAATGTCCCAGACGTTGGTGGTCTGATCCCCAGGCAATGTTCTACTAGGCCTCTGAAATTCAATCATTTTCACAGCAGCATTTTCTGATGCTGCCTCTCAGATTGGCTCAAGCTCAAAATTCATCATGTCACAACAGTGTCACTGTTCTGCAACCTGACAAACTCCTCAATGTGACCTTTTGCCAATGCTCTCCTGAATATTTTGTCCCACAGCTGCGGAGCCATGGCCTGAAAATGCCACCTTGTATCAGCCTCTGAGAGGTAAGTCATACACTCACTTTACAGAGACGAAACTGTTCATATACCTACTTCTGCATTTACAATGGTAAATCATGTGTTGGATAATGCTAAAGTTATTTACTTTATTAATTAAATTTAGTTTAGTTTTTAGTTTAGGCTTAAGCCCTGAACCCTATAATGTTGTGGACTATTAGTGCACTGCTAACCATAGACGTAAACCCAATTAAAGTTATTTGATGTAATGTTGAGGGAAATTATGCTAATGAATCAGAGAGGAATATAGGTTTTAAGAAGTTTAATAACTGTTTGAGCCATATTTATCAGTGTATCTTGTCACTTTATAAAGTGCAAATGCATGTCTGTCTTTTGGCCTGTTTGTTTTTTCAGAGGATCAGATACTACTATCAGATTGTGCATCATCACTTGCTGTACAGGTAAGATAATGTTTATGTCTTTGCCATAGTCAAAATAGGATGTGAAACCAAGAGAGTCGGCTCGTTGGCATTAGCCTTTACACAAATGTTGGGCTAGGCCTCCTTAAAAGACCATACAGTACATGGGGCCCGTAAAGCTAGTCCTCCGATCAAACATGGCCAAATGTGTTGATAGGGTTTGTCATATTTGATCAAACAATTTTATAAAACTTTTCATAAGACACCTGTTCATTAAAATCCAACAACTTCATGGATGGCATCGTTATATGAAAGATTAGAGCGTGGAAACCCCTGTGCAGATGATGGCTGCTTGTCGTTGTTGGCACTATTGTAGCTATCTGGTGTACAACTGTGCATGCCTGTGTCATGGACGGGGATCTGAACTTGGGTCTCCAGGGGAGAAACCAATATGTTAGACCAACAGGAAATTCCCACATCACAAGACCATGAGCTGGACTCATGTCTGCTACATTCACCCGTCATTGACCTCACCAAAAAGAGCCTTGTCCCACAGTTGGGCGCCATTGTCACCGGCGGGGTCTGAAACCAACATCTTGACATTTCGTCGTCGCAGACTCAGGTGACAATAGATTTCATGTGCCTTGGGGAGTTAGGTCTTAGCACAGCGTCTGCTGTGGGCGTGAAGTCCACTCTTGAGAGGCAGACTCGGCCATAGTTGTCACATTTGTAGACTGGCCCGGCTGTTGCAGATCAGGGGTCCCCAATTACATTCAGCCGTGGGCCTATTTATTTATTTATTTATTTCCTTGAGCGGAGGGTCGGGGGGCCGGAACATAGTTATAAATAATTTTTACACTGCAAGATCCCAAACATAGTATTTTACAAATATTGAATAATTTCAAAACTTGATTTACATTGGGATATGATCACATATGCCTCTATGCCTTTATGTGTGGGAATACTTAGGAACAGATTTTTGAATTGAAATCACTTTGAGCTGATTTCCTGGTGATTTTTTTCCCCCTGGTGAGTCTTATATTCAACAATAAATAAAACAAAATATTTATTTATACATTTTTTTCTCAGACTTGGGGGGACAAATAAAATCACCCGCGAGCCTAATTATGCCCACCGGCTGCTTATTGGGGTACCCTGTTGTAGATGTTGCGGCGGTGTCCTGATCTTCTTTCATTTTTGCTCCTTACTACTTAGTGTTGCGCCAGGGTGGTTTTGCTGGTTAGCAGCCCGCTGCGAAGTGCCTGCTGTTAGCGAAGATAGCCCTGGGCGCCATCTTCTCAGGTGTCGGTGTTGATGCCAAGGGGACTTGAGGTCTTGCTTGCAGAAATATCTGTCGTCTCTTTCCAGAGGATAATTCTGCATAGAGAATGTCCTTAGGGATTTGTCAGTTGGTGTTTAGCGGTACACAAGTAGCGTTCAATCGGTGACCTCACCTGCTTTGAGACGGCTTTTGTGGAGTGACGGGTAATAATGCCTTATGGCTGAAGTTGTCAATGTTTTCAGAGGGTCTGACTGAGCCCAGGATGGAGCAAGGAGGGGGATGGAAGCAACACTTACATTAGCATGGTGGCTAAGTCTGAAATGTTTTCCTATGGGAAATGCTAACTGTTTCCCATCCAAAATACTAACCTTTAGACTACTGAAATGGAATTTAGTCCAAATACTGTATTTTTTCACAAATGGGATGACTAGATAGTACTTTATGTAGCCTTTTTTTCCTAAAATATAATGCAGAGACCCTCAAATAAAATGTGACATTCTTTACCTTCACCTAATATTCATATGTAATTTGACTGCAAAAATAATGAGAAAGAAAACACTAGACTTAACATATGCGTTCAACCCCTGAGACAATACATGTGAGTCTTTCTGTAAGAGCTTTGCACACCTAGATTGTACAATATTTGCACATGATTCTTTAAAAATTTCTTTAAGGTCTCTCAAGTTGGTCTCTCATCATCGCTAGACAGCCATTTTCAAGTCTTGCCATAGATTTTCAAGCTGATTTTAAATCAACTGTAACTAGGCCACTCAGGAACATTCAATGTCGTCTTGGTAAGCATCTCCAGTGTGTATTGAGCCTTGTGCTTTAGGTTATTGTCATGCGGAAAGGTGAATTTGTCTCCCAGTGTCTGTTGAAAACCTGGTTCAGTCTGCTTTCCATCTAGGATTTTGCCAGTGCTTAGCTCTAAGTTTATTTTTATCTAAAAAAAATACTGCTTAGGCCTTGCCGATGAAGGCATACCCATAACATGATGCAGCCACTATCATGCTTGAAAATATGAAGTGGTACTCAGTGACGTGTTGTTGGATTTCCCCCAAACATAAGCCCTGGTCTTTGTGGTTGAATCTGTGTTTGAAATTAACTGCTCGACTGAGGGACCTTACAATTATCTGTATGTGTGGGGTACAGAGATGAGGTAGTCATTAAAAAATCATGTTAAACACTATTGTTGCACACAGTGAGTCCGTGCAACTTATAAGGTGACTGGTTAAGCAAATTTCTACTGCTGAACAGATTTAGGCTTGCCATAACAAAGGGGTTGAATACTTATGAACTCAAGACATTTGATCATTTCATTTTTAGTTAAATTTAATCCATTAAAGCTGCAACAACAAATTTTGGAAAAAGTCAAGGGGTGTGAATACTTTTTGAAGGCACTATACATGCGACAGAGAAGAATACTGATTCTGCAATGAAAAAAAGGATCCACATTTGTATTTTTGTATTTATTTATTTTATTAGGATCCCCATTAGCTATTGCGAAAACAGCAGCTACTCTTCCTGGGGTCCGCATGAAACATAAAACATGACATAATACAGAACATTAATAAACAAGGACAGAACTACGTACATTTAATAATGGCACATTGCTTGGAGGAAGGAAAAAAACATCCACCGTCTTGTATGAAACTATTAAAATGTATTATTCCTCTCCAGAAATGATCCCAATAACATATTGATAACTTTTATATTTTAGGTCCATATTAACATGGTCTATATTATCAGGCAGATGTGCTACTGTGGATGATTGACTGGCCCGGAGGGTTTCAAGGGGGTCCCCGGGCAGGTGGGAATGTCGAGCCCTTGTGGTACAGTGAATAGGCTATATGTGTTCAGGCTGAATGGTTCTAGCATGACTGGTAGTGCTGCTCAGGTAGTCAAAAGCAGTGGAGCCATATTGTTTTTCTTCTGCACAACAGTGCTATAATTGTTCTGGGAACCAATTTCAGTGTGCTTGCCAAAATAATGATAGTGGTGCTGTGTCTATGCTAGAACACAACTTTCTGAATTAATTTGTCTCCCCTGAATTAATTGTCTAAACCCAATTATTCTATTTTGTTCTTGAAATATTGATTTACCTTGAATGTCATTTGAAGAAAGTAAGAAAACAACCACAGTCATGAATACTAAGCATATTCTGTTGGATTTCTGTTCATATGTGTTGCTATTTGATCTACTGATTACTGCATTTAGATTGTTAACTAGCTGTGTTGTTCATTTGAAATGCTGTTTTTTGTCTCAGGCTTATCTGAGGATGTGCAATCTGCCTGTTCATGTGTCCTGTCGGTCAAACGCAGAGTACATGTCCCCATCTGGTGAGTTCTTCATGCTATTGAAAAAATGGTGTGTGCCCTCCCTCCCTCCCTCAGGTCTATGCTTGTGCTTTTGTATAACTTGACCAGCTGTTTATACGTCCCATATGTGTACATGGCCAAGAGAGCCTTTCCTGTTACATGCTGACTAGACCGGGCGCGCGTGTACACCATCGCGTGCGGATTTTTGTCCACCCACACCAGATGTGATCAGGACCCGCAGGTTGAAATATCAAAACAAACTCTGAACCAACTATATTCATTTGGGGACAGGTCGAAAAGCATTAAACATTCATGGCAATTTAGCTAGCTGGGATATAAGCATTGGGTTGTTATTTTACCTGAAATGCACTCCGACAATTAATCCACAGATAAAAGGGTAAACCGAGTTTGTTTCTAGTAATCTCGCCTCCTTCCGGCTACTTCTTCTTTGGACTTTAAAATGGCGGTTGGCAACCAACTTTAAGGTCCAGTACCACCACCAACTGGACTGGAATGTGGACCTCAGTTCATTTTTCAATTACCCACGTGGGCATATGCTCCTAAAAACCAATGAGAAGATGGGAGAGGTAGGTTTTGCAGCACATCAAGTGCTACCAATAGAACCAAGTTCTGTTTTAGTGCCTGGCTACGCAGACGCTCATTGACGCAATGATTGAATAATATGTATGTGTACGTTTATTTTGCAACACTTGTGCACGTAATGCGAGCGGTATGTGTAAATCTTTATCCCCTGGATGTGGACAGGCCTTTTGTCGGAGTATCACACATTACATCACACAAAATACTGGAGAACTTCTAATGAATTTAGGAATCACACATTTTAGGCTGTTTTTAACTGAAGAACTTCAATGTTTTTAATCACTGCATTTACATTGAATTATGCCAGTTGGAGATTACATTTATTTTATGGGAGTGTGAATCCTTAGTTTCCTTTTCCAGCCTCCTCTCATAACCGACCATCTTGCAGAGAATGATGGAGAAAAAAAATCTGTCAGATTCAATTAAAGGACAAAATTAATTTCCACACTGAATTATCATAGGAATTGTTGGCTCAAAATGGATGAACATAAATAACACCATAGCCTACCTGGGATTTGGAGAATCCAGTACTGTGTAATGGAGCCTGGTGTTTGACTTAGGATGTGATTTGCAAATGTAATTCAATATTACCACAATTTCTGTGTAATGTTTTCTTGTAAGGGTTTCAAGGTAAGCAAACAGGTTAGCTGAACACTCAAAATCAACACATAAGAGACTCAAGCTTCATCATTGATTTCTGCCCAGTCAAACCCACTCAGACACTTTACTAAATGTTCTGAATTTGATTTGCTCTGTACTTAGTGCAGCCTCCTGGGCAGTTTTGAGTAACGACATTGGAGACCAGATTCTTATTTACAGAGGAGAGGTTAAAATATGCATTCCATAATCTCTCTTCTTTCCCTTTATCACTACATTGAACTTTTATATTGCTTATTCCTCTCCCTTCAGGTAAAGTCCCCTTTGTCCATGTGGGAAATCAGGTCGTGTCTGAGCTGGGGCCCATAGTCCAGTTTACCAAGGCAAAGGTAAGTGAGCCTTATGAATGAGAAGCAGGACCCTGTCCTCTTTTAAGATCAGTCATCAATCACTCCCTACTACTCTCTCACATACATGCATTTTGTTGTGTTACAGCCTGAATTTAAAACGGATTACATTTAGTCGCTGGCCTAGACACAATACCCTATAAAAACAAATCCACTTTGGCATTAGACTTTTAAAAAAATTAATTAAAAGTAAACATGTAATCAAATGTCTTGAGTCAAGTATTCAACCCATTTGTGGTGTTTCTAACATGTATTGACTCGGGGGTGTGAATAGTTATGTAAATGAGATATTGACGTATTTCATTTTTTGTAAATTTGCCAAAATTTCTAAACATGTTTTCACTGTCACTACGGGGTTATTGTGTATAGATGGGTGAGCAATTATTTGATCCATTTTAAATTCAGGCTGTAACAACAAAATGTGGAATAAGTCAAGGGGTGTGAATACTTTCTAAAAGCTTTACTGTTATGACTGCTTGCTTATCTTAGCATCCTGCTACACTACACCCTCGTATGCGCACACACACACACGTACGTATGTCACACACACTCATCACTGCTTATCTCTCTCTCCAGGGTCACTCTCTCAGTGATGGTCTGGATGACGTTCAGAGGGCTGAAATGAAAGCTTACATGGAGCTGGTCAACAACATGCTGCTCACCGCTGAGGTACAGTAGAGAAACCCATCAACAGGAAGGAATAATCCATTACATACTGAATGTGTGGGTATTTATGCTGATGAAGCCCTCTATAATCCTGACCAGAGAAAGGAATTCGCTTGGATAGGGACTCGTGTGTGTATACAACAAGAAGTTGTTTGAAATGTCATGAGCATATCCTTGATATGATCTTGTTTCATGATTTGTGTATATTTCATTATCTACATGTGATTTTAGACATTTTACAGTATTCATTGAAATCCTTTGCACCTTAAGTAATGTTCATTAAAATCAAGCAATGACACCATGTACTCTGTGAGAAATGTTCTTCCCCCTAGATCCTTTATCCTTCACTGCTCGCCACTACTTTTCCTCCCTTTGTTTGTTTTCAAATTTTCCCCATCTCAAATCCCCCTTCTCATATTTTCTTCTCTTCATGCCTCTTGTCTTATATCCTTCCCTTTCCCTCCTTCCTTCCCCTCCATGTTCTCTCTGTGTTCATCCTTTGTATCTCTCTTTCCTCTATGCAGTTGTATATCCAGTGGTGTGATGATACCACGGCGACCGAGGTGAGTGCTCTCCCTGGCGTTCATCTTCATTAGGCTGCAGCCTCGGCCATGGCCCCCCTCTCATAAATGAGCCATGCTTTACTGAGCTTCCATTTAGTAGGCCCTCGCACACACCGCTGGGTCCCCCTCATTGCCCTCTCTATAGCCTTTTTATTGCCGCCATCAACTGTGACTTTTGTTAATTTACACCGATTTTAGAAACGTTCTCCCCCGGTTGACATTCATCTTCAATGTTAGGGATGGGCATTTGAAATATTTTCATTCATCTAATATGTCATAAGTTTCTCTTTCATTCCTTGACTAATCAAACTGACAAATACAGAGTGTTCAGTGTTCATTTATTTTCAGTGTTCATTTATTTTTAGGTTAGCAAAAACCTACCAGAGAATACTAACGGCAACAGTGAAAGAGAAGTCTGATGTTCGCCATGATCGAACTGATTCTGTTTAAAAAAAAATGTTTTTTATGGTGAGTGTTTTGCATTAATCTGTGAAAAGGTCTTGTGGAACCTCTGTTAGGTGCGCACCTATAATCGCTAATTGAAATGGGTAAAATAGAATAGGCTATTTTTTCAGGGCTGACTGGAGGGCTAAGTGCGCTTTGAAAGTAAAATGCCTTTTCATGTAAAACGCAACAGGAGAAAATTAACTTAAGACTTTCAATTGTCATGTAACAAGGATCATTTAATTTATACAAAGCTTTTTCAATTTGAAAATGGGCCTAAATAATTTTTCTGCAAAAATCTATACGTGTTCGGGATATTTCAGTTTTTGAATTAAACGTGCCCATCCTTGTTTTGTAAACACTAAAATGCCGGCATCATTTGTATTAGTGATGCACGGGTTGACTCATAACCCACAGGCAGGTTTAGGGTCATTATTGTGTGGTTGGGTGGGTGGAGTGCAGGTAGAATAAGGAGAAAACAAAACCTTTAAAAAATGCATGTATCATTCTTTTGCAATTTATATCTATAGGCTACATTGAGGTTTTTCTTTCATAATTTTAGGCTATCTGGTGCGTAAGTGCGTAAGCTTTAGGGCCTAACTGTACGTACACCAAATAGCCTACACGCTAATTGGCAAATTAGGTTTTTGATCAACGGAGGCAAAAAAAATATCAGAGTTTAATTCAATAAGAGAAAAGCTGCGAAATGGAGAGTTGGAAATATTTGGTGAAGTGGTAAGAGGATGATGGCAGTGCCAGATATTGAGGTGCTATACAAATTAGACGGTCACAAGACTGGGACATCAAATAAGCCTATGGCTCATCAAGGGAACTGTAGCCTACTGTTCAGATGTGTTAAATGGAAACTGAAATCTGAACACTGACTGTAGGTCTATAACCTCTCACATAGCCTTATATTAACTCCCGCAGAATTAAGCATTTCTTGCAGTAAAATGTTACACCAAATGTAGTTAAAATTTACTCGGGAACAGGAGTGGAGAAATAGATTTTAAAAAATCAGCATCTTATGTAAATGCACCGTTAGCATCTCTACAGTCGGTACCTATCTTTATCAGCATCATAAAACCTGATAGTATTTCAACCACAAAATATGCATGCATCCAACTGAAATCTTATCAGAAACTTGTTGGGTTGTTTTCACAGCTTTAAAAAAAAAAATCCTTACAACTGGCCAAACTGATGCCATTTGGACATTTTGCACAGAAAAGCTTTCCATTTTTGATGTTGCATTTTCTCCCTGGTCCCTAAACGTCTTTGCTCTGCGGAAGAAGCCGAGATGACAGAACTTTATCGATGTCACCTAGATTGAGGCACTCGTTCTATAGATTTATGACATTTTGGTGAGCAAGGGTTTATTGAGCCTTCTAGGGAAACATATGACCGACGAGAAGCTGCATGTATCTAATTAGTTGACTAACAAATAGCCTACCAAACTGTCGGAAATGTAATTTAAGCAGAAACGTATCTAAATCGGGTAACCAAAAAAATCCTGCACTCCCTGTCAAAAAATCGTTCCTTGCCTTTGACTGTAGCCTACAGCGCATTTGATATATTAAACAGGTTACGGTTGGGTGCAGGTCTCAGATTTTCACTATCACATAGTTGGGCAGTTGCGGATGGGTTATTAGGAATTGCGGGCGGGTGTGGGTGAAAGTAGCTGACCCATGCACCACTAATGTATACAGTGCATTTGGGAAGTATTCAGACCCCTTGACTTTTTCCAAATTGTGTTACGTTACAGCCTTATTCGAAAATTGATTAAATAAATAAAAAAATAATCAATCTACACACAATACCCCATCATGACAAAGCGAACAGGTTTTTAGAAATGTTTGCAAATTTATAACAAATCTGATCTTATTTGCATAAGTATGCAGACTATGAGACTCAAAATTTAGCTCAGTTGCATCCTGTTTCCATTGATCATCCTTGATGTTTCTACAACTTGATTGGGGTCCACCTGTGGTAAATTCAATTGATTGGACATGATTTGGAAAGGCACACACCTGTCTAGATAAGGTCCCACAGTTGACCGTGCACGTCAGAGCAAAAATTAAGCCATGAGATCAAAGGAATTGTCTGTAGACCTCAGAGAAAGGATTGTGTCGAGGCACAGATCTGGGGAAGGGTACCAAAAAATCTCTGCAGCATTGAAGGTCCACAAGAACACCGTGGCTTCCATCATTCTTAAATGGAAGACGTTTGGAACCACCAAGACTTCCTAGAGCTGGCCACCAGGCCAAATTGAGCAATCGGGGGAGAAAGGCCTTGGTCAGGGACGTGACAAGAACCTGATGGTCAATCTGACAGAGTTCCAGAGTTCTCCTCTGTGGAGATGGGAAAATCTTCCAGAAGGACAGCCATCTCTGCAGCACTCCACCAATCAGGAAATACAATAATATTTGAACCTGGGTCTATCTATAAAGCTAATAAAATATTTATCTTTGGCAGTGGTGTAATTGCGTTCAAGTATCTTTTAGTGTTTGTCTTTTAATTACAAAAACAACCAAATTTGCTAGGTACAACACCCTTTTGTTTACAAGGACCACCAAACTTAAGCCAGACAAAGTTCAATATGTGGAAACTTCTTTAATCTCACCTCAGCCTCATGTCTGTAGATCTCCAGGCCGAGATACAGCAGCCCATACTCCTGGCCCCTCAACCAAATCCTGGCCTATCAGAAGCAGTGGGAGGTCCGTCGTAAGATGAATGCCATTGGCTGGGCAGGGAAGAGCCTGGAGCAGGTCAGTGCCCTGTGTTCTCGGAAGCCCAGAACTAAAATCTTGTAATTTCTTCAGATACTCAATAAGGTTTTGGGGGGAGATGTATGAGAAAAGGTACTAGAACAAGTATTGGAAGTCTATGAGCCAAGTTTTCCCTCAATCATATTTATTTACAAAGCCCTTTTTACATCAGCAGATGTCAAAGTGCTTATATGGAGACCCAGCCTTAAACCCCAAAGAGAAAGCAATGCAGATGTAGAATCATGGTGGCTAGGAAAAACTCTAGAGAAAGACTGGTACCTTGGAAGTAACCTAGAGAGGAACCAGGCTCTGAAGTCCTCTTCTGGCTGTGCCGGGTGGAGATTAACTGTACTTGGCCATTAAGGCCAGATTGTTCTTCAAGATGTTCAAATGTTCAAAAATGACCAGCAGGGTCAAATAATAATAACTTGTTGTAGAGGGTGCAACAGGTCAGCACCTCAGGAGTAAATGTGAGTGTGAGATATTACACCACATAGGACAGAGTGACCCCCCCCCCCCCCCGACAGACTATTGCAGCATACTGGCAACTGAGACGTAATACCGTAAGACAAGGCTGAGTATAGCCCATGATGATTTCCCACACTTTACGAAGCCGAGGGGGCGCAAAACCGGACAGGAGATCCCCGTCAGTGACTCATCCCACTGAACTGGAGTATAGCGAACTTCAAAAGAAACGCTCACCCGCTAAATTGCGATTGGTTCAAATAATCAGTGACGAAACTGTTGCTTGTTACAGTTGCATCCCGCAGTCTTTTGACAGACATTAGGATACAACTTGTAACAGTCTGTCCACCAGAGATTAGCGCCCTGAGATGCCAACCTCAGCTGAAAAAGAACACCATAGTACCTGAACTACAATCAGTGCAGCTATTTTACAGATGTAGTATTTGTTTCCTTGAAAGCAGTCTATAGACAAAGAATTACTGCAATCAACACTTTGATTTTGTTTAACTAGTCACTGCCAATTAATGCTAATGTCAGCATTTTCTGTTCAAAACCTCACGTAAATCAATGCCCCACGTTTAGCATGTCATAAATGAATTGAGCAACACAATCCATTAGGCATGACATTTAAAACATGCTAAACAGGGGAGATTGACTTGCATGGGGTTTTGGTCCGAAAATGCTAATATTAGCATTTGCTGTCAGTGGCTAGTTTAACAAAACCAAAGTGTGGCTGGATTTCTCATCTCATGCAATGTTTCCACATAGTTGTAATAGTAACTGTTTCCACGCTTCTCCAGGTTTATGAAGATGTTAGCCAATGCTGTCAAGCTCTTTCCCAGAGGCTGGGCACACAGCCATACTTCTTCAATAAGCAGTAGGTTTATACAATTGTCTTTGCATACTTTTTTATTTATTCTGATAAACAAATAACAATATATCGGTTGATGCTTACATCTGTCCTATTTCACTTCTGTAAATTAAATGCATTTTTTGCATATCCCACTCTTGAAACACCCTCGGAGAGTGGAGTAATGGCGAGGGATCTGCCATTATTGAGAGGAACCATGGAGCAATTTGGGTTAAGTGCCTTGCTCAAGGGCATATCAGATTTATCACCTAATCGGCTCAGGGATTTGAACCAGCGACCTTTTAGTTACTGGCCCAACACTCCTAACCGCTGTGCTACCTGCCGGCCCTTGAAAAGAAACCGAATGAGAGAAGTGATACATTGAATTGGAGACATACAAAGGAGCAGTGGGATTCATACTCACTGTAACGCCATAATGAATGTGCTGCAGGTGGCGGCATTACCCGCTGGAGCACACAAATGGTCTATACCAGGGGTGGCAAACATAAGGATCCGGCCCACGACTAAAATGACTAAACCAAATGAAAACTGTAGAAATGATAATGGACCCATAAAGTTTTTTTGGACTGTGTACAGCTCGCTAAAAATCACCTAAATGAAAGCTACACAGTCAGGGGGCATTAAATTCCAAAAACAATGGAGACTATCTTGTCAATTTTTACAGCGTAGAAATAAATAAATTCAGTGCTGCCTTCCGGACCTTGTTGAAGACCGAATGCGGGCCCCCGGGGCAAAATTAGTTTGACACCCCTGGTCTATATCATGTTAGACCTATTATTACATTGTATTTGCCTGTTGTACTAACATTTTTGTCCTTTTACTTTATCAGTCCTTTCAATGAATCCTATTGTATTACATTAGTCACATTAAAGTGCTGCTCTTAAGGTCTCAAAACAGGTTGTTCTCCTGCTACAAAAAAAAAAAGAGGTTAGGGGGAGCCTTGTACTTGCACACCCTTTGTCAATCCAATGCTTTTAAATCCATGACAGGAACTTTGGGAGAAGTGTGGCAAATTGGGATGCAGACTAATGGGTTGTTTTGGTTCAGACTTGGGCCTATACAGTACCTCTTAGATAGCCAGGGCTTTGACTACCATTCGTTTTCACTGGGTTAGTTTACACATAGTGCTGAAGGATAGCACTGCTGAATCTGTGAACCCAGCGGTCCACTTTCTCCCATTGTCTGAGCTTTCTCCCCCCTGAGCCTGCGGGGGGAGGGGCCTCTAATTAATCTGGTAATGACATCCTGGCCTTGTCATATGCTAGAAGAGAGGACAATAACTTGCTGTAATAAAAATTAAGATTGCCAGTATGGGTGAAATCTTAAACGCCATTACAAAGCTGCCTGAGTGTGATGTGGTATAATTGACTGACTGCCTGTGCTGACCTTGGCTAGAGCAGAGAAAGAGAGTAGTCAACATAATACACTGCTCAAAAAAATAAAGGGAACACTTAAACAACACAATGTAACTCCAAGTCAATGCACATTTGTGGCCTGCTGGAGGTCATTTTGCAGGGCTCTGGCAGTGCTCCTCCTTGCACAAAGGCGGAGGTAGCGGTCCTGCTGCTGGGTTGTTGCCCTCCTACGGCCTCCTCCACGTCTCCTGATGTACTGGCCTGTCTCCTGGTAGCGCCTCCATGCTCTGGACACTACGCTGACAGACACAGCAAACCTTCTTGCCACAGCTCCCATTGATGTGCCATCCTGGATGAGCTGCACTACCTGAGCCACTTGTATGGGTTGTAGACTCCGTCTCATGCTTCCACTAGAGTGAAAGCACCGCCAGCATTCAAAAGTGACCAAAACATCAGCCAGGAAGCATAGGAACTGAGAAGTGGTCTGTGGTCACCACCTGCAGAACCACTCCTTTATTGGGGGTGTCTTGCTAATTGCCTATAATTTCCACCTTTTGTCTATTCCATTTGCACAACAGCATGTGAAATTTATTGTCAATCAGTGTTGCTTCCTAAGTGGACAGTTTGATTTCACAGAAGTGTGATTGACTTGGAGTTACATTGTGTTGTTTAAGTGTTCCCTTTATTTTTTTGAGCAGTGTACATTGTTGTGCATAGAATAAATATGTAAGGTCTTTGTGAATCCATCAATGGTATGGCATGTTGCCTTTTTAAATGGTGATGTCTCCCTCACATGGTGACAAATGACCGCCTTATTTGCTGTATGATTTGGATCTAGAGCTGTCAAAGTATTAATACCCCTTGACTTATTCCATATTTTGTTACAAGCTGAATTCAAAATTGATTACTTTTTTCCTAATCTATCTACCCACACTACCCCATAATGACAATGACAATGAACATGATTTTTGATTTAATATGAAATACAGAAATATCTAATTTACATAGGTATTCACAACCTTGAGTGAATACGTGTTAGAATCCCCTGTGGCAGCGGTTACAGCTGTGAGTCTTTCTGGGTTAGTCTAAGAGCTTTGCACACTTGGATTTACAATACCTGCCCATTTATTATTTAAAAAATTCTTCAAGCTCTGTCGAATTGGTTGTTGATCATTGCTAGACAACCATTTAAGTCAAAACTGTAACTACACCACTCAAGAACATTCTCGGATAAGCAACTCCAGTGTATATTTGGACTTGTGTTTTACGTTATTGTCGTGCTGAAAAGTGTGCCTTGTTGCAACCAGGATGCATGTTTGTGAAATATTTTTATACAGTTGATTTTATTAGGCTTGCCATAACACAGGGGTTGAAACCTTGATGTGACATTTCAGCTTTTCATTTCATTAATTGGTCAAAATTTCGAGAAACAGAATTCTACCACACTTTGGTTTTGTTTAACTAGTCAGTGACAATTATTGTTAATGTTAGCATTTTCTGTAAAAAAAACTCATGTAAATCAATGTCCCATGTTTAGCATGTTTTAAATGTCATGCCCAAATCTTCAAAAGAATTGTAAACAAATTAATTCAGCAACACAATCCATTTGGTCATGGCATTCAAAACAGGAGGGATTGACTTACATGGGGTTTTGGTCCAAAAATTATAATATTAGGATTTGTCAGACACTAGTTTAACAAAAACAAAGTGTGGCTGGATTTCTCATCTCTCAGGCCAGTGTTTCCACATAGTTGTAATAGTAACTGTTTCCACACTTGTCCAGGTTAATGAAGATGTTAGCCAATGCTGTCAAGCTCTTTCCCAGAGGCTGGGCGTACAGCCATACTTCTCCAATAATTGTGTGTAGGCCCGTAACAGAAACTCAATCTATTTTAAATTTGAGCTGTAACACAAAATGTGGAAAAAAATCTAGGTGTGAATACAGTACTTTCTGAAGGCACTGTAATAATATGCTATTTAGCAGACACTTTTATCCAAAGCGATTTAGTCATGCGCGCATAAATTTTACGTATGTGTGGTCCCAGAAAACTAACCTACAAGCCACAAATATTGGAACTAGGCCATGACTACGGGACTTAAGCCCTGTCTCGGCCACTGTCTGTGCTTATATTCCATCTATCCCCCTCTATACTTTTCATATCTTGAAAATACAAATACGAAATTGGATTGGTGAATCTGATCTCCTTTAAAAAAATAAATTTAAAAAAAGTATGTTTGTGTCAATCATGCTGAGCCCATGCTCAAACTTTTATGGGTTATAAAAGGTTCCCTTTGTCCTCAGACCGACTGAGCTGGATGCACTGGTGTTCGGCCACCTCTTCACCATCCTGACCACACGACTCACCAGCGACGAGCTGGGCGAGAAGATCAAGAGCTACAGCAACCTGCTGGCCTTCTGCCGCCGCATCGAGCAGAGCTACTTCGAGGACAGCCAAGCTGGCTCCTCGTCCAGAGGCTATTCGAAAGGCCCCTCCCTCTTTTGATGCCCAACAGTACCATTCCATCTCCATCCCATCCTATTGCATACCCAGTCCTCATTTCTCCACTTGCTTGCCTGTGAATGCCATGAACTGGAAGTATGACTTTCTTGAAAATGTAGTGGCGATCGATTCTTTGATGTAGAAACAAAATGAAAAGCAATTGTGATTTATTTTTTCCAGATTGTGCAGTTGTTTTTTTCTGGTTTGATATTTGAATGGAAAGTGCCTACAAAAATACAATTCCATAAACAACTCTTATTCTTCACAATTTGTGGTTTCTATTTAGAAGTCTGAGCTTAGTATTAAAACAAGTTAAGTATGAAATTCACAGATGTACCATGTTATCATGCTTGTGGAAAACCTTGAAGCACGTTCAAGAATTACAAATAAAAAGTGAAAGTAAGATCTATCATTAATGTTGTTTGGGTAATATGCTGTAGGTTATACTAGTTTATTAACATTGACGGTCCGAGGCCTGGGAGATAAGATGCATTAAACCAGTATTCCCAAAGTGGGTTAGGGCTTTCAGCTGGTGTATCCAGTTATAACACCCAACAAATCCCCTTAAAAGCAGTCACACATTCTGTAAATTGAGCTATTCAGTATATACAGTTGATGTTGGAAGTTTACATACATTTAGGTTAGAGTCATTAAAACGTGTTTTTCAACCACTCCATAAATTTCTTGTTAAACTATAGTTTTGGCAAGTCGCTTAGGACGTCTACTCTGCATGACAAGTAATTTTCCCAATAATTGTTTACAGATTATTTCACTGTATCACAATTCCAGTGGGTCAGAAGTTTACGTACACTAAGTTGACTGCCTTTAAACAGCTTGGGAAATTCCAGAAAATTATGTCATGGCCTTAGAAGCTTCTGATAGGCTAATTGACAATTTGAGTCAGTTGGAGGTGTACCTGTGGATGTATTTCAAGGCCTACCTTCAAACTCAGTGCCTTTTTGCTTGACATCATGGGAAAATCAAAAGAAATCAGCCAAGACCTCAGAAAATAAATTGTAGACCTCCACAAGTCTGGTTCAACCTTGGGAGCAATTTCCGAATGCCTGAAGGTACCACGTTCATCTGTACAAACAATAGTACGCAAATATAAACACCATGGGACCACGTGGAAACAATGATCGTACTTTTCGCAGAAATGTCCTCCGGTTTGATGAAACAAAAATAGAACTGTTTGGCCATAATGACCATTTATGTTTGGAGGAAAAAGGGGGATGCTTGCATGCCGAACACCATCCCAACTGTGAAGCACGGGGGTGGCAGCATCATGTTGTGGGGGTGCTTTGCTACAGGAGGGACTGGTGCTCTTCACAAAATAGATGGCATCATGAGGATGGAAAATGATGTGGATATATTGAAGCAACATCTCAAGACATCAGTCAGGAAGTTAAAGCTTGGTCGCAAATGGGTCTTCCAAATGGACAATGACCCCAAGTATACTTCCAAAGTTGTGGCAAAATGGCTTAAGGACAACAAAGTCAAGGAATTGGAGTGGCCATCACAAAGCCCTGAACTCAATCCTATAGAAAATTTGTGGGCAGAACTGAAAAATAAATAAAACCTGAAATAAATCATTCTCTCTAATATTATTCTGACATTTCACATTCTTAAAATAAAGTGGTGATCCTAAGACAGGGAATTTTTACTAGGATTAAATGTCAGGAATTGTGTAAAACTAGCGTCCCACCTCGTCAACAGCCAGTGAAACTGCAGGGCGCCAAATTCAAAACAACAGAAATCCCATTATTTAAATTCCTCAAACATACAAGTATTTTACATCATTTTAAAGATACACTTGTTGTAAATCCAGCCACAGTGTCCGATTTCAAAAAGGTTTTACGACGAAAGCACACCAAACAATGGTGTTAGGTCAGAGCCAAGATTTCGCCACACTCCTCCCCCCATGAAAAAACAAAGCCCGTAGAAACAGAGAGGATGCAGGCTTTGACAGGTTCATTTTCCTGCTACACAAAACCAGGGAAGTCCTCATCATCAGAGTCCTCCATGAAGAGGTGTTGCAGGTGTTGCTTTTGCCTGCGATCCAGCTCTTCTGCCATAGGCTAGCAGGGCTTTAGGTCAACAACAACCGTCCTGACATCTTCCCCAGTGTCCTCCAAACAGACCAAGTAGTTCACTGGTCCCAACTGCTGCACTACACGGTATGGACCTTTCCATCTCGAAGCTAGCTTGGCAGTGAACTTCTTAGATGCCTTTGACAGATGATGTGAACGTACCCAGACACGAGACTTGGGTGGGAAACACACGTCTCGTCTATGTTTGTCATAGTTTGAGCTGTCATTGTTTGGCTTTGATTTTGCTGGCCTCCACTCTGGCTAGCAAGGTGTGGTGGTGTTGGACGGCATCAAACGCTGGGCAGTCAGGTGAAACACTGGAACTTTGCAAGACTCTGTCCATCGGACATTTTAGTGGTCTTCCCAGGTGGAGTTCGGCGGGAGTGACCCCAGAAGTCTCCTGCACCGCTGAGTTCAGTGCAAAGCGAAATTCAGGAAGATGCTGATCCCACCTTGTGTGCTGATCCCCCACGAATGAAGCAATCATCCCCTTTAGGGTTCGGTTTACCCTCTCGGTCAGGTTGGTCTGAGGATGGTAGGCTGTGGTCAGCTTGTCAACTACACCCCAGTAGGTACAGAGCTCTTTGTAGATTCCTGATATGAACTGCGGACCTCGGTCAGAAAGGATTTGGTCTAGAATCCCGAATCTGGTTAAGACCTTCCTTCGCAGAATTAGAGCAATGGCTGATGCAGCCAGCATCCTTCTACCCTGAATTATGCTGAATTTATCATTGAAGCAACTCTTCGAGTCTTCTTCAGACAGACTCTTGTGGATCGCCATGATGGCAGCATCCTTCTGCTGTGCTCTCCATACACTCATCATCCAGAGGAAAGGAATCATCCAGACACGTAGCGGTAGTGTAAGTGCTGCACAAGGGAGGACAAACATTGTCAGTCTCTGTAATCCGAGAAAGGGCATCTGGTACAACGTTCAGTTTTCCTTTGCGATACTCAATGATGAAGTCAAACTTCTGCAGTCTGATAGACCAGCGAATAAGACGGCTGGTGGTCTTGCCTGATGCCAGAACCCACTGCAGAGCAGCGTGGTCTGTGACAATGGTGAAGACCTTCGCCTCCAAGTAGTAGTTCCATTTCTCCAAAGCCCAGACCACAGTGAGGCACTCCCTTTCAGTCGTTGAATAATTCCTCCCGGCTGAATTAATCTTACACATCTCTCAAGACAACAACAAGACAACTGGCCAGCCACTCTTAAATATCACCTGGGCTAGCACAGGTGAAACAACTTCCGACTAGCGAGATGGACAAGCCAGCACAGATGCTACACATACTGACTAACAAGGTGACACCAATCGGTGCACCCCACGTGCTAATGTCCAACCTCTAAATTATGAATGAAAAAAACAAAGCCTGTAACAGTCTAAGAGAATGTTTTAAACCAAATGCAATGCTTGTGGTTTTAGATGCATTTAAGAACAGTTTATTGTTAACAGCTTCTTACCCCAAGCCATAAGACTGCTGAATTAATCAAATGGCCACCCAGACTATTTACATTGACCCCCCCTTCTGTTTTTACACTGCTGCTACTTGTTTATTGTCTATACATAGTCACTTTACAAATTACCTTGACTAACCTGTACCCCCTCACATTGACTCGGTACTGGTACCGTATATACAGTGAGGGAAAAAAGTATTTGATCCCCTGCTGATTTTGTACGTTTGCCCACTGACAAAGAAATTATCAGTCTATAATTTTAATGGTAGGTTTATTTGAACAGTGAGAGACAGAATAACAACAAAAATATCCAGAAAAATGCATGTCAAAAATGTTATAAATTGATTTGCATTTTAATGAGGGAAATAAGTATTTGACCCCTTCTCAATCAAAAAGATTTCTGGCTCCCAGGTGTCTTTCATACAGGTAACGAACGGAGATTAGGAGCACACTCTTAAAGGGAGTGCTCCTAATCTCAGTTTCTTACCTGTATAAAAGATACCTGTCCACAGAAGCAATCAATCAATCAGATTCCAAACTCTCCACCATGGCCAAGACCAAAGAGCTCTCCAAGGATGTCAGGGACAAGATTGTAGACCTACACAAGGCTGGAATGGGCTACAAGACCATCGCCAAGCAGCTTGGTGAGAAGGTGACAACAGTTTCTGTGATTATTCGCAAATGGAAGAAACACAAAAGAACTGTCAATCTCCCTCAGCCTGGGGCTCCATGCAAGATCTCACCTCGTGGAGTTGCAATGATCATGAGAACGGTGAGGAATCAGCCCAGAACTACACAGGAGGATCTTGTCAATGATCTCAAGGCAGCTGGGACCATAGTCATCAAGAAAACAATTGGTAACACACTATGCCGTGAAGGACTGAAATCCTGCAGCGCCCGCAAGGTCCCCCTGCTCAAGAAAGCACATATACATGCCCGTCTGAAGTTTGCCAATGAACATCTGAATGATTCAGAGGACAACTGGGTGAACGTGTTGTGGTCAGATGAGACCAAAATGGAGTTCTTTGGCATCAACCCAACTTGCCGTGTTTGGAGGAGGAGGAATGCTGCCTATGACCCCAAGAAACCATCCCCACCGTCAAACATGGAGGTGGAAACATTATGCTTTGGGGGTGTTTTTCTGCTAAAGGGACAGGACAACTTCACCGCATCAAAGGGACGATGGACGGGGCCATGTACCGTCAAATCTTGGGTGAAAACCTCCTTCCCTCAGCCAGGGTATTGAAAATGGGTCGTGGATGGGTATTCCAGCATGACAATGACCCAAAACACACGGCCAAGGCAACAAAGGAGTGGCTCAAGAAGAAGCACATTAAGGTCCTGGAGTGGCCTAGCCAGTCTCCAGACCTTAATCCCATAGAAAATCTGTGGAGGGAGCTGAAGGTTCGAGTTGCCAAACGTCAGCCTCGAAACCTTAATGACTTGAAGAAGATCTGCAAAGAGGAGTGGGACAAAATCCCTCCTGAGATGTGTGCAAACCTGGTGGCCAACTACAAGAAACGTCTGACCTCTGTGATTGCCAACAAGGGTTTTGCCACCAAGTACTAAGTCATGTTTTGCAGAGGGGTCAAATACTTATTTCCCTCATTAAAATGCAAATCAATTCATAACATTTTTGACATGCGTTTTTCTGGATTTTTTTGTTGATATTCTGTCTCTCACTGTTCAAATAAACCTACCATTAAAATTATAGACTGATCATTTCTTTGTCAGTGGGCAAACGTACAAAATCAGCAGGGGATCAAATACTTTTTTCCCTCACTGTATTGCCTCATTATTGTTATTTAATTTTCTTGTTACTTTTTTATTTGATTTTTTCATTTTAGTTTATTTAGCAAATATTTTCTTAACTCTATTTCTTGAACTGCATTGTTGGTTAAAAGGGCTTGTAAGTAAGCATGTCAGGTCTACACCTGTTGTATTCGGCGCATGTGACGTTTTCTTTTTGATTTGATTTGATTTTGATCAAATTTGACAGATTTTCATACAGATATTAAAAAATCTGCATAAAACAATATGTGCATTTTCCCGCCGGAGATGTTTCCAGCAAACTTACTTTTTGTGGATAAATGGCTGTGCGGGATGACGTAGTGCACATGAAAATAACTTTTGCCATTAAATTCCCATGTACTAAATAAAAAAGAGTTAAATGGGTTTCCATCACATTTTAAACTATACAGATGGTTTTGTCACAAACTGTTGCTTTAAATAGCAAATTTGCCCACTCTGGTCTTGGCACATGCGCTCTAGCCAACAGCTCGCACAGACAGTGGGGGTAGGCTTTCTACATTATGAGATTTTATTTGTATTTGTCAAACGGCCGCAAAGCTCAAACATCATGTCACCAGAATAAGACCCTCAATATTTCCTGGGAAGGAGCTTCAAGCTAGCACAATCACCATCCTGTGAAGTTCATCGTAATTTGTTTAATATGTAGCCTAATAAACTGCATGCTTTCCCGAGTTGTATTGGGAGGACCACACAACATATCAACCTCAAAGTTTACTTTGACATGGTGGTTATACCAATATTTCCACCGCTGTTTCTCGCATAATTCATTTTAACAACAGAACAAGATCCCACCAACAAATTGTCTGTAGGCATTTATAAAATTGTACTGGCATTTCATGTTTCCATCAGCCCGGTCGTGACTTTTTTTCAGGTATTTCATCTGCATTAAATGGTTGGCTGGAAATGTGGTAAGTGTTGTGTAAATGAACATATTAACCCCCGCCTCAAATTAATGGAAGATGAAGGCATCAAACATGGATTGGGTGTTGGTTGATGTAAATGGATATGAAATGTACAAAATAAATTGTGTGAGATGGTATTTGTATTTATTAAGGATCCCCATTAGCTGATGCCAAGGCAGAAACCTGGGGTCCAGCAACATTAAGGCAGTTATATACAATTTAAAATATTACATGACATTACATTTCATAACACATTAAGTGTGTTCCCTCGGGCCACTACTCTACTATCACATATCTACAATACAAAATCCATGTGTACATGTATGTAGAGCATTGGAGGCTCCTAATTTTTTTGTTTTACATTTAAAAAGTTATCCTTTTTAGATAAAACTATACTAAATATAATCACTTGTATCCAAATAATTGATTAAAACACATTATTTTGGAAAAAAGGTCTACAGTAGCCTCCGCAGCACTGTATGGCAGCACCATGGTGTAGCGGGAGGACAGCTAGCTTCCGTCCTCCTCTGGGTACATTGACTTCAATACAAAACCTAGGAGGCTCATGGTTCTCACCCCCTTCCATAGACTTACACAGTAATTATGACAACTGGACGTCCTCCAACCTATCAGAGCTCTTGCAGCATGAACTGACATGTTATCCAACCAATCAAAGGATCAGAGAATGTATCTAGTACTCAAAGCATAAGCTATAGCTAGCTAGCACTGCATAAAATGTGGTGAGTAGTAGACTCAAAGAGAGAGAAAGACAATAGTTGAACAGTTTTGAACAAATTAATTTCTTCCTAAATGAAGGAGAAGCAAGAGAGAAATAGAGAGAGAGACATTTCGTCCTTTTTTACACTTTCAGTTTCACATACTTAACTAGCAAAAGCATCTAGCTAGTTCAGCCTAATGAAACACTCAAACAGAGGGATGCTATGTTAGCTAGCTGGCTATGACTATCCAGCACAACACTGGTACAGAACCTCACAAGGCTGCTTCCAAATGTTATAAAACAGATGCAGGGAGCTGATGCTGTCTTAGTCCTTGTGGGGTCAAACGACATCAGGAGGGCTAGCTCGGAACATCTGAAAATGGATTTTAAAGAACTGATTTTAGCATTAAAAGACTCCAAAAAATTGACAATCATTTCAGGTCCAGTACCATTGTTGGGCCGTGGATGTGAAAGATTCAGCAGGCTATTGGCATCTGGCTAGAGTAACTCTGCTGGAATCAATTTTATAGATAACTTTGACACCTTCTGGAAACAAAAGATACTCTACAGGAATGATGGAGTCCCTCCAAATCATCTTGGCTCTTGGACTCTGTCCACGCATTTTAAGGCTGCGTTGAAACAATGACTTATCAATGACCCAAGACCAGCTCAGTTAATCCCTACCATTGTGACAATGAGTCGTCATAATTCTGCATCAAATGTACATTATCCTAGGCGCGTTGGCAGACACAATGTAAGTAACTTAAATTATGCCCCCCTAATTGCCCTGAATACCTCTGTTGATCCTACAGCTATTGTATGCAGTAATCATGAGCCTTTGAACCAGAGTTATACTGTTAGCACTGAGGCGGTGTGCCCTAGTAGGAAGTCTACTTCTGATATGCTTCCCAGTGAACTATTAAAAACAATCAAGTAACCCAAAAAAGTGTTTAAAAAATAGCTCATATTAACATATGCAGCCTGAGAAACAAGGTCCATGATGTCAATAACTTGCTTGTAACAGATGACATTAATATTCTATCTCTGAAACTCACTTAGATAATACCTTTGATGATACACTGGTAGCAATACATGGTTAAAACATCTACCGAAAAGACAGAAATGCCAACGAGGGCAGTGTTGCGGTCTATATTAAGAACCACATTTCTGTCAAGCTTAGAGATGATTTCATATTAAATACTGTTGAAGTAATATGGCTACAGGTTCATCTGCCTCACCTTAAGCTAATTCTGGTGGGAAGCTGCTATAGACCACCAAGTGCTAACAGTCAGTATGTGGATAATATGTGTGAAATGCTTGATCATGTATGTGATATCAACAGAGAAGTATATTGTCTGGGTGATTTAAATATTGACTGGCTCTCATCAAGCTGCCCACTCAAGAAAAAACTTCAAACTGTAACCAGTGCTTGCAACCTGGTTCAGGATGTCAGTCAACCTACTGTACCAGGGTATTTACAAACAACACGGGAATGAAATCATCAACATGTATTGATTACATCTTTACTAATGCTGTGTAAATTTGCTTTAAAGCAGTATCCAAATACATCGGATGTAGTGATCACAATATAAACTCATCAAAAAAAAGAAACATCCCTTTTTCAGGACCCTGTCTTTCAAAGATAATTCGTAAAAATCCAAATAACTTCACAGATCTTCATTGTAAAGGGTTTAAACACTGTTTCCCATGCTTGTTCAATGAACCATAAACAATTAATGAACATGCACCTGTGGAACGGTCGTTAAGACACTAACAGCTTACAGACGGTAGCATTACAGGGAAGACATCCTCCTCCCTCATGTGGTACCCTTCCTGCAGGCTCATCCTGACATGACCCTCCAGCATGACAATGCCACCAGCAAGACTACTCGTTCTGTGCGTGATTTCCTGCAAGACAGGAATGTCAGTGTTCTGCCATGGCCAGCGAAAAGCCCAGATCTCAATCCCATTGAGCACGTCTGGGACCTGTTGGATCGGAGGGTGAGGGCTAGGGCCATTCCCCCCCAGAAATGTCCGGGAACTTGCAGGTGCCTTGGTGGAAGAGTGGGGTAACATCTCACAGCAAGAACTGGCAAAACTGGTGCAGTCCATAAAGAGGAGATGCACTGCAGTACTTAATGCAGCTGGTGGCCACACCAGATTTTGACCCCCCCTTTGTTCAGGGACTCATTATTCCATTTCTGTTAGTCCACATGTCTGTGGAACTTGTTCAGTTCATGTCTCAGTTCTTGAATGTTCATACAAATATTTACACATGTTAGGTTTGCTGAAAATAAACGCAGTTGACAGTGAGAGGACGTTTCTTTTTTTGCTGAGTTTAGTAGCCATATCTAGGTAAACCATAGTTCCAAAGGCTGGGCCTAATATAGCATATAAGAGGTCATTCAATAAGTTTTGTAGTGATTCATATATTGATGATGTAAAGAATATTTGCTGGTCTGTGGTGTGTAATGAGGAGCAACCAGACGCTGCACTTGACACATTTATGAAATGTCTTATTCCAGCATGCACCCTAATAAATACAAATACAAATACGTGACTCATTTCAGGAAACTAAGCGTATGTCGCACATCATTACTTCACAGGAGCATAAACTTTTTAAAATAAAAATGTGGTTTTTGGCAGAAATGCCTTCTGGAACATGTGAACTTTCATGTGCCTTAATAACAAACTTGTATGCCATCTGTAAATACAAATACAAATGTTAAATTACGAGCCTAGTGTGTTTAGCCACGGAAAAAGACAGCAATAGCCATGTTTGGCTGAGATAATGAGTGGGCTGTACATGCCGAGAGATGACTTCGGATTGGTCTGCCATGTAGCACGCTTCTGTCTATAACATGAGATGGTCAGTATTTGTAGGTAATCCTTTCCAACGCAGCTTTTTTGAATGATATCACATTGTATAACTGCATAAGTGTTGCTCTTAACTTTCTGGAGGAAAACATTTTGAAATCAGTGGTATTAGAGTATGATAGCTAAGAAGATGGAGAAAATTCTGGTGTTTGATTGCAAATATGCAGACAGAGTCAAAAAGAGAACACCTACTCAAGGGGTTTTTCTTTGTTTTTGCTACATTGTGGAATGTTGTATCATGTTGTATAAAACACCTGTCTCTGGATTACATCTTCAAATTAAGGGCAACCATGGCATCTGTGACAGAGAGCGTCCATCCATGTATATGGGTAAGAGCGTCCAGCTAGCTAAATTTTCAGATATTACACGTTTCTAATTTTGTCAGAAAGTCGTTTTCATTTTAAGTTAAAGTGTACTGTTAGCTAGCTAGCTAATGTTAGCTGGCTGACTAGCTAACGTTACATGTATAATCTGTGTAGTAATATTATTTGTATCTCATAGCCATTTGTGTTGCTAGTTATTGCCTAATGTTAGCTAGCTAACATTGAACCTGATTGGTTAGCTACCTGCAGATTCATGCAGGGTAGTAACATTATGAGTTGGAATTATAGTTCATTGTTTAGCTAGCTAGCTAGCTACATGTCTGAACAAAATACTCCACTATGCAAGTAACTATTTCAATATAATGATTGATGTCACTGTGACAACTGTCGATAGATGTCTGTCGATTTCAGAGCACTCTCATCTGAGTGTGCCAGAGTGCATAATAATTGACGCATTTACAAATGCTCAACACCCATTGAATATTGTCGGTGTCAGGAAACATTGGCAAAAAAACGTGATTAAATTGTTGCCAGCAGCACAGTTGCAGTCACCAACACTCTGGATAACATAAAAACAGCCTTGACAGCTCTGCTAGGGCGAGTAAAATAGTCAGAGTGAGCTGTTCTCTCATTTGTGTCTGGAAATACCTAGCAAGATAGCCAACATTAGCCAGTTAGCTTGGGTGCTTGACTGCTGTTGTTAGGTTAGAACGCTCGGATCAACCCTACTCCTTGGACAGAGAATCTAGTGTGCGCTCTGAATGCTCCGAGACCGAAACGCTCTGAATTCAGGAACAGACAATCTGACAACACTCTGAGTTTACGAACACCCAGAGCACACTCTGGCACTCCAGATTAAATTTACAAACACACCTGTAGTATAAACCAGCCTTTAGTCTTGAAATCTTTGGTTGATCAGTACATAGCCTCACATGTGAATCCTTAAAGAGATGGGTGGGACTGAAGCTTAAGAGGGTGTGAACAATGCGAAATGGCTGTAGACAAAGATGAGTTCTCCAGTAGGTACTGCACCAAAGGGCCATTTTCTCAAAAGGGAGGTTCAACTTTATCAACTTTCAAAGCAGAATTACTTTCCCATTGTACCTCAACTGTAGTGTATGATATACAATTTTCTAGCTCTCAGTCTCTACTTTTATCAGTGGTGTAAAGTACTTAAGTAAAAATACTTTAAAGTACTACTTAAAACCTTTTGTCAATAGGGAGCGCTATTTTCACTTTGTAAAAAATCGTTCCCAAATTAAAATGCCTCGTACTCAATTCTTGCTCGTACAATATGCATATTATTATTACTATTGGATAGAAAACACTCTCTAGTTTCTAAAACCGTTTGAATTATATCTGTGAGTAAAACAGAACTCATTTTGCAGCAAACTTCCTGTCAGGAAGTGAAAAATCTGAAATCGAGGCTCTGTTCCAGGGCCATCCTATTAATTTGCCTGAAATCTATGGATCTACATGCACTGCATACACCTTCCACTAGATGTCACGAGGCAGTGAGAGGTGGAATGGGGTGTATAGCTTGATCTGAGGTCAAACGAGAGCTCTTGGAATGACATGACCCCAAATTTCCTTTGTTCAGCAAGGCACGGGAAGGACCCTGGATTGCGTTCTGAAAAGCTTTCGGTAAAGACGTTAGATATCTCCGGCTCTGATTTTATTTGATATATGTGTTAAAAACATCATAAAGTAGTTATTTTAAACCGAGTTATATCAGTTTATATCAGTTTATTGCGTTTTTCGGCATTTTCTTTTTTGTGCGTTATGTGAAGTTGGGCACCTTTGTGCCACATGGCTAGCTTTGGTTGCTAATTCGTCAGGAGAAGACGACATTCTACAACCAAACAACGATTATTCTGGACAAAGGACAACTTGTACAACATTCTGATGGAAGCTCATCAAAAGTAGGAACCATTTATGAGGTTATTTCGTATTTCTGTTGAAAATGTTTAGTAATATTTTCCGCCCTGATTTTGGGCGCTGTCTCGCTATAACGTAAGCTGTATGTCGTACTAAAGTTATTTTAAAAAAATCTAACACAGCGGTTGCATTAATAACTAGTGTATCTTTCATTTACTGTCCAACATGTATTTTTTAGTAAAGTTTATGATGAGTTATTTGATTAGATTAAGTGACTCTCCAAGATTTCTCCGGACATTTTTTGAGCATTTTGACTACGTATTCACATTGTAAAACCACGATTTGTACCGCTAAATATGCACATTTTCGAACAAACCGTATATGTATTGTGTAATACACTGCTCAAAAAAATAAAGGGAACACTTAAACAACACAATGTAACTCCAAGTCAATCACACTTCTGTGAAATCAAACTGTCCACTTAGGAAGCAACACTGATTGACAATAAATTTCACATGCTGTTGTGCAAATGGAATAGACAAAAGGTGGAAATTATAGGCAATTAGCTAGACACCCCCAATAAAGGAGTGATTCTGCAGGTGGTGACCACAGACCACTTCTCAGTTCCTATGCTTCCTGGCTGATGTTTTGGTCACTTTTGAATGCTGGCGGTGCTCTCACTCTAGTGGTAGCATGAGACGGAGTCTACAACCCACACAAGTGGCTCAGGTAGTGCAGCTCATCCAGGATGGCACATCAATGCGAGCTGTGGCAAGAAGGTTTGCTGTGTCTGTCAGCGTAGTGTCCAGAGCATGGAGGCGCTACCAGGAGACAGGCCAGTACATCAGGAGACGTGGAGGAGGCCGTAGGAGGGCAACAACCCAGCAGCAGGACCGCTACCTCCGCCTTTGAGCGGGAGGAGCACTGCCAGAGCCCTGCAAAATGACCTCCAGCAGGCCACAAATGTGCATGTGTCTGCTCAAACGGTCAGAAACAGACTCCATGAGGGTGGTATGAGGGCCCGACGTCCACAGGTGGGGGTTGTGCTTACAGCCAAACACCGTGCAGGACGTTTGGCATTTGCCAGAGAACACCAAGATTAGCAAATTTGCCACTGGCGCCCTGTGCTCTTCACAGATGAGAGCAGGTTCACACTGAGCACATGAGCACATGTGACAGACGTGACAGAGTCTGGAGACGCCGTGGAGAACGTTCTGCTGCCTGCACCATCCTCCAGCATGACCGGTTTGGCGGTGGGTCAGTCATGGTGTGGGGTGGCATTTCTTTGTGGGGCCGCACAGCCCTCCATGTGCTCGCCAGAGGTAGCCTGACTGCCATTAGGTACCGAGATGAGATCCTCAGAGCCCTTGTGAGACCATATGCTGACACATGCACATTTGTGGCCTGCTGGAGGTCATTTTGCAGGGCTCTGGCAGTGCTCCTCCTGCTCAAAGGCGGAGGTAGCGGTCCTGCTGCTGGGTTGTTGCCCTCCTACGGCCTCCTCCACGTCTCCTGATGTACTGGCGCCTCCATGCTCTGGACACTACGCTGACAGACACAGCAAACCTTCTTGCCACAGCTCGCATTGATGTGCCATCCTGGATTAGCTGCACTACCTGAGCCACTTGTGTGGGTTGTAGACTCTGTCTCATGCTACCACTAGAGTGAGAGCACCGCCAGCATTTAAAAGTGACCAAAACATCAGCCAGGAAGCATAGGAACTGAGAAGTGGTCTGTGGTCACCACCTGCAGAATCACTCCTTTATTGGGGGTGTCTGGCTAATTGCCTATAATTTCCACCTTTTGTCTATTCCATTTGCACAACAGCATGTAAAATTTATTGTCAATCAGTGTTGCTTCCTAAGTGGACAGTTTGATTTCACAGAAGTGTGATTGACTTGGAGTTACATTGTGTTGTTTAAGTGTTCCCTTTATTTTTTTGAGCAGTGTATGATGTTATAGGACTGTCATCTGATGAAGATTGTGAAGGTTAGTGAATACATTTATATCTTTTGCTGTTTTTTTCGCTATCGCTACCTTTGTGTTGAATGAATGCGGTTGTGTGGTTGGCTATTGTAGTAAGCTAATATAATGCTATATTGTGTTTTTGCTGTAAAACACTTTAAAAAATCTGAAATATTGTCTGGATTCACAAGATGTTTGTCTTTCATTTGCTGTACACCATGTATTTTTCATAAATGTTTTATGATGAGTATTTAGGTATTTCACGTTGGTCTCTGTAGTTATTCTAGCTGCTTTGGTGAGATTTGTGATGGTGGCTGCAATGTAAAACTATGATTTATACCTGAAATATGCAAATTTTTCAAACAAAACATATGCTATACAATAAATCTGTTATAAGACTGTCATCTGATGAAGTTGTTTCTTGGTTAGTGACTAATTATATCTTTATTTGGTCGAATTTGTGATAGCTACCTATGCGGTAAAAAAATTGTGAAAATATGCGGTTGAGTCTTTTGCTATCGTGGTTAGCTAATAGAAATACATATTGTGTCTTCGCTGTAAAACATTTTAAAAATCGGAAATGATGGCTGGATTCACAAGATGTTTATCTTTCATTTGGTGTCTTGGACTTGTGATTTCATGAAAATTATATTATATGATATCCCTGTCGCGTTAGGCTAGGCTATGCTAGTCAGCTTTTTTGCTGGGGGGATCCCGGATCCGGGTTTGTGACTCGTGAGAAGTTAATTCGTTTTTTTTGGGTATCTGTACTTTACTATTTATATTTTGATAACTTTTACTCCACTACATTCCTAAATAAAATAATATACTTGTAACGATGTACGCTGAGAGTCGGGAAGCAAGTTCAGGGAGTGAATACATTTAATTAATTAATTAACACGAAGAAAACAAGAAACACGAACAGCGCACCGACATGAAACAGACACAGAAACAATAATGCCTGGGGAAGGAACCAAAGGGAGTGACATAAATAGGGCAGGTAATCAAGGAGGTGATGGAGAGCTGGTGCGAGTGACGATGGTGACAGGTGCGTGTAATAATCAGCAGTCTGGTGACCTAGAGACCAGAGAGGGAGTATACATGACAGTACCCCCTCCCTGATGCGCGGCTCCAGCCGCAGGACACAGACAACAGGGATGATCCCGGTGACCTAGAGTTGTCATTATCTGTTTTCTGTTACTCGATGCCCAATTTAGAAACCATAAACGAGAAAACAATTTGATGTCCAAATTTCGTAATGTAGAAAAAATATACAACTTTTAATTTCATCTTGTTTGGCCTTGCTGAGATTAATGAAATAGGAATTACCCATAAACACATGGACATGGCCATATTAGGCATAACTCAATTTCTACCTTTTAAGATGCCAAAATATGAATTGTTTTCAGTAATTGTTTTCTGTATCTTAATTGTGTTATGTTTTCTGATTGTTTCAGTGCACGCATTTAACAAGCTTTGGACGAAGGACTTCCACAGGGCCACCATCTACAAAAGTTCACTCAAAAAGGCAATATTTCGGGAACTGGGTTTGATTTCGTTTTTGTTGTTTTAATTATAAAATGTTTCTTAATATATTTTTAACTTCCATTGGTTAATCTATTGCTCAGTTATCATTTGGCTCATGTAAATAATTATGTAGTTGTCCCTTTAAATATCCTAAGGTCAACATCCTCATAGTGTTCCCATTTTTCTCATGTAAATGTTGAAGCTACATAAAAAGATGAAACAATTTATTTTTGAAATATCCAGTCTTTGCTATTTTCTTCATTACCATGCTGATGATTTCAAGTAGTATTCGATACATTTTTTATCTGTTAAAGACATTGAATAATGTGCATATTTATACTGAGTTTGCAGCAAACAGAAAGTTCTGCAAATTCACCACAACAGTTTGCGACAAAACTAATTTGCATGTGAAAATATGAGCTTGTCACAAATTTATGGTAAATTGGCCAAAGGTTTGCCACAACTGTTTGCCAGAAGCCTGTTTTTCTGTAAGGTTAATGAACCTCCACTTAGACATGAAAGGAGGAGAACAATAGAAATGGGGTGGAGATGATCTTTCAACCTTTATTTGCACAAATTTCAACAAAGCCTTACATGAAAACACCCCTGTCATTTTTATCTGTTGTATACTTCAAGAACATGGGGTATCCTCCCCTAGTTAGCATGGTTGGGGTCGATTCAGAATTTAGTTACGAATTGCTCTTGAATTTCAATGAAACTCTTGAATTTTAATTGAATTTGAATTGGACATGCTGTAAGGCATGAATTTGAATTTAATTAAAATGTGCAATTTAGTCTACACTTCACTATTCAAATGTTTATTTTTATATTGAGTATAGATGGTTACCAATACTATGTACACTACCATTCAAAAGTTTGGGGTCACTTAGAAATGTCCTTGTTTTTGAAAGAAAAGCACATTTTTTGTCCATTAAAATAACATCAAATTGATCAGAAATACAGTGTAGACATTGTTAATGTTGTAAATGACTATTGTAGCTGGATACGGTTGATTTTTTATGGAATATCTACAAAGGCATACAGAGGCCCATTACCAGCAACCATCACTCCTGTGCACGTTGTGTTAGCTAATCCAAGTTTATAATTTTAAAAGGCTAACTGATCATTAGAAAACCCTTTTGCAATTATGAAATCTGTTGTCCTGATTAAAGAAGCCATATAACTGGCCTTCTTTAGACTAGTTGAGTATCTGGAGCATCAGCATTTGTGGGTTTGATTACAGGCTCAAAATTTGCCAGAAACAAAGGCTTTCTTCTGAAACTCATCAGTCTATTCTTGTTCTAAGAAATTAAGGCTATTCCATGCGAGAAAATTCCAAGAAACTGAAGATCTCGTACAAAGCTGTGTACTACTCCCCTTCACAGAACAGCGCAAACTGACTCTAACCAGAATAGAAAGAGTAGTGAGAGGCCCCGGTGCACAACTGAGCAAGAGGACAAGCACATTAGAGTCTCTAGTTTGAGAAACAGACGCCTCACAAGTCCTCAACTGGCAGATTCATTAAATAGTAGCTGGTGTAACTGAGTCAGGTTTTGTAGGCCTCCTTGCTCGCACATGCTTTTTCAGTTCTGTCCACACATTTTCCATGGGATTGAGGTCAGGGCTTTGTGATGGCCACTCCAATACCTTGACTTTGTTGTCCTTAAGCCATTTTGCCACAACTTTGGAAGTATGCTTGGGGTCATTGTTCATTTGGAAGACCCATTTGCGACCAAGCTTTACCTTCCTGACTGATGTCTTGAGATGTTGCTTCAATATATCCACTGAATTTTCCATCCTCACGGAGCCATCTATTTTGTGAAGTGCACCAGACCCTCCTGCAGCAAAGTACCCCCACAACATGATGCTGCCACCCCCGTGCTTCACGGTTGGGATGGTGTTCTTCAGCTTGCAAGCATCACCCTTTTTCCTCCAAACGTAACAATGGTCATTATGGCCAAACAGTTCTATTTTTGTTTCATCAGACCAGAGGACATTTCTCCAAAATGTACAATCTTTGTCCCCATGTGCAGTTGCAAACTTTAGTCTCTCTTTTTAATGGCGGTTTTGGAGCAGTGGCTTCTTCCTTGCTGAGCAGCCTTTCAGGTTATGTCAATATAGGACTCGTTTTACTGTGGATATAGATACTTAAGCACCTGTTTCCTCAAGCATCTTCAAAAGGTCTGTTGCTGTTGTTCTGGGATTGATTTGCACTTTTCACACCAAAATACGTTAATCTCTAGGAGACAATATGCGTCTCTTTCCTGAGCGGTATGGTCCCATGGTGTTTATACTTTCGTACTATTGTTTGTGCAGATGAACGTGGTACCTTCAGGTGTTTGGAAATTGCTCCCAAGGATGAACCAGATTTGTGGAGGTCTACCATGTTTTTCTGAGGTCTTGGTTGATTTCTTTTGATTTTCCCCTGATGTCAATGAAAGAGGCACTGAGTTTGAAGGTAGGCCTTGAAATACATCCACAGGTACACCTCCAATTGACTCAAATGATGTCAATTATCCCATCAGAAACTTCTAAAGCCATGACATAATTTTCTGGAATTTTACAATCTGTTTAAAGGCACAGTCAATTGAGTATGTACATTTCTGACCCACTGGAATTGTGATACAGTAAATTATAAGTGAAATAATCTGTCCGTAAACAATTGTTCGAAAAATTACTTGTGTCATGCACAAAGTAGATGTCCTAACTAACTTGCCAAAACGATAGTTTGTTTAGAAATTTGTGAAGTGGTTGAAAAACGAGTTTTAATGACTCCAACCTAAGTGTATGTAAACGTCCGACTTCAACTGTGCATACACACATGTCACCATGTCTCAATTGCAAATAGGGTAGACATCTATTTGCATAGCTATGATTACAGGATCAAAAAAAAGTATTGCTGTACAGAATAAGGAGAGATTTCAACATTGTTGAAAGTGGAATTAAGTGGAATTAAGTTAAATAACACTCCTGTTAAACTACTCCTTAAGCAACATATATACAATTGATAGTCTAGCATAGAACTTTGAGCATGGTAGTCATGTAGAGTAGGTATGAACAAAAGTAATGAAAACAGTGCAATGGAAGAGACTATTTGTCTTCACCCTTGAGTATCTTTTTAACACGAGGCACAAGGAACATGCTGCCGTTGGAGGTCTGCTGGAGGGAGTAGTCACTGGGAGAGTAGGGCTTCCCCTCCTCATCTCTCAGCCGACTGAACACCTCCAGGTACAGACTCCCCAGCTGCTCCTTTAGCTCGTTCAGACTGCCGTTCCTCTGGGCACTCTCTCTGAGCAAGTGCTCCTTCTTCTCGCACAGGGCTTCAAGCTCCCCCTCCAGGTCTGAGATGCTTTCCATCTTGCGCTTGCGGCAGTTCTGGGCTGCCACCTTGTTCTTGCCCCGTCGGCGGATGTCTCGGATCAGGACCAGCTGGACCTCGTTAAGCTGGTGCTTGGACATGAGCTCATTGAAGTCATCCACATGCAGGTTGATAATGAGCTCTACAGCAAAGGGGATCCCCAGGGCCTTGGCCCGCTGTTCGTCTCTGGACAGACGGGACTGGCAGCCTGCATAGCGCCTTCTCGGCTTGTCTTTGGTGAATGGGCGCTGGTTATGGCCGTTGCCCTCTATGAGCTCACTTTTTGGGTAGGGTAGGCTGTCTGCCGGAAGATGGGATACTGGACCAGTGTTGTAAGGGGAGGACTGTTGTTCCTCTCCATGGAGAGACAGTGAGAACATCTCTCTGTACTCGGACCGGTTGCTATCCATCTCCTCCAGGTCTGAGTCGCTGTATCCCGTAGAACTATCGTCCTGATGGGATTTCTTAGGCGAGCTGACATTGTCCATTGACAGACCGGAGTCAGAGAACTCTGTAGCAGTCTTGTGTCCATCTGTCAGGGAAAATTGGGGGACATGTATTTCTGACGATTCCAGTGGTTTGTGTCTCACCTCCTCCTGTGGGTTAGCCTCATTGGAAGTATAGGATAACATGGGGGAGCAAGGTTTTGTGTTTGAGGGGTCAGTGTAGAACACCTTACAGAGGCTGTCTGTGGTGTAGGTTGTGTTGAGCTCCGGGGCTTTCAGAGTAATTTGGTTGAGGTTGTCAGGGGGAACCATCCCTTTGAAGTTGTTGATGGTTGGGACGGGTGGTGTAGTATCTATGTTTGTGACCAAGCCTGGGAGCTCAGGCAAGTAGAAGCTGTAGTTAGGGTCCTGCACCTCTAGGGGCATGCTTGTGCTGGTATAGCCATTCTGATCCAGGATATCTGACACTTGCATTTTTAAGTGCTGCTGTTGAAAATAGAGTAAATCAAAGAATTAGAAAACAGACAGTGACCTATATACATTGTAAAATATTTTATTGAAAGGTGAGACTGTTAATTTCATGTCTTCATTATCATAGTGAAAAAAAAGAGACTTGTATCTCTAGTGGGAAACCCTTATAAACAATGGGTACAATTACTATCTAAAATTGGATAGCATTGCCATTGTAGTCCAAGACTATGTACAGTCATTGGATCAGTGCTATCCTGTGGTGGAACTATATACAGCTCCATAGCAAGTATGAAAACCCTATTCAGTGAAACTTGATCACAGAGTGAATTAATACAATTAATGAATGAATTACATTTTATATGTGTCAAATCGCCAGGTCACATTCAGCCAACTTGACACAACATGGGCCAACATCCCTGTGGAACGCTTTCAACATCTTGTAGAGTCCATGCCCCGATGCATTGAGGCTGTTCTGAGGGCAAAAGGGGGGGGGTGCAACTCACAATTAGGAAGGTGTTCTTAATGTTTTTATACTGGCTATTCTACACACTGAGTAGATATGATCGATACAGTCTCTGGATGTATGAAAACTATTTTGTTGTTCCACCAGAATGTTTTGATCCTCCTAAAAGGTCATTAACCTACTGTTGAGGATGGATGAATATAATTTATAGATCGTACCTAGTAAACGTATGCCTCTCCAGTTCAGTGGCACTGAACATCAATTTACACATTGAGCAGGCAAGATCTTGCAAGTTAATTGCAGACACTCAGATCCACTTCTCTCTCTAAACTAGAGGCCATTCATTTCACATTTTAGTCAGTTGGCAGATGCTCTAATCAAATCAATTTGTATTTGTCACATGCTTCGTAAACAACAGGTGTGGACTAACAGTGAAACGCTTACTTATGGGTCCTTCCCAACAATGCAGAGATTTGTTTTTGGAGAAAAAATTGAAAAGTAAAACACGTAATAATAGATGCATTAACCTACTGTTGAGGATGGATGAATATAATTTATCGACCGTACCTGGTAAACGTATGCCTCTCCAGTTCAGTGGAACTCTCGGGTAATTATTTGAAAGATTTGGTAATGGGATTGACTATGGACTTATTCCAACTGGATTGCAGAACACTGTACTCTAAACAAATTCAGAGCAAACCATGTAGAACTTCAGTTAATTTAGAGTAATTAAGACTTAATTAAGAAGTTTATCAATGACAAATGCTTTCCCATTTTTTGCTGTGTCAATCGCCTTCTTAACTTCTGCCACGGACAACTCCTCATTTACAGTGAGGGAAAAAAGTATTTGATCCCCTGCTGATTTTGTACGTTTGCCCACTGACAAAGAAATTATCAGTCTATAATTTTAATGGTAGGTTTATTTGAACAGTGAGAGACAGAATAACAACAAAAATATCCAGAAAAATGCATGTCAAAAATGTTATAAATTGATTTGCATTTTAATGAGAGAAATAAGTATTTGACCCCTTCTCAATCAAAAAGATTTCTGGCTCCCAGGTGTCTTTCATACAGGTAACGAACGGAGATTAGGAGCACACTCTTAAAGGGAGTGCTCCTAATCTCAGTTTCTTACCTGTATAAAAGATACCTGTCCACAGAAGCAATCAATCAATCAGATTCCAAACTCTCCACCATGGCCAAGACCAAAGAGCTCTCCAAGGATGTCAGGGACAAGATTGTAGACCTACACAAGGCTGGAATGGGCTACAAGACCATCGCCAAGCAGCTTGGTGAGAAGGTGACAACATTTTCTGTGATTATTCGCAAATGGAAGAAACACAAAAGAACTGTCAATCTCCCTCAGCCTGGGGCTCCATGCAAGATCTCACCTCGTGGAGTTGCAATGATCATGAGAACGGTGAGGAATCAGCCCAGAACTACACAGGAGGATCTTGTCAATGATCTCAAGGCAGCTGGGACCATAGTCATCAAGAAAACAATTGGTAACACACTATGCCGTGAAGGACTGAAATCCTGCAGCGCCCGCAAGGTCCCCCTGCTCAAGAAAGCACATATACATGCCCGTCTGAAGTTTGCCAATGAACATCTGAATGATTCAGAGGACAACTGGGTGAACGTGTTGTGGTCAGATGAGACCAAAATGGAGTTCTTTGGCATCAACCCAACTTGCCGTGTTTGGAGGAGGAGGAATGCTGCCTATGACCCCAAGAAACCATCCCCACCGTCAAACATGGAGGTGGAAACATTATGCTTTGGGGGTGTTTTTCTGCTAAAGGGACAGGACAACTTCACCGCATCAAAGGGACGATGGACGGGCCCATGTACCGTCAAATCTTGGGTGAAAACCTCCTTCCCTCAGCCAGGGTATTGAAAACGGGTCGTGGATGGGTATTCCAGCATGACAATGACCCAAAACACACGGCCAAGGCAACAAAGGAGTGGCTCAAGAAGAAGCACATTAAGGTCCTGGAGTGGCCTAGCCAGTCTCCAGACCTTAATCCCATAGAAAATCTGTGGAGGGAGCTGAAGGTTCGAGTTGCCAAACGTCAGCCTCGAAACCTTAATGACTTGAAGAAGATCTGCAAAGAGGAGTGGGACAAAATCCCTCCTGAGATGTGTGCAAACCTGGTGGCCAACTACAAGAAACGTCTGACCTCTGTGATTGCCAACAAGGGTTTTGCCACCAAGTACTAAGTCATGTTTTGCAGAGGGGTCAAATACTTATTTCCCTCATTAAAATGCAAATCAATTCATAACATTTTTGACATGCGTTTTTCTGGATTTTTTTGTTGATATTCTGTCTCTCACTGTTCAAATAAACCTACCATTAAAATTATAGACTGATCATTTCTTTGTCAGTGGGCAAACGTACAAAATCAGCAGGGGATCAAATACTTTTTTCCCTCACTGTAGGTACAGGTTACAGTTGAAGTCGGAAGTTTACATACACTTAGGTTGGAGTCAATAAAGCTCATTTTTCAACCACTCCACAAATTTCTTGTTAACAAACTATCGTTTTGGCAAGTCGGTTAGAACATCTACTTTGTGCATGACACAAGTAATTTTTTCTAACAATTGTTTACAGACAGATTATTTAACTTATAATTCACTGTATCACAATTCCAGTGGGTCAGAAGTTTATGTACACTAAGTTGACTGTGCCTTTAAACAGCTTGGAAAATTCCAGAAAATTATGTCATGGCTTTAGAAGCTTCTGATAGGCTAATTGACATAATTTGAGTAATTTGGTGAAACGTACCTGTGGATGTATTTCAAGGCCTACCTTCAAACTCAGTGCCTCTTTCCTTGACATCAGGGGAAAATCAAAAGAAATCAGCCAAGACCTCAGAAAAAAATTGTAGACCTCCACAAGTCTGGTTCAACCTTGGGAGCAATTTCCAAACACCTGAAAGTACCACGTTCATCTGCACAAACAATAGTACGAAAGTATAAACATCCATGGGACCACGCAGCCGTCATACCGCTCAGGAAGGAGACGCATTCTGTCTCCGAGAGATGAAAGTACTTTGGTGCGAAAAGTGCAAATCAATCCCAGAACAACAGCAAAGGACCTTGTGAAGATGCTGGAGGAAACAGGTACAAATGTATCTATATCCACATTAAAACAAGTCCTAAATCGACATAACCTGAAAGGTTACTCAGCAAGGAAGAAGCCACTGCTCCAAAACCGCCATAAAAAAAGCCAGATTACAGTTTGCAACTGCACATGGGGACAAAGATCTTACTTTTTGGAGAAATATCCTCTGGTCTGATGAAACAAAAATAGAACTGTTTGGCCATAATGACCATCGTCATGTTTGGAGGAAAAATGGTGAGTCTTGCAAGCCGAGGAACACCATCCCAACTGTGAAGCACGGGGGTGGCAGCATCATGTTGTGGGGGTGCTTTGCTGCAGGAGGGACTGGTGTACTTCACAAAATATATGGCATCATGAGGACGGAAAATTACGTGGATATTTTGAAGCAATATCTCAAGACATCAGTCAGGAAGTTAAAGCTTGGTCGCAAATGGGTCTTCCAAATGAACAATGACCATAAGCATACTTCCAAAGTTGTGGCAAAATGGCTTAAGGACAACGAAGTCAAGGTATTGGAGTGGCCTTCACAAAGCCCTGACCTCAATCCCATGGAAAATGTGTGGTCAGAACTGAAAAAGCGTGTGCGATCAAGGAAGCCTACAAACCTGACTCAGTTACACCAGCTCTGTCAGGAAGAATGGGCCGAAATTCACCCAACTTATTGTGGGAAGCTTGTGGAAGGCTACCTGAAACGTTTGACCCAAGTTAAACAATTTAAAGGCAAAGCTACCAAACACTAATGTAGTGTATGTTAACTTCTGACCCACTGGGAATGTGATGAAAGAAATGAAAGCTGAAAAAAATCATTCTCTCTACTATCATTCTGACATTTCAATACAGTATATAAGAGGGTTCTGAGTTTGACGTTGTGTTTTTAACCTTTATTTAACTAGGCAAGTCAGTTAAGAACAAATTCTTATTTTCAATGACGGCCTTGGAACAGTGACTTGTTCAGGGGCAGAACGACAGATTTTTACCTTGTCAGCTCGGGGATTGATATTGCAACCTTTCGGTTACTAGTACAACGCTCTAATCACTAGGCTACCTGCTGCCGCTACCTGCCATTTCCCAGTTTAGTTTTCAGGGAACATGTGTCTTAATAAAAATCTTCCTCAAAATATGCCACATTTTCATTACCTGAGAACAAACTTGCAAACCCCTTCTCACACTCATTAAGTACCTGTGTAATATCGAACTTCAGCCCCCCTGCTCTTCACTGACTTCCATTGGAATTGTCTTATGTCGTTTTGGTCCCAACTTATTTGGTTCCAGGAACTGTTGAGAATTTCTTGTCTGTATCTCCTCAAGGTGTAATACCTGCCCTCTCTGATATCTCTGTTTGAATAGGCTCAGTCTTTAATCAAACACATGCTGTTTTTTCTTAAAATCTTATCTTGTATTCCTATCTTTACACTGTAGAAATAAGTGCTCAGCCTTGCGGCGTACAGATCATAGGTCCCTTAACTCATCATTCCAATTAGGCTTGTTCGGCTTGTAAACTTTCCTGGACTTGAGTTCGATGAGTTCTAATGTGCGTGCTATTTCAGTACATAGAAACTCATTTGACAAATGTATTTTCTTGCATTTAGGCCTATGCGGGGTACGTACATTTTGTGTGATGCACAATAATACCTGTTTGAGAAAGTTCATGCCAACAGAAAAGGACATAAATAAAAGAGAATTATCAGGAGGTCTACTTTTCAAATTTATTCTAACAAAGGCGTGCTTGTGCTGTGTCCTCGCCCGCCCTACTGCAGCAGCCACTTGTTGTTCTTTAGGTGTCCATTACCTAGCTGAACAGGGCTTGTTGTGGCTTTATGAATTGTTCCATTGTGTCATACCTACCTCGAGCTCAGGCAGGGAGAGCAGCTCCATCCAGGCCTGCTCCACATCCACAGGGGCTGGATCCAGAGACGCAGGCACAGCAGTGGGAGCCTTGTGGGGGGCCAGCAGAGCAGAGAGCATGGGGTTCTGGGCCACAGGTGACTGCTGGGAGGTCAGCATATCTGGCCTACTGTTGCCAATGAAAGGGGAGGGCATGACATGAGCAGGAGGAGGATGGGGGAGCTAGAATACACAGACAAATACTGGAAATTAGAGGGGATGCATTGATAAGAGGAAAAACAGATTGGAATTATGTTACTGGTTTGTAGGTATTGGTAGTGTATTCTCTTACCTTAATGGTTTCTACTAAAGGGAATGTCTCTGCGAGAAGCTGCATGCACTCATCAAATGAAAGTGCATCCCCATCCACTCTGGAAAAAATGGTGTTCTACAAAAACAGACACACAGATATAAATGACTGGCTGTATGAGCGATAAAGTTATAACATTTTTTTTTTTTCACCTTAGCCAAATATATTGGTTTTTCACAATTCCTGACATTTAATCCCTTTAACATTCCCTGTCTTAGGTCAGTTAGGATCACCACTTTATTTTAGGAATGTGAAATGTCAGAATATTACTAGAGAGAATGATTTATTTCAGCTTTTATTTCTTTCATCACATTCCCAGTGGGTCAGAAGTTTACATACACTCAATTAGTATTTGGTAGCATTGCCTTTAAATTGTTTAACTTGGGTCAAACATTTTGGGTAGCCTTCCACAAGCTTCCCACAATAAGTTGGGTGAATTTTGGCCCATTCCTCCTGACAGAGCTGGTGAAACTGAGTCAGATTTGTAGGCCTCCTTGCTCGCACACGCTTTTTCAGTTCTGCCCACAAATATTCTATAGGATTGAGGTCAGGGCTTTGTGATGGCCACTTCAATACTTTGACTTTGTTGTCCTTAAGCCATTTTGCCACAACTTTGGAAGTATGCTTGGAGTCATTGTCCATTTGGAAGACCCATTTGCGACCAAGCTTTAACTTCCTGACTGAAGTCTTGAGATGTTGCTTCAATATATCCACCGAATTTTCGTCCTCATAATGCCATCTATTTTGTGAAGTTCACCAGTCCCTCCTGCAGCAAAGGCACCCCCACAACATGATGCTGCCACCCCCGTGCTTCACTGTTGGGATGATGTTCTTCGGCTTCCAAGCCTCCCCTTTTTTCCTCATAACATAATGATGGTCATTACGGCCAAACAGTTCTATTTTTGTTTGATCAGATCAGAAGATATTTCTCCAAAAAGTACAATCTTTGTCCCCATGTGCAGTTGCAAACCGTAGTCTGTTTTTTTTGGGTGGTTTTGGAGCAGTGGCTTCTTCCTTGCTGAGCGGCCTTTCAGGTTTTGTCGATATAGGACTCGTTTTACTGTGGATATAGATACTTTTGTATACCACCCTCAAAATGAATATTTAAAAAAAACAAGACACAGAACACATACATTTCCCTAGCATAAATGCTAATCTCATTACTCTTTTCTATTCCAGAGGGGACGGACGGACGGACGGACGGACGGACGGACGGACGGACGGACGGACGGACGGACGGACGGACGGACGGACGGACAGACAGACAGACAGACAGACAGACAGACAGACAGACAGACAGACAGACAGACAGACAGACAGACAGACAGACAGACAGACAGACAGACAGACAGACAGACAGACAGACAGACAGACAGACAGACAGACAGACAGACAGACAGACAGACAGACAGACAGACAGACAGACAGACAGACAGACAGACAGACAGACACAGATACCTGGTTTCCCTCTGGGGTGGTATCTGTGTTGGGCAGCTCTGGTTCACTGGGTAGCAGGCAGGGCATGAACTCTCCAGTCTCCTCGTCCAGCTCTAGCTGTTCCAGCAAGGCCTTATCCTGCTCCCTCAGCAGGTGCAGCCTCTTCTCCTCCTCCAGTTCCCTCTGCCTGCGCAGCTCATCCTCCTTCTGCCGCAGGCTCAGGTCAAACACCTCCCGCTCGGCACCCAGGTCAATGTCCTGCCTCCACAGGATGTCAATCAAGTTCATATCCTGGCAGGAGAACAATGACCATAGTGAGTTAAGATAGGAGGATAGCAGGACAACACTACAGCCAACACCACTGCTACTCCAACTATTCTTATCTGCTCTTTAATTATTTGTTATTCTTATTTCTTACTTTTTTGTTGGTATTTTCTTAAAACTGCATTGTTGGTTAAGGGCTTGTAAGTAAGCATTTCACTGTAACGTCTACACCTGTTGAATTCGGCGCATGTGACAAATGCGATTTGATTTGATTTGAAGGCAGTGATCTTTAAAGAACCACTTTTAATGCAGGGATCCTGAAGTATTTGACAAAGCGTTAGGATAAGATGGATATTATATTATCACCCATCACGAACAAACAGAAGGCAGACAAGTGGGATCAAAAAGGGTGTGTCGACAATACCCAGAAAGCTTCTCTGTGCCACGTATTGTATCCCCTGTTCCCCTCCCTGTGGACAGCTGTCCCTTACCCCCACCTTTAGCCATGACACAACTCAATCAGATGAGATGTATGACGAGGATGTATGAATAATACATGCTGTTCTCCTCATTCTTAAAGCAGGATGGCTCCACACCCACGTGTACATTTCAGCAACCTCCAACACCAGCATCTAGCTAAACCACCAAATACCATCAGGAATGACTGAGCAAGATCCACTAAAGAGCGCAGAGTAAAATATGAGTATTACATGCATGAAGTTATAGATACATATTGCACAGCTTACAAAGCCAGCATTCTTTGATGTCCTTGATCAGCCTTTGTTTCTATATGCAAGAGCAGCACAGTGTGGCTGAAAGACGCTGCTCAACTCAATAATAAGCTATTGGCCGAGATACTCTCTGATTGGTAATTATTATTCAGCAGGCTTGGATTTCAGTCCAATCGCAAACATGCTGGCACTGGACCAAATCTAATCTGACCAATAGGTAACAAGACAAATTAGTTCTGTTTGATAAAGCTGAACCCATATAAGAACCTCTCACAGCTATTATATCATTGGTTGCTTCATAAGATTTCTATTATATTCTATTGTCTACAGTTTTTACACTGAATATTAAACGTAACACCTAATATTTGGCTGGTAGACTGCCAAACATGTGTTTGGACTGTGAGGCAGTTTCATTCATTGGACTGCCTCTGGAATGTTGCAGTAACTGCTCTAGGCTGTTCACCTCTACAATCATCATGCAAAATGCATTTGATGAATACACCTGCTAGCAAGGCACACATTTTTGAAGATTTGTCCCAACTCATTTATTTTCAAGATGACAGTAGGAGCCACAGACATTGTGGGGCTGTTTCCTGGACCCAGATTAAGCATAGGACTAAAATATGAATTTTTCCATTGACAATTATGTCTATCTTAAAAAGCTTAATCTCGGTTCTGGGTCCAAGCGGCAAAACTATCTCTGGGTATCAAAGGTTCTTTTCACAAACACATTCAGCTCATTATGTGGCCATGAAGCTTCAAGAGTGTGTGGTGTTGACTCAGTAACAAGCTAAACATCCATTACAAAAGAGTTTCAAAGGAATGCAAGGCGAGGATCAAAAGGACAGACAGTGACCTTGACTCAACCAACATCAACCCTTTGGCTCAGTAGATAACAACAAGAAAACTATTCTGGTAAAGTACACATTTTCCTCCCGTATCAGTTGTTTTACCCCCCATTAAACAATAAAATCGGCCATTAACTTCATATTTATGGCTGGACGGCTGTTGTGATAGCGTTATTGCCACTGTATTGGGGCAGTTTTTGAATGATTATTCCCTGCTTTATGACTAGGCGGTCACACTATAGTCTTTCCACTAATGTGTAAAATCAGGGCAGCTTTAGAAGTTTTTCGCCATACAGCATCACAGGGACTACTCTTCTAAATAAAATAACCGACAATTCCGAATAAAATGCATGCAATAACTTGAATTGGCCATAAGTAAATGACTGAGTATGTGTCTGTCCATTCTCAGGAGTCACGTCTCCTTTAATGGACCAAGCAGCAGTTGAAACAATAACAAAGCGTTCTCCATGCCACTGTTTCGGTAAAAAGCTGATGGATGGGGCTGGAGAAATGTAATCACTCTCAAATTCAGACAGAGCTTTGGATGCAAGGACTTGATATAGTCATTATAGTTGTAACTATGTTTTGAGGCAAAACAGTATTTGTTTAAAATCATTGGCGTAAAACAAGCTTATATTTTGGGTTCTGGTGGGGTACGATAGTTAAACTAAGCTCAAGAGGCATTTATAAAAATGTTATATTCTTCAAAAATCTATGGGTACATATTATAAATTTTTATGTCCTAAAATGGATGTAGCAACTACTGTTTTCCCCTTTAGAGTTACATGAGTGAATGGGGTACAGAAATAAATGGAATATCAGACAATATCAGTCATTGCAACTTCACACATACATACGCACTATACATACACATGGATTTAGTACTGTAGATATGTGGTAGTGGTGGAGTCGGGGCCTGAGGGCACACAGTGTGTTGTGAAATCTGTGAATGTATTGCAATGTTTTAAAATTGTATAAACTGCCTTAATTTTGCTGGACCCCAGGAAGAGTAGCTGCTGCTTTGGCAGCAGCTAATTGGGATCCATAATAAATACAAATACACGTCTTTCAGGTGAACGGATGTGTGGTTCCCACCGTGAAGCATGGAGGAGAAGGTGTGATGGTTGGGGGTGGTTTTGCTGGTAAATCAGTGATTTATTTGGAATTCAAGGCACACTTAACCAGCATGGCTACCACAGCATTCTGCAGCGATACGCCATCCTATCTGGTTTGCGCTTAGTGGGACTATCATTTGTTTTCAACAGGACAATGACCCAACACACCTCAAGGCTGTGTAAGGGCTATTTGACCAAGAAGGAGAGTGATGGAGTGCTACATCAGATGACTTGGCCTGCACAACCACCCGACCTCAACCCAAGTGAGATGGTTTGAGATGAGAAGGACCGCAGAGTGAAGGAAAAGTAGCCAACAAGTGCTCGGCATATGTGGGAACTGCTCCAAGACTGTTGGAAAAGCATTCCTCATGAAGCTGTTTGAGAGAATGCCAATGAGTGTGTAAAGCTGTAACATTGCTTGAAATACACAGTGCCTTCCGAAAGTATTCACAGCTCTTACATTTTACACAATTTGTTATGTTACAAAGTTGGATTAAAATGTTTTAATTGGTCATTTTTTGTAAATGATCCACACACACACAATGCTCTGTAATGTCAAAGTGGGATTGTTTTTCTTTTTTTCTTTTAATGAATGAAAAATAAAACAACATTATATCTTGATTTGTCAAGCCCTGGCCATAGAGAGGCTTTTATTCTCTATTTTGGTTAGGCCAGGGTGTGACTAGGGTGTGCATTCTAGTTTATTTATTTCTATGTTTTGTATTTCTATGTTTTGGCCGGGTATGGTTCTCAATCAGGGACAGCTGTCTATCGTTGTCTCTGATTGGGAATCATACTTAGACAGCCTTTTTTCCTTTGGTGTTTGTGGGTAGCTGACTTTGTTAGTGGCACTATAGCCCTCGTAAGCGTCACGGTCGTGGCTTTGTTTCTTGTTGGCGACATTCTAAATAAAAGAAAATGTACGCTCACCACGCTGCACCTTGGTCTGGTCATTTCCACCTAGACAACGGCTGTGACATGATTAGATAAGTATTCAACCCCCTAAGTCAAAGCTCTGTCAATAGCTTGCTAGATAGATTTTTACAAGTCTTGCCATAGATCTTCAAGCCGATTTAAGGCATAACTGTAACTCTGCCACTCAGGAACATTCAATGTCGTCTTGGTAAGCAACTCCAGTGTATATTTGGCCTTGTGTTTAGGTTATTTTGCTACTAAAAAGGTGAATTTGTCTCCCAGTGACTGTTTGAAAGCAGACTGAACCAGTTTTACCTCCAGGATTTTGCCTGTACTTAGCTCTATTAAATATATATTTATCCTAAAAAACTCCCACGTCCTTGCTGATGACAAGCATACCCATAACATGATGGAGCCAACACCATGCTTGGAAATATGGAGAGTGGTACTCAGTGATGTGTTGTGTTAGATTTGCCCCAAACATAACGCTTTGTAATCCAGACAAAAAGTTTATTTCTTTGCCACAGTATTTTCCGTATTACTTTAGTGCCTTATTGCAAACAGGTTGCACGTTTTGGAATATTTTTATTCTGTACAAGCTTCCTTCTTTATAATCTATTTAGGTTAGTATTGTGGAGTAACTACAATGTTGTTGATTCATCCTCAGTTTTCTCCTATCACAGCCATTAAACTCGAACTGTTTTAAAATCACCATTGGCCTCATGGTAAAATCCCTGAGCGGTTTCCTTCCTCTCCGGGAAACGAGTTAGGAAGGACGCCTGCATCTTTGTAGTGACTGAGTGTATTGATACACCATCCAAAGCGTAATTGATAACTTCAGCATGCTCAAAGGGAAACGCTTTCTTTTATATTTACCCATCTACCAATAGGTGCCCTTTGCAAGGCATGGGAAAACCTCCCTGGTCTTTGTGGTTGAATCTCTGCTTGAAATTCACTTCTCGACTGAGGGACATAACACAATTGTATGTGTGTGGTGTAGAGATCGGGTAGTCATTCAAAAAGCATGTTATTGCACACAGACTGAGTCTATGCAACTTATTATGACACTTATTAAGCACTCTTTTCTACTCCTGAACGTATTTAGGTTTGCCATAACAAAAGGGTTTAAATACTTGACTCAAGACATTACATCTTTTCATATTTTTATTAATTTGCAAGAAAATCTAACGACAAAAATTCCACTTTGACAATATGGGGTATTGTGTGTAGATCAGTGACACAATCTAAATGTAATCCATTTTAAATTCAGGGTGCAACACAAATGTGGAAAAAGTCAATGGGTGTGAATACCTTCTGAAGGCACTGTAGTATTGTGCCAAAATTTTATTGAAACTGTCTCCAGTATAATATGTACTCTGTTGCAGTGACGGTCTGGCTCTCTGAAAACTACTTAGGGCCACGCCACCTTTCACCACCTGGGAAAATATTACAGCAGAGAGGGTGATGTAACTGCATGTGCACATTCCTGTTTAGCGTGTGGATTGTGCAGATAACATGGCAGCATGACCATCCCACAACACAATGGAATGCATTTTCATGTGTCTAAATGCCTTGAAATACAATGTGTTGTGGTGTCAGTTGACTAGGTCAACAGTATGAAAGGAAAACAAATGTGAGAGTTGGGTGAGACTCACCTGGCCCTGTGAGCATGACAAGTAAGGTGAAGGCTCATTTGTCAATCTTATCTCAGTCGACTACACAATACATCTTTCATTTCAGGCCCACGCAAACCCGTTTATCAACTAACAAAAGAAAGGGAGAGGTGAACACAGCTACAGGCAAAGTTATATTAGCAGGACTATCAATCAGCCAGCATTGGAACCTGATAAAGCAGCCTGACTAGAGGCCAATCTCAGGCTGATCTTTATTTTAATGTTTAAAATATTAACTTCCTTTTACCAGGTTAGTCTCATTGAGATTAAAAATCTCTGACCTGGCCAAAATAGCAACACACAAAATGTCATGCAAAAACACATTTACAACATAAAACACAAAGTACTACAGTTTAAAAACATAAATTTACACATTGAGCAGGCAAAATCTTGCAAGTTAGTTGTAGACACTCAGATCCACTTCTCTCTCTAAACTAGAGGCCATTAATTTCAAATTTTAGTCAGTTGGGCAGATGCTCTTATCAAATCAATTTGTATTTGTCACATGCTTCGTAAACAACAGGTGTGGACTAACAGTGAAACACTTACTTATGGGTCCTTCCCAACAATGCAGAGATTTTTTTGAGAGAGAAATGGAAAAGTAAAACACGTAATAATAGATGTATTAACCTACTGTTGAGGATGGATGAATATAATTTATCGACTGTACCTAGTAAACTTATGCCTCTCCAGTTCAGTGGCACTCTCTGGTAATCTTTTAATGATTTGGTAATGGGATTTACTATGGATTTATACCAAGTGGATGGCAGTATACTGTACTCTAAACGAATTCAGAGCAAACCATGTAGAACTTCAGCTAATTTAGAGGATTTTAATGCTGGTAAATCAGGGATTCATTTGGAATTCAAGACACACTTAACCAGCATGGCTACCACAGCGTTCTGCAGCAATACGCCATTCAATCTGGTTTGCGCTTAGTGAGACTGTCATTTGTTTTACAACAGGACAATGACCAAACACACCTCAAGGCTGTGTAAGGGCTATTTAACCAAGAAGGAGAGTGATGGAGTGCTGCATCAGATGACCTGGCCTGCACAACCACCCAACCTCAACCCAAATGAGATGGTTTGGGATGAGTTGGACCGCAGAGTGAAGGAAAAGTAGCCAACAAGTGCTCGGCATATGTGGGAACTCCTTCAAGACTGTTGGAAAAGCATTCCTCATGAAGCTGTTTGAGAGAATGGCAATGAGTGTCAAAAGCTGTCACATTGCTTGAAATACAGTGCCTTCCGAAAGTATTCACAGCTCCTTACTTTTAACACATTTTGTTATGTTACAAAGTTGGATTAAAATGTATTTAATTGGTAATTTTTTGTAAATGATCCACACACAATACTCTAATGTCAAAGTGGTAAAAAATTATATGATTTTCTTTCAATTAATGAAAAATAAAACACCATTATATCTTGATTAGATAAGTATTCAACCCCCTAAGTCAAAGCTCTGTCAATAGCTTGTTAGACAGATTTTTACATGTCTTGCCATAGATCTTCAAGCCGATTTAAGGCATAACTGTAACTCTGCCACTCAGGAACATTCAATGTCGTCTTGGTAAGCAACTCCAGTGTATATTTGGCCTTGTGTTTTAGGTTATTTTGCTGCTAAAAATGTGAATTGTTTTCCCAGTGACTGTTTAAAAGCAGACTGAACCAGTTTTACCTCTAGGATTTTGCCTGTACTTAGCTCTATTGAGTTTATATTTATCTTAAATAACTCCCACGTCTTTGCCGATGACAAGCATACCCATAACATGATGCAGCCAACACCATGCTTGAAAATATGGAGAGTGGTACTCAGTGATGTGTTGTGTTAGATTTGCCTCAAACATAACGCTTTGTATTCCAGACAAAAAGTTAATTTCTTTGCCACAGTATTTTCCATATTACTTTAGTGCCTTATTGCAAACAGGTTGCACGTTTTGGAATATTTTTATTCTGTACAAGCTTCCTTCTTTATAATCTATTTAGGTTAGTATTGTGGAGTAACTACAATGTTGTTGATTCATCCTCAGTTTTCTCCTATCACAGCCATTAAACTCGAACTGTTTTAAAATCACCATTGGCCTCATGGTAAAATCCCTGAGCGGTTTCCTTCCTCTCCGGCAAACGAGTTAGGAAGGACGCCTGCATCTTTGTAGTGACTGAGTGTATTAATACACCATCCAAAGCATAATTGATAACTTCAGCATGCTCAAAGGGAAACGCTTTTTTATTTTTACCCATCTACCAATAGGTGCCCTTCTTTGCAAGGCATGGGAAAACCTCCCCAGTATTTGTGGTTAAATCTCTGCTTGAAATTCACTTCTCGACTGAGGGACATAACACAATTGCAGAAATCGGGTAGTCATTCAAAAAGCATGTTAACCCCTATTATTGCACACAGACTGAGTCCATAAAACTGATGAAGCACTTAAAAAAAAAATCCTGAACGTATTTAGGTTTGCCATAACAAAAGGGTTTAAATACTTGACTCAAGACATTACATCTTTTCATATTTTTATTCGTTTGCAGAAAAATCTAACGACAAAAATTCCACTTTGACAATATGGGGTATTGTGTGTAGATCAGTGACACAATCTAAATGTAATCCATTTTAAATTCAGGGTGCAACACAAATGTGGAAAAAGTCAATGGGTGTGAATACCTTCTGAAGGCACTGTAGTATTGTGCCAAAATTTAATTGAAACTGTCGCCAGTATAATATGTACTCTGTTCCAGTGACGATCTGGCTCTCTGAAAACTACTTAGGGCCACGCCACCTTTCACCACCTGGGAAAAGATTACAGCAGAGAGGGTGATGTAACTGCATGTACACTTTCCTGTTTAGCGTGTGGATTGTGCAGATAACATGGCAGCATGACCATCCCACAATGGAATGCATTGTGGTGTCAGTTGACTAGGTCAACAGTATGAAAGGAAAACTAATGTGAGAGTTGGGTGAGACTCACCTGGCCCTGTGAGCATGACAAAAGTAAGGGAAAGGCTCATTTGTCAATCTTATCTCAAATGACGACACAATATAGCTTTTACTTTAGGCCCACGCAAACCCGTTTATCAACTAACAAAAGAAAGTGAGAGGTGAACACAGCTACATGCATAGTTATATTAGCAGGCCTATCAATCAGCCAGCATTGGAACCTGATAAAGCACCCTGACTAGAGGCCAATCTCAGGTTGATCTTTATTTTAATGTTTAAAATGTTAACTATATTTTACCAGGTTAGTTTCATTGAGATTAAAAATCTCTGACCTGACCAAAATAGCAGCACACAAAATGTTATGCAAAAACACATTTACAACATAAAACACAAAGTACTACAGTTTAAAAACAAATGTACACATTGAGCAGGCAAAATCTTGCAAGTTAATTGCAGACACTCAGATCCACATCTCTCTCTAAACTAGAGGCCATTAATTTTACATTTTAGTCAGTTGGCAGATGCTCTTATAAAATCAATTTGTATTTGTCACATACTTCGTAAACAACAGGTGTGGATTGTGAAACACTTACTTCTGGGTCCTTCCCAACAATGCAGAGAATTTTTTGGGGAGAAAAAATGGAGAAGTAAAACATGTAATAATAGATGCACAATGCGTAACAAAAACGAGTCCTATGTCCACATAACGTGAATGGCCGTTCAGAATGCAAGAAGCAACTACTCCAAAACCTCTATACAAAGTCAGACTACGGTTTGCAACTGCACATGGGGACAAAGATCATAGAACTGTTTGGCCATAATGACCATCGTTATGTTTGGAGGAAATAGGGAGATGCTTGCAAGCCGAAGAACACCATCCCAACCGTGAAGCACGGGGGTGGAAAAATCATGTTGTGGGGGTGCTTTGCTGCAGGAGGGACTAGTGCACCTCACCAAATAGATGGCATCATGAGGCCGGAAAATTATGTGGATATTTTGAAGCAACATCTCAAGACATCAGTCAGGAAGTTAAAGCTTGGTCGCAAATGGGTCTTCCAAATGGACAAGGACCCCAAGCATACTTCTAGTTGTGGCAAAATGGCTTAAGGACAACAAAGTCAAGGTATTGGAGTGGCCATCACAAAGCCCTGACCTCAATCCCACAGAAACTGTGTGGGCAGAACTGAAAAAGCATGTGCGAGCAAGGAGGCCTAGAAACCTGACTCAGTTACACCAGCTCTGTCAGGAGGAATGGGCCAAAATTCACCCAACTTATTGTGGGAAGCTTGTGGAAAGCTACCTGAAACGTTTGACCCAAGTTAAACAATTTAAAGGCAATGCTACCAAATACTAATTGAGTGTATGTAATATTCTGACCCACTGGGAATGTGATGAAAGAAATAAAAGCTGAAATAAATCATTCTCTCTACTATTATTCTGACATTTCACATTCTTAAAATAAAGGGCTGATCCTAACTGACCTAAGATAGGGAATTTTTAACTGTACATATATTTTCAACTGTACATATACGGTAACTAGAAATAAAGTGACAGATAGTAAACAGTAGCAGCAGCGTATGTGATGAGTCAAAGAAGTTTGTGCAAGAAGGGTCAATGCAGATAGTAAAATAGTTCACTTGTTTGGGATAGGGGGCAGCATTTTCACGTTTGGATGAAAAGCTTGCCCAGAGTCAACTGCCTGCTACTCAGTCCCAGTTGCTAATATATGCATATTATTAGTAGATTTGGATAGAAAACACTCTAAAGTTTCTAAAACTGTTTGAATGATGTCTGTGAGTATAACAGAACTCATATGGCAAAACCTGAGAAAAATCCAACCAGGAAGTGGGAAATCTGAGGTTTGTAGTTTTTCAACTCTTGGCCTATCAAATACACATTGTCTATGGGGTCATATTGCACTTCCACTAGATGTCAACAGTCTTTAGAACCTTGTTTGATGCTTCTACTGTGAAGTGGGGGCGAATGAGAGGAGATTGAGTAAGGTCTCTCCCAGAGTGCCACGAGCTGACCATGCACGTTCACGTGATAGTTAGCTTGCGTTCCATTGCATTTCTGAAGACAAAAGAATTCTCCGGTTGGAACATTATTGAAGATTTATGTTAAAAACATCCTAAAGATTGATTCTATACTTCGTTTGACATGTTTCTACGGACTGTAACAGAACTTTTTTACTATTCGTCTGCTCCTAGTGATCGCGCGTCATGAATTTGGAATACTGGGCTAAACGCGCTAACAAAAAGGAGCTATTTGGACATAAATGATTAACTTTATCGAACAAATCAAACATTTATTTTGGAACTGTGATTCCTGGGAGTGCATTCTGATGAAGATCATCAAAGGTAAGTGAATATTTATAATGCTATTTCTGACTTCCTTTGACTCCAACATGGCGGATATCTGTTTGGGTTGTGTTGGTCTCTGAGCGCCGTACTCAGATTATTGCATGGTGTGCTTCTTCCGTAAAGTTTTTTTGAAATCTGACACAGCAGTTGCATTGAGGAGAAGTATATCTTTAATTCTGTGAATAACACTTGCATATTTTATCAATGTTTATTATGAGTATTTCTGTAAATGTATGTGGCTCTGTGCAAATTCACGGGATTTACAAAGCCAAATGTAACCTGAGGTTTTTGGAAATATGAACTTGATCGAACAAAACATACATGTATGTTGTCCCGGGAGTGTCATCTGATGAAGAATATCAAAGGTTAGTGATACATTTTATCTCTATTTCTGCTTTTTGTGACTCTCTTTGGTTGGAAAATCGCTGTATGCTTTCTGTGACTAGTTGCTGACCTGACATAATGATATGTTCTGCGTTAGCCGAAAAGCCTTTTTGAGATCGGACACTGTGGTTGGATTAACGAGAATTTTATCTTTAAAATGGTGTCTAATACTTGTATGTTTGAGAAATTAGAATTATGAGATTTCTGTTGATTGAATTTGGCGCCCTGCAATTTCGGTCCTAGACAGGTTAACCAAATAGCTACCCGGACTAAATATTTACTGCAGCAGTCTTACATGCTGACCAGACCAGACACGTCGCATGCGCGAGCGTCGCAAAATAAATGTAGAAATCCATGTTTTTCAATTATTGCACCCACACTGCTCGCGCGCGCCAACGAGCGTCTGCGACGCCAAGGGCTAAAATAGAACTCATTCCTATTTCTGACGCAGATCGCGCTGCAAGTCCTGCCTCTCCCATCTCCTCATTGGTTTATAGAAGCAGGTACCCACGTGCCATCTCCTCATTGGTTTATAGAAGCAGGTACCCACGTGCCATCTCCTCATTGGTTATACCCACGTGGGTGATAGAAAGACGAACTGTTTTGCCGGTAGTCGTGGTAATACAATGAAAGTTTAGATGCGATCACCATATAATTTACATTTACATTTAAGTCATTTAGCAGACGCTCTTATCCAGAGCGACTTACAAATTGGAAAGTTCATACATATTCATCCTGGTCCCCCCGTGGGGAATGAACCCACAACCCTGGCGTTGGAAGCGCCATGCTCTACCAACTGAGCCACACGGGACCATTTAAACAATGAAAAAGCCTGGAAGGAGGAGAGATGACTAGAAATTATTCGGTTGGCCGTTTTATGTGTGGATTAATTGTCGGAGTAGAGATCCTTGTGCATTTCAGGTAAAATAACAACTCAATGTTTATATCCCAGGACAAATTAGCTAGCAACAGCAAGCTAGCTAAATAGGACAAATTAACGTTAGCTAGCAAGTGCAAGCTAACTAGCTAAATTACTAGCTAAATTACCATACATGTTTAATGCTTTTCGACCTGTCCTCTGTCCCCATATCATTGGTTCAGAGTTTGTTTTGATATTTTAACCTGCATGTCGTGATCGCGTTTGGTGTGGGGGGGCAAAATAAATGTATGCACGATAGCGCACGCGCGCAGCCGGTTTGGGCAAGGTGTTATGGATTGTGGGTAGAAGCAGTTCAGTGTCCTGTTGGTTCCAGACTTGGTGTATCGGTACCACTTGCCGTACGGTACCATTTGAAAACAGCCTATGACTTAGGTGCCTGGATTTTTAAACATTTTTAGGGCCTTCCTCTGACCCCGCCTGGTAAAGTGGTCCTGGATGGCAGGGAGCTCAGCCCCAATGATGTACTGCGCCATACACACTACTCTCTGTAGCTCCTTGTGGTCAGATGCCAAGCAGTTGCTATACCAAGCAGTGATGTATCCAGTAAAGATGCTCACAATGGTGCAGCTGTATAACTTTTTGAACTTTTTGTATCCTGAGCGACATACAGTTTCAGAAACTCACCATTAATAAAGGAATAGGTCACTCAAATGAGAAATATTCATGATTTTTTCAATTTACAAGTTGGGCCAGTAACTTAAAGGTTGCTGGTTCGAATCTCTGAGCTGTCTAAGTGAAAAATCTGTCAATGTGTCCTTGAGCAAGGCACTTAACCCTAATTCCTCCTGTAAGTCGCTCTGGATAAGAGCATCTGCTAATGACCAAAATAATGTGGGTGCCTGATTCACATTTTCCTTTCCAGCACGTTTCCAGCAAACCTGATGAATGCATAATCAGGAAAGCACAGTATAGCTTGGCTTGGCTCAGCTCAGTTTGGCTCAGTAGTGCAAAAAGGGTATAGTATACCAAAACTATAATCCAAATGTCAGTTGGATACGCTTCACAGACACGGGTCTCTGTTCTTGAAATAGACTTGAAGCTTAAGAACGTTCACAAACGCAAGCTTCACTTGGGCTTCCGAGAGGTGCAGCGCTCTAAGGCACTGCATCTCAGTGCTAGAGGTGTCACTACAGACCTGGTTAAATTCCAGGCTGCATCACAATTGGCTGTGATTGGGAGTTCCATAGGGTTAGGCCGGGGTAGGCCGTCATTGTAAATAAGAATTTGTTCTTAAATGATTTGCCTGGTTAAAAAAAGAATACAAATAAAAATTGACTGATGTGCTGCTTTCTGTGGCCAGTGTAGCATGTCTCATTGATTACTATTGTAACACTCGTCGTTAGGTGGAAGAGAGGAGGACCAAATTGCAGCGTGGTACGTTTCCATATTTATTGGCACACTTAACAAAACGAACAAAACAATAAACAGAAAATGAAACTAACGACGCTACAGACCTGAACATGTGAACATAGAGACAACGAAGAACGCAATGAACAGGAACAATCACCCACAAACAAACAGTGAAAACAGTCAACCTTAATATGGTTCCCAATCAGAGACAATGACAAACACCTGCCCCTGATTGAGAACCATATTAGGCCAAACAATAAACCCAACATAGAAACACATAACATAGAATGCCCACCCAGCTCACGTCCTGACCAACTAAACAAGACTGAACTGCGCCCACTTTTCCCGATCTTACCGTGGAGAGCGAGAGTATGGGCAGACACCGTGTTATGCGGTAGAGCGCATGGTGTCTCCTGTACGTGTGCATAGCCCGGTGCAGGTTATTCCACCTCCCCGCACTGGCAGGGCTAGATTGAGCATTGAGCCAGGTGCCATGAAGCCGGCTCAACGCGTCTGGTCACCAGTGCGTCTCCTCGGGCCGGCATACATGGCACCAGCCTTACGCATGGTGTCCCCGGTTCGCCAACACAGCCCAGTGCGGGTTATTCCACCTCCCCGCACTGGTCGGGCTACGGGGAGCATACAACCAGGTAAGGTTGGGCAGGCTCGGTGCTCAAGGGAGCCAGTACGCCTGCACGGTCCGGTATATCCGGCGCCACCTCCCCGCCCCAGCCCAGTACCACCAGTGCCAACACCACGCACCAGGCTTCCAGTGTGTCTCCAGAGCCCTGTTCCTCCTCCACGCACTCGCCCTATGGTGCGTGTCTCCAGCCCGGTACCACCAGTTCCGGCACCACGCACCAAGCCTCCTGTGCGTCTCCAGAGTCCTGTGCGTCCTGTTGCTGCTCCCCGCACTAGCCTTAAGGTGCGTGTCCTTAGCCCGGTACCTCCAGTTCCTGCACCACGCACCAGGCCTTCAGTGCGCCTCAGCCGGCCAGAGTCTGCCGTCTGCCCAGCGGCGCCTGAACTGCCCGTCTGGGCAACGCCGTCTGAGCTGTCCGTCTGCCAAGCGCTGCCCGTCTGTCCTGAGCCTTCAAAGCCGCCCGTCTGTCCTGAGCCTTCAGAGCCGTCCGTCAGTCAGGAGCCGCCAGAGCCGTCCGCCAGCCATGAGCAGCCAGAGCCGTCCGCCAGCCATGAGCAGCCAGAGCCGTCCGCCAGCCATGAGCAGCCAGAGCCGTCCGCCAGCCATGAGCAGCCAGAGCCGTCCGCCAGCCATGAGCAGCCAGAGCCGTCAGTCAGCCATGAGCAGCCAGAGCCGTCAGCCAGCCATGAGCAGCCAGAGCCGTCAGCCAGCCATGAGCAGCCAGAGCCGTCAGCCAGCCATGAGCAGCCAGAGCCGTCAGCCAGCCATGAGCAGCCAGAGCCGTCAGCCAGCCATGAGCAGCCAGAGCCGTCAGCCAGCCATGAGCAGCCAGAGCCGTCAGCCAGCCATGAGCAGCCAGAGCCGTCCCTCAGTCCGGAGCCGTCCCTCAGTCCGAAGCCGTCCCTCAGTCCGAAGCCGTCCCTCAGTCCGGTGCCGCCCCTCAGTCCGGTGCCGCCCCTCAGTCCGGTGCTACCCCTCATCCCGGTGTTGCCCCTTAGTCCGGTGCTGTCCCCTAATCCAGGTGGGTTAATTTGGAGGGTTGCCATTGGGAGGAGGCTACGGAAGCGGGGATTGACTATGGTGGGTTGGGGACAACGTCCTGAGCCAGAGCCGCCACCGTGGACAGATGCCCACCCAGACCCTCCCCTATAGGTTCAGGTTTTGCGGCCGGAGTCCGCACCTTGAGGGGGGGGGGTACTGTCACGTTCCTGACCTTATTTCCTTTATTTTGTCTTTGTTTAGTATGTTCAGGACGTGAGCTGGGTGGGCATTCTATGTTATGTGTTTCTATGTTTAGGTTCATTGTTAATTAGCCTGATATGGTTCTCAATCAGGGGCAGGTGTTTTACGTTTCCTCTGATTGAGAACCATATTAAGGTAGGCTGTTCACACCGTTTGTTTGTGGGTGATTGTCTTCCGTGTCTGTGTATGTACCACACGGGACTTTCGTTTGTTTAGTCTGTTCCTGTTCGTGCGTTCTTCGTGTTATGTAAGTTCTCGTGTCCAGGTCGGTCTACGTCGTTTATTGTTTTGTAATTTATCAAGTGTGCTTCGTGTTCGTCTTGTTTAAATAAATTCATTATGTATTCCACAAAAGCTGCGTTTTGGTCCAATCCCTGCTCCTCCTCAGACGAGGAGGAGAACAATCGTTACACCATGGTGTTTTTAATTGCGTACTATTGTTTTTACAGATGAGCGTGGTACCTTCAGGCGTTTGGAAATTGCTCTCAAGAATGAACCAGACTTGTGCAGGTCTACAAAAAAAATTCTGACGTCTTGGCTGATTTCTTTGGATTTTCTCATGTTGTCACGCAAAGAGGCACTGAGTTTGAAGGTAGGCCTTGAAATACATCCACAGGTACCCTCCAATTGACTCAAATGATGTCAATTAGCCTACCAGAAGCTTTTAAAGCCATGACACAATTTTCTGGAATTTTCCAAGCTGTTTAAATGCACAGTCAATTTAGTGTATATAAACTTCTGACCCACTGGAATTGTCATAGTGAATTATAAGTGAAATAATCTCTGTAAACAATTGTTGGAAAAATTACTTGTGTCATGCACAAAGTAGATGTCCTAACCGACTTGCCAAAACAATAGTTTGTTAACAAGAAATTTGTGGAGTGGTTGAAAAACGAGGTTTAATGACTAAGACCTAATTGTATGTAAACTTTCGACTTCAACTGTAGTTAGCTAGCTAACTATAGCCACTGAAACAGATTATGACGTTTTGCTATGTTTTTGGGGAAGAACATTGTTTGTATCCATGAGCTAGCTAGTTTTTTTTCATGACCATCGAGACAACTATACCAGCATCATAGCATACGTATCGATGAATCGTTGTGACATATGAAATACGAGTGTAATCAATGTGTAATACTGTAACTACGTAAACAAAAATGTACGAACACTTTAAATGATTGTGACGTGCAGTCATATTCATGTCCTTATTGGTCAACAAGCTTATTTGACATGTCAAATAGTGTTACAGTGTATCTTGTTTGACAGGCAAAGACCCAAACAGCGTTCCATAGAAATCCTGGTTAAGAATGAAATTACGAAATAGTTTTTGATTATGTTTTACTGGTAATGGGAACATACGTAAATGCCAAGAAAATAACTTTTTGGTCTGTGTGTGTGTGTGTGTGTGTAACCTTTATTTATCTTGGCAAGTCAGTTAAGAACAAATTCTTATTTACAATGACAGCCTACCCTGGTCAAACCCGGATGATGCTGGGCCAATTGTGTGCCACCCTATGGGATTTCCAATCACGGCCAGATGTGATACCGCCTCGATTCGAACCAAGGACTGTAGTGACGCATCTTGCACTGAGATGCAGTGCCTTAGACCACTGCGTCCATGTGTGTGTATTAACTTCACTAGGGTAGGGGGCATCATTCGGAATTTTGAATGAAAAGCGTGCCCAAATTAAACTGCCTGCTACTCAGGCCCAGAAGCTAGGATATGCATATAATTGGTAGATTTGGATAGAGTGTTAAAATTCCAAAACTGTTAAAATAATGTCTGTGAGTATAACAGAACTGATTTGGCAGGCAAAAACCTGAGAAATATCCATCCAGGAAGTAGGATTTTTTGTAGTTTTCTATTCAATGACATTACAGTATCCATTGACTTAGGACTCAAATTGCAGTTCCTATGTCTTCCACTAGATGTCAACAGTCTTTAGAAATTGTTTCAGGCTTGTATTCTGAAAAATGAGGGAGTAAGAGCAGTCGGAATGACTGGACCCTAAAGTGTCACAGAGCTTTTTCATGCGCACGACCGAGAGAGTGCCTTTCTTGTTTACCTTTTATATTGACGACGTTATTGTCCGGTTGAAATTTTATCAATTATTTAGGCTAAAAACAACCTGAGGTTTGAATATAAACATCGTTTGACATGTTTCTATGAACTTTACGGAGACAATTTGGATTTTTTTGTCTGCCTGTTATGACTGCGTTTGAGCCTGTGGATTACTGAAGAAAATGCGAACAAAACGGAGGTTTTTGGATATAAAGAGAGGCTTTATTGAACAAAACAAACATTTATTGAGTAAATGAATGTCTGCTGAGTGCAACCATATGAAGATCATCAAAGCTAAGTGATTAATTATATCTCTATTTCTGACTTGTGTAACTTCTACTTTGCTGGTTACTGTTTGTAATGATTTGTCTGCTGGGCGATGTTCTAAAATAATCGTAGGGTATGCTTTCGCCGTAAAGCCTTTTTGAAATCTGACACCGTGGTTGGATTCACAAGAAGTTAATCTTTAAACTTATGTATAATACTTGTATGTTTTCTGAATTTTTATAATGAGTATTTCTGTTTTTGAATTTGGCGCTCTGCAATTTCACTGGATGTTGGCCAGGTGGGACGCTACCATCCCACTTGTACCAGAGAGGTTAACTATTTAACCGTACTAGAATGCTTAAAAGGCCCCAAAAATACACTGCTCAAAAAAATAAAGGGAACACTTAAACAACACAATGTAACTCCAAGTCAATCACACTTCTGTGAAATCAAACTGTCCACTTAGGAAGCAACACTGATTGACAATAAATGTCACATGCTGTTGTGCAAATGGAATAGACAATAGGTGGAAATTATAGGCAATTAGCAAGACACCCTCAATAAAGGAGTGGTTCTGCAGGTGGTGACCACAGACCACTTCTCAGTTCCTATGCTTCCTGGCTGATGTTTTGGTCACTTTTGAATGCTGGCGGTGCTTTCACTCTAGTGGTAGCATGAGACGGAGTCTACAACCCACACAAGTGGCTCAGGTAGTGCAGCTCATCCAGGATGGCACATCAATGCGAGCTGTGGCAAGAAGGTTTGCTGTGTCTGTCAGCGTAGTGTCCAGAGCATGGAGGCGCTACCAGGAGACAGGCTACCTCCGCCTTTGTGCAAGGAGGAGCACTGCCAGAGCCCTGCAAATGACCTCCAGCAGGCCACAACCTTCTTGCCATGCACGGCAGGTTCCGTGAAGGCGGACGCCCTGTCTCACCTCTACGAAGAACCACGCCTATGTGCCCACGGGTATGCGGGACCGACTCCTTACCTGGGTGCCCCAGGCGCCTGTGTCGAGTCATCCTGGGATAAGCCGTACCATCGCCTGCCTGACTGAGAAGTCTCTTCCTGCTCCATCTGTGCCCAGTCTAAGACACCCAGACACCTCCCTTATAAAAGGTCCTTCCCCTGCCGGTACCACAATTATCCTGGTCTCACCTCTCGGTGGACATTGTCACTGACCTTCCGCCCCTTCCAGGAGAAAACCACCGTTCTCGTCATTGTGGACCGGTTTTCCAAAGCTTGTCTCCTCCTTCCTCTGCCTGGAATCCCGTCAGCCATGCAAACCGCGGAGGCTCTTTTTATGCATGTCTTCCGGAACTACGGGATCCTGGAGGGCATTGTGTCAGACCGTGGCCCTCAGTTCACCTCACGCGTATGGAAAGCGTTCATGGAACGCCTGAGGGTCACGGTCAGTCTCACCTCCGGGTACCGTCCTCAAGCTAATGGGCAGGTAGAGAGGGTCAATCAGGAGGTGGGCAGGTTCCTGAGATGTTACTGTCAGGACTGGAATGGGGAGTGGGCAGATTTTCTACCTTGGGCTGAGTATGCGCAGAACTCCCACCGCCACTCCTCCACTAACCTCATTCCTTCCCAGTGCGTGTTGGGGTATCAGCCGGCCCTGGCACCTTGGCATCCAAGCCAGACCGAGGCCCCTCCGCCTGCCCTGCCAGAAGCTCAGCCCGCGGTTTGTGGGGCCGTTTAAAGTCCTGAGGAGGGTTAATTGTGTTTGACCAGATGCAATGCTATTTTACAGTAAACAAATTGACAACAGAATTTCAGCATGCTTATAGGGAAGGACACTCAACAAGCACAGCACTTACACAAATGACTGATGATTGGCTGAGAGAAACTGATGATAAAATGATTGTGGGGGCTGTCTTGTCAGACTTCAGTGCAGCTTTTGAGCTTTGGACATTATTGAGCATAGTCTACTGCTGAAAAAACATATGTGTTACGGCTTTACACCCCCTGCTATAATGTGGATAAAGAGTTACTTGTCTAACAGAACACAGAGGGTGTTCTTTAATGGAAGCCTATCAAATATAATCCAGTTAGAATCAGGAATTCCCCAGGGTAGCTGATTAGGCCCCTTGCTTTTTTCAATTTTTATTAAGGACATGCCACTGACTGACTAAAGCCAGGGTTCCTATGTATGTGGATGACTCACCACTATACATGTCAGCTACTACAGCGACTGAAACGACTGCAACAGTCAACAAATAGCTGCAGTTAGTTTCAGAGTGGGTGGCAAGGAATAAGTTAGCCCTAAATATTCATAAAACTAAAAGCATTGTATTTGGAACAAAACACTCACTAAACCCTAAACTTCAACTAAAACTTGTGTTAAGTAATTATTTTTCAGAGTAAATAACTCACGGACACTAGAGAAGCTTAAAACTTCTTGTCAATAGGGGGGGCCATTTCGACTTTGTAAAAAATGTGTTCCCAAATTAAACTGCCTCGTACTCAATTCTTGCTCGTACAATATGCATATTATTATTACTATTGGATAGAAAACACTCTCTAGTTTCTAAAACCGTTTGAATTATATCTGTGAGTAAAACAGAACTCGAGTTGGAGCAATCTTCCTGTCAGGAAGTGAGAAATCTGAAATTGGGAACTCTGTTCCTGGGTCAGTTAAATAATTTGCAATTATTCTATTGGTCGACAAGCACTGCATGCGATTTCCCCTAGATGTCAGCAAGCGTTGAGAATTGGAATGGTGTTGCTAGGTAGATCTGAGACAGTATAAATAGGCTTGGCACGAGGGGTGCACCCTTTTCAACGTTCGTCATGGCGCAAAGCAGACCTCAGGATGGCATTCTGAAAAGCTCACGTTATCGGCGTTAGATATATCCGGCTCTGATTTTATTCGATATAGGTGTTAGAAACATCATAACGTAGTTATTTTAAACCGAGTTATATCAGTTTATATGAGTATATTGCGATTTTCTGAATTTTCTTTGTCCTGCGTTTTGAAGAGTTGGGCATGTCTGGGCCACATAGCTAATGTTTGCTGCTAATTACACGGTTGAAGACGACATTCTACAGCCGAGCAACGATTATTATGGACAAAGGACAACTTGCCCAAGATTCTGATGGAAGCTCATCAAAAAGTAAGAACTATTTATGATGTTAATTCGTTGTTCTGTTGAAAAATGTAAAACTACCATTCCGCCATTAATTTCGGTGCGGTCTCGCTTTAACGCACGCTGTATGTCGTAGTAACGTTAATTTTAAAAATCTAACACAGCGGTTGCATTAAGAACTAATGTATCTTTCATTTGCTGTCCAACCTGTATTTTTTAGTCAAGTTTATGATTAGTTATTGATTAGATTAGGTGCCTCTCCAAGATGGCGCCGGACAGATTGCTTGAAGTTTGGCTACTATTCACATTGTATAACCACGATTTGTGCCGCTACATATGCACATTTTCGAACAAACCCTATATGCATTGTGTAATATGATGTTACAGGACTGTCATCTGATGAAGTTTATGAAGGTTAGTCAAAAATTATATATATTTTGCTGGTTTGTTACGATCGCTAACCTTTGCTGCTGGTAAATGGCTTGTGTTTCTGGCTATTGTGGTAAGCTAATATAATGCTATATTGTGTTTTCGCTGTAAAACACTTAAAAAATCGGAAATATTGGCTGGATTCACAAGATGTTTGTCTTTCATTTGCTGTACACCATATATTTTTCAGAAATGTTTTATGATGAGTATTTAGGTATTTGACGTTGGTCTCTGTAATTATTCTGGCTGCTTCGGCGCTATTTCAGATTGCAGCTGCAATGTAGAACTGTGATTTATACCTGAAATATGCAAATTTTTCTAACAAAACATATGCTATACAATAAATATGTTATCAGACTGTCATCTGATGAAGTTGTTTCTTGGTTAGTGACTATTTATATCTTTATTTGGTCGAATTTGTGATAGCTACCTATGCAGGAAAAAAATGGTGGAGAAAAAAAAGTTGTGTCTTTTGCTATGGTGGTTAGCTAATAGAAATACATATTGTGTCTTCCCTGTAAAACATTTTAAAAATCAGAAATGATGGCTGGATTCACAAGATGTGTATCTTTCATTTGGTGTCTTGGACTTGTGATTTCATGAACATTTTATTATATGATATCCCTGTGGCTTTAGGCTAGGCTATGCTAGTCAGCTTTTTTGATGGCGAGGATCCCGGATCCGGGTTTGTGACTCGTTAGAGGTTAATTAAACAAGTTTAATTATTCCCAAAGGGTCGTCACAGCTGTATTCAGACAACAAAACATTTCTCACCATCACAGGTATATACAGTGAGGGAAAAAAGTATTTGATCCCCTGCTGATTTTGTACGTTTGCCCACTGACAAAGAAATTATCAGTCTATAATTTTAATGGTAGGTTTATTTGAACAGTGAGAGACAGAATATCAACAAAAAAATCCAGAAAAACGCATGTCAAAAATGTTATGAATTGATTTGCATTTTAATGAGGGAAATAAGTATTTGACCCCTCTGCAAAACATGACTTAGTACTTGGTGGCAAAACCCTTGTTGGCAATCACAGAGGTCAGACGTTTCTTGTAGTTGGCCACCAGGTTTGCACACATCTCAGGAGGGATTTTGTCCCACTCCTCTTTGCAGATCTTCTTCAAGTCATTAAGGTTTCGAGGCTGACGTTTGGCAACTCGAACCTTCAGCTCCCTCCACAGATTTTCTATGGGATTAAGGTCTGGAGACTGGCTAGGCCACTCCAGGACCTTAATGTGCTTCTTCTTGAGCCACTCCTTTGTTGCCTTGGCCGTGTGTTTTGGACCATTGTCATGCTGGAATACCCATCCACGACCCATTTTCAATACCCTGGCTGAGGGAAGGAGGTTTTCACCCAAGATTTGACGGTACATGGCCCCGTCCATCGTCCCTTTGATGCGGTGAAGTTGTCCTGTCCCTTTAGCAGAAAAACACCCCCAAAGCATAATGTTTCCACCTCCATGTTTGACGGTGGGGATGGTTTCTTGGGGTCATAGGCAGCATTCCTCCTCCTCCAAACACGGCAAGTTGGGTTGATGCCAAAGAACTCCATTTTGGTCTCATCTGACCACAACACGTTCACCCAGTTGTCCTCTGAATCATTCAGATGTTCATTGGCAAACTTCAGACGGGCATGTATATGTGCTTTCTTGAGCAGGGGGACCTTGCGGGCGCTGCAGGATTTCAGTCCTTCACGGCATAGTGTGTTACCAATTGTTTTCTTGATGACTATGGTCCCAGCTGCCTTGAGATCATTGACAAGATCCTCCTGTGTAGTTCTGGGCTGATTCCTCACCGTTCTCATGATCATTGCAACTCCACGAGGTGAGATCTTGCATGGAGCCCCAGGCTGAGGGAGATTGACAGTTCTTTTGTGTTTCTTCCATTTGCGAATAATCACAGAAACTGTTGTCACCTTCTCACCAAGCTGCTTGGCGATGGTCTTGTAGCCCATTCCAGCCTTGTGTAGGTCTACAATCTTGTCCCTGACATCCTTGGAGAGCTCTTTGGTCTTGGCCATGGTGGAGAGTTTGGAATCTGATTGATTGATTGCTTCTGTGGACAGGTATCTTTTATACAGGTAAGAAACTGAGATTAGGAGCACTCCCTTTAAGAGTGTGCTCCTAATCTCCGTTCGTTACCTGTATGAAAGACACCTGGGAGCCAGAAATCTTTTTGATTGAGAAGGGGTCAAATACTTATTTCCCTCATTAAAATGCAAATCAATTTATAACATTTTTGACATGCATTTTTCTGGATATTTTTGTTGTTATTCTGTCTCTCACTGTTCAAATAAACCTACCATTAAAATTATAGACTGATCATTTCTTTGTCAGTGGGCAAACGTACAAAATCAGCAGGGGATCAAATACTTTTTTCCCTCACTGTATATCCCACTTAAAACACTCCTCCTTCTCTCCAATCCATACATCTTATGGTTCTACAGAAAAAGGGTCGTAAAACCCTTATTACTCCCTTCAGGGGATCTGACCTGACCTCAATCCCTCCTTTGCCTAATCCACAGATGTCCATCTGCTTCCCCTATAGCAATCCAATCTCCTCCCGTCCACCCAGCACATTCCACAGCCACTCTCTCTTTCTACAGATCTCACTCCTTTATATAAAATGCGTCTGATCTATCATGTCTTTAATATCTCAATGTACAAAGTTTACAGTTCAGTCGTGTGGTCAGGTGCCACAAAAAAAGTACCTAGGAAAATTGCAATTGGCTCAGAACAGGGCATCATAGCTGGCCCTTGGATGTACACAGAGAGCTAATATTAATATTGTCAATCTCTCCTGGCTGAAAGTGGAGGAGAGAAAGTGGAGAAAATTGTATGAACTGCCTCAATTTTGCTGGACCCCAGGAAGAGTAGCTGCTGCTTTGGCAGCAGCTAATGGGGATCCATAATAAAGACAAATACAAATGTGGTAACGTACCGTTTGCAACTCCCTGCTGATTACCGCATTAAACCGACTTTTCATGACTCTCCTCAGGCCAGTGGTGCCTGGTCCCCTCGCTGAGGCTGTACCCAGTGACGCTCTGCCTCCTCCTCTGGACATCGAGGGAGGTCCGGCGTACTCGGTCCGTGAAGTCCTGGATTCGAGGTTTAGAGCGGGGCGTCTCTATTACCTCATCAACTGGGAGGGCTATGGCCCAGACGAGCAGTGCTGGGTTCCTGGACGCTTCCTACATCCTGGACGCTTCGCTGACCAGGGATTTTCACCGTCGGTGCCCTGACCGACCCGCGTCCCTGTGTTCGTCACCGAGGCCGGTGTTGTCCCACTGCTATTGCAGCACGCCAGGGGGGTACTGTCACGGATCCCCCCAGTACTGCTGCTTAATCCGTTCACCAGCCCAGGAGGTCTACGTCACCGGCCTTCTAGACGTCACTGAACTAGATTCATTACCACCAACCCCAGACTGTCTTGTCTCATTATGCAAACCTGGTTTCCATTCCCTCTGATTTGTATGTTATATATGTGCCCTCTGTTCCCCATTGTCCTTGTCGGTTATTGTTACCATGTCCGTTGGTCCTGTGAGTACCTGTGCTCTTGTATCGGCTTCCATGCTGCGTGTATTCGTGCACTTGTTTTACGGGTCTCGTCCCTTGTATTATTTAGAGGTTTACACCTTTACTCTCTGTTTGGATGGAGAAAATAAAACCCGCTATTACTTATTCCTGTGCCTGTCTCCAATCATTAGACAACGTGACAGTTTCTATTCCAAGAAACATTCAAATGCATTTTACAGTAGCCTATGTAGGCCTCAGGGTTTCCGGTAGGAAAATATGACACTGTACAATGTGACCAGTTGGGAGTAGGCCTAGGCTACTAAGCGACTGCGAGTGAAGAGCAAAATAATTCAAATTTTTTAAAACCCAAATTGTAGGCTAACCACTACCCAAATGGAGATTCAGTGAAAAGAAAAATCTGATTGATTTATCAAGACCAGTCCCCATGCTTATCTGAAAGCAGCACGAAGCGGTGCTGAAATTGTTGACCACACGCAGGTAGGCTATTGCTTCAGATCCTATGATAACACATTGGATGACTTTGGGTGTTTCAGTAAGCAACAATTTGTTGCCTTCAATTGCATTAGCCTACTTTATTCCAATATTTTTGTAACTCATTGATATTTATTCCAATAGTAATTCATTATGGATCCATCCAGATGTGGTTTGAAAACAGTGCTTGTGGTGTGCTACAGTGCCTTGCAAAAGTATTCATCCCCCTTGGAGTTTTTCCTATTTTGTTGCATTACAACCTGTAATATAAATGGATTTTTGGATTTCATGTAATGGACATACACAACATAGTCCAAATTGGTGAAGTGAAATGGAAAAAAATTACTTGTTTCAACAAAAGAAAAATACGGAAAAGTGGTGCAGTCATATGTCACCCCCTTTGCTATGAAGCCCCTCTAAATAAGATCTGGTGCAACCAATTACCTTCAGAAATCACATAATTCGTTAAAGTCCACCTGTGTGCAATCTAATTGTCACATGATCTGTCACATGATCTCAGTAAATATACACATGTTCTGAAAGGCCACAGAGTCTGCAAGGGGCACCACAAAGCAAGCGGCACCGTGAAGACCAAGGAGCTCTCCAAGCAGGTCAGGGACAAAGTTGTGGAGAAGTACAGATCAAGGTTGGGATATTATATTTAAAAAATATCTGAAACTTTGAACATCCCATGGAGCACCATTAAATCCATTATTCAAAAATTGAAATAATATGGCACCACAACAAACCTGCCAAGAGAGGGCCGCCCACCAAAACTCACAGACCAGGCAAGGAGGGCATTAATCAGAGAGGCAACAAAAAGACCAAAGATAACCCTGAAGGAGCTGCAAAGCTCCACAGTGGAGATTGGAGTGTCTGTCCATAGGACCACTTTAAGCTGTACACTCCAAAGAGCTGGGCTTTACGGAAGAGTGGCCAGAAAAAAAGCCATTGCTTAAAGGGAAAAATAAGCAAACGCTTGGTGTTTGCCAAAAGGCATGTGGGAGACTTCAAACATATGGAAGAATGTACTCTGGTCAGACGAGACTAAAATTGAGCTTTTTGGCCATCAAGGAAAATGCTATATCTGGCACAAACCCAACACCTCTCATCACCTCGAGAACACCATCCCCACAGTGAAGCATGGTGGTGGCAGCATCATGCTTTTTCATTGGCAGGGACTGGGAAACTGGTCAGAATTGAAGGAATTATGGATGGCGCTAAATACAAGGAAATTCTCGAGGGCAAACTGTTTCAGTCTTCCAGAGATTTGAGACTGGGACGGAGGTTCACCTTCCAGCAGTACATACTTCACTAATTTGGACTATGTTGTGTATGTCCATTACATGAAATCCAAATAAAATGCAACAAAATAGGAAAAACGCAAGGGGGATTAATACTTTCGCAAGGCATTGTATCTACATGACTAAATCCATGTGTATGTATAGTGTGTATGTTATCATATGTGTGTGTGTGTATGTGTATGCATGTGTCTGTGCCAATGTTTGTGTTATTAAAATACAATTTTATTGCTTGCGTCAGTTACTTAATGTGGAATAGAGTTCCATTTAGTCATGGCTCTATGTAGTACTGTGCGCCCTGAACCGCTCTCCATCAAATGGTTGATTTAGGTGCAATCTTACTGGCAGCAATATCCTTGCCTGTGAAGCCCTTTTTGTGCAAAGCAATGATGACGGAACGTGTTTCCTTGCAGGTAACCATGGTTGACAGAGGAAGAACAATGATTCCAAGCACTACCCTCCTTTTGAAACTTCCAGTCTGTTATTCCAACTCAATCAGCATGACAGAGTGATCTCCAGCCTTGTCCTTGTCAACACTCACACCTGTGTTAACGAGAGAATCACTGACATGATGTCAGCTGGTCCTTTTGTGGCAGGGTTGAAATGCAGTGGAAATGTTTTTTGGGGATTCAGTTAATTTGCATGACAAAGAGGGACTTGCAATTAATTGCAATTCATCTGATCACTCTTCATAACATTCTGGAGTAAATGCAAATTGCCATCATACAAACTGAGGCAGCAGACTTTGTGAAAATTAATAGACACTCTACTGTAGACACTAATGTACTTGTACTCTTGCTCAGTTGTGCACTGGGGCCTCCCACTCTTTCTCTTTCTAGTCATTTACAACATTAACAATGTCTACACTGTATTTGTGATCAATTTGATGTTATTTTAATGGACAAAAAATGTGCATTTCTTTCAAAAACAAGGACATTTCTAAGTGAGTCCAAACTTTAGAACGTTAGTGTACGTATTCCCAGTCCATAGATTAGGGCCTAATTCATTCATTTCAATTGACTGATTTCCTTATATGAGCTGTAATTCAGTAACATCTTTGAAGTTGTTGCATGTTGCGTTTATATTTTTGTAAGGTGTATTACAATTTTCACCTGATTTTAACTTTAATATCTTGAAAATGGCCTTAATCTAAATGTAAAGTGACATCTGGCCTTACTTTGTGTATAGTAATGCCAGATGTGTATAGTAACCCCATCCATTATTGTTTGATCTAGCATGGATGACAACCTTTAAGCTTTTTTTCAAGCACTTTTTATAGGTTGGCTGGTCTACTAGTAGACTTACTTTGAAAAAACAGAATGGTGTTGACCTGTTGACCTTATTGCCCAAACCATCTATATACTCAGGACATTAAAAATACTACATCAACTTTTTGTACCCAATGATTATTGAAGAATATAACTTGGTAATGCCTCATGACATGAGCTTAGTTCAACTGTCGTACCCAATTAGAATCCAAAATACAAGCTTATTTTACTCCAATGTTTGTAAATAAAGTAAATGTAAACAAACACCGTATAGCCTCACAACATGTTTAAAATTATAATGGATGGTCAGTCCTTGCATCTATAGCTCTGTCTATACATTTGAGAGTGGTTAGATGATTCCAGACCCATCCTTCACCTTTTTACCTAAACAGTGGTTGGGAGAGCGCTGCAGATACCCCTTTGATAACCCCCACACCATGGCATGAGCTGGGATCAAAGACTTCGGTAGAATAGAATCAAGTAGAATAGAAAATAATAAAATATGCTTTGTATTCACACCATTAGTATCCTAGGTTATATCACCCTTTAAATGAAGAGGGTCATATTTACTACTGTGGCTCTTCATTGATGTGTTTACAACAAAACATTCCATCATAACAAGAGAGCTGTTCATCCACCTACAAGGTCCAACTACATCATACAACTCAGCTTGATAAAGTGCAGTAGGCCTATAATCAGAGATGGGCAGTATTTCTGTTGCATGTATTTCAATTACTTTTGAGTATTTTGTCATTTGTATTTCGCTGGCCTGAACTACAAACCAATGTATTTTGTAACAAGATACATTCAAGAGCTGTAATTTGTATTCTCAAAATACAAAATACTTTTCCATACCCTTTTTTTTTATAGCGGTTCACAATTTTGTGGCCGCTTTGGTATAAGAAATTTGATAGCACTATGCTGTATTAAGATTGTCTGCTAAATTACCAAAATGTAAACGTTAAAATGAACACTTGCAAAGCACACTGACCATTAGTCTTATGAGCTCCACCCCTTATTATAACAATACCCACTGTGCTTTGCAGGTTATTTTTCCATTTTTTTAATTTTGGTCATTTTAGCAGACACTTACGTAGAGCGACTTAAAGTCAGTGCATTCAACCACATATCACAGTTATAACAAGTCAAATGTCTGTTACCTTTACTGAGAATGTTTATCTGAATACAATGCTTTGCAAAAATGTTTTTGTTTGATACATCTTTGGAGTAGATTGTAGTTGTATACATTTATCTTTGCCCATCTCTTCCTATAATATATTTCATTCAAAGAACTTCAAAACATAAGCTTTTACAAACAAACATTCCTCTATGAGACTGCCTACAATTGTGGACCTAGTGGACTGAGCGAAGGTTGCCACTGATGATATGCCATCGATACAGAGATCACACGCTAAAGGGTACCACCACAGTCCTGGAGGGGGCTCTCGACAAACAATAAACTGGATGGCATTATTTTGGGGGAAGAATCAGATGTATAAAATTTATTTTTTTGCACCAATTCATAGACATCCTGCTTTCAAAATTCAACCTTAAACGTGGATTTGAATCTTTATGAAACAGGTTGAAACTGTGTTATAGGCAAAGAACTCAAGTATGGTAAAGAACTCAAGTATGAGGCTCTCCAATGACTTTGCAGATTTTTCTACAGATCTATGAGAAACGGTTCACAACAAGCAAATGTTGGAAAAAGTGAGATTGTATGCCTATTGAAATTATTTCAATCCACATTTATTTATTAGGTTTTATTTATGCTACATTTAATTTGTTCTATATAACACAATATAGCCTAATCCAGGTTGCCTAGTCTACTTTATGATGCAGTTTCTTAGCCTTCTCTTCTGTCTACTATACTGTTGCCTATACTGTAACATTTGAAGTAGCCTACCACAGGATAACAACAATGGCTTATGACACAATTTCTATAGTCTAAGCGTTTCTCTTGAGTCAGAAACAAATTTGTTAGGCCGCCTATGAAGCATGTTATTCGGGCCCCTTGTCTTACCTGTTGACTTCGATGTGCACTTGACAATTCTACCTCCATCATTGCGCAGTTGATATTCCCTTGTGAATTTGCTCTTAAACGCCCAGATCCGCAATTATCTTTAAAGTCCCTTACACTAACACGAATCAAATGAAATCTTACTGAACAGCGTCCTGAATATGAACATAGTTCAGTCTAGAAATAATGAAAGCGTTAAGAAACCCCAGCCGCTGAACGGCCCTGCCCACTAGCAGCGGCAGCCTGACTGACAAGGTGGTAACGGCCCCTGGCGCTGTCTGGACACTGAGAGCTTGCCATAAAATACACCCAGAATGTTTCCTTTTCATTCAGTGACATCTAGTGGGTATAGTCTATTAGTTGTATCCCATAAGCTTGTAGGCAATACAACGAAATAGGCCTAGTTTAAGACACAATTTTATAAATACACAATTTTGTAAATCAGGCCAACACCACTTCATGAACTGTACAAACAACACCTCACAAGGAAAGCACTCCAGGTTTCCAACAACAACTCAACCCCCCCAAGCATCCTTCCAAATGCTTCCACCTGGTGAGAGACTAAAGGTGCCACTCTCTCGGAAGAATGGCCTAAAAAGTATTTTATCCCAAATAAGACTGATGATCTGACACGTAAATGCTCAATGTGTGTAATGTGTATGTTTTATGTCTGTTTTTATCCCTTTAATGTAAGCCAGAGTGCCAAATGCAATTTTACATTCGGTGTAATTTAAAAACAGTTTTCTAATCTATCTAAACCTACAGAATGCACAATTCTAAGTAACCTAAATTGGTGGTTGCCAGGTGCACGGTGTTTCCTCCGACACATTGGTGCGGCTGGCTTCCGTGTTAGGTGGGTATTGTGTCAAGAAGCATTGTGGCTTGGTTGGGTTGTGTTTCGGAGGACGCACGGCTCTTGACCTTCACCTCTCCCGAGTCCATACGGGAGTTGCAGTGATGAGACAAGACTGTAACTACTAATTGGATACCACGAAATTGGGGAGAAAAACGGGGTGTAAAAAATAAATAGAAAATAAATAGAGGGCTAAATGGTGGCCTGCGGGCCTAAGTTCTGAGCAAAAAAACATAATATTATTTATATATTTTTTTAATTGTTGGACTGTAAAAACACTAGCAAATCAGTTCCAAGTCATTTTAATTTAGTAAATATCTTCCAGAAAGTATTCACACCTCTTGACTTTTTCCACATTTTGTGTTACAGACTGAGATTTTTTTGGTCACTGGCCTACAATAACCCATAATGTCAACGTGGAATTATGTTTTTCGAAATGTTTTCAAATTAATTTAAAATGAAAAGCTGAAATGTCTTGATTCAGTAAGTATTCAGCACCTTTGTATGGCTCACCTAAATAAGTTCGGGAGCAAAAAATGTCCTTAACAAGTCATATAAGTTGAATACTATAATATTTTTATCATGTGGGATGGATGGGGATGCTGGGAGTGAGGGTGAAATCAAAGAAGACAGACAGAACAGTTTAAATACATGTTTGACCGGTGGACACTGAGTAGCTTTCTTCTTTCTTGCCTGTCAGATGCAGCTCGTTGGCAATCAAGGGCGGGGCTTGTGAGGAAATACGTTCTATGTGCCGTAGTACATTAAAGATCCGTTCTTCTCCTTTCTAGGGTTTTCCAGAAGGCCTACTGAGTGTTGGAATATTTTTTATTCTGTACTGGCTTCCTTCTTTTCACTCTGTCAATGAGGTTAGTATTGTGGAGTAACTATTGTACAATGTTGTTGATCCATCCTCAATTTTCTCTTATCACAGCCATTAAACTCTGTAACTGTTTTAAAGTCACCATTGGCCTCATGGTAAAATCCCTGAGCAGTTTCCTTCCTCTCTGGCAACTGAGTTTACCCATCTACCAATAGGTGCCCTTCTTTGCGAGGCTTTGGAAAACCTCCCTGATCTTTGTGGGGTTGAATCTGTGTTTGAAATTCACTGCTCAACTGAGGGATCTTATAGATACAATTATTGTATGTGTAGGGTAAAAAGATGAGGTAGTCATTCAAAAAGAATGTTAAACACTATTATTGCATACAGAGTGAGTCCACTGTAGTGTTTTTGCTGACTTTACCGTAGTATTTACTGTTACGGACTATAGTCCGCAAAACACTACAGTGAATACTGTAGTATACTGTAAAAATAATATAGTAAAAGAAAACTGTAGTATATACTATAGTAATTAATGTAGTGTTTTTGCGGATTGTAGTATACTGTAGTATTTACAGTTAACTATAGTATAAATAATGTAGTAAAATAAAACTGTAGTATATAATATAGTAATTAATTATGTGTTTTTTCGGACTGTAGTATAATGTAGTATTTACTGTAGAGTTTTTGCGGACATTACTGTAGAATTTACCATTGTCACGATCGTCGTAAAGAGGAGACCAAGGCGCAGCGTGAGTAGAGTTCCACATAATTTTAATCAACTGAAACTCACCTAACAAAAACAACAAACAACCAAACGAAACGTGAAGCTACAGGTGTGCACTCAGGCAACTCAATGTAGACAAGATCCCACAACACAAACGAGGGAAATGGCTACCTAAATATGATCCCCAATCAGAGACAACAATAAACAGCTGTCTCTGATTGGGAACCATATCAGGCCAACATAGACATACAAAACCCCTAGACATACAACACCCCTAGACATACAAAACTAGTGTACCCACCCTAGTCACACCCTGACCTAACCAAAATATATAGAAAAACAGAGATATCTAAGGTTAGGGCGTGACAACTATAGTGTTATTGCTTTATTATCTTTGACATAGAAGTGGAGGCTTGCTCTTTGAGGAAACCTACTGGAGAAATACTAAAATAGCATGTCCGTAACACGTAGGTACGACTGAGATCTGAACAGATAGTTCACAACTTCTGCTCTTTCCTATAACTGGTAGGGAACATAATATGTGGTCTATAGTTGGCATGTAGGTTTCTCATTTATGGGTGGCACAAATTGCGATTAAATACTGTCAAATATACTATAGTAAAGAAAAGTGTTTGTAGTTACTGTAGTGTTTTTGCAGATAATACTGTAGTATTTACTACAGCTTTTGTTTTCCAAATAATAATGTTGTATTTACTATAGTATTCTACGGTATACTACAATTTACTACAGTAAGTACTGTAGTATTCTATAGTAAACTGTAGTATTTTCTCATGTGGGATAATAACAGGTGCACTGTTAACTGCCTGCTCTTTGTTTTCTTTGCCTTTGAAGTTGTGTTTAACTCTTTGTAGGTGATATAAGAATGTTTATGTGAACACACTTTACAGGTGTTTTTGTTTGCATCCTTTGCTCATGTGTCTAGGTGACCCCAAGCATACTTCCAGTTGTGGCAAAATGGCTTAAGGACAACAAAGTCAAGGTATTGGAGTGGCCATCACAAAGCCCTGACCTCAATCCCATAGAACATTTTTGGGCAGAACTGAAAAAGCATGTGCGAGCAAGGAGGCCTACAAACTTGACTCAGTTACACCAGCTCTGTCAGGAGGAATGGGCCAAAATTCACCCAACGTATTGTGGGAAGCTTGTGCAAAGCTACCCGAAACATTTGACCCAAGTTAAACAATTTAAAGGCAATGCTACCAAATATTAATTGAGTGTATGTAAACTTCTGACCCACTGGAAATGTGCTGAAAGACATAAAAGCTGAAATAAATAATTCTCTCTACAATTATACTGACATTTCACATTCTTAAAATAAAGTGGTGAACCTAACTATTTTTACTTGGATTAAATGTCAGGAATTGTGAAAAACTGAGTTTAAATGTATTCAGTTCCAATGAACCGGGCTAATTTGACTTCAACATTTCTTTCTCTACGGCATTGGTTAGTTGAATAGGGTGTAAATGAGGACCTGTGGTTTCATCAAACACCATCACCACTTTCCTCTCTGATACAGTATTACTCTTGCTTCCTATCTTGGCCCTCTTCATGCTTTCTTTACTAGATGCTCCACTGCTTTCGGTATCATGATCTCTCTTCTTCCTACTGTATGTCTTTCCACTACAGACAATTCCGGTCTTTGACCCTCATCCTCCCGCTCCATATCATCAGAACAGATACCCATACGGTTCGCATTCCAGCACAGCTGTTGTTTCTAAAAACCTTTTCTCCATTTCCTCCATTTCGTATGCACCACTCACCGCCATTTCAGCTGTCAGACTTCCACATTTCTCACACACCTCATTCACACAGTTCGGACTCCCGACCCAGAATTTACCCCTTAAATCAGGGGTGTCAAACTCATTCCATGGAGGGCCTATTGTATGCTGGTTTTTGTTTTTTCCTTTCAATTAAGACAACCAGGTAAGAGTTCCTTACTAATTAGGGATCTTAATTCATCAATCAAGTACAAGGAAGGAGCAAAAAACCTGCAGACACTCAGCCCTCCGTGGACACGCGCCTTAGATCAACTCAATCAATCAAACCTTCGCAGTATGCATTAGAGCTGTTGTTAGTGTCATATCTGGAAGCTTTGGTGACATAACATCTTTGAAAAAATATTATTGGTAAAACACACCTCCCACTGGGCACACCATGTCATTCCAATGTGGAAATGTGGGTCATATAGAATAGAATAAACTTCATTGTCCATCCAGGATGTAAATTTTTCTTTGGCATCACCTTCCATTAAAGGATGACATATACACATACATTCTCACATCATACACATTTGAACAGTGCATCATGTTACATATACTAAAAACATAGAGGACATTGATACATTCACTTGCAACCGACAGCTGTCCCAACTCCACTGGATAGATAAGTACATATACTGATATAATTTACTTTGCATTTAGTAGTCCAACAGCACAAGAACCAAATTCATGTTTGAACACATTCTTCTTGGAAATGGGCATTCTGAAGCACCGGCCAGAGGGAAGCCTCTCGAACTGAGGGTGTAGAGGGTGGGAGGGGTCGCCAAAGACAGCCAGTGCCTTCTTTTGGGTTGCCTTGTGGAACAGACTGTTCAAATGTGCCTGTAGTCGGTTGTGTTTACTATTCAGGTCAGTTTACTTTTCCTCGTCAATCTCAGATTACCATACCAGACAAGTTGCTGTACACCCTCTCCAGAACAACCTGGCTGACCCCAAACCCCTTCAATTTCTTACCACCTCAGTCACCGGCTTCATCAATAAGTGCACCGACGACGTCGCCCCCACAGTGACCATACGTACATTTCCTAACCAGAAGCCACAGGCAACATCCAAACCGAGCTAAAGGCTAGAGCTGCCGCTTTAAAGGAGCGGGCAACTAATCCCGCTATGCCCTCAAACGAACCATCAAACAGGCAAAACGTCAATACAGGACTGAGATTGAATCCTACTACACCGGCTCTGACGCTTGTCAGATGTGGCAGGGCTTGCAAACTATTATGGATTACAAATGGAATCCTAGCCACGACCTGCCAAGTGACGCAGGCCTACCAGACGAGCTAAATGCTTTTTATGCTCGCTTCGAGGCAAGCAACATTGAAGCATGCATCAAAGCACCAGCTGTTCCGGACGACTGTATGATCACGCTATCAGTAGCCGATGTGAGCAAAAACTTTTAAAAAGTCAACATTCTGGCCGCGGGACCTGACGGATTACCAGAAAGTGTACTCAGAGCATGTGCGGACCAACTAGCAAGTGTCTTCACTGACATTATCAACCTCTCCCTGACCGAGTCTGTAATACCTACATGTTTCAAGCAGTCCACCATAGTCCCTGTGCCCAAGAACGTGAAGGTAATCTGCTTAAATGACTATGGCCGCGTAGCACTCACGTCGGTAGCATGAAGTGCTTTAAAAGGCTGGTCATGGCTCATCAACATCGTTCCCAGAAACCCTAGACCTACAAAAAAAGATATATACACTGCTCAAAAAAATAAAGGGAACACTTAAACAACACAATGTAACTCCAAGTCAATCACACTTCTGTGAAATCAAACTGTCCACTTAGGAAGCAACACTGATTGACAATAAATTTCACATGCTGTTGTGCAAATGGAATAGACAAAAGGTGGAAATTATAGGCAATTAGCAAGACACCCCCAATAAAGGAGTGATTCTGCAGGTGGTGACCACAGACCACTTCTCAGTTCCTATGCTTCCTGGCGGATGTTTTGGTCACTTTTGAATGCTGGCGGTGCTCTCACTCTAGTGGTAGCATGAGACGGAGTCTACAACCCACACAAGTGGCTCAGGTAGTGCAGCTCATCCAGGATGGCACATCAATGCGAGCTGTGGCAAGAAGGTTTGCTGTGTCTGTCAGCGTAGTGTCCAGAGCATGGACGCGCTACCAGGAGACAGGCCAGTACATCAGGAGACGTGGAGGAGGCCGTAGGATGGCAACAACCCAGCAGCAGGACCGCTACCTCCGCCTTTGTGCAAGGAGGAGCAGGAGGAGCACTGCCAGAGCCCTGCAAAATGACCTCCAGCAGGCCACAAATGTGCATGTGTCTGCTCAAACGGGCCGCCCCCAGGTGGTAAGGGTAGGCAACAACACATCTGCCACGCTGATCCTCAACACCGGGACCTCTCAGGGGTGAGTGCTTAGTACCCTCCTGTACACCCTATTTGCCCACGACTGCGTGGCCAAGCATGACTCCAACACCATCATAAAGTTTGCTGACGACACAACACCTGATCACCAACAACGATGAGACAGCCTATAGGGAGGAGGTCAGAGACCTGGGCAGTGTGGTGCCAGGACAACAACCTCTCCCTCAACGTGAGCAAGACAAAGGAGCTGATCATCAACTACAGGAAAAGGAGGGCCGCACACGCCCCCATTCACATTGATGGGGCTGTAATGGAGCGAGTCGAGAGTTTCAAGTTCCTTGGTCTCCACATCACCAACAAACTATCATGGTCCCAACACATCAAGACAGTTGTGAAGAGGGCACAACAACACCTTTTCCCCTCAGGAGACTGAAAAGATTTGGGATGGGTCCCCAGATCCTCAAAAAGTTCTACAGCTGCACCATCGAGAGAATCCTGACTGGTTGCATCATCGCCTGAGGTGCTGACTTGTTGCACCCTCCTCAACTACTGTGATTATTATTATTTGACCATGCTGGTCATTTATGAACATTTGAACATCTTGGCCATGTTCTGTTATAATCTCCACCCGGCACAGCCAGAAGAGGACTGGCCACCCCTCATAGCCTGGTTCCTCTCTAGGTTTCTTCCTAGGTTTTGGCCTTTCTAGGGAGTTTTTCCTAGCCACCGTGCTTCTACACCTGCATTGCTTGCCGTTTGGGGTTTTAGGCTGGGTTTCTGTACAGCACTTTGATATATCAGCTGATGTAAGAAGGGCTATATAAATACATCTGATTAAATAATTTTGATTTGGTATGGCAACTGCTCACCATCTGAACGTAAGGCACTACAGAGGGTAGTTCTTACGGTCAAGCTTCCTGCCATCCAGGACTTATATACAGTGGTTACTCATCTAAAAGTTTTGAGATTATGCTGAGGGATTTATAGGTAATTTTTGGTTTAGTACGATACCCTGCGTCACTGCTTCATTGCTCCAGACCAGCGCAAGGGGAGTTAGAGCACTGATTATGCTTTTGGGTCCCAAGGCGCTAATGTGTCTCTAACTGACAATGAATGAGCAACATAAACCAAATAGAAACTGATAATTGTGCACGACTTCAAAATTGAATTTCAATGAGCTGAATCAGGAGGATGAAGAAGGTGATTGAATTGAGAACAATAGTGTAAGAATTGCTATTCCTCTGTCCTGCACACGCACACCCAGAAAAGGACACATTATTTTGTTACTAATCGTCAGTATTATGGTGTGGAAATGTTAGGATTATTTTGCTCTTACTGTAGTACTGTAGCCTACTACCGACCGGTCACGTTGTACCACGCCATTATGGGCTATTAGCAGAACAATATCCTTTGTGCAAGGAAATTGATCAGCATTAAAAACCTTTTGGATTTTTGTGGTGCAGCGGTCTAAGACACAGCATCGCAGTGCAAACTGCGTTGCTACAGATGCTGGTTCGATACAAGTGCCGGCCGCAAACCGGGAAACACATGAAGCGATGGTGGGCTTTTTGTTTCTCTCCCTCTAAAAACAGAAATAAATAATTCTAAATAACAAACTGGCTTTATTTACAAATTAGTAAGAATGTCTCACCCCATGTTCAAGAATGGCCTTTTTCTCGCTCACTTTAGGCTATTTGAAAACAAAATAATCTCCAAGATATCATTATTTTTAAACAAGCCATAGAAAGTTGGTTCCAAATACACACACTGCTGAAACTACTACTGGACTTGAATGTCAACGGAGGCGCCTCAGGTTGGATCAAGGACTTTTTAACTGACCGCCCAGAGGGTCCTCATGAATAGGGCCCTCTCTGGTGAACTGACCCTGAACACAGGGGTGCCCCAGGGGTGTGTCCTTTCACCATTGTTGTTCTCTATCTACACTAATGAGATGAATATCCAAGGAAACAATCTGAATTCAGGCTGTATCACATCCGGCCGTGATTGGGAGTCCCATAGGGCGGCGCACAATTGGCCCAGCGTCATCTGGGTTTTGCCGGGGTATGCCGTCATTGTAAATAAGAATTTGTTCTTAACTGACTTGCCTAGTTAAGTAAAGGTTAAAATTTTTTTTTTGCAATTTTGTAATGTGTTTTGTTTGGTAAATATTCATTCACATTTGTAGTGCCACTAAATAAACAATGAAAAAAGACACTTGTTTCTTTGTTTCTACTTGATCAGAACAAGCTGTAACTGGACTGTAGCATATTGCTTACTAAAACTGTTGTTACACTAAGGTTTTTGTAAATCCCAAACTCTAAAAGTAATTAGAAAGGTACAAATGATTTGTGACATTGTGGTTACAATAAAGAATGTAAACAAGATGCAAACAAGATGCTGTGCTTTTATTTACAGTAGTGATGGACAGCTGGAGGCATTTTGAAAACAGGTTTTCACAAGTGTACTGTAGTACTGTAGCAGGTTTAGCCCATAATGCAAGCAAAGTTTCCCATTAGCAGGAAATAGACTCTTCATAGCCCAGCTACTGTAGGTGTGAAAATCCCCCAATTTGCAATGTATTTGTATGCTTAAGTACTCTAAAGTGTTACAATTCTAACTCAAGACCTCATGCAACTGCAAAATGTTGGAGAGCCATATAGATTGCAAAATAGTTTTTCATGGCACATGGTTTATGAATTGACACGCAAATCTTCATAGCCCAGCTGCTGTAGGGGTGAAAATCTCCCAATTTGGTTTGGGTCATTGTCTGCATTTATAGAATACATGTTTTTATTGACCCTAACAGCTAACATTAGGTACAATACTAGAAATATACATGTAAATATACTTAAAGATAACAAAATATTGCTATAATCCTACCTTGAAAGAAACAATGTGGTCCCAGAAACACCTCTCTGACATAGGGCCCAGCATATCTCTTGATGATTTCTTCCTCAAAGAAATCTCAAGCCATGATACCTGAAAAAGGAGGCAACAGTGAATTATTTTGGAACACAAAGCAGTCCACGAGATGTAGGCTACAATATTTGATGTACCTTTTGCTTGGTAAATAGCTAAACTTACCATCAAAAATCAAATATGGGCCTGGTCCCTGGGGAGAAATTGCTCCCCACACATGAGGGGATGCTTGGGACTTGGCTTGCTTGATCTTCTTTTTTTCTGTAGCAATTTTGATGGCCTTTGCCGAGCGCATCTTCATCTATTAGTGAGTCGATCGCTTGAATAGTCTTGCTGGAAATGGAATACAATGTAAAAATGTGCAGCATACAGTAAATACCAGCAGTCGATTTATTTAAGCATTATTTTTGCATTATTAGGCCTACTTTACAGTATTGTAGCCTACTCTACCTGTTCATTTTCCCGGGCTTTCGCGTTTGGCGTAACACAGGCATCTGTCACGTTCTGACCATAGTTCTTGTGTGTTTTGCTTGTTTTAGTGTTGGTCAGGACGTGAGCTGGGTGGGCATTCTATGTTGTGTGTCTAGTTTGTCTGTTTCTGTGTTTGGCCTAATATGGTTCTCAATCAGAGGCAGCTGTCAATCGTTGTCCCTGATTGGGAATCATATATAGGTGGCTTGTTTTGTGTTGGGGATTTGTGGGTGGTTGTTTCCTGTCTCTGTGTTTTCTATGCACCAGCTAGGACTGTATCGGTTTGCCACATTTATTATTTTGTATTTGTTAAGTGTTCACGTTTATCGTTCGTATTAAACATGTTGAGCACTGGCTACGCTGCGTGTTGGTCTGATCCCTGTTTCACCCCCTCTTCTAGTGAAGAGAGGGAAGGCTGCCGTTACAGCATCTAATGATAGTGTAAGCGAATAGCACTGTCTGTGACCAAAATCCCCAAGTCTACCAGTGTTTTTGAAATGTCTCCAGTAGATTTTCCATTCCTCCTGATCTGCTCACATAAATACATAGAGATCCTGTTCATGGTGCTACAGTATGTTGTTACAACATAATCAAAGTGAGGACAATCGGCAATCTGCTGTATACATATGGCCTATTATAACTTGAAAGTCACACCTTTTCAGTACTCCTCACCCCGCCCCAAACTCCACCCTTAACAGAAAAAAGAGAAACATTATCTGAGGGCAGAGATACGGTCGACAGCTGATGCATTGGTCCAGAGCCAGGCGGTATTGGCGGAGAGTCACTCGTCATTGGCAGAGAATGACGCGTTGAAGAGGGCGAGGAACGAGTGCCATTATGGGCTATTAGCAGGACAATAGACTCTTGCTAAGAGGGAAGGTATCGTCCAATGTATTTCTTAGTTAGGTTGGCTGTATCACAACCAGCCGTGATTGGAAGTCCCTTAGGGCGGCGCACAATTGACCCAGTGTCATCCAGGTTTGGCCGGGGTCGGCCATCAGTGCCATATTTTATTAATGGAAACCCTGAAGATTAAATTTTTCGTTTTTATTATCATTATTAATTCCTTCAGAGTTATATAAAAGCCCCTTAGATATTCTCACAGATCAGATTTGCCCTAACAAAAAATGCCCCTTAGATATTCATTTAGAATCCTCCAATCCTCTAAATGAAATTATTGGCGGAGAGTCACGTCATTGAAAAAATATATACAGTGGGGAGAACAAGTATTTGATACACTGCCGATTTTGCAGGTTTTCCTACTTACAAAGCATGTAGAGGTCTGTAATTTTTATCATAGGTACACTTCAACTGTGAGAGACGGAATCTAAAACAAAAATCCAGAAAATCACATTGTATGATTTTTAAATAATTAATTTGCATTTTATTGCATGACATAAGTATTTGATCACCTACCAACCAGTAAGAATTCCGGCTCTCACAGACCTGTTAGTTTTTCTTTAAGAAGCCCTCCTGTTCTCCACTCATTACCTGTATTAACTGCACCTGTTTGAACTCGTTACCTGTATAAAAGACACCTGTTCACACACTCAATCAAACAGATTCCAACCTCTCCACAATGGCCAAGACCAGAGAGCTGTGTAAGGACATCAGGGATAAAATTGTAGACCTGCACAAGGCTGGGATGGGCTACAGGACAATAGGCAAGCAGCTTGGTGAGAAGGAAACAACTGTTGGCGCAATTATTAGAAAATGGAAGAAGTTCAAGATGACGGTCAATCACCCTCGGTCTGGGGCTCCATGCAAGATTTCACCTCGTGGGGCATCAATGATCATGAGGAAAGTGAGGGATCAGCCCAGAACTACACGGCAGGACCTGGTCAATGACCTGAAGAGAGCTGGGACCACAGTCTCAAAGAAAACCATTAGTAACACACTACGCCGTCATGGATTAAAATCCTGCAGCGCACGCAAGGTCCCCCTGCTTAAGCCAGTGCATGTCCAGGCCTGTCTGAAGTTTGCCAATGACCATCTGGATGATCCAGAGGAGGAATGGGAGAAGGTCATGTGGTCTGATGAGACAAAAATAGAGCTTTTTGGTCTAACTCCACTCGCCGTGTTTGGAGGAAGAAGAAGTATGAGTACAACCCCAAGAACACCATCCCAACCGTGAAGCATGGAGGTGGAAACATCATTCTTTGGGGATGCTTTTCTGCAAAGGGGACAGGACGACTGCACCGTATTGAGGGGAGGATGGATGGGGCCATGTATCGCGAGATCTTGGCCAACAACCTCCTTCCCTCAGTAAGAGCATTGAAGATGGGTCGTGGCTGGGTCTTCCAGCATGACAACGACACGAAGCACACAGCCATGGCAACTAAGGAGTGGCTCCGTAAGAAGCATCTCAAGGTCCTGGAGTGGCCTAGCCAGTCTCCAGACCTGAACCCAATAGAAAATCTTTGGAGGGAGCTGAAAGTCCGTATTGCCCAGCGACAGCCCCGAAACCTGAAGGATTTGGAGAAGATCTGTAGGGAGGAGTGGTCCAAAATCCCTGCTGCAGTGTGTGCAAACCTAGTCAAGAACTACAGGAAACGTATGATCTCTGTAATTGCAAACAAAGGTTTCTGTACCAAATATTAAGTTCTGCTTTTCTGATGTATCAAATACTTATGTCATGCAATAAAATGCAAATTAATTACTTAAAAATCATACAATGTGATTTTCTGGATTTTTGTTTTAGATTCCGTCTCTCATAGTTGAAGTGTACCTATGATAAAAATTACAGACCTCTACATGCTTTGTAAGTAGGAAAACCTGCAAAATCGGCAGTGTATCAAATACTTGTTCTCCCCACTGTATGTAGATATACTGTACTGTAGGCAACATGAGTCTCACTAGTGTTGAGTAATGTGCTGTTAAAAGTGGTGTAAGTCTTATTTAAAAAGCATATTGAAGTTAGAAGCAATAGGATTAGAAGCAATAGCCTACCCGCCTGTGGTCAACTATTTCAGCACCGTTTCGCGCTGCTCTGAGACAAGCATGGGGACTGGTCTTGATAAATCAATTAGATTTTTATTTTCACGGAATCTCTGTTTGGGTATTGGTTAGCCTACAATTAGGGAGTGGAAACGGTCACGTTGAACAGCGCCATATTTTCCTAACAGAAACACTGAGGGTTTCGTTTTTTTCTTGGAATAGAAACACCATAATATTAATCAAATTAATTAAGCTAAATTTCGAAAAATCAATCCCATATACTATGTTCTTACAAAAAAAGGTTTTAAATTCTCTGTTACAGCCAATATAGAAGACTATCAAATGCTTCTCAAAGATGCCCTCTGGTGGTCAAACTAGCACTAACTAGCGTTAATGGCAACAGTGGCTGACAATTAACTTCTCTGGGATAGGTGGGACGGTTGCGTCCCACTTGGCCAAAATCCAGAAAAAATGTAGCGCGCCAAATTCAAATATATTACTATAAAAATCAATCTTTCATGAAATCACACATGAAAGACACCAAATTAAAGCTACACATGTTGTGAATCCAGCCAACATGTCTGATTTCAAAAAGGATTTACGGGGAAAGCACACCAAACAATTATGTTAGCTCGGTACATAGCCACAGAAAAACACAGCCATTTTCCCAGCAAAAGATAAGTCACAAAAAGCAGAAATAGAGATCAAATTAATCACTAACCTTTGATGATCTTCATCAGATGACACTCATAGGACATCATGTTACACAATGCATTTATGTTTTGTTCAATAATGTGCATATTTATATCCACAAATCTCGGTTTACATTGGCGCCATGTTCAGAAATGCCTCCAAAATATCCGGAGTAATTGCAGAGAGCCACGTCAAATAACAGAAATACTCATCGTAAACTTTGATGAAAGATACATGTTTTACACAGAATTAAAGATACACTTGTTCTTAATGCAACCGGAGCATTTCTTCATGTCTGTATAAGTAATGGAACGCAAGGCGATATCATGAGGAAAGAGCGTGAGCAAGAACTGGCAATCTGCCAGACCAATGACTGAAACACCTCCCATCCGGCCCCACATCACACTAGAGGCTTCATTCAGCGTTCTACAGACTGTTGACATCTAGTGGAAGGCGTAGGAAGTGCAAACATATCCATATATTACAGGGAATTGAATAGGCGATGACTTTAACATCGACCAGTCTCAGAATGCTCACTTCCTGTTTGGATTTTTTCTCAGGTTTTTGCCTGCCATATGAGTTCTGTTATACTCACAGACATCATTAAAACAGTTTTAGAAACTTCAGAGTGTTTTCTATCCAATAGTAATAATAATATGCATATATTAGTATCTGGGACAGAGTAGGGGGCAGTTCACTATGGGCACGCAATTCATCCAAAAGTGAAAATGCTGCCCCCTATATCAAAGAAGTTAAATAACGTGCCATAGAATTCCGCGGCAGCCCACAAGGTGTGCTGCAGTACGACGCAACTTTTACAGGAAGAACCACTGTACTAGGCGGTACACCCTCCTTTTGAAGCTTCCAGTCTGTTATTCGAACTCAATCAGCATGACAGAGTGATCTCCAGCCTTGTCCTCGTCAACACTCACACCTGTGTTAACAAGAGAATCCCTGAAATGATGTCAGCTGGTCCTTTTGTGGCAGGGCTGAAATGCAGAGGAATTGTTTTTTGGGGATTCAGTTCATTTGCATGGCAAAGAGGGACTTTGCGATTAATTGCAATTTATCTTATCACTCTTCATAACATTCTGGAGTATATGCAAATTGCTATCATACAAACTGAGACAGCAGACTTTGTTAATATTTGTGTCATTCTCAAAACTTTTGGCCACGACTGTACACCAAGTCAGAACTGTAGGATAAATACAGGGGGCATATAAGCAGAAAACGAAAGCTCTTACAATATTCGATGATTACATTTCTCTAAAACAGGTTATAGGCTACAGTAGAACAGTCAGAACAGTAGGCAAAATTAAGAGGGGTAAATAGACCAAATTATTAGGGTGAGGCACACAACATACACAACATTACACTTAGTATTACTTTCTTACCTATAGTATACATATCACCCTGGCATATTACATAATTTATGCAGCAGCATACAATACATTTTTGGACTCCTTGTTGTGCCATGCTCACTTGAACAGGAAGATGGCACGGCGGTCCTTCATGGGCAAATTTTGTCCTCAAAGTCTGCATTCTCTGGATTTATGGTGCTTTACAATTCGGATTTACAATTCCAAGTTGGATGACCGTTCAAAACGTATTTTCCCAGTCGGAGCGCGTTTATTTCCGATTTCCCAGTTGTCTATGAAGTTTTCATAGTTCCGGGTTAACAGTTGTTTTGTGTGCGGCACAAATCATGCTTCATTGACAGCATGGCCAATGTTGAACGTTTATCATTTTAAACTTGGAAAAGAGCCCCAGATTTGGGACCACACCCACTGTCACTGATTCCTTTCAAACTACTTGTTGAATTTGCGATTTCCAACTTGTGTAATGTTTATGTCCAATGGACGATTTTATCTATAATTTCTCTTCATCATTTCTCTTCCTATGACAAGGATTAAAAAATATTTGCCAGAAGATTGTCCCCAAAAGTGACAGAACATTGAGCCAATCATGGCGCAACTCTCCGTATTTTCTGCTGGCTTGCCCCACCACCACAGAAAGCACTGAGCTAGGCTGAAATACCTGCATTTTGGAGCTGCCTTACTCAATAAAACAAAAACGAGACCATGTTTGTATGTGGCTTCATTAACTCAATGATATATTATTTTTAACATTGTTTGCAAACTGATATGTGACACGTATTAATGCCAAAATAACATGCAAAAAAGGCAAGCCCCAAGAAAATATAATAATGTAAAAAATATGGGGCTCTGCCCAACCTGCCCTGAATAACAGGTCACCACTGGAAGTAGGGCATCCTTCTAACAGTAAATCAACTTTGTTAGACCTCACCTTAATGGCCCTTATGCCACTAGGTGAGATATGTTTTCATTGTTTTGGGGCAGAATTATGTGAGGTGTTTTTGGAGGTGCATCTTGGTCAGTTTAGCTCGGAAAATGCCGCCCTCGTCTCACCCTCTGCCACCTAATAGCCGATTTAAACCGATTTATGCTTGATCCGAAAATGCGGCCAGAGGCGCAGTACGGAGGGTGTAACGCAATTGCGAAGCCTCTGGAGACTTGCGGAGGCCAAATCGAGCACTGTACGGCGATGCCGTGCGCCTCCTACATTCTGTAACAATGCGGAGGCTCCCGTATAGCTCCACATTAACATGATTGGTCGTAGATATATATATATCTTTTTTTCACCTTTATTTAACCAGGTAGGCCAGTTGAGAACAAGTTCTCATTTACAACTGCGACCTGGCCAAGATAAAGCAAAGCAGTGCAACAAAAACAACAGAGTTACACATGGGATAAACAAACGTACAGTCAATAACACAATAGAAAAATAATAAATAAATAGGCCAATAGTGGTGAAGTAATTACAATTTAGCAATTTACACTGGAGTGATATACAGTGGGGAGAACAAGTATTTGATACACTGCCGATTTTGCAGGTTTTCCTACTTACAAAGCATGTAGAGGTCTGTCATTTTTATCATAGGTACACTTCAACTGTGAGAGACGGAATCTAAAACAAAAATCCAGAAAATCACATTGTATGATTTTTAAGTAATTAATTTGCATTTTATTGCATGACATAAGTATTTGATCACCTACCAACCAGTAAGAATTCCGGCTCTCACAGACCTGTTAGTTTTTCTTTAAGAAGCCCTCCTGTTCTCCACTCATTACCTGTATTAACTGCACCTGTTTGAACTCGTTACCTGTATAAAAGACACCTGTCCACACACTCAATCAAACAGACTCCAACCTCTCCACAATGGCCAAGACCAGAGAGCTGTGTAAGGACATCAGGGATAAATTGTAGACCTGTACAAGGCTGGGATGGGCTACAGGACAATAGGCAAGCAGCTTGGTGAGAAGGCAACAACTGTTGGCACAATTATTAGAAAATGGAAGAAGTTCAAGATGACGGTCAATCACCCTCGGTCTGGGGCTCCATGCAAGATCTCACCTCGTGGGGCATCAATGATCATGAGGAATGTGAGGGATCAGCCCAGAACTACACGGCAGGACCTGGTCAATGACCTGAAGAGAGCTGGGACCACAGTCTCAAAGAAAACCATTAGTAACACACTACGCCGTCATGGATTAAAATCCTGCAGCGCACGCAAGGTCCCCCTGCTCAAGCCAGCGCATGTCCAGGCCCGTCTGAAGTTTGCCAATGACCATCTGGATGATCCAGAGGAGGAATGGGAGAAGGTCATGTGGTCTGATGAGACAAAAATAGAGCTTTTTGGTCTAAACTCCACTCGCCGTGTTTGGAGGAAGAAGAAGGATGAGTACAACCCCAAGAACACCATCCCAACCGTGAAGCGTGGAGGTGGAAACATCATTCTTTGGGGATGCTTTTCTGCAAAGGGGACAGGACGACTGCACCGTATTGAGGGGAGGATGGATGGGGCCATGTATCGCGAGATCTTGACCAACAACCTCCTTCCCTCAGTAAGAGCATTGAAGATGGGTCGTGGCTGGGTCTTCCAGCATGACAACGACCCGAAACACACAGCCAGGGCAACTAAGGAGTGGCTCCGTAAGAAGCATCTCAAGGTCCTGGAGTGGCCTAGCCAGTCTCCAGACCTGAACCCAATAGAAAATCTTTGGAGGGAGCCGAAAGTCCGTATTGCCCAGCGACAGCCCCGAAACCTGAAGGATCTGGAGAAGGTCTGTATGGAGGAGTGGGCCAAAATCCCTGCTGCAGTGTGTGCAAACCTGGTCAAGAACTACAGGAAACGTATGATCTCTGTAATTGCAAACTAAGGTTTCTGTACCAAATATTAAGTTCTGCTTTTCTGATGTATCAAATACTTATGTCATGCAATAAAATGCAAATTAATTACTTAAAAATCATACAATGTGATTTTCTGGATTTTTGTTTTAGATTCCGTCTCTCACAGTTGAAGTGTACCTATGATAAAAATTACAGACCTCTACATGCTTTGTAAGTAGGAAAACCTGCAAAATCGTCAGTGTATCAAATACTTGTTCTCCCCACTGTATGTGCAGATGAGGATGTGCAAGTAGATATACTGGTGTGCAAAAGAGCAGAAAAACAAAAACAAATATGGGGATGAGGTAGGTAGTTGGTTGGATGGGCTATTTACAGATGGGCTGTGTACAGCTGGTGTAACGATTGTCGTCGGGAGAAGGAGAGGAGGACCAAAGTGCAGCGTGGTACGTATCCATAATATTTTTAATAAAGATGAACACGCGAACAAAAACAACAAAACGACCAACGAACAGTTCTGAAAGGTGCAACAAACACTAAACAGAAGATAACCACCCACCAACACAGGTGGGAACAGGCTACCTAAGTATGGTTCTCAATCAGAGACAACGACAGATAGCTGCCTCTGATTGGGAACCATACCAGGCCAAACACATAGAAATACAAAACAAGGACAACATAGAAGACCAGACATAGAATGCCCACCCAAACTCACGCCCTGACCAACGAAAATAGACAAAAAGGATCTCTACGGTCAGGGCATGACAGCTGGTAGTATGTGGTAGTGGAGTAGGGGCCTGAGGGCACACACTGAGGGCACACAGTGTGTTGTGAAATCGGTAATGAATGTATTGTAATGTTTTAAAAATTGTATAACTGTCTTAATTTTGCCGGACCCCAAGAAGAGTAGCTTCGGGGATCCATAATAAATAAATAAACGGGGATCCATAATAAATACAACTATTGGTTGACGGTAGGGGGCAACATTCTTCACAAGAGCTCTGTATAGTATCTTTCATGCAAAAAATACACCTTATATTGAATTTGAAAGATAATTTTTCTTAGTTTATGCATATGAGCACGCACCGTCTGATTAGAAAACTTGTTGCGCAACCCACTTTTTCCCCCCACTCGGACGCACACAAGAACCATATTTGTCCTTGAGCGTGCACATTTTTTCACATATTTTTACTGTTGAACCAGGGTCGTTACACTATTATTACTCACCCAGTTTATTTTTATAAGTATGTCCATTGTCGCTAGTTTGCCTTACTTTGACATTAGCTTCATATTAAATTCTATAAACTAGTCTATCGATAATCTACATTGAGTTCATGACGATTGTGTGAAATCAAGCTGCAGTCCAGTGCACCATTCTGAACTGAAGTATTTTTGCTGAGGTCATATGAGGACAAAACCGGGTCTGATCTTTGAACACAAATTACATTAAGACTGACAATCAGGCTAATTTAACAGTGGTAATTTAGAGACTCTAAACTTTTACTTCCAGATTGGTTGTTAATCATTCACCCGACCCCTTGTAAGAAATGCATTTGTGGCAAAAGACCATAAAACATCAATTAAGGCAGCGAAGAAGAGGCGAAGCGAGGCTCTACTCCCGTCAAAAACTATCCACTCAAGAATACAGCGAAAGCAGACCAAGGGCTCTATTCAATCCGTATCACTGAAGTCCACGTTGGAGCATGATTGAAATTAAGGCTGCATTCACGATAGATGCTGCATATGTCGGCTCAATCGGAAATGACCTTTACATTTCTCTCTTGCAGCGCTTTAGTGATACAGACTGAATAGAGCCCCAAGTGTGGAGTTTTTTTGTATTGGGGTCTGTGAGAGTGTGAGGGATTTTGTAAAAAATGGTCTTGTATGAAATTTGAAATTAATTCTCCAATCGCGCATCATCAGGCAAATTATGTTTACAGGGTGGAATCCAAAATTGAATGTATAAAGTGATAAAACAAATGCAGGTAGTTGTGCAAGACATTTTGAGATAAAAAGATAAGTAGCATATCATTTTTAAATGTGTGCATGCTTTTCTCCTCCAACAATACAACAGCAGATTCAAAGGATGTGTGGTAGGCAGAAATAAAAACTCTTCCGCAGTAGGATGCACTTGTGTTTCCTTGCCAAAAGGATGCTATTGAGGAGGGGAGGACAGTCTTCCGCTTGCCTACTAACGAACAGACACACTCATTGGTTTCTGGGTCACGGAGGACGGAGGACAAACTTTTGACCAAATGAGAACTCCAATAACTCCCATTGTTAGGACGGAGACAACACCATCTCGTCATTATATTGAGCAGTGTTTCCCAACCCTGGTACTAGAGTACCCCCAACAGTACACATTTTCATTGCAGCCCTGGACAAGCACACCTGATTCAGACTGTAAACTAATCATCAAATGCTCAATTAGTTAAATGAGGTGTGATTGTCCAGGGCTACAACGAAAATTTATACTATTGGGGGTACTCGCGGACCAGGGCTGGGAAACACTGATATAGAGTACCTTTGATTAAGGACTATCTTGCTTAGCCATCTTTATATTGTATTTCCAGGTACAGACCTCAGGTACTAGAAGTATAATATATAAATAGATATAATACACTGAGCAAAAATATAAGCACAAATGTTTCATGAGCTAAAATAAAAAATCCCTGAAACTTTCCAGATGCACAAAAAGCTTATTTCTCTCAAATTGTGTGCACAAATTTGTTTGCATCCCTGTTAGTGAGCATTTCTCCTTTGTCAAGATAATCCATCCACCTGGCAGGTGTGTCGTATAAAGAAACTGATTAAACAGCATGATCATTACACCTTGTGCTGGGGACACTAAAAGGTAATTTTAAAATGTGCAGGTTTGTCACACAACGCCACAGATGTCTCAAGTTGAGTGGGAGTGGGCAATTGCCAATTGCCATGCTGACTGCAGGAATGTCCACCAGAGCAGTTAACAGAAACTGTAATGTTCATTTCTCTACCATAAGCTGTCTCCAATGCCGTTTTAGAGAATTTGGCAATACGTCCAACCTGCCTCACAACCGCAGACCACGTGTAACCACGCCAGCCCAGGACCAACACATCCAGCTTCTTCACCTGCAGGGATCATCTGGGGGGGGAGTATTTCTGTCTGTCTGTAATAAAGCCCTTTTGTGGAGACAAAAAGGGCTTTATTACACCCACAATTGGGTGGGCCTATGCCCTCCCAGGCCCTGCCCAGTCATGTGAAATCAATAGATTAGGTCCTAATGAATGTATTTAAATTCACTGATTTCCTTATATGAACTGTACCACAGTAAAATCTTTGACATTTTTGCATGTTGCATTTATATATTTTTTCAGTGTCTTTAATCCCCAAGTAATTGGTTGATCCATGAAAACTCAGGGCTAGCACTTAAATATGCCACTGAATCTGAACACAATTGTCTGTCTACATGCCAACATTCCATTTAAACAATGCAACCATACACTGTCTGAAATCAGTTGATAGGACTTAGACAAGCTGTAAATGCAACAAGTACTGATAATGTATCATATAATAATTTCGCCAAGAAAAAACATTTGTCTGTTTACATACATTTTAGAGGCTATTTATACAGAACATTGGTATAAGACCAATATAAACTATTTATATGATAATAATTATATTACATAATTGCTGATATGTCTTATTTTCCTGCTGAAAGTATAATCAGGATTATACCTCTGCCATTCATTCCAATTAGACTGGTTTGGATTTCTCCCTGACCAATATGGCTGCCATTTTCAAACCATTCTGGAACTTTGAAATTTAATGACTTATCCTATTAAAATTAAAGGACCTCTCAATGTACCTAACCCTATTTCCTTGTTGAATATCAATCCTATGTTATTTATGCAAAGACAAAAATCCACATAAAAAATAAGCATTACATGCTCAAATTTCAGCACTTTATTGATCAATTCCTTCAGGTACATAACCATAGTGCATATAGCCACTTCACAATTACCAACAGCATTCTGGAATACTTATAACTTTCATTACAGTAAAATAACTTACACTTTCAACAGCTCCTGTGAAACCAGGGAATATATTGTCATTCCTTCAGGAGGGAGAGAAACCAGGGACCTTCAGTAACCACCAGCTGATCAACCATGACTGATATCTCAGCATTAAATCAAGTAATATTGGATTCTGTTCACAAGTAAGATGGGTCTGGCATAGGAAGTATTCCATGACAACACAAAGATTGATGAGTCCTGGCCATTAAATAGTGATTTTGTGTCATTGAAGTACAGATCAAAAAGGGACAGCAAACTCAGATTAAAAACACTTAACTTAAATATTTATCTTCAAATACAATGTTTTATGATGTCGCAGACTTCAAATATGCAACAAGGTCTTGGCGCTCGCCCTTCTTCTTGATGCCAGCAAAGATCATCTTTGTTCCTGGAATGTATTTCTTAGGGTTTTCCAAGTACTCCATCAGGGTGGCTTCACCCCAAGTAATGCCTACAAGAGAATAATACAATCCCTTAGCTAAGGCAAGGAACTCTGTACATCAAGACAATATTCAGTTAATTATCTGACATTTAATTCATGACCTGCAAGTTTGAGGACAGCTATACACTTCCTCACTTGACTAGAAATGTAAATTGACTCATGCAGCACTAACTAGTTCATGGCTAGAAGGGATCCAGCTTTTGTCAAATTGCGACTTTTTTCAGCAAACTAGGCGCATGTCACACATCAGCACTTCACAGGAGAGTAATTTGAACTTAAATATTTATTCTTTACCAAAAAGCCTTTTTGGTGGCAGAAATGCCTTCTGGAACATGTGAACTTTCATTTGCCTTAATAACAAACTTGTATGCCATCTGTAAATACAAATTAAATTACGAGCCTAGTTGGTTTAGCCACGGAAAAAGTCAGGAACCTTCCCCCTAGGCATAATTTGCTGAGATAATGGATGGGCTGGAAATCCCGAGAGATGAATTCGACTTAGTCTGCCATGTAGCATGCATCGGTCTATAACATGAGCTGCTCAGTATGTGTAGGTAATCCATTCTAACACAGCTTTTTTTGAAAGATGTCACGAACTGCAAAAGTGTTGCTAATGCTCTCCACTTTCTGGAGAACGATTGTGCCATGCTGACTGATTCATTTTCAGACGATGAGGAAATCCCTGATTTAGGTAAAAACATTTTAATTGAACCAGACATTGTAATCATCTGAAACGGCAATCAACAGTGTTGTTGTCACAGAAGAAGTTGACAAGAGTTTTGAAATCAGTGAAATGCCTGGTGGAAGCAGAGTATGATACCTAAGAAAATTCTGCCGTTTGATTGCAAATATGCGGAGGGAGTAGAAAAGAGAACACAGAAGGCTGTTGTATGAAATCACCTGCCTCCAGATTACATCTTCAAACTAAGGGCAATCATGGCATCCATGACAGAGGGAGAAGCGTTAATCCATGCATGTGTAAGAGTCTATCTAGCTAGCTACATTTTCAGATATTATACATTCATAATTTTGTTCGAAAGTTGCTTTAACCTGTTTGGGCTGCAGGGGCAGTATTGAGTAGCCTGGATAAAAGGTGCCCATTTCAAACGGCCTCGTACTCAATTCTTGCTCGTACAATATGCATATTATCATTACTATTGGATAGAAAACACTCTCTAGTTTCTAAAACCGTTTGAATTATATCTGTGAGTAAAACAGAACTCATTTTGCAGCAAACTTCCTGACAGGAAGTGGAAAATCTGAAATCGATGCTCTGTTCTAGGGCCTGCCTATAAATGTGCTTGATATTTATTAGTATACATGCACTTCATACGCCTTCCACTAGATGTCAACAGGCAGTGAGAGAAGAAATGGAGTGTATAACATGATCTGAGGTCGAATAAAAGCTCTTGGCATGACGTGACCCCAATTTCCTGTTTTCTGGAACGCGCGAGAAGGGACCTGGTATTGCCTTCTGTAAAGCTGTCGTTATAGACGACTAATATCTCCGGCTTTGATTTTTTTTGATAAATGTGACAATATCATCGTAAAGTATGTTTTTTCAATATAGTTTTATTAGATTATTGACATTTTTTCGGGACGTTAGGCGTGTTGCTTTGTCTGCGTTTGTTCACGAAGGAGAGCTTCGCGCCACTTTGCTAGCTTTCCGTGCTAATTGACTGGAGAAGAGGACATTCTAAAACCAAACAACGATTGTTCCCGACAAAGGACCCCTTGTACAACATTCTGATGGAAGATCATCAAAAGTAGGACCCATTTTATGATGCTATTTCATATATCTGTCGAACATGTGTACTATTAGTTTGCGCCCAGATTTTGGGCACTCTCTCGCTATAACTAAGCTGGATGTCGTAATGAAGTTATTTTTAGAATTCTAACACGGCGATTGCATTAAGAACTAGTGTATCTATCATTTCCTATACAACATGTATTTTTTAGTTATACTATTCATAAACGTTTAGTTAACGTTTATGAATAGTTATTTGGTCAGAATAGTTGAGTGTCATAAAAATATCCGCACATTCTGGGAAAAAGATGCTACGTTAGCACAATGTATAACCACTGATTTCAGTATGTATGTTTAACCTGATGTTATAGGACTGTCATCTGATGAAGCTTCTCAAGGTTAGTCAAAAATTATATATCTTTTGCTGGTTTGTTACGATCGATAACTTTTGCTGCTGGTAAATGGCTTGTGTTTCTGGCTATTGTGGTAAGCTAATATAATGCTATATTGTGTTTTCGCTGTAAAACACTTAAGAAATCGGAAATATTGTCTGGATTCACAAGATGCTTGTCTTTCATTTGCTGTACACCATGTATTTTTCAGAAATGTTTTATGATGAGTATTTAGGTATTTCACGTTGGTGTCTGTAATTACTCTGGCTGCTTCGGTGCTATTTGTGACGGTAGCTGTGATGGTAGCTGCAATGTAAAACAGATTTATACCTCAAATATGCAAATTTTTCGAACAAAACATAGATTTATTGTATAACATGTTATAAGACTGTCATCTGATGAAGTTGTTTCTTGGTTAGTTTGGTTGGTTCTTGGTTAGTTAGGTTGGTTTTGTGCATGCTACCTGTGCTGTGAAAAATGTCTGTCCTTTTTTGTATTTGGTGGTGAGCTAACATAAATATACGTGGTGTTTTCGCTGTAAAACATTTTAAAAATCGGACATGTTGGCTGGATTCACAAGATGTTTATCTTTCATTTGCTGTATTGGACTTGTTAATGTGTGAAAGTTAAAAATATATTTTGAATTTCGCGCCCTGCACTTGAAGTGGCTGTTGTCATATTGTGCCCGGCTTCGGGCTTGCAGCCCAAAGAAGTTAATTGCAAGTTAAAGCATACTGTTAGCTAGCTAACATTACATGTATGATCTGTACAGTAAAAATTGTTGTATCTCGGAAATCCATTTGCATCGCTAGTTATAGCCTAATGTTAGCTATCTAGCTAACACTGAAACCAGTTGGTTAGCTTTGGCTACCTGCAGAATCATGTATGGTAGTAACATGAGTTGGTATTATGGTGAATGGTTTAGCTAGCTAGCTACATGTCTAAACAAAAGACTCCACTAAGCAGGTAACCATTTCATTATGCCATTTATACCTTCTGTATCCTGTGCATGTGACAAATAAACTTAGATTTTTGATATAGTGTGTGTTTACCAGGTAGAATGCCCTTTTTATATTCCGTCACTCACAAACGTAAGCAATTTTCTGCAATTAGCTGTGTTGTGAGTTTATTAACCTGTAATAATTTTTAAAAAATGTGCTAAAGTTAAATCAGTCAGCTATGATATGGTCATTAATTGAACTGGCTACTCAGCTAACTTAACGTTAGCTAGCTAACTAACTAACAAGCTAGAAATGAACCAAAACATTGTTTAGAAAGTTGCTTTTAGTTGCCTCGTTTGCTAGATTTAGATATACTAAATTAATTTTTTTAAACGGATGGGTTCATTGGTGTTAAAATATACCAGTTCTGCTATTTTGGACCACCAGGCTGCTGATGTCATGCAGCCTGTCATTTTTAGGTTTATACTTTTTCATAACGACAAGTTTGATGTCAGATGACAATAGAATGTTCATGATGTCACTGCGACAACTGTCTACAGACATGACAATATACATAGTATAAACAAGTCTTTAGTCTTGGAATCTTTGGATGTTTAGCACATTACCATACTCACTCCATTTAGCACATGGCCTCACATGTAAATCCCTAAAGAGATGGGTGGGGCTAAGGTTTAAGAGGGTGTAAACAATGCTGAATGGGTGTAGACAATGAAGAGCTCTCTAGTAGGTGTACCAAAACATTCAAAGGGCCATTTTCTCAAAAGTGGGGTTACAAGTTCATCAACTTTCCAAGCCGAATTACTTTCCCCATTGTTCCTCAACTGTAGTGTATGATATACCATTTTCTAGCCCTGAGTCTCTACTCCAAATCGAGACGATTTGACTTTCGTAGCAGGTTAGGAAAATGTTGTTAATTTGACAATCTGGATCCCTTCCAGCCATTTCCCACTAACTAGGAGGACAGGTGAAAAGGCCTACCTTTGCTCTTGTTGGCATCCGTGTAGGAGTAGCCCTCAGCCTGACCAGTCTTACGTCCGAACAGACCCCAAAGGTTTGGACCCACTTTGTGCTTCCCACCGTCTTCGACAGTGTGGCACTGGGCGCATTTCTGAACGAAGGCCTTCTTTCCCTTTGCAATGTCACCCATAGTAACCTAGTGGAAGATACAGAACACGTTAGGTTAGCTACACTCTGGTTTATCACCTAACGTTATACGGGACTTGGTCTGGATTAGTCTGGGCAATATTCAGTTGACTAACAGCAAGCAACTGGGCCACCTCCCCGATGAAGGTGATTCTACCATCGAAAGGTCATTTGAGACGACGTGATCTAGCTACCAAATCATCAACTTTTTGCTCAGAAAAATATAACTTCACGTGCCAAATTAGCCACACTGCCCTGAGTTAGCTCAGCCAGCTAAAGTTAGGTAACTAGCTAATCATCAATTGAGCATTGCAGCCGACATCGCGGGCTCGTAACTACAACAATCTGTCGATTTAGCGAACCAAAACGTAATTTAGTTAAAACAAAAACGAGTTACCTAATTGTAATTGGGTTTCTTACTACGACAACAATTTTTTCCATAGAAGAAAGCTGACAGGTGAGTTTGCTAGTCAGATGGGTAGTGCTGCTAGTTTGGCCAAGTTAGTAATTTGCCGCTATTATTGACAAGGAGCTGTCAGTGATGCTGAGCTAGCTAGCTATATATAGCAAGCTAAGAAGAGGTCAATGATCTGCAATACATATCTAACTACCTATAAAATCATACACTTTAATCAAATCCATTATAAATGAAAGACAATCTAAAAGGGCATGGATGGAGGGGCACAGCCTTAGTCAATTGTTTCCGAATTGCAGGTTAGGTTTACGCAATTCCTATTCTTCAAACCCAGGACACGCTGGCCTACTCACGTTAAACTTACCGGTATATCATAATTTTAGTAGAATACCAGCAGCAGTGATACGGTCACAAGGTAAAACAAAATGAGTCACGATTATTACCTTTGAATAATATCTTTTTAAACCTGCCAAGGAATTGTCATCTATCGGTTGCCTATGGAATGGTCCTACTGTTGAGGTCACATCATTTTAGAGGCGCCGGCATTTAACGTCACAATCAGGCAGCACTTCAGTCACGTGCTAGCTTTCGACGAATATGTAGTGGTACTGTCACCGGGCACGTGCATTTTGTTTTGGTCCTTCCACACCAGACGCGATCAGGATAAGCAGGTTGAAATATCAAAACGGACTCTGAACCAACTATATTAATTTGGGGACAGGTCGAAACATTCATGGACATTTAGCTAGTTAGTTTGCAGTTGCTAGCTAATTTGTCCTGGGGTGTAAACATCGGGTTGATGTTTTACCGGAAATGGACAAGGTCCTCTTTATCCTTGATCTTTGTAGAATTCTGATCCATTTTGAGTCACACAAAATCCTGTGTTCTCTACTCCGACAATTAATCTACAGATAAAAGGGACAACCTAGTTGGTTTCTAGTAATCTTGACTTTTGGTCTTCCTCTATGTTCTTTATTGGTTGGAATCCAACTTAAAGGTGCATTACCACCACCTGGACTGGAGTGTGGACCTCAGTTCAGCCACAGATAGACGAATGAGACAGATATTTCACTGGATGTATACATGTGAAGCATCCGCTTGGCGTTTCCACTCACTACAATGCATGGTAGTGAGAGGAAGCCCAGTTGCCAGCAGTGGGAGAAGATGGATCAAGATGGATTTTGGCCTACATTCTGCTAATTTTCTCATCAATGAAACATTTGATCTATATACAATTTTCCGTTCCCAAAACTCATATGTTACAGAGTTGACTTTTGCAGACTTCACTAATTACGTTTTTTAAAATGTAGTTGTTTAGGAGTGCAAAGGCATATTGAGTTATTGCACATACACACTTCACAATGTAGGCGTTCCCTAACGGCAATATGCGCAGGCATGCTAGAACGCGCCAATAGGATCTCGCTAGCTCGTGCTTGGCTCTGCCCACCTCCATGCTTGTGCTGCCCACTATGACTAATTTGTTCCCATTTGAAACGACAGGCTGTGGTCTCTTGGTTTAGTTAAAAAATGATTTGGTTCAGCATTCAGTTACCCACGTGAGTAAATGCTCTTAAAAACCAATGAGGAGATGAGAGGCCGGACTTGCAGCTTGTTAAGCATACAAAAATATAAGTTTTATTTTAGCGCCTGGCTACGCAGACGCTCCTTGACGGACGCAAACAGTTTGGATGAAATTATCGAATAACATGTACAGTGAATTTGGAAAGTGTTCAGACCCCTTGACTTTTTCCACTTTGTTACAGTACCGCCTTATTCTAAAATGGATTAAATAGTTTCCCCCCCACCAATCTACACACAATATCCCATAATGACAAAGCAAAAACAGAGACTTGTCCCGAAGCCACTCCGGCGTTGTCTTAGCTGTGTGCTTAGGATCGTTGTCCTGTTGGAAGGTGAACCTTTGCCCCAGTTTGAGGGTTCTGGAGCAGGTTTCCATCAAGGATCTCTGTACTTTGCTCCGTTCATCTTTCCCTCGATCCTGACTAGTCTTCCAGTTCCTGAAAAACATCCCTACAACATGATACTACCAAAACCATGCTTCACCGTAGGGATGGTATTGGCCAGGTGATGGGCGGTGCCTGGTTTCCTCCAGACGTGACACTTAGCATTCAGGCCAAAGAGTTCAATCTTGGTTTCATCAGACCAGATAATCTTGTTCCTCATGGTCTGAGAGTCCTTTTGGTGCCTTTTGACAAACTCCAAGCAGGCTACCATGTGCTTTTTACTGAGGAGTGGCTTCCGTCACTCTACCATAAAGGCCTGAGTGCTGTAGAGATGGTTGTCCTTCTGGAAGGTTCTGACCAAGGCCCTGACCAAGGCCCTTCTCCCCCGATTGTTCAGGTTGGCCAGGCGGCCAGCTCTAGGAAGAGTCTTGTTGGTTCCAAACTTATTCCATTTAAGAATGATGGAGGCTCCTGTGTTCTTGGGAACCTTCAATGCTGCAGACATTCTTTGGTACCATTCCCCAGATCTGTGCTTTGAGACAATCCTGTCTCGGAGCTCCACAGACAATTCCTTCGACCTCATGGCTGGGTTTTTGCTCTTACATGCACTGTCAACTGGGACAGGTGTGTGTGCCTTTCCAAATCATGTCCAATCAATAGAATTTACCACAGGTGGACTCCAATCAAGTTGTAGAAACGTCTCAAGGATGATCAATGGAAACAGGATGCACCTGAGCTCAATTTCTCATAGCAAAGGGTTTGAATACTTATGTAAATAAGGCATTTCTGTTTTTTATTTTTAATACATTTGTAAAAAATTTGCTTTGTCATTATGGGGTATTGTGTGTAGATTGATTAGGAAAACAATGAATTTAATACATTTTAGAATAAGGCTGTAACGTAACAAAATGTGGAAAAAGTGAAGGGGTCTCTACGAATGCACTGTACAGTATGTGTAAATGTATTTTGCAATGCTCACGTGTTGACTAGAGCCCGTCGTTGTACAATGGATCAAACTTATCATAGTTGCCAGAACAAGCAAGGAAGTGGGCAGAGGCAAGCAAGAGCTAGTGAGATCCTATCTATGCGTTCTAGCATTTATTTGCATATTTCTATTAGGGAACACCTAATCTAAAGTGTGCTTGTGCAATACCTCAATTTGCCCTTGCAGTCCTAAGCAACGCAATTGTTTTGTAACTTTGGCAAAGGTAAAGTCTACAAAAACGCAGTCCACTCGGTTTGTTAAAATTAAGCACATTAATCCACTTTACAACCGGTGTAGAGCCTAACTGGCATACATTGGGCGGCGCGTGAGTTTCAAGTTTCGTGAAGATAATTTTCACCATAAAAATGCACCTTTATAATAAAGTAGTACATGCATAATCACATTCGTGGTCACTTTTGAGAACAGTGTTTTTCCACTAATTGATTGCATTTTGGAACATTCGTGGTTATAGCCTACTGCTGTGTGAATATTGCTGCGCTTATAATATGAAGAAATAGCCTAATTGTTTATCAACATTTCAAGCTAAACGTTCTGATCTGCTGAATCAGCCTCTTTGCTTTTAAAAGTTTTTTTGAGTGGTTGTATTAATTTGGGATCTATCGCGTCCCACAACTGTCCCAGACTATGTTTGGAAGAAAAAAAATGTCGCACAGAAACCCAAAATGTTTTACCAATAGAATAGGTCAACTTTTGTACTATGGGGGATAGTAGATTGACATAGGTTAGAGCATTTGCTGTTCGTTAGGCCTACTCATCTTTTTGGCTGATGAAAAGTAAATATGGACAGTTCTTTTACCATCTTCAATATGCACCTCAGCATTCGATAAGGACTCACGGAGTTGTGTCCCGATGTGTCGGTCTTCACTTGTAGCTTACTTTGGAGCTGAGATGCTTGTGAGAAGGTCCCGATCAGTTAACTGCATTGGCTAATATGAATTGAGATCTGAGAGAGCTATGTGAGTGAGAGGTGCTTCGGGGCACGGCCGGGAGAAGGGAATTGTAATTATTATATTCAGCCCATGGGCACAATGGCCACTTTGGCCGCAAAAGGCTTGGATTTTTTAGGGGGCATTAGGGCCACACAAGAGGGTTGCCGTGGTGAAATTCGAGGCCTGGTGACAATATTATCAAGTGCTTGTCAAATTGTGAATGAAAGACTGATGAAGTGTGTGCAGCCTGCACAAGAAACAAAGCAGAGCTCATGCCTTTTGATGCAAGTTTTTTCAAATCATCATTAGAGTCGCATCATGTAGCCTTAGAATGTATTAAAAATCTAAATGTATAGCCCAACGTTTGTATTACCACTAAAGTTGTGTAAATAACTCTAAATTAAGCATATAGGAGGACCTGTTTCTTTGTTAACCTTTGTTTCTTTGCTCAACACAGAAATAACATAAAATAATGTGCACTCCCTCGGAAATCGTTTGGAGAAAATATATTTTATATTTGTTTAATTGTATTCTTCATACTATAAAATAATGCCATGGAGTTCTAAGCAAATCTTGTTTACTAAATTAATTAGTGTAGCACACAGCCATATGGCGTTGCCAGATTAGGACCTAACATAATGACAACTCAGAGTATGCTATTTTGTTCTTCTGAAATAGACTACATTTTCTTCATATCATGTTTCTTTAGACCTGTCTAAATAAATCCTGGATTTATTGTGATAGTGTAGGCTATATTAAATGGATTTATTAGACTTTATAAAATGTAGATGTTCCAAAGGTCTGCATCAGTGGCTTGTAGGCTATGCGTGGAAGCCACTGTTAATTAACGTTCAATTACCGCGAGACAGGCAGTTATTTGCTTGACAATCGCCGGTTGACAAAATTTCATGACCGCCACAGCCCTAGCTATGATCAATGATATCAAAGGCTGAACTGGCTACACTGAAATCTTGTAGACTAGTGTAGCCCTTGTGACCTCGTCAAGAGGTGTAATAGCTAAGGTGTTGGTTTGACAGTCTGGACCCGGGTTCATGTCCCAGGCCTACCCCAAAGTCTCTACAATGGTGTCAGAAATGGGATGGCGGCCATGAGGCCGTCAGAGAGGTATATACACGTAATTGGCTTGGCATAGAGAATTATGGGGACATGCTCTCCCGAAGGAAGGGTGTAGTGTAGTGACCTTAATCAAGAGTTAGCGACCTTGTCAAGAGTTTAGGATCTCTTGGCAAAATGGCTAAGGTGTTGACAGTCGCTGGACCCAGGTAAGAGTCCCGGTCAGGGCTACTCCTGAATATGCTTCAGTATTATGCTGCATGAAGAATCATGAAAGTCGGACGAATCCGAATGTCAGTGTTCTCAATAAGACAACAGCGGCAAATTCTTGTTTGAGACTAGTCCTAGGGACTAAAACTAAGTGATTTTGCAATGTTCGAGTCTAGCTAACGAGTTGAGGTTCGAAGTGCTGTTTTTATTCTGTTTGGAATTTTGGACTTTAGCTCGCAAGTTTTTCAAACAAGCTGGCTCACAAGCTTTCATGCCAGACTTTTTTTGAGTCTGAAATTCTTATGCAGCGTCAAACACTTTCCGAACATGGGTCTACTGCAGGTGGCTTTTGTCTGATAAACCACGTCCTATAGCTCTTTCTATGTATTTGAAAGTCTTACATTTCTCCACCCCATTTATCAGCTGTTTACCAAAACAAGTGGTGGGGTGTTCTCTTGGTTGTTTTTTGAATCCCAGATAGCCCCTTTAATTCTCTCAGACCAGTGCACAGTTGAAAAAACATTCCTCAGTACAGTATGAGTACCTGTTCTTGGGACTTTTTTTGTTTGTCTTTTATATTACCCATCAGTTGGGTATTTATTCACTTTCATGCTGGGTTGACCAAGCTCCTGGGTCTTTATTAATGTCATCCAATTGGTGATATTCTGGAGGCGTGGGCTATTGGGTGCGTGTGTAGCATATGCTTAGCATGGAACACTAACAACAACTGACCAATGGACTAGATTCGGAAAGAGCAGTAATGAAATTAGCATAGAAAGATTAGACCAGAGACCAATACATACATGCTAATGCCGGTATGTTTATTGTATAATAAAATAAATTGTAGTTCTCAACAACAAAAATATGCAATTCACAATAATATTTCACAAATATACTCAGTGTTCAAAACAATCTGTCACGTTCCTGACCTTATTTCCTTTGTTCAGTCTTGTTTAGTTGGTCAGGACGTGAGCTGGGTGGTCATTCTATGTTAACTGTTTCTATGTTGGGTTTATTGTTTGGCCTAATATGGTTCTCAATCAGGGGCAGGTGTTTGTCATTGTCTCTGATTGGGAACCATATTAAGGTTGACTGTTTTCACTGTTTGTTTGTGGGTGATTGTTCCTGTTCATTGCGTTCTTCGTTGTCTCTATGTTCACATGTTCAGGTCTGTAGCGTCGTTAGTTTCATTTTCTGTTTTTGTTAAGTGTTCCAATAAATATGGAAACGTACCACGCTGCAATTTGGTCCTCCTCTCTTCCACCTAACGACGAGCGTTACAAAATCTATGGATCTATTTCAATACCTCAGTATAGAAGGTAGAACCGATTTTACCTATCAATTATCACCAGTAAAGTTGAATTCAGAAAACAAATTGACATTGAAGATTTCTGAAGACATCCCTTTAAGAGGACCTTTTCTTGAAGGACACTTAAGTACACTCTTCTCCACAGCTTTACTGTGTTTGTTGGGACTGGGGTGATCAGATGTCTTTCTTCTGCATGGAATTGAAAATGTTGATCTCTCTCTGGGTAAGCTCGCCATCCCGGTGTACAACTGAGCAAGAGGACAGGTACATTAGTGTCTAGTTTGAGAAACAGAAGCCTCACAAGTCCTCAACTGGCAGCTTCATTAAATAGTACCCGCAAAACACCAGTCTCAACGTCAACAGTGAAGAGGCAACTCCGGGATGCTGGCCTTCTCGGCAGAGTTCCTGTCCAGTGTGTTCTTTTACTCATCTTAATCTTTTATTTTTATTGGCCAGTCTGAGATATGTCTTTCTTCGCAACTGCCTAGAAGCCAAGCATCCCGGAGTCGCCACTTCACTGTTGATGTTGAGACTGGTGTTTTGCAGGTACTATTTAATAAAGCTGTTTTTCAAACTAGACACTAATGTACCTGTCCTCTTGCTCAGTTGTGCACCGGGGCCTCCCACTCCTTTCTATTCTGGTTAGAGCCAGTTTGCGCTGTTCTGTGAAGGGAGTAGTACACAGCGTTGTACGAGATCTTCAGTTTTGGCAATTTCTGGCATAGAATTGCCCTCATTTCTCAGAACAAGAATAGACTGACGAGTTTCAGCTTCCAGCTACAATAATCATTTACAACATTAACAATGTCTATACTGTATTTCTGATCAATTTGATGTTATTTTAATGGACAAAATGTGTTTTTCTTTCAAAAACATTTCTAAGTGACCCCAAACTTTTTGAACAATAGTGTATATATTTATATACAGTAGTGTTGATTGTAAATCAACCCTACTGTCAAGTTAAATGTTTCCCCTTCTCTGCAACTGCGTGTGTGAGTGAGTGAATGAAAGGGAGAAACAAGGGTTGTGCACCTCAAAATATGACAAGTGTTACGTCCGTTAGAAGGAGACCAAGGTGCAGCGTGGTAGGCGTACATTATACTTTTATTTTAAATGACACCAAAAAACAACATGCAAAACGAACGTAAAGCTATATGCAGTGCAGAAAGCAACTACAAACAAACAAGATCCCACAACTGAAGTTGGGAAAAAGGGCTGCCTAAGTATGATCCCCAATCAGAGACAACGATAGACAGCTGCCTCTGATTGGGAACCATACCCGGCCAACAAAGAAATAGACAAGCTAGAATGCCCACCCAAATCACACCCTGACCTAACCAAATAGAGAAATAAAAAGGCTCTCTAAGGTCAGGGCGTGACAACAAGGGCAAGTTAAAATGTGATTTATTTGCTTTACAAAGTGTACACTCAGTTAACATATGAATTGTTTCTGCTAAATACAATTAAATCAACCCTTTTATCAGTCAAAGAGATTACCTCAATGGTGTCTCCTTCTCTCTCCATCGGATCGCGGCGGTCCTCAGTTTGATCATATTGCTTGATGGTTTTTGCGACTGCACTTGAAGGAACTTTAAAAGTTCTTGAAATGTTCCATATTGACTGACCTTCATGTCTTAAAGTAATGATGGTGTCACACCCTAATCTGTCTTTGTGCTTGTCTCCACCCCGCTCCAGGTGTCACCCATCTTCCCCATTATCCCCTGTGCATTTATACCTCTGTTTTCTGTTTGTCTGTTGCCGTTTCATCTTGTCAAGCCTACCAGCATGGTTTTCGTACTCCTGTTTGCTTGAGCCCCTGTTTTCTAGTTATCCCGGTTTTGCACATTCTGCCTGCCCTGACCCTTTCTGCGTTCTGTACCTTTTGACACTGCCCTGGATTACTGACCTCTGCTTGCCACTCTGTATTTTATGGACTCTGCCCTGGATTACCGACCTCTGCCTGCCCTTGATCTGTCGTTTGCCTTCCCCATCTAAATGGGTGGCATGTTGGACACACACACACACACACACAGGTAGGCTTAAGTTAATAAAGCATTACAGTGCTAGTCTGCATGTAAAAGGACAGTGTAACAATTGTGTTCCTCTTTAGGCTGATGGAGATGTGAGAGTCAGGACTTGGATTTGGAAGAATGTAACGACTCATCCTATGTCTGAAGCATACATGCTTGAGGTACATGGGTGGCATGTTAGACATGCAAGTACACACACACACACACACACAGGAGACGGATAGTACGAGTCTCAGTTTATTATAGTACAAGGGGCAGACAGTCGTAATCCAAGTCAGGCAAGTACAGGACGGAAGGCCATCGGTGGGTCAAGACCATAGCATCTAGTAAATTCCTGAGTACAGTACTTGGAGGCTATGCTTTGCGAAAAAAGGTTGACGAGGTGGACGAATTTAGTTTTTTTTGGTGAAGGTATCAAACAGGCACTACCAATCTCTCACCAACTTGCAGTGCAAAACGTAAGGTTTCAGTTACTCGGCACCAGAGGCACTAATTTCAGAAGGTTTTTCTTTGATGGCACACTGTACAGTTATACTGCAGTCTTTTGTTGTAAGGGATCACATTTGGCGACTGTCATTAGGCCTGAATTCATGAGTCCACTGCTGTCTGCGCGTGTCTCTGCTACTCATCTCTGACCAGGGCAAACAAAATGTCATTTCTAGTCTAACCACATTGCATTTTGGAGCTTAGGCTATACCACCCTTTTTCAAGTCCATTTGCTAATTTTTCATGCCTCTGACATGCAGTGGTGAAATACCCTACAGTTTTCTTGTCATTTTTTTTCTCATTATTGTGTTACCAGTACAGTGTAACCAAGCTATTTATTTTTCCTACCGCCTTTCACCCCTGATTTTTATTACCAGTTTTGTTTGCACATAGCTTCACATGAAATTACATCCTGCATGACACAGCCTATATATTTCACACACTGTACAAAACAATTAATCATGTTGAATAGGCGTAAGCTTTTTTTCATCAATGCTTAGTCATTTGCATTCAGTCACATGCATTCACAAGTTGTAACATGGCTGATTGTGCTATCTTCACGTAATAGCAACCAGCGCTCTATGAATGCAAATTAAATGTCATAATCCTGTTTGTGTCTGATAGTATTCTAATTTAGTGCCAAGATGAAGTAGCAGTTTCTGGGGGGGAAATAATGTCTTACGTCTCAATGTCTTACGTGTCAGCTAGTTCACAGGAGATTACATGTGATAAATGTTGACTAAAAATAAAGTTGGGTCATAAAATGGGAAGGTGAATAAATTAACCTACCAATAGCATACAGACGAGATTGATTTCATTCGGCCTAACGTTAGTTTTGCCTGCCACATAGTCTATGTATGCTGCCACAACAAGCAGGTGCATGTTGGAGATGATATTAGTCCAAAGAATTGTCAGACTACAGTCACCAAGTCCTAGACCGTTCTCTCTGCTACCGCACGGAGGTACCAGAGCGCCAAGTCTAGGTCCAAAATGCTCCTTAACAGCTTCTACCCCCAAGCCATATGACTGATGAACAATTACTCAAATGGCCACGGACTATTTACAATGACTTGGTACCGATACCCCCTGTATAGAGCCTCGTTATTGTTATTTTGTTTTACTTTTATGAAATGTTTTACTTTATTTAGTGAATATTTTCTTTACTCTATTTCTTGAACTGCGTTGTTCGTTAAGAGCTTGTACCTGTTGTCACAACCTGATCTGTTTCACTTGTTTGTCTCCACTCCCCTCCAGGAGCCCATTATCCCCTGGGTACTTATACCTGTTTTCTGTCTTTTGCCAGTTCGTCTTCAAGTCAACCGGCGTTTTCTCAGCTCCTGCTTTTTCCCAGTCTCTTTTCTCGCCCTCCTGGTTTTGACCCTTCCCTGTCCTGACTCTGAGCCCGCTTGCCTTACCACTCTGCCTGAGCCTGCCTGCCGTCTGTTACCTTTGCCCCTACTCTGGATTACCGACCTCTGCCTGACCTGAACCTGTGTCGTCCTGTACCGTTGCTCACAACTCTGGATTATCAACCCCTGCCTGCCTTGACCTGTTTGCCTGCCCCTGTTGCTGTAATAAACATTGTTACTTCAACAGTCTGCATTTGGGTCTTGCCTGAAACGTGATAGTTGTAATCGATGCATGTGACAAATACAATTTTATTTGATTACATGTGTTCCGCTCCAAGCCATTCTCCCCAATTAAGGTGCCACCAACCTCCTGTGTCCCATTGACTATAATGGGGGATCCTGTTTTCTGCAAAGGCGGTCTGCCTTGAATTTGAAGTCATCAATGCGAGGGAGCAGTCTTTCTCCCCTGGATAACTCTGATAGCACGTGAACTCGTCATAACATGAGCCTCGCCGAAGTCACATAATCTATTAGTGAACAGTTGTCTGCTTTGTGATTGGACAATACAGACCGCAATGTTGTCTGGGTGAGCAGTATGTTTGCCCCCTAACTCGTATGTACACAGTCAGTTTCTAAACCCAGAGGCGCAACATCGCAAGATTTCCGGGAACGCTTGCAAAACATACCAAGCAGACCAGGCCATGGTTTGAGAAGTCAATGAGAGAAGGGAACAACTCTTCCTTTGCTGTTAATTTTCTCAAATTCAAGGCATAACCTAGTGAAAGTGACAAACTGACACGTTTCAAAAAATTTAAACATTATAGTGCTTTTGATTTGATGCGCAGTTTAGCGTGAGACGACCGTAAGATCCGACGTGTTTCTATGCGTGAGCTTAGCTAGCCAATGTTGCCATAAAATCACATCGGGGATTTCTATTGGAACAGCAGTTTCTGCCTATCTTACTGTACTCTTAGACAGTGTTGTACTAACACCTACAAAGAGATTTGATCAAGTTCGCCATTGCTATGTCCTTTAGCTATTGTCTTGGCCTAATATTTTTGTAGCTATTAAACACTTGGAACCACGATAGCCAACATTTTGTTGACATTCGTATATTATATCTAGATTTATTTTCTATTTATTGGACTTTACCCTTTTTTTTCTCCCCAATTCCGATCTTGTCATCGCGGCAACTCCCCAACAGGCTTGGGAGGCAAAGGTCGAGTCGTATAGAAACAAACCCCGCTGTCACGCCCTGACCTTAGTTATCTATGTTTTCTTTATTATTTTGGTCAGGTATGACGAGGGTGGGTATGCTTGTTTTTGTCTTGTCTAGGGTTTTTGTAGATCTAGTTTGTTTTGTTGTAATTGTAGGTCTATGGTGACCTGAATTGGTTCCCAATCAGAGGCAGCTGTTTATCGTTGTCTCTGATTGGGGATCCTATTTAGGTTGCCATTTTCCCTTTTGGTTTCGTGGGTTCTTGTCTGTGTAGTTGCCTTCACGTTCGTTTTGTTAGTTTGTTCTGTGTTCTTCATTAAAAGAAGAATGTATGCATATCACGCTGCGCCTTGGTCTCATTACGACGAACGTGACACCCGCTTAACCCAGCCGCACCAATGTGTCGGAGGAAACACAGTTCAACTGACGCTTGAAGTCAGCCTGCAGGCGCCCATCCCACCACAAGGAGTCACTAGAGCACGATTAGCCAAGTAAAGCCCCTCCGGCCAAACCCTCCCCTAACCCCGACGATGCTGGGCCAATTGTGCTCTGCCCTATGGGACTCCCGATCACGGACGGTTGTGATACAGCCTGCGCCACTCGGGAGGCCCTGATATTTGTATGTTACATCCATTTTTACATATCCACTGTATACATGAATTGCTGCAAAGTTGGTTCCTGTTTACATGAGGGGATTCTATTAGATGTTTTTTATTTAACTAGGCAAGTCAGTTAAGAACAAATTCTTATTTACAATGACGGCCTACCAAAATGCAATAGGCCACCTGCTGGGACGGGGGCTGGGATTATAAATATAGGACAAAACACATATCACGACGAGACAACATTACATAAAGAGAGACCTAAGACAACATAGCAAGGCAGCAACACATGACAACATGGTAGCAACACCTGCCTCTGATTGAGAACCATATCAGGCCAATAAGACAAACCTAACCTAGAAACATAGAACATAGACTATACCCACCCAGCTCACGTCCTGACCAACTAAATAAAGACAAAACAAAGGAAATAAGGTCAGGAACGTGACAATTGGTGGCAAATCTGATGGCCGAATGGTAAAGAACATCTAGCCACTCGAGAGCACCCTTACCTGCCGATCTATAAATTATGTCTCCGTATTCTAGCATGGGTAAGATGGTCATCTGAATCAGGGTTAGTTTGGCAGCTGGGGTGAAAGGGGAGCGATTACGATAGAGGAAACCAAGTCTAGATTTAACTTTAGCCTGCAACTTTAATATGTGCTGAGAGAAGGACAGTGTACTGTCTAGCCATACTCCCAAGTACTTGTATGAGGTGACTATCTCAAGCTCTAAACCAGGGATGGGCAACTCTAGTCCTCGAGGGCCTGATTGGTGTCACACTTTTTCTCCATCCCTAGCAAACACAGCTGATTTAATCAAATTGCATTCTAAACTGAAGTTCATGATTAGGTGATTGGAGGCAGGTGTGCTAGCTGTGGCAAAACTGTGACACCAATCAGACCCTTGAGAACTGGATTTGCCCACCCCTGCTCTAAACCCTGAGGTACTAATCACACCTGTGTGGAGAATGGCATTCTTCTTACCAAACCACATTACTTTTGTTTTGGAGGTATTCAGAACAAGTTTAAGGGTAGAGAAAGCTTGTTGGACACTAAGAAAGCTTTGTTGTAGAGCATTTAACACAAATCCAGGGAGGGGCCAGCTGAGTATAAGACTGTATCATCTGCAAATAAATGGATGAGAGTGCTTCCTACTGCCTGAGCTATGTTGATGTAAATTGAGAAGAGCGTGGGGCCTAGGATTGAGCCTTGGGGTACTCCCTTGGTGACAGGCAGTGGCTGAGACAGCAGATTATGACTTTATACACTACACTCTTTGAGAGAGGTAGTTAGCAAACCAGTACAAGACCCCTCAGACACTAATACTCCTTAGCCGGCCCACAAGAATGGAATGGTCTACCGTATCAAAAGCTTTGTCCAAGTCAATAAAAATAGCAGCACAACATTGCTTAGAATCAAGGGCAATTGTGACATCATTGAGGACCTTTAAGGTTGCAGTGACACATCCATAACCTGAGCGGAAAGCAGATTGCATACCAGAGCGAATACTAGACATCAAGAAAGCCAGTCAGTTGATTAGTGACATGTTTTTCCAACACTTTTGATAAACAGGGCAAAATAGAAATAGGCCTATAACAGTTAGGACCAGCTTGATCTCTCCTTTTAAATAATGGACGAACCATGGCTGCCTTCCAAGCAATGGGAACCTTCCCAGAAAGGAGAGACAGGCTTGGCGATGATAAGGCCAGCAACCTTAAAGAAGGAAGGGTTTAAACCATCTGACCCAGATGGCTTTTTGGGGTCAAGTTTCAGGAGCTCTTTTAGCACCTCGGACTGAGTGACGGCCTGCAGGGAGAAACTTTGTAGCGGGGCATGGGAAAAAGAGGGAGCAGCATCTATTAAGCTGGCACGGACGCAAGGGTAGGCCTAGTTTGCACTGGGTGAAAAGTGATTGCATTGATTTTGGAACCAGGCTGCCTTCTGGCCAATGGCGAAGTAGGTTGTGTAGTGCAATTTCTTTTGTTTTAGGTGAGGTAGTGCATTTTCAGATTTTTATGAAGTAATTTCCTCAATCAACATTTCTACCGATTGATGTAGCTTATCATTATATAGAATATGCATAAAATGCAAGGTCTGTCTATGGCCACATTGTCTCAAGAACATTTTCTATTTTTAATACCCTCAAACACGAAGTTTATCAAGGCAAAAGGCGAGACCCAGATGCAGATGCAGTTGGAGTCTTGCAATGTTTATTAATCCAAAGGGGTAGGCAAGAGAGTGGTCGTGGACAGGCAAAAAGGTCAAAACCAGTTCAGAGTCCAATAGGTACCGAAGGGTAGGCAGAATCAAGGTCAGGGCAGGCAGGATGATCAGGCAAGCAGGAAAGTAGTCCAAAGACAGGCAGGGGTCAGAACCGGGAGGAATATAAGAATAGAACAGGAAAGGAGTATGGGAAAAACACACTGGTTGACTTGTCTAAACGTACAAGACGAACTGGCATCGAGAGACAGGAAACGCAGGGATAAATACACTGGGGAAAATAAGCGACACCTGGAGGGGGTGGAGACAATCACAGGAACACGTGAAACAGATCAGGGCGTGACAAAGTTAGGCATACCGAATCTTCACTGTCAATTGTAAATTATAGTTCTTCACGTTTTACTGATGAAACTGGTATTTGATTGATCTCAACCAGTTGCATGGGAATATACTATACATTTCAATCTTCATTAATTACTTTTTGTGAGTGAATTAGAGCAGATGGAGTTAACGAGTTTCTTGTATTTTGTTTCAATCAAAGCATATCCTGCCTTGTGGCACGCTGTCACGCCCTGACCATAGTTTGCTTTGTATGTTTTATGTTTTGGTTGGTCAGGGTGTGATCTGTGTGGGCATTCTATGTTGCATGTCTGGTTTGTCTATTTCTATGTGTTTGGCATGATATGGTTCTCAATCAGAGACAGGTGTTTTGCGTTGTCTCTGATTGGGAATCATATTTAGGTAGCCTGTTTTGTATTGTGGGTTGTGGGTTATTGTCTATGTGTAGTGTTTGTGTCAGCACTAGTTTTCATTAGCTTCACGTTCGTCGTTTATTGTTTTGTATTAGTTTGTCAAGTGTTCTTAATTTTCGTCTTCGTTTAATAAATCAAGTATGTATTCATTTCACGCTGCGCCTTGGTCTTCCTCTTTTCAACGTTACGACGAGCGTGACACACACTCTGAGTTTTGGTGCATTTTTGGGTGACTATTCAGCTTCTGCTAACCATCCTGAAATCTCATAAGAAATGAGGCAGTGTTTTTGGTGTAACAGTAATGTCATAGGCCTACTATGCTACGTTATTACTGTATATTTGGTTCTGTTATGTAAAATACAAATTCATCTATAATGTGATCTTGCAAGACATTGATTCAGCTTTGATTGAACTTTACCTCTTCTCACAATGGTGCTCATTTAGTAATCTTCTATTTGTAATAATAATAAGTGATGAGTAAGACTATTAGGCGTAGGCAACAGATCTTGATGAGTGTTATTTTAAATGTTTGGAGTGCCCTTCATGGTTCTACACCCAAACAAGGGCACTGCGTTCATCCACCTCTGGCCTGCTCGCCTCCCTACCTCTGAGGAAGTACAGTTCCCGCTCAGCCCAGTCAAAACTGTTCGCTGCTCTGGCACCCCAATGGTGGAACAAACTCCCTCACGACGCCAGGTCAGCGGAGTCAATCACCACCTTCCGGAGACACCTGAAACCCCACCTCTTTAAGGAATACCTAGGATAGGATAAAGTAATCCTTCTAACCCCCCCCCCCCCCCCCCTTAAAAGAGTTAGATGCACTATTGTAAAGTGGTTGTTCCACTGGATATCATAAGGTGAATGCACCAATTTGTAAGTCGCTCTGGATAAGAGCGTCTGCTAAATGACTTAAATGTAAATGTAAATGTAATGTTCTGAAAGGATAGCACCAGGATTGTGCAATGATGTTAAATAAGTTGAACCAACTTATGGTGCTGAATGATAGCTCTGCCATTTGGCCAGTTCAGGAAAAATAAATAATAATGTGCAGTACAGCCTAATAGGCGTACAACTATTTCGTATAGCTAGATGTAGGCTATATCCTCATGTAAATACAAATACATATCGCTTAATTTCATTGCACTGTTTGTAGGAGAGCTTAAGTTGCGAGTAGGCATGTAATTGCGTTGTGTAGCTTACACTACACTGTATCATAAATTAACATTGATTTCATTTGTTGAACGCATGGTTACAATATACCCTATTAGAGAATAAAAGAAAACAGAGGTGAACTATCAATTAATATAATTTATTTGCATAGATTGAAACATGCTATCAAATCAATTGACCAAGTAGTTAACACATCCTTAATACATTGAATTGCAGGAAATATGCTTTAAAACAGCCATAAAATCTTTATTGTGGTGTATTCACGCATCTCAATAAACTATAACCTAAATGTATTATTACCTCCAATTCACATCTCCAATTTCCCACGCTGACATACCAAGCTAGAATGGGGCCCTGAGTCTCAACCAATTGCCAATATAGGCTAAATATCTCAAGCAGGGCTACAGCAACTTCCAGAGTGGGTCAGGCTCTTGGGCTTTGCGGTGGCCGTTCTGGTTTGGTTGTCCTCAGCAGAACGGTGTCGCCATAACCAAGAGGTTACATATCGTTCTGGGTTCCACTGTGCAAGAGGGAGTCTGGAGTTTTATAAACATCAAGGCAGACACAAGGTGCACACACAGTTCTTCATCATTCTCACCACCACCAGAGAGAAGAAAGGCAAATTGTGGTTTCTTCTATTTGGTTTGTCAGTCTATCGTTTTTCATGCAATTTTTTGTAGTAATTAAATATAATTTATTTTTCCAGAAATAGTTTTACCAACTCTGTGTATTCTCAAATTGAAAAAGTGAGGCGCGCTGCTCCCCTGCGCTCCATCAGCACTACAACCCTGGTAAGCAGGTGGACTAATGCATGCAACAGCTTTTGATAAAAACGCTTTATCTGCCTTCACAATAAAAAGTTAATGAAAAATTCAACCATATATTTTATGCAAAAGATATGTATGTTTCTGAACAGGGATAATGCTGCTTTGTTGACAACATAACAAGCTTTGCAGCACAGGAGGTTGGTGGCACCTTCATTGGGTTGGATGGACTTGTGGTAATGGTTGGAGCGGAATGGGTAGAAAAATATCAAATACATCAAACACATAGTTTGATGCCATTCCATTAGTTCCGTTCCATACATTATTGTGAGCCGTCCTCCCCTCAGCAGCCTCAACTGCTTTGCAGATTTCTGTTTGATTTGAGCAGGGTGCTCCTCACTCGAGGCTTCACTAGTCACGTTTAGGGCCATAGGCTGGTTCAACCCCAGCCAGCATAATAAAACAGAATGACTGTGTAACTTGGATATCCGCTGTCACACTAAGGCCATCAGTGCAAGATGAGCTGTCATGGTGGGGGGAACAGTTACAGACCGACTGTCTCCACACGATCTCATGCAGGCTCAGTTAAAGGATGCAGCTGTATCGAGAATCTTGGAACTGAAAAGTCAAAGGACTAAGCCTAAACCAACAAGAATCATATAAAGTCAAACAGTTACTGCAAGAGTGGGAAAGGCTCAATGTCTCACCAGATGGATTATTACAAAGGAAAACAGCAAAAAGGACACAAGTTATGGTACCAAGTCTGTATAGTACACTGATTTACTGATTGTGTCCTCCTCCCAGAGTGCTAAGAACCTTGGCGTGATCCTGGACAACACCCTGTCGTTCTCAACTAACATCAAGGCGGTGACCCGTTCCTGTAGGTTCATGCTCTACAACATTCGCAGAGTACGACCCTGCCTCACGCAGGAAGCGGCGCAGGTCCTAATCCAGGCACTTGTCATCTCCCGTCTGGATTACTGCAACTCGCTGTTGGCTGGGCTCCCTGCCTGTGCCATTAAACCCCTACAACTCATCCAGAACGCCGCAGCCCGTCTGGTGTTCAACTTTCCCAAGTTCTCTCACGTCACCCCGCTCCTCCACTCTCTCCACTGGCTTCCAGTTGAAGCTCGCATCCGCTACAAGACCATGGTGCTTGCCTACGGAGCTGTGAGGGGAACGGCACCTCCGTACCTTCAGGCTCTGATCAGGCCCTACACCCAAACAAGGGCACTGCGTTCATCCACCTCTGGCCTGCTCGCCTCCCTACCTCTGAGGAAGTACAGTTCCCGCTCAGCCCAGTCAAAACTGTTCGCTGCTCTGGCACCCCAATGGTGGAACAAACTCCCTCACGACGCCAGGTCAGCGGAGTCAATCACCACCTTCCGGAGACACCTGAAACCCCACCTCTTTAAGGAATACCTAGGATAGGATAAAGTAATCCTTCTAACCCCCCCCCCTTAAAAGAGTTAGATGCACTATTGTAAAGTGGTTGTTCCACTGGATATCATAAGGTGAATGCACCAATTTGTAAGTCGCTCTGGATAAGAGCGTCTGCTAAATGACTTAAATGTAAATGTAAATTTACAAGTACTTACACACACGCTGAAATGGCCCATCTAGGAACAGAAAGAGTGTTGAACTTAGCATGAGAAGGCTTTTATTGGCCACGCATGCAACATAACATTGAACACTATCACTAAAGTGTGTAAGTGTATCAAACAAAAGAAACCCAGTGTAATAACTAGGGCCCCAATGCAACATGTACGAGCTACAGCTCCTTTCGAGATTATTTCAATTGACTGTGCATTTGGAGAAAAGCAGAGGGGGCTACGAGTATATTTTAGTTAGTTTAGATAACTACAAAATTTGCACAAGCCTACCCCACCAGAAATAAGTCAGAAAACTGCAGTAAAAAAAGATTTAAGATTTTTTCCCCCCAAAGTTTGGCTTTGTCAAAAATTCATCATGATCAGAGAAGAGAGTTTGAAAATCAGTTATTCAGAGTCTTGCAGAACTGTACGGGAATAGCCAATTCCAGAACCTCTCCATATCATCCACAGGGGAATCCGGTGGAGAGATTTAACTGTACACTGTTATCAATGTTGCGCACACTAGATGAAGAAAAAAAGGCCAACTGGGGTGATTATCTGAACAAGGTCATTCATGCATATAACTGTACCACCAGTGATGCTACTGGGTTCTCATCATATTTCCTGCTATTTGGAAGGGCTTCACTGCTACCTGTTGACCTTGTCTTTGGGTTACAGGTAAAGGAACAGGAGAAATCATACCAGGATTATGCTAAGAAGTGGTAGCAACAGATGGCTGAAGCCTATGACATCGCCAGTAGAAACATGGAGTAATCAACAGCAAAGGGAAACACCTACTACGATCAGAAGAAAATGAGTTTGGTTCTGGTCTCAGGGGATCGTGTACTGGTGAGGAACATGTCAGAACGTGGTTGGCCGGGAAAGCTAAGATCACACTGGGAGGACCAAGTACATGTGGTGGTACATGTGGTACAGCCCTGTCTATGAGGTCAAACGCAATATGCTCATGTCATGTAATTCCCTACCATTTGAGGAACCTGTTGAAACACCCAGTATAGGTCTGTGGAGAAGGGAACCACCCCTTCTCCACAAGGGGAAGCAGAAGAATGGGGAGCGCGCTGAGTCTGAGAGCTCAGATGAGGATTCTTATCCAGTTTTCATCAATAGGTCACATAGGGATGAAGAGAGCAGACAGAGTAGCACACAGCTAGTATCAGATAATAGTGAGGAACGGGGTCAGACTGATAAACTTCACTGTGAAGGAGTGCCAGCCAGTCGTCAGAGAGAGCAAGGAGAGGACAGGGGTAAATATGGAAACAACTGAGGGCTCAGACTCAATCATCTCATGATGAAGTGGACACTGATTCATTGGGGTCACCAATGACCTTGCCCCGCCGTTCAGCCCGGCAGAGGAGGCCCAGAGACATTCTAACCTATAACACTTTAGGGCTGCCCAGCTCTTATCAGGATACCAACTAGAGTGTGTGTATATATTTTCTTGTTTACCTTTACTAATCACAGTGTGATAATGTTTGGTAGGGGTTGCGTCTTTGCCCATAAAGGTAGACTGGACATGTCTAGATAGTTATATGGCTGTTAGGCCTATTTTCTCATTTGTTCTCATGACCAGTAGTTACATCCTCTGTTTGTTTTGAGGCCAGTGAAATGTTTGGGACAACATTTCGTTTTTGCAGGGGGTGTTGTAAAGCTTAATACAGTTGTATTCCAGCCACTAGGGGGTACTCTGGTGAAGCCCATGGGAAATAAAGAAATATAGTTTAAGTGAATTGGGTAGAGGAAGAATAAGAAACAAAAAAAAGGACTGTAAACTGCTGTTACATGCTGACATGAAGTAAACCATACCTTTCGTGTTGTAGTTTATATTATAAGCTCATAGAAAGGGTAACACAAACAAACTCACAAATGATTGGTTGACAATAGAGCCTCCCACAATGCCTCCCACAATGCAGGATGAAGTTGGTGAGAGGACCTGCAGAAATTTGCAGTCAAAGCTTAATGACCTTTGATCACAAAAGTTAATGTAGTCAACGAAAGTCTGTGTATTCTCATAATGAAAGGTGAAAGGTGACAAAATGTAAATGCTTTCAAGACTACGCTGAAACTGCAAGTAAAAATGTGCCTACATTTTTGCATAGATTCCTATTGATTTGTTCTGATACTGTACTTTCCAAGTGGAACACTCGGAGAAACGCTGTGCTATCTGAACGTAGCGAGTTAAAACGAACGTAGGTTATTTACGTAGAGATTCTTATTGGTTGATACTGGTACTTTCAAATGGGAAACTCAGAGACCATGTTCCCGAGTTGACTTGAACAAAGCATCAAACATGTACTATGTGACGCACACAACGTCATTTCTTGATAACCAAAATGGAGGACTACTCATCCAAGCAATCAGTTGAAAATCTTGACAATCCTCCTAACAGTCGGTTGTTTCTCGTAACAAGTCGATCAGTTTCAGATGATGTTATTCGAGAGAAATTTTCTGTATTTGGAGAGGTCCAAGGTGTATGGGTCGTTAAGGACAAACAGACGAAAGAATCGAAGGGGATCTCCTATGTTAAATTCGCGAAGTCTTCGGAAGCATGCACCGCCATGGAGGACATGCATGGAAAATGCCTGTTAGACGGAACGAAGCCCATTAAGGTTTGCATGCACATACATCTAAACTTTATATATGACCTCATCCTCCAAGTTTATAACATTCACTATTTATTTCCTTAAGTATTTAAAAAAAAATATTCCATGCTGGGCCCAGTTCACCGATAGCGATGGAATATAGTTTTAACGATGCACGTTTCCTGCAACTGCCCGAAACATCAAGCAGAGAAAATGGTCGCCACAGTGCTTCGTCGATGGTCAATACATATAGTATGGAAAGAAAGGGAGCGCTGTTCTCGGATCAGCTTTCTCCGTTCAAATCTTTCCTCGAAGGTGCATCATGCAGAAATCGCTCCGCCATTTCCTGGTTGCATCTAATAGTTCGCAAACAATGTATGTCTAGAGAATCCATTGTACCATCTAAACCGCTGTGACATATTTTCAATAACCAGGGCCGGATGCAATTCCACAATACTTACATGATAGACATTAACTGAATCTTTTTTTAATACCACAAATTACCGAAATTAGTGGCTAATCTGACACGGAGAAATTGAGATCAATCTGGTCTTGAATTCAAACAAACAATAGCTCAGGAAAATGACGCAACACAGATTGTACAATAGTAGGAAGGAAGGTTTGTGTGTGTGTGTGTGTGTGTGTACCAGTCAAAAGTTTGGACACCTACGCATTCTAGGGTAATTTTTTAAATATTTATTTTACTATTTTCTACATTGTAAAATAGGAGTGAAGACAACTGATAGAACACATATGGAATATGTAGTAACCCAAAAACATTTACACAAATCAAAATATATTTGAAATTCTTGAAAGTTAACACTCTTTGCCTTCACAGCTTTGCACAGTCTTGGCATTCTCTCAACCAGCTTCATGAGGTAGTCACCTGGAATGCATTTCAATTAACAGCTGTGCCTTAAGTTCATTTGTGGAATTTCTTTCCTACTTAATACATTTCAGCCAATCAGTTGTATTGTGACAAGTTAGGGGTGGAATACAGAATATAGCTTTATTTGGTAAAAGACCATGCCCATATTATGGCAAGAACAGCTCAAATAAGCAAAGAGAAACAACAGTTCATCATTACTTTAAGACATGAAGGTCATTCAATGTGGGAAAAAAAAAAAAACTTTGAATGTTTCTTCAAGTGCAATCGCAAAAACCATCAAGCGCTATGATGAAACTGGCTCTCATGAGGACCGCCACAGGAAAGGAAGACCCAGAGTTACCTCTAATGCAAAGGATAAGTTCATTAGTTACCAGCCTCAGAAATGGCTGCCCAAATAAATGCTTCACAGAGTTAAAGTGAAACACATCTCAACATCAACTGTTCAGAGGAGACTGCATGAATCAGACCTTCATGGTCGAATTGCTGCAAAGGAACCATTACTTAAGAGACTTGCTTGGGCCAAGAAACACGAGCAATGGACATTAGACTAGTGGAAATCTGTTCTTTGGTCTAATGACTCCAATTTTGAGATTTTTGGTTCCAACCGCATTGTCTTTGTGAGACGCAGAGTAGGTGAACGGATGATCTCGTGTGGTTCCCACCGTGAAGCATGGAGGTGTGATGGTGTAGGGGTGCTTTGCTGGTGACACTGTCTGTGATTTATTTATAATTCAAGGCACACTAAACCACCATGACTACCACAGCATTTTGCAGCGATACACCATCCCATCTGGTTTGCGCTTAGTCCCACTATCATTTGTTTTTCAACAGGACAATGACCCAACACCTCCAGGCTGTATAAGGTATTTTTTACCAAGAAGGAGAGTGATGGAGTGCTGCATCAGATCTGGCCTCCCAATAACCTGACCTCAACCCAATTGAGATGGTTTGGGATGAGTTGGACTGCGGAGTGAATGAAAAGCAGCCAACAAGTGCTCCGCATATGTGGGAACTCCTTCAAGACTTTTGGAAAAGCATTCCTCATGAAGTAGGTTGAGGGAATGCCAAGAGTGTGCAGAGCTGTCAAGGCAAAGGGTGGCTATTTTTTAGAGAATATAAAATATATTGATTCAACACTTTTGGTTACTACATGATTCCATATGTGTTATTTCATGTTTTTATGTCTTAACTATTATTCTGCAATGTAGAAAATAATACAAATAAAGAAAAACCTTCAATGAGTAGGTGTCAACTTTTGACTGGTACTTTTTATTTATTTAACCTTTTTAAGTTAGTTAAGAACAAATTCTTATTTACAATAACGACGTACACCAGCCAAACCCGGACGACGCTGGGCTAATTGTGCGCCGCCCTATGGGATTCCCAATCACGGCCAGTTGTGAAACAGTCTGGATTTGAACCAGGGTGTCTCCTCTAGCACTGAGATGCAGTGCCGTAGACTGCTGCGCCACTCGGGAGCCCGAGTGCCTTTTTAAAGTAAAGATTTACCCATTTTGAATGTAATATCGTTTTTGTACATCTCTGAATGTCGTTCTATCGATTCCCTGGGTCACTTCATGTTTTTATCTATATCTTAGCTATTGCCATTCGAGCAGGCAGAAATTTGGCCAGTGTGACGTAGCATTGCAATAAAGCCGCTCTCACCACACTGGAAGTTAATAGGATTTATTTAAATGTGTAATAGTAAAAAAAAAAAAAAAAAACTTATTTACATAATTATTCAGACCCTTTGCTATGAGACTTGAAATTGAGCTCAGGTGCATCCTGTTTCCATTTATCATCCTTGAGATGTTTCTGCAACTTGATCGTGGTCCACCTGTTGATTTAGACATGATTTGGAAAGGCACACACCTGTCTATACAAGGTCCCACAGTTGACAGTGCATGTCAGAGCAAAAACCAAGCCATGAGGTCGAAGGAATTGACCGTAGAGCACCAAGACAGGATTATGTCAAGGAACAGATCTGGGGAAGGATACAAATTCTGCAGCATTGAAGGTCCCCAAAAACACAGTTTGGAACTACCAAGACTCGTCCTAGAGCTGGCAGAAATGATCAATCGAGGGAGAAGGGAGGTGACCAAGAACCCGATGGTCACTCTGACATAGCTGCTGATGGGAGAACCTTCCAGAAGGACAACCATCTCTGCAGCACTCCACCAATCTAATTGGGCCTTTATGGTAGAGTGGCCAGACGGAAGCCACTCCTCAGTAAAAGGCACAACAGCCCGCTTGGAGTTTGCCAAAAGGCACCTAAAGGACAATGACCATGAGAAACAAGATTCTATGGTCCGATGAAACCAAGATTGAATTCTTTGGCCTGAATGCCAAGCATCACATCTGGAGGAAAACTGGCACCATCCCTACGGTGATTCGTGGTGTTGGCAGCATCATGCTGTGGGGATGTTTTTCAGCAGCAGAGACTGGGAGATTAATCAGGATTGAGGCAAGTGGCGCTAAGTTCAGAGAGCCTTGAAGAAAACCTGCTCTCTAGCGCTCAGGACCTCAGACTGGGGCGAAGGTTCACCTTCCAACAGGACAACGACCATAATCACACAGCCAACACAACGCAGAAGTGGCTTTGGGACAAGTCTCGGGCTTGAACCCGATCGAGCATCTCTGGAGAGTCCTGAAAATAGCTTTGCAGCGACACTCCCCATCCAACCTGACAGAGCTTGAGAAGATCTGCAGAGAAGAATGGGAGAAACTCCACTAATACAGGTGTGCAAAGCTTGTAGCGTCATACCCAAGAAGACCTTAAGGCGGTAATCTCTGCCAAAGGTGCTTCAACAAAATACTGAGTAAAGGGTCTGAATATTTTTTCTAATATTGCAAAAATGTCAAACTGTTTTTGCTTTGTCATTATGGGGTGTTGTGTGTAGATTGAGGGGGAAAAAACAATTGAATCCATTTTAGAGTAAGGCTGTAATGTAAGAAATTGTGGAAAAAGTCAAGGGGTCTGAATACTTCCAAATGCACTATATACAGGTTATGCATTTTGACTGAATATGACCACTGTTTCAGGTGTTCATTGCCCAGTCAAGGTCCTCCGGTAGACACAGAGATGTGGAGGATGAAGAGCTCACCAGAATATTTGTAAAGATTCCCAAAACATTCACAGAAGAAGATCTGAAAGACACGTTCAAGGTACGAGGTCCATTGCATGCATTTTATCACTTGGTGAAATATTTCTGGCCAAAGTGACCACCCTTACATTTTAATAATTTAGCAGATGCTTGCTCAAGGGCAAATCGACACACATTGTCGGCTCGGGGATTTGAACCAGTAAACTTTCCGTTACTGGCTCAATGCTCTAAACACCTGCAGACCAATATAGATAATGCTCTTTTTTAAATATTTTTTTTGCTTGTAGGAGTATGGGGACATAGAATACTGTGTGATCATAAAGAATAAAACCACGGGGGAGAGCAAAGGCTTGGGATATGTGAGGTATCATAAGCCATCACAAGCAGCCATTGCCATTGAGAACTGTGATAGAGGTAAGCAGGCATCAGCCCTTTCATTGAAGCCTCAGAATGGATAAACTCAAGTTAAAACACTTTCCCTTTCAATGATTTCACTGTAGAATTTAATTTGTATCAATGTAACCCTTGTCTGTGCAACCAGCCTACAGGGCTGTTCTTGCTGAGCCCCGAAGCAAGAACTCATCTGCAGATAATGACTATCACAGCAGTGGCAGAGCAGAGCACATGTCAAGTGACCTGGGAATGAACCCCTATTCCTTTGGAGTGTGTATGTGAAGTACTTAATTCTGATTCAGAATGTCACCTTTGCTTTCATTTGCATTTGCTTTAATCTAGCTGTGGTCTGACATCTGTCTGTGATCCCTACCTGACAGCTGACCCTGGCAGTTATGCCGTAACTGACTACCGATCCAGTGACCTCATCACCAGGTGCCTAATGGTTTCCTCGAGAGCTAATGTTACTCAGGAGCAGATTTATGGCCTCTTTGACCTCATACCAGGGATGGATTACTGTGAGATGCAGCGGGATCATTGTGGGCTCAACAAAGGTATTATACATTGATAATTATGTATTTAATAAGGGAAGATGTGGTTAAATAAAACTTGAGTCACACATTGATTTATCAAGAGTAACACTTTAGACATTACTATAAAGACATCTATAAACTATGTTCATAATGCTTATAAGACATTCTAGAATAAGCCTACTCATTATTTTTGTTAATAAACATATTTTTTTTACATTCTTATGTAGTGTAACCATCAAAGATTAACGCTCCTAATTTTGTATTTAAATTGTTCACATTAATGTTGTTTATGATGTTGCTCATGATGATGCATGTAAAACATTTAACGCCCCCCCAGGACATACTGTGATTCGCTACAACAACCTGGGCTCTGCCGTCTATGCCAAAGAGAAGCTGAATGGCTTTGAGTATCCCCCTGGAAACCGCCTCATCGTGGCCCACATAGAGGATGGAGAAGACAGGACCAGGTATAGACTTATCATGTGATGATACACTTAAAATGTGTCATGTCTTGATTTTTGTCTATCAATAATGATAATCGATTTATTTGAAAGTATTAAGCTTTAAAGCATGATCTTTAGGTTAAGTTGATCTTGATATTATTTGATTCATTGCTAAAGACCTACTCCAGCCATCCACTCACCCAATTTATGACATGATTTACCTGAGACTGGAAACTTTCGACGTCAGTTACTGGGCCATAGTTAGTTGTGTTTAGTTGTCGCCGATGTTGTCGAAAGATGGTGTAAGTTAGTTTAGTTTATTAGGATCCCCATTAGCTACTGCACATGCAGCAGCTACTCTTCCTGGGGTCCACAAACAAATACACGACAAAGTACAGTACAGTTATAGACAAGATATTACATAAAGTTATATCTGTACATGTATGTATATATGAAAGACACCAAGAGACAACAAAGACACAATTTACACTACATTTTAAGTTTGATCTCATTTAGTCGACTGGTTGATTGTTTGGTTGACTGAGATCTCTTTAGTTGAGCAATCGCAATTAAAAAACATTTTTCATAGTGCACAAGACACCTATCTGATTCGCGCCTGTCTCAGTGGACTTATCCATTGCGAAGGCCACGGGGATGGCACAGTCCATCACTCTAAGACATAAAATTGTATATGGTTATATTATGTAAAAAATAATGGTGCATCACTAATATGCCTAGTTAAATAAAGGTAAAACATATATATATATAATTATAATTTATAACATGCGCTTTCTCCCGCGTTAGATACTTTCGCTGTCTGTTGGTTCTAAAACATAATCTTCAGTGCACAGTAGAATTGGTGCCTTTCCCTATGTTGCTATGTGCATAATAACAAAGTTAACCAGCATATTGGGTTTGAGAACAATGCGGTGGAGGCGGCAGAGACGAGGAAACAGCCCTTGCCTTAGTCTAATTGTCTAAGAAAATTGAGAGAGGAAACTCCAAATGAGTTAGGCTATTGATTATAGACCTAACTGTTAAATACGCCTGGCTTTATGAATCATCCATATACAGTGCATTTGGCAAGTATTCAGACCCCTTTATTTTTTCCACATTTTTGTTAAGTTACAGCCTTATTTTAAAATGGTTTACATGGATCAATCTACACACAATATCCCATAATGACAAAGCAAAAACAGGTGTTTAGATTATTTTTGCAAATGTATAATTTTTTAAAAACAGATACCTTATTTACCAAAGGATTCAGACCCTTTGCTATGAAACTTGAAATTGAGCTCAGGTGCATCCTGTTTCCATTGCTCATCCTTGATGTTTCTACAACTTGAACGGAGTCCACCTGTGGTAAGTTCAATTGATTGGACGGGATTTGGAAAGGTCAGGGAGGTGACTAAGAACCGGGTGGTCACTCTTACAGAGCTCCAGACTTCCTCTGTTGGGATGGGAGAACCTTCCAGAAGGACAACCATCTCTGCAGCACTCCACCAATTAGGCCTTTATGGTAGAGTGGCCAGACGGAAGCCACTCCTCATTAAAAGGCACATGACAGCCCGCTTGGAGTTTGCCAAAAGGCACCTAAAGACTCAGACCATGAGAAACAAGATTCTCTGGTCTGATAAAACCAAGATTGAATTCTTGGTCCTGAATGCCAAGCGTTATGTCTGGAGGAAACCTAGCAGCATCCCTACAGTGAAGCATGGCAGTATCATGCTGTGGGGGGATGTTTTTCAGCGACCGGGACTGGGTGACTGCTCCGTTCTCTCGATCCTGAATAAAGTACAGAGATCCTTGATGAAAACCTGCTCTGGAGACCTGAAAAATAGCTGTGCAGCAACGCTCCCCATCCAACCTGACAGAGCTTGAGAAGAATGGGAGAAAATCCCCAAATACAGGTGTGCCAAACTTGTAGCGTCATACCCAAGAAGACTCGTGGCTGTAATCGCTGCCAAAAGTGCTTCAACAAAGTACTGAGTAAAGGGTCTGAATACTTACGTAAATTTGATATTATGATTATTTTTTAAATCTTTATACATTTGCATATTTCTTAACCTATTTTTGCTTTGTCATTATGGGATGTTGTGTGTAGATTGAGGGATAAAAAAATCTTTAATACTTTTTAGAATAAGGCTGTAACCTAACAATGTGGAAAAAGTCAAGGGGTCTGAATACTTTCAAAGGCACTGTATAAGTATAATATTGCAATTGACAGAGAGGACACCTTTGGCCATTAGTTTTATATATATTTTTTAGGGGGCAGTTTTTTTTCGGTCATTCGTTTTTGAGTTGTTCATATGCAAAATATTCGCATTTCAATGCGCCTAGTTATCAACTGTGTGTAGTGGGTCCATTCTGTCTTTCCCGCTCTTTATCTGCCCCCCTTTCCATTGTCTACCAAGCTGTCATATCGGTTTAGTCCACCAGGGACTTTTCGTTGCAGTATGTTGTAATCTATGTCTAACCAATTCTGTTTGTTGATGTAATTGTGTGGTTAGTAAATAAGTAATTAAGCCAATTTGTATATCACTGATTCAGAATTTATGCTAGGGTTCATGCAGATATCCAAGGAATTTGCGACATTCAGAATGAGACTGATAGAAGGTAAATATCAATTAATAACCAATTGATTGACTGAAATGTAAGAGCAATATATATCTTTAAGAGTTCATTTGGAAAACGAACTTGTCAAATAAACTTTTTCCGTGGTGCCCCAAGATTGCTGACGAGTTAATTGTTAACCTCTAACGAGTCACAAACCCGGATCCGGGATCACCCCCATCAAAAAAGCTGACTAGCATAGCCTAGCCTAAAGCCACAGGGATATCATATAATAAAATGTTCATGAAATCACAAGTCCAAGACACCAAATGAAAGATACACATCTTGTGAATCCAGCCATCATTTCTGATTTTTAAAATGTTTTACAGGGAAGACACAATATGTATTTCTATTAGCTAACCACCATAGCAAAAGACAACTTTTTTTTCTCCACCATTTTTTTCCTGCATAGGTAGCTATCACAAATTCGACCAAATAAAGATATAAATAGTCACTAACCAAGAAACAACTTCATCAGATGACAGTCTGATAACATATTTATTGTATAGCATATGTTTTGTTCGAAAAATGTGCATATTTCAGGTATAAATCATAGTTTTACATTGCAGCCACCATCACAACTCTCACCAAAGCAACTAGAATAACTACAGAGAGCAAACGTGAATTACCTAAATACTCATCATAAAACATTTATGAAAAATACACAGCGTACAGCAAATGAAAGACAAAGATCTTGTGAATCCAGCCAATATTTCAGATTCTTTAAGTGTTTTACAGCGAAAACACAATTTAGCATTATATTAGCTTACTACAATAGCCAACCACACAACAGCATTGATTCAAGCCAACAGTAGCGATAACGAATAAACCAGCAAAATATATTAATTTTTTCACTAACCTTCTCAAACTTCTTCAGATGACAGTCCTATAACATCATATTACACAATACATATATTGTTTGTTCGAAAATGTGCATATTTAGCGGCACAAATCGTGTTTATACAATGAGAATAGTAGCCAAGCTGCCAACAAAATGTCGGGAGAAATCTTGGGAGAGGCATCTAATCAATAACTAATCATAAACTTGACTAAAAAATACAGGTTGGACAGCAAATGAAAGATACATTAGTTCTTAATGCAACCGCTGTGTTAGATTTTTAAAATTAACGTTACTACGACATACAGCGTGCGTTAAAGCGAGACCGCACCGAAATTAATGGCGGAATAGTAGTGTAACATTTTTCAACAGAACAACGAATTAACATCATAAATAGTTCTTACTTTTTGATGAGCTTCCATCAGAATCTTGGGCAAGTTGTCCTTTGTCCAGAATAATCGTTGCTCCGGCTGTAGAATGTAGTCTTCAGCTTAGGAATTAGCAGCAAACATTAGCTATGTGGCCCAGACGTGTCCAACTCTTCATTACGCAGCACAAAGAAAATTCCGAAAATTGCAATATACTGATATAAAATGATATAACTCGGTTTAAAATAACTACATTATGACGTTTTTAACACCTATATCGAATAAAATCAGAGCCGGATATATCTAAGGCCTATAACGAGAGCTTTCCAGAATGCCATCCTGAGGTCTGTCTCGCGTCATGGCGAACGTTGAAAAGAGTGCACCCCACGTTCCAAGACCCTTTATATGGCCTCAGATCTGCCTAGCAACCCAATTCTCACTGCTTGCTGACATCTAGGGGAAGGCGTATGCAGTGCATGTCGACCAATAGAATACATGCAAATTAATAAACTGACCCTGGAACAGAGTGCACGATTTCAGATTTCTCACTTCCTGACAGGAAGTTTTCTCCAACTTGAGTTCTGTTTTACTCACAGATATAATTCAAACGGTTTTAGAAACTAGAGAGTGTTTTCTATCCAATAGTAATAATAATATGCATATTGTACGAGCAAGAATTGAGTGAGGCAGTTTAATTTGGGAACGAATTTTTACAAAGTGAAAACAGCGCCCCCATAGACAAGAAGTTAAATGAGTAATTTAATCATCGTAATAGTTAAACAGTTAATCAATTTGATAAAACAATCGTCATCACATTAATGATAGCCAAGACACAACATAATTGATGCCCTGTGTGAGGAATCTAGGAGAATTCAGTTTATATGAAATTTGAAACCATAGGAGTTGTAGACAGGATTTGTCCACGTGTGTGTGTTGCCATTTGAACAAGATACATCTGGAGGTTGCCTCCATGTTGTTTCTCTGACATAGTCAGTGTAGTGATAAAATTTCTAGCGCTAGAATCCAATTATAGAAATAGAGCCAAACGTGCTATTTCTGTTTCTCGTGTTTTAGGAGTGAGTGATTCGGTCAGTATTAATTTCTAGAGCGAGTGCATAGATCCAGCAATGTTAGAAATTTGAGGATCGATCTGTTGATCGGGCCGGAGTATTATTTATCTGTCAATCGCGCTTAGACAGCGTGGATAGTCCACAGGCATCTCTCTTTATGTTACCGCGCGTTCCGGTAATATAGTGCTAGCAAAGAAGAATGCCGACTGGGTTGAATGTGAGACGTCACTAGTAAACCCCCTTCCCGTAGTGTAAAGGATCCTATGTTGGTTGTGCTTGAAAGTGAACAAAGTAGGATTAGCTTGCATGAGATGCTAAAGCTATCAAAGGGAGAGCAGACATTTTGTTTTTCCCCTTTATTCACACAGCAACATCGTATGCCTTAGAAAACGGAAGTTCCGCCGAATCGGGACTTCCGTTTGAATACAGCTTTCTGCGATCAGTGACCCCTGGGGGTGAAGAATCGCCAGTCATTAAAAAAATATATAATAATTTGTGTCACCACACGTTGTCTTACGTTTGTAACAAGGGGTCACACTTATGATATCCAGCCAATATTTACTGATTGGATATCGTTGTCTTCTTCAATTTAACTAAGAAACTAAAATTGTCAGACTTATATTTTCAGGTGGATTATTTGGATAAGGTCCAAACGGATTACTTCCAAAGAGACTATTTAAACGTTCCACATTAACCTAGTGACAGCATTGCTTTCAGGTTACAGTTAATTTCCAAATAGCCTATGATTAATTAATGATGATTAGTCAATTAAATTTGCTTTTGGAAATTCATTCACGTTCAACTCCCACGTTACTGATCCAGTATTGATGGTTCATTAACGCATTTAAATAGATTAACATAGTCTTTGCAGTTTCCACCGTCTCAAAAAACGTACTTTATAAACATTATTTTAACATGTTTTTTTAATGTGCAAGCTATCAGAGGGGTGGTTCCCAGTCTCCCGCTAAATAGTGAACCCTCACCGATTGATCACTGACTTCAGCAGCGATACAAACCCTAACTATGCTATTAGTGGAAAGACAGCAGAAATTGCGAAAAACACTCTCCATAATCAATCATCGGACGCAGGCATTGTAAAGGTTCTCTCCACTTTAGCCTTTATGTATCGCCATCAAAGATTGGCATCGGTCTAGTTCCCCAGTGCTTAGCAGAAGCATGTGCAAAATATGGCTGATATGAAGGGACAGGTGGAGAGAACCGAGCAACTATCGACAAAAGCAGGAAATGAAAACATTCTGCTAGCTGAGGACCTGTGTTTTGAAAACTGAACAATTTAAAAGTAATTACTAATACTTGACGATGAACGAGCACAAACTGTAAAACAAAATCAAAAGTTTTCTACAGGAACAATTCGATTTAAATACGACGAAGTCCACGCTAAACTAGATAAATCTGTCGTTATCTACAAACAGGAGCGCGCAATTTGATAACATGCAGGCAGTTTTGATGAACGTTACTCAAAGCAATAATGTTCTAGTCCAAATGCTGCAAACCAAAGACTATCAGTTAAAACTTCTTTGGGATAGGGGGCGGTATTTTGACGTCCGGATGAAAAGCGTGTCCAAAGTAAACTGCCTGAAACTCAGGTCCAGAAGCTAAGATATGCATATCATTAGTAGATTTGGATAGTTTTAGAAATGTCAGTGTTTTCTGTTTGAATCATGTCTGTGAGTATAACAGAACTTATTTGGCAGGCGAAACCCTGAGGACAAACCATTCAGATTTTTGTTATTTAAGTCACTCTCTTTTCAATGAGTTTCATTGGGAATCTAGATTTCGAAGGGACTTTCTTGCAGTTCCCATCGCTTCCACTGGATGTCAACAGTCTTTAGAAATTGGTTGAGGTTTTTCTTTTGAGAAATGAGGAAGTAGCACTGTTTAGAACGAGGGTAGAGGGAAGTGTACTCTTTGTTAGAGGCGCGTGACCTGAAAGCTCGCTACACTTTGTTTTCCTCCAGTATTGAACACAGTATATCCCGTCTTAAATTGTATCAATTATTTACGTTAAAAAAATGCCAAAAGTTGTATTAGGAAAGTAGTTTGAAATGTCTGGACAAAGATTACAGGTAATATTTTGTAGTCATGTTGCGCGAGTTGGAACCGGTGTTTTTCTGGATCAAACCAAATAAATGGACATTTTGGATATATATCGACGGAATTAATCGAACAAAAGGACCATTTGTGATGTTTATGGGACATATTGGAGTGCCAACAGAAGAAGCTTGTCAAAGGTAAGGCATGAATTATATCTTTATTTCTGCGTTTTGTGTTGCGCTTGGAGGGTTGAAATAGGATTGTCTGTGTTTGTTTGCTGGGGTGCTGTCCTCAGATAATAGCATTGTTTGCTTTCGCCATAAAGCTTTTTTGAAATCTGACACGTTGGCTGGATTCACAACAAGTGTAGCTTTAATTTGGTATATTGAATGTGTGATTTTCATGAAAGTTTAATTTTTATAGTAATTTATTTGAATTTGGCGCTCTGCATTTTCACTGGATATTAGCCAGGTGGTCTAGCGTCCCACATATCCCAGAGAGGTTAATGAACACAGTGACTAAGTTGGATGCCAAATCAGCAGAACTCATTGAAGTCGCTGATCAAATGAATGATGAGAGAACTCGGGTGATGAAGATGGAAAAATTGATTTCTAAACAAGCGGAGGAAATCTCATCACTGAATCTCTCGCTCCGTACTCAAGGCCTCCATCTGCAAACAATGACGGATAAGTATGAGGCCAAGCGGAGCAAGTGCGACACTCAGGTGTCTGAAATCAGTACTCTAAGCAATCAAGTGTACTCTGCTATGCAGCAGAATTCCACCCTTAGGTACCATCTGGTGGAATTTCAGAACGGTCATGCGCTACAGTGTGACTACCCAACCAAGCAACCGGAGCTCGGTACTCAATGGAGTGAAGATGATAGGTTTCAGACTTTGCCTCCCTCGTGTGTCCCTTAGTCTTCTCCTCTTGGCCATTCAGGTAAAGAGTAATATGGCGCTTCTTCAACCAAAAAAGCCAAAGCTTGGCTTCTCCTTTTGGCCTTTTGGCCCCAATTTCCCCACAGGATGAAGCTAACCCTCTCCGCCCGCTTGGCATGGAACGCCTTGACAAACTCGTCTAAAACTTTCCCACCTTTGACCAAGTTCCAGGTCAGCCAAACACTGAGACGTTCCTAGCTGACATAGAGGACGCTACCTGAATGCTACGGTTTCTGACAGGCTTTACCTGTTGAAGCGAACATCAAATAGACACGTGACGAGGTTAATTGCAACACGTGCAAAATGATTACACTAAACTTGCCACAGCTTTGAAATTAGAATTCAGTGGTTCTGTGACTCACAAACCCGATAGCTCCCTGGCTAACACTGTCAAATAAGCTCGGAATGAACACCCACAAGCTTACTATCATAGGCTTCATTCAGCTTACTTTGGTCTACTCCCTGAAACAGGAATGGAAGAGCTGTTACCATTCAAACAAATGTTTGTCGAACATGTATCCCACCTTCATTACCTACTTGGGCCACACAGCCCACGTTGGCTTGCCAATCTTACAACTCAGAGAGCTTGCAAGCACAGCTTTTGAGGCATCAACAGCACGCAATGCTAAGAGCTCTGACATCTTGGTTTTAGAGTTTGACCATGAGCACACACTCCAATTAGAGGGTGCATTATCAGATATTGGAGCGTCGAGAGATGCTGCACAACAACGGTTTCTGCCACGATACCAATACCCACCGCGGTCGAAATAACTAAAGTATGTCGCTATCAAAACGACTACCGCTACAATCGACCTGATCGCTACGTTCCTGCACCCAACCCCACACAGTGTCAGAGCACACGGGTAACAAAAGGTTTGAGTATGACCAAAACGTGACGAATGTTCCCTAGAAGTTCTACTATGTGAAGAACCTAAAGCGAGACACATTTTGGAAAAGGGGAAAAAGATCAGACACAAGGGCTAGACGGGGAATTGCCAGACAACAGGTCCACAGGAATTAACACCCTTAGCAAGGACGTTAAAAATTGTATTTCTCCCTCTCTCACTCGAGACCCTATCCAGGGCTCGCTCGATCAAGAAACAAGCCCACAGGCTTTGTCTATAGACTCTGATACAAAGGATCCGAAGAAAGAGGTCAAAAGCCAAGCCCACTCAAAATCCGAGAAGTCAATTTGCTTTCACCATGAACAGAAACGGAACATCACGTCATTGAGAATATGTCCATTAAATGCAACTGAAAACGGCCATACCTGGAAACAGTCCTGAAGGACTGCTTAACCAGTCATGCGCTAATTGATTTGGGCTCGACAATATAGCTCATCATAGAACAATGTTTGAGATCTCTAAAGGGCTTTGAAGCCAACTAAACATTGGTTATAAAGGGAACGATGCGACAATACACTTTGAGGTTTCACTCAGACTATCTCGCCTCTCACATTGATAGTCATGCTAAAACTACACTTCCAGGACGTATCGCTCATTCAACCTGTGTATGTTACCAGCCTTGAATCGGAACCCCTACTACTCGGTGCACACTTGATGGATTGTTTACTCCCACTGATGGATTGGAAAACCAACCACGTATGGTCACAGGTCAGTGCCTTCTCCACTGACCACACTGTCTTCCCCTAACGCTAGCTGCAACACAGTCATCCACGAGAGGGGTATCTGTCAAAAGCACCCCTTGGGAAAAAGACGTTTCGAAACCTCTTGGTGCAGAATCCGATCCAAGGAGATATTACCATGTCTCGACACATTCCATCAGCAAACCTGATTGACCATTATTTTCGTGAATGAGCAACTTCCCTCCTCGAAGTCGTGCAAAACTGTAGTTGAGATCCACTTCTCTCGCCCTTCAGACACTTCCGCAAGCACTGCGGCCGTCTCAGCAAGAAAAACATTGATGAGCGGAGTGTACTCTGCTTCCGAGGATACATCTTCCGCTTTGTGGGGGACTGTCACCCCTTACAATGACACTAATGGTCTCAGTCCCGCAACTGACCCGATGACTCCCACTGGTGAAACACGATCACAGACAGATTTCCTCGTCTCAGTTCGCAGGTACTGAAGAGGTTGCCACATGCGGACGCTGTGGTGACTGAGGGGCCTCGACAGCCACTGAGCTTTTTGAAGCACAAACACCAGGGGATTTGGTTGGAAGCTTACAGCCAATTTAATAACGCGGTCGCTGACAACTCGTCCAATCTTTTCGTTTGTGCCTCAGATACCAACACCAACCGCTGGTGGGGAGCTCCCGAGACACAAAGGGGGTAATACTAACCCAGACCCATGATGAGTTTCATCGAGGCTGCTGGCGGGGTCGAGACTACGTGCAACACTGTGCGAGGCCGCCAGAGCAGAAATCAAACCTAGTTTTAAACTTCCCCATTTGAACAGAGAGGAGCGGACAAGCCTCTCGACGGGGATAACCTTAGAACACATCTAAGATATCACTGAGGTGTACCACACTGGTCATAAAAGAAGTCCAGAGGACTTTCCACCTCCAACAAAAATAACCATTCCTTGCCATGTGTAGGTTCAACTACAATGCAACTAGTAAAATGTTCTATTCATGTGTTCCGGTAGGATAACATTTCAGAATAAATTGGTAGGATAACTGGTCCTCTTGAGTACAAGTACCAGTGCCAGCACAGTCAGTCCAGCCCCAATCAGTAAGAGGGTTAGAGACCTCTGTTAAGAGAATTATGTTCATAAACTGAACTTCAATTAACTACTCAGTCTGCAACCCAGAATTTGTAAGATACTGGTTGAAATGAAAACAGAGGCCCAGCCTACAATAGTGAAATGTTTATTCAGAAGAACGTTCTGAAGTCCACAATACAAAGACATCCATTTTATAGCGGCGCACATACTTCCACACAAACAGTAGATATCATACGCACATACATACATAAGAACAGTAGGTATCCGACGCACATACTTTATCAATACCCAGCCGACAACGATTAGGGACCGTGAGAAGTACTCCCTGACCTTTCCCAAATCTCTGTGGCCCCTAACCAAGGTCTGTGTTTAAGATAATATAGAGACATATTGGACAGGTATATTGTTTTACCCTAATTCTGACTAAAACTACACACATCATTTATTATAATTTTACTGACTAAGACTACACACATCATTAATAATAATTTATGATTCTAATCAATAAAATGTATGATTCTAATCAATTAAATTGATTCTAATCAATTTCATACAATTATATGGTTTCAGGGTGGAATATTCTAATAATTCATTTAAACATATAAATTCCATTCACACCTCCCAAAACTATTTGCTATTGATAACAGCGACAGAGGAGTTGGTAGTAACTCAGATTGCAACACATGTAAGGGAATCTCCAGAACACTCTTCTGATGGTTAACTCACATGCCACTAATAAATAGAACCCTCCATTCAGGAGGAAAGCTATTAGAAGTCATGAACCATGATCACACCGCATACGACTGGTCCGGTGCTTATAGAGTACTTCCATCGTGAGGTTAGCTCCTCCGTGGATAAAATAGGTATGAGGGAGTCTATTTTATAGCTATCACCACTACAATGGTGTAAGACACATTGATGTGTAGTAAAACTACTACAGGTCCCCTTAACACATGTCTTGAGGTCGACATCAAGTCTTACAGACCTCCAGGCATTGACTTGGAAAGTATCTGATGACGTCAGACTCATTCTGAACAGGTTGCAGCCTACCCGGATACTTGGTTCCTTCCCTTGGATGCATTGGAGTCAAAATAGGCCAGCATCCCTGTGGAATGTTTTCGACACCTTGTGGAGTCAATTCCCAGACTAATTGAGGCTATCCTGGGGGCAAAAGGGGGGGTGCAACTCAATATTAGGAAGGTGTTCCTAATGTTTTGTACACTCAGTGTATAATAGCCGATTGGCCATATTAGCTAGCTACTAGTATCTCCCCGTGTCCCCTCCACTGAGCTTTATAGTCCCCTCCCGCAAAGTTCTCGCAAACATTGTCTGTTCTTCTGTGGGGTCTTACACTGGCTGTTGTTGCCGGTACGGCCTTAAAACACCATATCGATACAGCTAGCATGCCCGAAACACATTACCAAAAACCTGCCCACTGTGTTTGACAATCAATACAGGTTGAAAACGATATGAGGAAAATTAAATGGCAAAATGAAGCATTGCTTTTGATTTATCGAATTTGAAGTTGAATTTTGACAGTCTTGAACAGTGGCTGTCAGTGGCTGACAAAGAACACAGTTGGTCTCATTTTGTCTGTCTCGTTTTATTTATTTTATTGCACTCACTGCATTGTTTTTCAATGAAAAGCATGTTTTAAATTATTGTTAATAGTATTAACTACAATTGGATACACGCAGCTTAATTTCTCTCAGAACCAGTTTCCCTAGAAGTAGCAGTACTCACAAGAATAAGTGTTTTTATCGATAGAATGAATGCATCAAATTGGATGTCTACTTTATGTGGTTGTCACTGTCTCTACCCGTCCTTTCGAGAAATGCTGAAAGATATTAAAAACAACTCTAGTGGGTCACCATTGTAAGAATATTGTCATGTCCTTTTGTTAGTCCTGTCGGGAAGATGGCAATGCAGCTGGTTGCTGCTCAGATGATGTCAATGGTGTGGAATGGTCCTACCACCAGCCAGCAACTGATGAAGATGAATACAGTAAGTAACAGTGTTTGTTTCATAATGTAAACAGTGTTTGAATGTACTTGCACTTAGCAGTTATTCTAGTATCAAGATTGGCATAGATCGCCAGAGGAGCTCACAACCTTTCCAAATAAACTTTTCATGGATTAACACATTTTTTTCTAGATCGTAGATGTTCAATTATTTGCTTTTAGGATGTTGGTGTGCGCATGGGTACTCTGTTAATCTCTTGATGTGATGTGTCTCAGGGTTACCGCACAGCCTCTCCGATGCCCCGCGTCCAGACAGATGTATCACTTCCCTCTCTGAAGAACCTGGCACCCCCAGATAGCCGGGTTAAGGAGCGTCTCTTTGTGGTCTTCAGCCCTGCACCTCTTCCCATGGACGTCCTGGAAGATGTCTTCTGGTATGGACGAACTTAAAATAGCTAAACTGAGTCCTTCAGTTCACAATCCCAATGAGTCCTTGTTCTGATAACAACACATTAATTGAAGGTCTTATAAATTGCTGCTTATCAACATTATTTTAATATTTGTAAACTTTCAAGTTAATTAAATACATGTATAAAGCCTGGTGTTCATGGTTTATATAGGATTAGGGTCATCATTAGTCTTGTCCACCAGGCGGCTCGCTCTTAGATAGCGACTTAGACAGAGCCTATGACAGGAGCGGGTAAAATTCCTCCCGCTGGATTTTAATTGACTGATCTCTGTCCATCACCATCTAGCATACAACTTAGAACGGGGTTCCGCAACTGGCACAATACATTATTTTATTCTCAGAACTTGGGGGGCCAAATAAAATGTACAGTACATTCGGAAAATATTCAGACCACTTGACTTTTTCCACATTTTGTTACGCTACAGCATTATTTTAAAATGGATATAACATTTAAAAAATCCTCATCAATCTACACACTATACCCCATAATAAGAAGCGAAAACAAGATTCTCTGGTCTGATGAAACCACGATTGAACTCTTTGGCCTGAATGCCAAGCGTCACGTCTGGAGGAAACCTGGCACCATCCCTACGGTGAAGCATGGTGGTGGCAGCATCATGCTGTGGGGATGTTTTTCAGCAGCAGGGACTGAGAGACTAGTCAGGATCAGAAAGCTCGTACAGAAAGCTCCTTGATGAAAACCTGCTCTAGAGCGCTCAGGACCTCAGACTGTGGCAAATGTTCACCTTCCAACAGGACAACAACCCTAAGCACACAGCTTAGGAGTGGCTTCAGGACAAGTCTGAATGTCCTTGAGTGGCCCAGCCAGTGCACGGAATTGAACCCAAATGAACATCTCTAGAGAGACCTGAAAATAGCTTAGCATCGATGCACCCAATCCAACCTGACAGAGCTTGAGAGGATCTACAGAGAAGAATGGGAGAAACTCCCCAAATACAGGTGTGCCAAACTTGTAGTGTAATACTCAAGGATGTAATCGCTGCCAAACGTGCTTCAACAACGTACTGAGTAAAGGATCTGAATACTTATGTAAATGTGATATAAATTTTTCTATTTTTAATACTTTTGAAAAACACTCAACCTGCTTTTGCTTTGCCATTATGGGGAAAAAGTCAAGTGGTCTGAATACTTTCCTGAAAAAGGGAGGTTTCTTTTTTTGCTGATATGTATTTTTCAGGACCCTGTCTTTCAAAGATAATTTGTAACAATCCAAATAACTTCACAGATCTTCATTTGTAATTGGTTTAAACACTGTTTCCCATGCTTGGTCAATGAACCATAAACAATTAATGAACATGCACCTGTGGAACGGTCAATAAGACACTAACAGATTACAGACTGTAGGCAATTAAGGTCACAGTTATGAAAAATTAGGACACTAAAGAGGCCTTTCTACTGACTCTGAAAAACACCAAAAGAATGATGCCCAGGGTCCCTGCTCATCAGCGTCAACGTGCCTTAGGCATGCTGCAAGGAGGCATGAGGACTGCAGATGTGGCCAGGGTAATAAATTGTAATGTCCGTACTGTGAGACGCCTAAGACAGCGCTACAGGGAGACAGGACAGACAGCGGCTCGTCCTCGTAGTGGCAGACCACATGTAACAACACCTGCACAGGATCGGTACAGTCGAACATCACATACGGGACAGGTACAGGATGGCAACAACTGCCCGAGTTACACCAGGACCACACAATCCCTCCATCAGTGCTCAGACTGTCCGCAATAGGCTGAGAGCGACTGGACTGAGGGCTTGTAGGCCTGTTGTCTGGTGAGGACCTGCCTTACATCATCGGCAACAACGTCGCCTATGGGCACAAACCCACCGTTGCTGGACCAGACAGGACTGGCAAAAAGTGCTCTTCACTGACGAGTCAGGGTTTTGTCTCACCAAGGGTGATGGTCGGATTTGCGTTTATCGTCGAAGGAATGAGCATTACACTGAGGCCTGTACTCTGGAGCGGGATCAATTTTGGAGGTGGAGGGTCCGTCATGGTCTGGGGTGGTGATTCAACAACTGAGACAAACTGAACAAGTTCCACAGACATGTGACTAACAGAAATGGAATAATGTGTCCCTGAACAAAGTGTGGGGGGGGGGGGGGTCAAAATCTAAAGTAAATCAGTATCAGGCACTGAGCATTAAGGAGATGGATTGGGGGTAATTTGGGGTAAGGCCCTGCGACAGACTATTGTCCTGTCCAGGGCGTGTAATTGTACGTCAAGCTGCTTCACGCTACAGGACTTAGGCTCCTGTCTCTATGGGCCGTTCTGGCTCGGTCAAGGCTTACTTTAGGAGGCTCTCTCACCTAGACTTTGGAACCTTGCTCCCTTAGTCGCAGAGAATCACACACTGTTTCCAGGCTCTGGAGGCGGTAGAAATTAATCTGGGGACGAGGTCACGACTGTACATGGTTTAAACATACACGCACACACACACTGACTAATGTTCATAAATTCATACAATATTTAGTTACCTAACGGTTAACAAACTATTTCATGTTTTCTAAGCAATCAGGCCTAATAAAGTGCTTACTGATGGTTCTTTCTGCAGTCGATTTGGTTCCCTTGTGGAGGTGCACCTCGTGCCTGGGAGGAACGTAGGCTACATGAAGTACGCAGAGAAAGAGAGTGCGGGCGACGCTATGGCTGCCTTGCATGGTAAAATGGTGAACGGAGTGAGGATGAAGGTGATGCTGGCTGACCCGCCCAGGGAACCAAGGGAGGAGTCCCACAAGCGCCCGCGGACATACTAGCCAATTCCTAGGTAAAAGAGGTAAGTCAGTTTCAAAGTTAAGATTAATGTATTTTGTTAATGCTAAATTAACATTGTTAACCCTAACTCTTAATTTCTTAATTTTGTAAACCTTTTCAATTATATTTTTCTTAAGAATGCATGTGTATGTATTCCACTCTGACTAATACTGTGAAAATTATGATAATGTACTTTTAGTGTAAGCTATTTGAAACGACCGCCTGAAATTTCAGCCTATAAAGGTGGGATGGAGTTTTGGCCTTCCTGGTGACATCATCCAAACCTCTCTACCAATAACATCTATTTTTCTGTTTCCCACTCCCTATTCAGACCACTCACACAGTCCTAGAATAAAAATGATTGTTGCTAGTGAAAATGCTCTTTTTGCTAAGAAGCTATTTTAGTTTTTCAATCAAAATGGTAAAAAATAATCACATTTAAGATGCTTAAATTGTTATCCAGAAATTATTTAATATTGAGAGAAAAAATGGCTGCATTGGACCTTTTTTTAAAAGGAATAGTTCACTATTTTACTACCAACTCAACATTTTCATGTAAATTTGTGCAACGATTGTGCTTTTTTCGCGAATGCGTTTTTGTTAAATCAACCCCCGTTTGGCAAAGTAGGCTGTGATTCGATGATAAATTAACAGGCACCGCATTGATTATATGCAACTCAGGACAAGCTAGTTAACCTGTCTCGGACTGGGGTTCCTCGCCAACAGCCAATGAGATTGCAGGGCGCCAAATACAAATCAACAGATCTCATAAATCAAATTTCTCAAACATACAAGTATTATGCACCATTTTAAAGATAAAATTCTCGTTAATCCAGCCACAGTGTCTGATTTTCAAAAATGCTTTACAACGAAAGCTCCACAAGCGATTATGTTAGGTCACCACCAAGTCACAGAAAAACCCTGCCGTTTTTCCCACCAAAGAGAGGAGTCACAAAAAGCACAAATAGAGATAAAATGAATCACTAACCTTTGATGATCTTCATCAGATGACACTCATAGTACTTCATGTTACACAATACATGTATGTTTTGTTCGGTAAAGTTCATATTTATATCCAGAAATCTCATTTTACATTGGCGTGTTACGTTCAGTAGTTCCAAAACATGCAGTGATTTTGCAGATAGCCACATGAATTTACAGAAATACTCATTATAAATGTTGATGAAAATACATGTGTTATACATGGAAATATAGATAAACTTCTCCTTAATGCAACCGCTGTGTCAGATTTAAAAAAAACTTAACGCAAAAAGCATAATCTGAGTATGGCGCTCAGAGCCCAAAACAGCCAAAAGAAATATCCGCCGTGTTGCGCCGTCAACATTAGTCAGAAATAGCATTATAAATATTCACTTACTTTTGATGATCTTCATCAGAATGCACTCCGAGGAATCCCAGTTCGACAAATGTTTGATTTGTTCCATAAAGTCCATCAATTATGTCCAAATAGCTTCTTTTGTTAGGGCGTTTGGTAAACAAATCCAAATGCGGGTTCAGGTCCAGTCGGACGAAAAGTTTAAAAAGTTGTATTACAGGTCGTAGAAACTTGTCAAACTAAGTATAGAATCAATCTTTAGGATGTTTTTATCATTAATGTTCCAACCAGAGAATTCCATTGTCTGTAGAAAAGCAATGGAACGAGAGCTACCTCTCATGTGAAATGCGCGTGACTGAGAACGAGGCTGCTGCCAGACCCCTTAGTCAAACAGCTCTCATCCGGCCCCCCTTCACGGTAGAAGCCTGAAACAACGTTCTAAAGACGGTTGACATCTAGTGGAAAGTGTGCAAAAGTGCAAAATAACCCATATCCCACTGTGTATTCGATAGGGGCTGAGTTCAAAAACTACAAACCTCAGATTTCCCACTTCCTGTTTGGATTTTTGAATGGTGGATTCTGAATGGTTTGTCCTCAGGTTTTTGCCTGCCATATGAGTTCTGTTATACTCACAGACATCATTCAAACAGTTTCAGAAACTTCAGAGTGTTTCCTATCCAATACTACTAATAATATGCATATATTAGCATCTGGGACTGAGTAGAAGGCAGTTTACTCTGGGCACGCTATTCATCCAAAAGTGAAAATGTTGCCCCATATCCCAAAGAAGTTAACCTAGTAATATCATCAACCATGTGTAGTTAACTAGTGATTATGTGAAGATTGATTGTTTTTTATAAGATACGTTTAATGCTAGCTAGCAACTTACCTTGGCTCCTTGCTGCACTCGCGTAACGTGGTCAGCCTGCCACGCAGTTTCCTCGTGGAATGCAATGTAATCGGAGTCCAAAAATGCTGATTGCGATTGTTATGAAAATTTGAAATCGGTCCTAATTAATCGATCGGCCTCGAGTACACATGAAATTGTGTAATTACGAACATTTTCCGCAACGTTATATTCCATTTTGTACGACTCGAGCGGTTTCCCCTACAAGCTGTGCTGCTTCTCTGTGTAGCCTGCTTAGCATAGCTTGTCGAAGAAATCGCTCTATTCCTTGCAAAATCAAACGCCACTGGCGGTTCTAGTATTAACTTAACCAACTGGTTATGTTTACACTGGTCTCATAGCACCATCAACTAATATGACACATATGACACGCAAGCATTTCGCTATACCTACAATAACATCTGCTAAATATGTGTATGTGACCAATAACATTTCTGAAAATTTGATTGTGACAATGATTAATTACAGCGTAATTACACACTTCCAAAAGGTAGTATTTTCTCACGGAGCGTGTGGCGTGGCCTGAGTCTGGTGAGACTACCCACAAGTTTACTCCCTCAGTCCAGATCAGATTGATGGCGGCTGGTAGTCACAGTTTGAATTGAGTGACAATGCCAGGGAAGGCTTTAGAAGCCACATGTCTCACTGAATCCTGAATGTTTTTGTTTCTGCAGAGGTGACCACGGACATGACCACGGACATGACTGGACATGACAACGGACATGACTGGACATACTGAGACGATGACACGACCAACTACTACAGACATTGATTTCTGTACCTTTTTGTGACATTGCCACTAGCATCAAACTTGCAAGACGTTTCTTTTCATAATGTGAGGTATGATATCAGTTAGGACTTACAGTAGTGTAGTCACAGTTAATACTACTTACGATATATACTCAAGCTTGTTCACCATGTATGTACCCTGAATTGCTCAATAAACAAAAGGATAAGTTTGTCTGGTCTGTTAATCATTGATTGCATTTCACAAACACCATAATATCTCTATTATACAACGGGTGGGTCTAATCCTAAATGCTAGTTGGTTAAAACCGCATTCTAGCTGGTGTCTATTCCAGAAGTTAACACCGGCTAAATCTATGACGTTAAAATGCCTATTTACTCTGTTCAATCTGACTGCGCAATCCACTGTCTCATCAGCCCAGCCAGGCAATTTATAAACTTGATCTCCACTATAAAAAGCATCTAGACATTCTCACATTCTTTTAGACTAACATTTCGTTTCAGCAGCGGAGATATGTATAAACCAACATGTAACAGCTGCCCCATAGTAATGAACGTGTCGGAACGAGACAGGCAGGCAGCGTTTTTCAGCCAGTCGAAATCGGCTAGCATCATTTTTTTGTGTGTGTATATATATATACAAAGACGTCAATTTGAAAAAAGGTCAAACGAAATGAAGTGCAGCTACTTTGCTGTCTTGCCAGCTTCAGTTTGAAGTGATTGTGTTAGCTGGGTTGTTGGCTCTCTGAACAACCGTGTCCTGACGTGAGAGCACATTTTCAGGTGAGCACATTTTCATGCCAGGTGAAATCGCGCCTCATTAGCTCATTGTTAAATACATAAATGTTACTAGAAAACAGCTTATGCAAATTCAGCTACTTTGTTGTTATTCTGGCTGCACTGTTTGACCTGACTGTAAATTAACTGTAGTTGGCTGACTAGCAAGCAAGGGATAAGACTTTTGCCAGCCAGTATGGCAATGGAACATTTAGAACGAATGACTGGGTGACGTGTCTATAGATACAGAACAAAAAGACTGAACGACTGGGTCGCGTCTGACAACCAAACCGATAGAACGACCAGCTGGCTTGGGTAGCAAACCTAGATTTGTGTCAAGACTATATATCCTTTTTGGGCATTATCACTTTATGATAATACGCTAAGCATTCTAAGCTACGGGAGGGTCTACTCGTACAATTTTGGGCCGATTGTTCTTCATTTTATGCTCAAAAGAAGTGCGTCATCCTCTTACATCCATTAGGGTACTTTATATCCCGCTGTATTTTATTTTTGTTGACAAGTCAAAGCCTATTAAAGTGCTTGTCTAGCTACTCAGGTATAACAATCATCACTCCCAGATGAAGATGATTCACTTCTCGCCCAGTCCGTAGGAGATGTAGAGCCATTTGGACCGTGAGGCGAAAGAGGAGAGTTGACAGGAGACGTTGGGGCCCTTGCTAGTGGTTAGATGAGTGTCATTTGGGCTGCAAAGCTCACTGGTCAAAAGGCTTCTAAATACAAACTTCGGCTATTAACTATCTAAGATGACTCTCTTATTATTAGATGATTATTAGTTTATTTTCTTGGTTTTTGTGTTTGGAATGGCACTGTTACTACGGGATATGATGCTGTTATAAAGCATTTGATGTAAGCGTTGGAAGGCCAAGTCTATAGAATGACTAGGCCTTATTACCCTAAATGTTCATTGACTGGACATTCCATATTACCATGGCAATTATGCGTCACAATAGTAATGTAAAAAAAAAAAATCCAATCCACCTTGGTCTTACATCGGCGCGTCGATTCCGCCTCCACTGATTGAGAAACGAGAGCCGTGGAACTGATTGAGAAACGAGAGCGTGGAGGAGTGACGCTGTCTGACATGAGACAATGGCAATCCACAGTACAGTATCAACTGTGCTGCTGCGCTTATAGTCTAGGGTGGGCCCTTGTGCAAAATCTTCAACAGCCTCTGCCATGTTTTCCCCAACTCTTAAACTAACCCTCAAATGCAAGGTATATAATGTGCCACCAAACTCCTGTGATCCACAGAAGATTATAGATCAACTTTTCAAAGTGTGCACAAGATGGAAATACATGCACGCCACACATGCATACTTGCTGAGCTCTTGCAAATGTTTACATGTTTAAGGTGATAGAAATCTGAACTCACTACCAGTGCTTAGATAAGGTTATTTACTGATACTTTCCTGTGGATATATTGTCTCATTCCAAGCGTCAAAAGGACCAACCGCATGGACGAACAGTAAAGTAAAAACTATAATTGTATTCAACATTCTTTGTGGAGATTTTACAAACAAATGTATGGCATTAATCTCAAGACTGTGAACCAAAGGTATCACAGTGTCAGGCAAGGGAAAATCCAATACAACAGTGAAACCCTTTTGTATTTTTGATGTATTGTGGTGGCAGCATCATTTTATGGGGATGCTTGTCACTGGCAGGGACAGTGTTGTGTTCATGAGTGGTCCAGTCTCAGTCCTGACTCCAAACCAAATTTACGGAGCCTGACCAATTTTGACAAAAACAATAGATATACAGGTAGCTGCCAAAATAAAGGAAAAACTTGAGTAAATGTATGGAGTCATAGCCAATTCAAAAGTCGAACGGGCGCGAGCAAGATGAAACGTCATTGCGCGAGTAAAAACGAGTCGAAAGAGAAGAAATGTAGTCGAGCAGAGGACGGGTTCACATGAGCGCAGGCCAGCGTGGTGCGCACAAATTTAACTTGAGAGCTTGCAAGTGTGACTTTAAGCGAGCAGAACCACATTTCCATATGCAGTAAATTATTTAGAGGCCAGAGGCTTTTGTTTCCTTGAAGAAATACTTCAAGACATCCCCACAGATCTCCTCTCACCAATTTTCGTGTTTGCTCTCCAAAATCAATTTTGCTCTCGCAACTGCTTACTATCTTTTTATACCAGGAAAGTTCTAGCCAATGAACATAGCCTGTAGCAGTCTACTGAAACGCAAATGGTCAGGTTTTTGGGCCAGTCATGGCTTGAGTGATCTCTTACCACTTTTTTGACCACAGAAGATGAAAGGGGATGGTGAATGATGGCTGATGATGTAAGTTCGATTCGTTTTTCACTGGAGAAACCAACCAGCTAGCTAATCAACTATGATTTCAAAATTTAAGGTAGTTATTTTGTCTTTTGTTATTAAAGCAGGCTATTGATGAGCCAAGCTAGGTTAATGTCAGTTAGCTAGAAAGCGAACTAGCTAATGTTAGTCAGCTAACATTTAACCCTGTGGTTTAACCAAAGGTAGTTTCGTTTTCTATAGTCTCTGGTTTAACTAAGAGCATTGTAGATATGTCGAGGAAGGGTTTAATAGAGGAGGAGGACTTGGAAGACCAGCATGACTGAGAGGGGGGAGCAAGGGGCCCCAGGATCTTGTTTCCTTTGAGGAGTTTATAGGTTTGGTTGACTCACGTTACTGAGAAATGTGATTATCATTACGACTTGACGCGTATGTTTCTTTAATTGAAATGTATGTTAAAAAAAAAAAAAAAAAATTCATGGTGTGTCTAAGTTGTTACAGTATGTCTGATTTGTCTCAAACATTGTTTCCCCCTGCTGGTGTCAAGGTCGGACCAGGTCTCATGAGATTTTATCTCAATGAGACTAACTTGAATAAATAAAGGTATACAGTTTTGCTTTGGTACTGCAGTTCAGTTTAGCTGATGCCTGGCCCAGAAATAATAATTTCCATTGGCGGCCAGATTTGAAAATTTCTTACACACTTTAGTCATCACCTTTTTGCACAAAACACCCATTGAATTATTCAGTTAATTGTTGCAGAGGCCAAAAGTATTATTATTTTTTTAAATCACACAGACTAAGTTATTTTATATTCATCCAATGTCTGTCATGTTTTCATTGCTGCTTGCGCTGAGTGCTAGTGCGCATGGTTCGTATAAACTGGATGCAACCTGGAATCGGCGTGAGTAGATTACCTTAGATTACCTTGAAAACAACAGTCAGACATCTTGTACACAGTCTTGAGTTCTTATTATACCTCATTGGGGGGGCAGAATGAGTACATACAGGGACGACCCTCACTGGGGAAGAGGGCCGTGATTGAGGGGGAGCCAAAAGGGTCAGGCTCCGAACCAAATAATAGGGAATATTTATAACCGCTTACCGCATACTTTGAGATTGAAATAAAGATTTAATAACTTTTACCCTTGTCAGTTTTTGTGCAATAAATGAGAATGACCTCAAATCATTTCTCTCTCCATCCCTCTTTCCATGCAGGTCCATTGTCACTAATATGTGATGTTGAAGTTTGTCTCTGCTCAGCTGACAGACAGGAGATACAGGAATCCATTCTGTTCCAAGTAGGTTACCTTGGCTCTCCTCTATACACAGCACTCTGGGGACTACTACAAGTATTGGTACTTTATTAGGATCCCCATTTATGTTGCAAAAGTAGCAGCTACTCTTCCTTGGGTCCACACAAAACATAATACAGAACATCATTGGACAAGGACCGAACTACATACATTTTTTAAAAGGCACACATCAACGCATACACAACTATCTAGGTCAAATAGGGGAGAGGCGTTGTGCCGTGGGGTGTTGCTTTCTGTTATTGAAACCAGGTTTGCTGTTTATTTGAGCAATATGAGATGGAAGGAAGTTCCATGCAATAAGGGCTCTATATAATACTGTATGTTTTTTTGAATTTGTTCTGGATTTGGGGATTACGAATGGCAATCCATTAAAGAAAATACTTTTGAGTTCTATTTGCCATATCGTGGATTCAGTGCTGAGGTTGAAGCACTTAAGTTTTTTCAATAACAGGTTATGGTCAATAATATCAAAGGCTGCACTGAAATCTAACAGTACAGCTCCCACAATCTTCTTATTATCAATTTCTTTCAAACAATCATCAGTCATTTGTGTTAGTGTACATGTTGAGTGCCCTTCTCTATAAGCATGCTGAAAATGTGTTGTTAATTTGTTTACAGAGAAATAGCATTGTTGTTACGAATCCCTTTTGCCCGACAGTCTAGGGGGGATGGTAATGGGACCCGTAACATAACTCATGCAAATTATAGTAGTGACAAAGTAAGAGTGAGAACAAAATAACCACGACAACTAATATCTACCGTCAAACACTCAGGGTTTATTTCTAAACACACGGTAAAGGGGGGAGCAGGAAAAGGGGCTGAGCTGGACCCAAGGAAAGAAATAATAAGTATCCACAAACACCCCTAAGCTAGACTAGCCTACTTCACCAACAGCTAACTAACCAAAAATACAGTGGGTGGTCCGCCCAGTTCTAACTAGTGTATTTAACAAAGTTTACCTACGGGTAGTGTATGCCCATGGGCGACCTGTCTGGTTACCCCCTTTTCCCACTATCAAAGAAACACTCAAACACCATAACAAAACCAATACTCACAGATGGGGACAAAGTGACATGTAGTTGCAAACCAAACAAGAGATCTACAGACAGTTGGCATTGACAAAGAGAATTGAGCTCTAGAGAACACAACTGACAGGGTTTTTAAACCAAGGGAAAGGGACTGTGATTGGGTAGGAGAAAAGGAGCAGGTGTCTTCTGATTAGCGACTGATTGATGACTAATTGGGGAATGATGATGGTCACCTGTGAGTAGGGAAGAAGGAGAGAAATGAAATACACACAGGATACACGCAGAATACTTGTATCCGTAACAATTGTATTTGGTCAAACACCATTTTTTTCAACAGTTTGCTAAGAGCTGGCAGCAAGCTTTATAAATCTGCTGTTAGAACCAGTAAAGGCCGCTTTACCACTTGGGTAGCGGGATTACTTTGGTTTCCCTCCATGCCTGAGGACAAAGACTTTCCTCTATACTCAGATTGCTTTCCATCTAAGTTGTCAATGCCAGGAGGTTTGTCATTATTGATCGTTAACAATAATTTTTCCACCTCTCCCACGCTAACTTTACAAAATTCAAATTTGCACTGCTTTTATTTCATTATTAGTTTTTTTAATGCATGAATATAATTGCTCACTGTTTGTCATGGGCATTTCCTGCCTAGTTTGCCAACTGTGCCAATGAAATAATCATTAAAATAATAAATTTTGTGATGAATAAGACATCTGATTCGATTTAAGATGGAGTTGAATTGGTCCTTCTGCCCATAATTTCATTTAACCTCTTTTAGATCAGTGTCCCGCTAGCATTCCACCACGACAACATCCGGTGAAATTGCAGAGCGCGAAATACAAAAATTGTAATATTAAACATTCATGAAAATACAAGTGTCATACATCATTTCAAAGCTTAACTTCTTGTTAATCCAACAGCATTGCCAGATTTCAAAAAAGGCCTTACGGCGAAAGCATAGCATTTGATCTTCTGAGGACAGCGCCCCACGCCAAAATACTTTTCCAAACCAGCACAGGCGTCAAAGAAATCCCAAATAGCGCTAAAATAAATCACTTACCTTTGAAGATCTTCCTCTGTTTGCAATCCCAAGTGTCCCAGCTACACAATGAATGATCATTGTGTTCGATAAAGTCCTTCTTTATATTCCAAAAATGTCAGTTTAGTTGGCGCGCTTGATTCAGTAATCCACTCGTTCAACATGCATACAAACGAATCCAAAAAGTTACCGGTAAAGTTCGTCCAAACAAGTCAAAAGATGTTTCTAATTAATCCTCAGGTATTCTAATATCTAAATATATTATATATATATACATATTTAAGACAGAGAATAGTATGTTCAATAGGGAAGATAAATAACGAAGAGCCCGCTCTCTTTCACGTGCGCAACAAGACTATTTTTCCAATGGGGGACACCTTGGAAAAACTACAAATACTTGTTCATTTTTCCAAAAAAAGCCTGAAACCCTTTCTAAAGATTGACATCTAGTGGAAGCCATAGGAACTGCAATCTGGGAGGAATTATTTTGAATTTCCTATAGGCTGGCATTGAAATGGCCTGTGATCTCACCAAAAAATATTTAGGGTGGATTCTCCTCGGGTTTTCGCCTGCTATATCAGTTCTGTTATACTCAGACATTATTTTAACAGTTTTAGAAACGTCAGAGGGTTTTCTATCCAATGCTACCAATTATATGCATATCCTAGCTTTTGAGCCTGAGTAACAGGCAGTTTACTTTTTGCACGTCAGTCATAACAATGTGATTGATACATGTGGATGATCTTGTTCCTGTAGTGTTTGTAAACACTCTGGTAGATTGATTAATAACCTGAACCAGATTACAGGCACTGGTTACAGTAGGAAGCTTCCTCTTGAGCGGACAGCTTGATGAAAACCAGTCAATATTCAGGTCCCCAAGAACCTGCAACCACAACACTTCAATAACACTTGACATTAGATCTTCTCTAAGCATTACAGGGATATGGTTCTGAATATATATATATATATATATATATATATATATATATACTGCTCAAAAAAATAAAGGGAACACTTAAACAACACAATGTAACTCCAAGTCAATCACACTTCTGTGAAATCAAACTGTCCACTTAGGAAGCAACACTGATTGACAATAAATTTCACATGCTGTTGTGCAAATGGAATAGACAACAGGTGGAAATTATAGGCAATTAGCAAGACACCCCCAATAAAGGAGTGATTCTGCAGGTGGTGACCACAGACCACTTCTCAGTTCCTATGCTTCCTGGCTGATGTTTTGGTCACTTTTGAATGCTGGCGGTGCTTTCACTCTAGTGGTAGCATGAGACGGAGTCTACAACCCACACAAGTGGCTCAGGTAGTGCAGCTCATCCAGGATGGCACATCAATGCGAGCTGTGGCAAGAAGGTTTGCTGTGTCTGTCATCGTAGTGTCCAGAGCATTGAGGCGCTACCAGGAGACAGGCCAGTACATCAGGAGACGTGGAGGAGGCCGTAGGAGGGCAACAACCCAGCAGCAGGACCGCTACCTCCGCCTTTGAGCAAGAGGAGCACTGCCAGAGCCCTGCAAAATGACCTCCAGCAGGCCACAAATGTGCATGTGTCTGCTCAAACGGTCAGAAACAGACTCCATGAGGGTGGTATGAGGGCCCGACGTCCACAGGTGGGGGTTGTGCTTACAGCCCAACACCATGCAGGACGTTTGGCATTTGCTAGAGAACACCAAGATTGGCAAATTCGCCACTGGCGCCCTGTGCTCTTCACAGATGAAAGCAGGTTCACACTGAGCACGTGACAGACGTGACAGAGTCTGGAGACGCCGTGGAGAATGTTCTGCTGCCTGCAACATCCTCCAGCATGACCGGTTTGGTGGTGGGTCAGTCATGGTGTGGGGTGGCATTTCTTTGGGGGGCCGCACAGCCCTCCATGTGCTCGCCAGAGGTAGCCTGACTGCCATTAGGTACCGAGATGAGATCCTCAGACCCCTTGTGAGACCATATGCTGGTGCGGTTGGCCCTGGGTTCCTCCTAATGCTAGACCTCATGTGGCTGGAGTGTGTCAGCAGTTCCTGCAAGAGGAAGGCATTGATGCTATGGAATGGCCCGCCCGTTCCCCAGACCTAAATCCAATTGAGCACATCTGGGACATCATGTCTCGCTCCATCCACCAACGCCACGTTGCACCACAGACTGTCCAGGAGTTGGCGGATGCTTTAGTCCAGGTCTGGGAGGAGATGCCTCAGGAGACCATCCGCCACCTCATCAGGAGCATGCCCAGGCGTTGTAGGGAGGTCATACTGGCACGTGGAGGCCACACACACTACTGAGCCTCATTTTGACTTGTTTTAAGGACATTACATCAAAGTTGGATCAGCCTGTAGCGTGGTTTACCACTTTAATTTTGAGTGTGACTCCAAATCCAGACCTCCATGGGTTGATAAATTTGATTTCCATTGATAATTTTTGTCTGATTTTGTTGTCAGCACATTCAACTATGTAAAGAAAAAACTATTTAATAAGAATATTTCATTCATTCAGATCTAGGATGTGTTATTTTAGTGTTCCCTTTATTTTTTTGAGCAGTGTACATACATACATACATACAGTTGAAGTCGGAAGTTTACATACACTTAGGTTGGAGTCATTAAAACTAGTTTTTCAACCACTCCACACATTTCTTGTTAACAAACTATAGTTTTGGCTAGTCGGTTAGGACATCTACTCTGCATGACACAAGTAATTTTTCCAACAATTTTTTACAGACAGATTATTTTACTTATAATTCACTGTATCACAATTCCAGTGGGTCAGAAATGTACATACACTAAGTTGACTGTGTATGTGTAGTGCTGCAGAGATGGTTGTCCTTCTGGAAGGTTCTCCCATCTCAACAGAGGAACTCTAGAGCTCTGTCAGTGACCATCGGGTTCTTGGTCACCCCCCGATTGCTCAGTTTGGCCCTAGGAAGAGTCTTGGAAGTTCCAAACTTCTTCCATTTAAGAATTTTTGAAGCCACTGTGTTCTTGGGACCTTCAATGCTCCAGAAATGTTTTGGTACCCTTCCCCGGATCTGTGCCTCGACACAATCCTGTCTTGAAGCCCTATGGACAATTCCTTTGACCTCATCACTTTGCTCTGACATGCACTGTCAACTGTGGGACTTTATATAGACAGGTGCGTGTCTTTCCAAATCATGTCCAATCAATTTAATTTACCACAGGTGGACTCCAAGTTGTAGAAACATCTCAATGATGATCAATGGAAACCGGTTGCACCTGAGCTCAATTTTGAGTCTCATAGCAAAGGGTTTGAATACTTATGTAAATAAGGTATTTCTGTTTATTTATTATACATTTGCTAAAATTTCTAAACCTGTTTTCACTTTGTCAGTATGGGGTATTGTGTGTGGATTGATGAGGGAAAAAATATTTAATACATTTTAGAATAAGGCTGTAACGTAACAATTTGTGGAAAAAGTCAAGGGGTCTGAATATTTCCCAAATGCACTGTATGTATCCCTCCACATTCCTCAAACTCCAGTTTTTGGTTACCTTTTTACCAATGTCTATGGATTGTACAAGGACTTTAAGTTTGAACTCCTACTAAATCTATAATATCTCCTGTATTGTTCTGCTCTCTTTATAGATTATGCTAATGCCGTTGTAAGAACCTGGAGATCTTCACTGGTTCTGAGGGAGGTGACGTTGCTACAAACAATGCCTGGGACAGCTTCCAGCGCTACTGTTATCTGGAGAACAGCCAGAGAGTGGTCAAGACATCTGCCACAACTTCATCTTTAGTGTGTCAGCTCTGCTGCACCTGGGTGCTAAAGGTATGGCACCGCACTCCCAACAGTTGTGAATGCTTAAACATACATGTATGCTCATTTGTGTTTCTTAAAGTGGCAATTAGCAGTTGAAACAATAACAAAGCAAACTCCCCGCTGCCATTTTGGTGAAAAGCTGAGGGATGGGGCTGGAGAAATGTAACCAACTTCATAGACAGAGCTATTGATGGACCATTGCGCCTCCTAAAACACCATTGGAGGAGACGACCCGTCTCCTCGCCTCAGACCTCCAATGGGTTTTGAGAAGGATGCAAGTGAGGAGTTGAGCAGAGATTAATTGTATCCGTTTGCACTTATATCTTTGTTCTGCTTGTGCTCTTTCAACAGATTGATCTGGCTTGCTGATAACGTCTGATCTGATGAGACTCCCGATGTGATGTGACTCCTGTATTAATGACTTCAATAAAACTTCCAATGCCAAATTGAGATTGGTATTCAAATCAAATCAAATTTTATTTGTCACATACACATGGTTAGCAGATGTAAGGGAACTCCCCCCCAATTGTACAAAATAACATGGCAAGTTATTGGCAGTGGGTGGAGCATATACACGATGGACAAATACACTATTTCTGGCGGTGTTTCATCCAAAGTTGATGGCAAATGCCATATTGTAAATGAGCTGTGTAACACCCCAAAATTCCTATAGTGGGCGAGTGTGTTCTATCCTAATTTTTCATAGGCTTATTGTAACGCAAGTCAAGACCCAAGAGTAAAATTTTGAAAGTTTTGGCAAAAACTTATCACCCCCTTAAAAAAGTGCTTTCTGGACCGTTTTTTGAAATTCTTTCGATTTTTATGTCAATTACACATGTGTAAGAACTGTATGAAAATACTTTATTCACATTTTATTATCATAATTTTTTATAAATGTTTACTTGTACTTAAGGAATATGTTTTGTGCATTTGGAATGTGATTTCATAGGAAGTCAAAAGTCAAAAATGTTACAAATGTGGAAAAAACGTATATTCCATTTAAAAAAGTGCTTTCTGGACCGTTTTTTGAAATTCTTTCGATTTTTACGTCAATTACACATGTATAAGAACTGTATGAAAATACTTTATTCACATTTTATTATCATAATTTTTTGTGAAATGTTTACTTGTACTTAAGGAATATGTTTTGTGCATTTGCAATCTGATTTAAAATGAAGTCAAAAATGTGAATAAATTAGAAAAAGCTTATCACCCCCCCAAACCACTCAGGCCAGCACCCATTGATTTGGGGCCGTAGTATAGTGCTCCCATAGCGGGCATGGACGTCTGGATGACACCTAAAAGCATTTAAAACTGTTTTGAAAAATGACGCCTGGTAACCCAAAACATGAAACATAGAATATTTTTTTACTTTTTTTGAAAACCTCCATAAATCACTCAGGCCAGCCCCCATTGATTTTTGGCCGTAGAATAGTGCTCCCAGAGCGGGTATGGAAGTCTGGATCCCCCCCTAAAAGCATTTAAGGCTCTGTGTGTCTTTAAGCACCATACTTTTTCATTCCATCCTTGCTGTGTGTGTCTGTGTGTGTGTGTGAGCTTTTCTTTGACATCTGTTTAGAGAAATGACTGATTTACACTTCATGAGGGTTGCCTAATCACACACTTAAAGTTTTGGAAAGATCTGACTTTTTTAACCCTTTGAAACAGCACCTATGACCCCATTTTAAGGCACTTCCGGTTGGCACAGGAAGCTATAAGTAAATACCTATCCTGATCGGGGTATGCTTTTACAGAATCCTGAGTTTTAAGTCTATACGTTAAGAACTGACTGATTTACACAGGGTTGAATGCACTTTATATCACAAACTGCTGGTTGGGTATGGCAAAACACTTTTAGGGTGATTTTATCACTTCCGGTTGCTCCAGGAAGCTTAGAATCAACACAGGTAGACCTCATAGTGCCCTGATGGATTGTCATCAAAGACAGGTTCATAAGACATTCATAACCCACATAGAATTTAGAGGTGCAGGCAATGTATTCCTATGGGAGAGATGTCATTGTAAATTGTTTGATGTAAACACCTTCTTTTAACTGTTAAGGGTTAATGCCACACAGTCAAGGTTAGGCTTGCACAGATCGGGAGGACCTTAGGAGTGTTCCTGAGGTCAAATTGTGCTTCTAACCTTAACGGTTCTCTCTGTCTCCCAAAAGCAAATAAAATTGACATTGAGGTCAAAAGGTCATTTGGGTCCGTCTTCTTGTAACGGTCGCTGCGCCTAGACCGAGCGAGCTACGGTTAAGCGGGGCATCTCGTTGAACTCGGCACGGCCTGGAGATAATAGTAATGCCATTGCAGGCTTTGTGTGTCTTTAAGCACCGTACTTTTTCACTCCATCCTTGCTTTTTGTGTGTGTGTGTTTGTGTGAGAGAGCTTTTCTTTGACATCTGTTGGGAGAAATGACTGATTACAGTTCATGAGGGTTGTCTAATCACATATATGAAGTTTTGAAAAGTTCTGACCTTTTAACCCTTCAAAACAGCATCTATGACACCATCTTAAGGCACTTCCGGTTGTCACAGGAAGCTATAAGTAAATACATATCCTGATCGGGGTATGCTTTTAGAGAATCCTGAGTTTTAAGTCTATACGTTAAGAACTGACTGATTTACACAGGGTTGAATGCACTATATATCACAAACTGCTGGTTGGGTATGGCAAAACACTTTTAGGGTGATTTTATCACTTCCGGTTGCTCCAGGAAGCTTAGAATCGACACAGGTAGACCGCATAGTGGCTTGATGGATTGTCATTGAAGACTGGTTCATAAGACATTCATAACCCACATAGGGTTTATTTAAAGAATGCACGTTACATTTGCAATATGATTCTACACATCATATTGCAAACGTAACACACACTGTTACGTTTGCAATATGATTCAACACATCATATTGCAAACGTAACAGACACTGTTACGTTTGCAATATGATGTGTTGAATCATATTGCAAACATAACACACACTGTTACGTTTGCAATATGATGTGTTGAATCATTTTGCAAATGTAACGTGCATTCTTTAAATACTTTAGAAATACAAAATCGAACAGGCTTGTTGGGGTCTGTCTCTATGGGCCGAGCCGGTTTCAATGCACCTAGTCTTGAGACTCTGGGACTTTTCTAAATGTCGCCAGTTTCGTTGAGCTCAAAATGAATTGAACACATTGCAAATACACAAGGCTTTTTATCAGTCCGAGAACCTTCTAGAGCCACATAACTCACCGTGCACAATCGACCTGAGGTCTAGAACAGGTTTGTAAAGTTTCAGAACTCTAGGTCTGACGGTTCTTTAAAAGTTGGAACAAAAGTAACTACCGCAGACACTGTCTGCCTCTTAGCCCCTCAGTGTGTCCCTCCATCATTTCTGTTTGGGTGTGTAAATTTTTCTTTGAAATCTGATGGGACTAATGACTGATTTACAGTTCAGGAGGGTTGCCTAATCACAAATATGAAGTTTTGGAAAGATTTGACTTTTTTAACCCTTCGAAACAGCTCTTTTGACACCAATTATGGCACTTCCGGTTTGCACAGGAAGCTGAACGTAAACACATATACTCATTGGAGGAGGCTTTTACAGAATCCTGAGTTTTAAGTCTATACGTTAAGAACTCAGTGATTTACATAGGGCTGAATGCACTATTTCTCTCAAACTGCAGGTTGGGTATTGCAAACACTTTTAGGGTGATTTTAACCACTTCCGGTTGGTCCTGGTAGCTTAAAATCAACACAGGTAGACCTCATAGTGGCCTGATGGATTGTTATCAAAGACAGGTTCATAAGACCTTCATAACCCACATAGGCTTCAGGTTGAATTTAGAGGAGCAGTCAATGTATTCCTATGGGGAGACATGTCATTGTAAACTGTTTGATGTAAACACCTTCTTTTAACTGTTAAGGGTTAATGCCACAAGGTCAAGGTTAGGCTTGCACAGATCGGGAGGACCTAAAGAACATTCCTGAGGTCAAATTGTGCTTCTAACCTTAACGGTTCTCTCGCTGTCTCCCAAAAGCAAATAAAATTGACATTGAGGTCAAAGGGTCATTTTGCTCTGTCTTCTTGTCACTGTCGCTGCGCTCAGACCGAGTGAGCTACGGTCAAGCGGGGCATCTCGTTGAACTCGGCACGTCCTGGAGATAATAGTAATGCCATTGCAGGCTTTGTGTGTCTTTAAGCACTGTACTTTTTCACTCTATCCTTGCTTTTTGTGTGTGTGTTTGTGTGAGAGAGCTTTTCTTTGACATCTGTTGGGAGAAATGACTGATTACAGTTCATGAGGGTTGTCTAATCACACAAGTGACGTTTTGAAAAGATCTGACCTTTATTACCCTTCAAACCTGACCCTATGGCACCATTTTAAGGTACTTCCAGTTGACATAGGAAGCTGAAAGTGAACACATACCCTCCTTGGGGTAGGCTCTTATATAATATTGAGTTTTAAGTCTTTATGTTAAGAACTGACTTATTAACAGAGGGTTAAATGAGTGTGTGTTACTTCATAAAATCACATAAAATCACAGAATTCTCGCAGAGCTTCGAGACCCACTTTAAAAATGTTCGTCTGAACAAACTGCAACTGGATCTGTGAAATTTTTGAAAAAAGAATTCCTCTTTGTGAACATCACCAAATGGTCAATGTACGATTTCTCTTAAATTACGATAGATAAACGGCTGGTTCTTTTTTTCCTGACACCGTATGTTTATGTACTTTGACGTGAAGCGGTCAAATTGCACCCTACTTTGCGTTTTTGACCTTTAATCCCAGAAAAATGGCCATAACTCAAAAAGCGCCGAGGCCTCGACGCCATCTCGTTCGGGGCCAACTGCCCGTTGCTCCAAACCTACGCTCGCCGAGTTTCGTCTTCGAAATATTTTCCGTTTAGGAGAAAAGGCCGCGCTCGTTTGCCACGTGCTCGTGCGCTTGCAATATGATTTATTTTCCCTCGTGGGAATTTTCGAGAATGCGGAAAAAAGTCCAAAATTTGTTATTTTTATAAAACGGAAACGGAACGCCCGAAATGTTTTCTTCGATGACTTCCCGAAAGAGCTCCCCCCCGCCCGCGGCCCGACGCCGTCCGCGATTTTTGGAAACGTCGCCGGACGTCTAGTAAGGGACCGTACATTTGCAATGGGACTTTCTTCACCGACGATACGGCTCCCGCCACTGATGTCCCTTAAGGTATTGTTAATGCGAAATGCTTGTGCTTCTAGTTCCGACAATGCAGTAATAACCAACGAGTAATCTAACCTAACAATTCCACAACTACTACCTTATACACACAAGTGTAAAGGGATAAAGAATATGTACATAAAGATATATGAATGAGTGATGGTACAGAATGGCATAGGCAAGATGCAGTAGATGGTATCGAGTACAGTATATACACATGAGATGAGTAATGTAGGGTATGTAAACATAAAAGTGCATAGTTTAAATTGGCTAGTGATACATGTATTATATAAAGATGGCATAGAGTACATTGCAAATTGGAGTGGGTCTAGGGTGTCAGGTAGGGTGGAGGTGATATGGTCCTTGACTAGTCTCTCAAAGCACTTCATGATGACGGAAGTGAGTGCTACGGGGCGGTAGTCGTTTAGCTCAGTTACCTTAGCTTTCTTGGGAACAGGAACAATGGTGGCCCTCTTGAAGCATGTGGGAACAGCAGACTGGGATAAGGATTGATTAAATATGTCCGTAAACACACCAGCCAGCTGGTCTGCGCATGCTCTGAGGATGCGGCTGGGGATGCAGCCTTGCAAGGGTTAACACGTTTAAATGTTTTACTCACGTCGGCTGCAGTGAAGGAGAGTCCGCAGGTTTTGGTAGCGGGCCGTGTCAGTGGCACTGTATTGTCCTCAAAGCGAGCAAGGAAGTTATTTAGTCTGTCTGGGAGCAAGACATCCTGGTCCGCGACGGGGCTGGTTTTCTTTTTGTAATCCGTGATTGACTGTAGACCCTGCCACATACCTCTTGTGTCTGAGCCGTTGAATTGCAACTCTACTTTGTCTCTATACTGACGCTTAGCTTGTTTGATTGCCTTGCGGAGGGAATAGCTACACTGTTTTTTATTTGGTCATGTTTCCGGTCACCTTGCCCTGGTTAAAAGCAGTAGTTCGCGCGTTCAGTTTCGTGCGAATGCTGCCATCAATCCACGGTTTCTGGTTTGGGAATGTTTTGATTGTTGTGGGTACGACATCGCCGATGCACTTTCTAATGAACTCGCTCACCGAATCAGCGTATTCGTCAATGTTGTTGTTGGACGCAATGCGGAACATATCCCAATCCACGTGATCGAAGCAGTCTTGAAGCGTGGAATCAGATTGGTCGGACCAGCGTTGAACAGGCCTGAGCGCGGGAGCTTCTTGTTTTAGTTTCTGTCTGTAGGTTCGTGGTCAGCTTTTCTGAAAGGAGGGCGGGGGAGGGCCTTATATGCGTCGCGGAAGTTAGAATAACAATGATCCAGGGTTTTACCAGCCCTGGTTGCGCAATCGATATGCTGATAGAATTTAGGGAGTTTTGTTTTCAGATTAGCCTTGTTAAAATCCCCAGCTACAATGAATGCAGCCTCAGGATATGTGGTTTCCAGTTTACATAGTCAAATAAAGTTCGTTCAGGGCCATCAATGTGTCTGCTTGGGGAATATATACGGCTGTGATTATAATCGAAGAGATTTCCCTTGGTAGATAATGCGGTCGACATTTGAATGTGAGGAATTCTAAGTCAGGTGAGCAGAAGGACTTGAGTTCCTGTATGTTGTTATGATCACACCACGTCTCGTTAATCATAAGGCATACCCCCCCGCCCCTCTTCTTACCAGAAGGATGCTTGTTTCTGTCGGCGCGATGCGTGAAGAAACCAGCTGGCTGCACCGACTCCGATAGCGTCTCTCGAGTGAGCCATGTTTCCGTGAAGCAAAGAACGTTAGTCTCTGATGTCTCTCTGGAAGGCAACTCTTGCTCTCTTGTTGTCAAGAGACTGGACATTGGCGAGTAGTATGCTAGGGAGTGGTGCGCGATGTGCCCGTCTCCGGAGCCTGACCAGAAGACCGCTTCGTTTGCCCCTTTTACGGCGACGTTGTTTAGGTTCGCCGGCTGGGATCAGATCCATTGTCCTGGGTGGAAGGCAAAACACAGGATCCGCTTCGGGAAAGTCATATTCCTGGTCGTAATGATGGTGAGTTGACGTTGCTCTTATATTCAGTAGTTCCTCCCGACTATGTAATAAAACCTAAGATTACCTGGGGTGCAATTGATAAACAATGGTAGTTCCCAGTCAGACAATTACTATAAAACAAATCTGTTTTCCTCAGTGAATGCATGGTGTTTTGTCCTCAGTCCTCCTTTTGAATGTTGCATGTACTGATTCAGTTGTAAACGACCGTCGAATCCATCCTCACCTCCTCGATCACTGCAACGGAGTGTCTGGTCTTCTGAGAGGTTCCTTGGCTGCCGCCTGCCCTCCATCGAGGTCCTGCAGGGCATGGAAGCGTGCAGGAAAGATCATCGCCGACCCCTTCCATCCCCTCTTCCAAAGGCTCCCCTCTGGCAAATGGTTCAGGTCAATCACGACCAAAACCTCCCGCCACCTGAACAGTTTCTTCCCCAGCGCCGCGGCCCTCACCAACTGGCCACCTGGTCCACGGATCATCCTCTCATCCACAGACTATGTACCTTGCACTATCATCCCAGAACTGCACATTGCTCTTCGCATCTCTTACATGCATCATTTATGTATTGTAGCTTAACGTTTTTAGCTTAGTGTTCATTGTATGTACACTGTGGATCTGCATCTATAGCTGGTCTGCCAGCACCATTTCAGAGTCACATTCCTGTACATGCAAATGTATTTGTCGAAATAAAGCTGATTCTGACATGTTAACCTGAGTTTAGCTGATTTAGTATTCATGTCAGTTTACATTCTATTATTTGGGACTGGTTATGTATTGTATGAACTGTAGCAGGTTGCAGATTCTCCCCTTTGTGTCTTCATATTCAAATTCCCCATGTGCTGAGTGTCTCCCCTTGGGATTAATACCCTAAATATTGGATCCTGCCTTCAATTAGTGGACTTGTTTTATGGTGTTTGCTAGAGCTGATTGCTTTTCGTTTTACAGATTAATGTTGGCTAACCAGTAATTAGCTGGCTAACTTTAACAAGTATATTCCACTCAAGGTATCTATGTATTTATTTTAAATTCCTTCCTGTGTGTACCTAGTCGTTCAGTGCTTACTGTTCAAGTCTGCTAGCAAGCTAAACAGACAGCTTTGTAGTGCATCATTTTGAAGGCACGCAAATGGAAGGCTCTTTTATAGCCAATCACAACACTGGACTGGCCAACGGCAGGAATTTGAATCACGGTTCTTTGCTTACAGCTCTATATGTATTGTTTAAGGGTGCAATATGCAGAAATTGCTCTGCCATTTCCTGGTTGTTAAAATTATATTTTGCCTAATTTAAGTTTGACAAAACAAACAATGTAGAGAATCATACCATCCAAACTGCTGGGAAATATCTTTCCAATAACCCCAAATATTGTATTTTCAGCTGGTGTACAAAACCAGAAATTATACACTGAAGTAGTGCATGAGAAGCATAGAAATAGCGCACATAAAACAGATATACTGCTTCTTAGGCTTGCTGTCAATGAGAATGACAGATCTATAACTCACATTTCTATGTGAATTTGGTTGGGTTGCCCAAAAGTTACATATTGCTGCTTTGAGACTATCTGAGCAATGGAGGAAACAGAACAGCTGGGTAATTTGTCACTTTTAATGTTTGTTTTGAGCTAAGTCTAATAGTACATTTTATAGATTATATAATAAACAAATTGTATTTTAAGATGAATGTTTTTGATCACTTAAGTTTTCCTTTGCTCTCACATTCCACTGTTTTGGTTCAGTGACGTTAGAAAGCGCTATATGCATCACTGGTGTTTAAAATGAAAAGGCACCTGCAAAATAAAATATCAAATCAAATTTAATTATAAAGCCCTTCTTACATCAGCTGTCACAAAGTGCTGTACAGAAACCCAGCCTAAAACCCCAAACAGCAACCAATGCAGGTATAGAAGCACGGTGGCTAGGAAAAACTCCCTAGAAAGGCCAAAACCTAGGAAGAAACCTAGAGGGGAACTAGGCTATGAGGGGTGGTCAGTCCTCTTCTGGCTGTCCCTGGTGGAGATTATAACAGAACATGGCCAAGATGTTCAAATGTTCATAGATGACCAGCAGGGTCAAATAATAATAATCACAGTAGTTGTCGAGGGTGCAACAGGTCAGCACCTCAGGAGTAGATGTCAGTTGGATTTTCATAGCCGAGCATTCAGAGTTTCTCTATATCTATTGTGTTGTGCTGTTACATTTGTATTGTTGACCAATGGTGTTTCATATAATTTGAGCTGCGTTCACCATGAGCGAATTCATCATTTCGCCTTGCCATGGTGCACACGGGCATTTCTGATAAGGCTTTGCTGTAGCCTACCTAAGGTTGCACCAAACTGCATGTCCTGTAGCTCACAGGCTGTCAATGACTAGCACCCAAGTAGATTGTGAGAAATAATCAGTAGGCCTAATATTACGTGATTAAATCTGAAATAATTATCCTCCCCAAGCTGCTTATAGGCATTTACCACCGTTCTTGCATTTGCCATTTTTTCCCCCAAATCACATTCTTAAAATGTCATAATTAATTTACAAAAGTAACAGTCCTGGTTGAGCCCAATATGTGCTTTACAGTTACAATTTAGCCAAGCTGTGTCTATGCGCCTATGGACCTTGCAATGTGTCATTTGCCTGCAGCTCCAAATCAAAATAAAATTTTATTGGTCACATACACATGGTTAGCAGATGTTAATGCGAGTGTAGCGAAATGCTCCACTATCTCACTCTCTATTCCAGCACAGTCAGGGGTTCAGAGATGGTACAGGAAAGGGGTTCTCAATTAAGTAAAAATATCCTTGAATCTTGACTCAAACTCCAACTCTTCCAACACATGCACAAATGCATCATAGCTAAAATGTTGCAGTGTGTCTGGTTTAGATGTGGTGACTGCTCTTAATTTTGGGAAATGAACAAACTGTCAGGTATGAACCGTGTGATTTTATTTAGAAATGCTGTGACCACACAGCATTTTCTCCAGAGTTTTAGCTCTCCCTATGAGCTGGAGATTCACCGTGTTCAGGTGGCAGGTGATGTCAGTAAAAAATTCCAGCTTTAATATACACTGTGGATCATTCAGCTCTGGCTCCTCTCACCTTACTTGCAACAAATTCACAGATTTCTGGGAGAGCGAGAGAAATCTTTCCAAATCTCTGCCACGAGACAGCTCTCACCTCACTGTGAAATATCAAGTCGCCGTATTCTTTCTGGTATTTCTCCAGCTACTCGCGGAATTGCCGGTGATCCAGTGCCCTCCTACTAATGTTCACCACGCACACGACTTGCTGCATCACATTTTGTAAGTCATAGTCTTAGAGTTTAGCTACAAGTGCTTCCTGATGAATGATACAATGAAATGTAACACATTTGGGAATATTATCTCAGGCCTATGAGTCCCTTCTCCTTCCCTCGCATTTTTTATTTATTTAACCAGGTAGGCTAGTTGAGAACAAGTTCTCATTTGCAACTGCGATCTGGCCAAGATAAAGCATAGCTTTAGAGATTTTTGCAGTTCGTTCCAGTCATTGGCAGCAGAGAACTGGAAGGAAAGACGACCAAAGGAGGAATTTGCTTTGGGGGTGACCAGTGAGATATACCTGCTGGAGCGCGTGCTACGAGTAGGTGCTGCTATGGTGACCAGTGAGCTGAGATAAGGCGGGGCTTTACCTAGCAGAGACTTGTAGATAACCTGTAGCCAGTGGGGTCTTGCAAGCCTCCCCCTTTCTCCCCTTAACATGATGGTCATTATGGCCAATCAGTTCTATTTTTGTTTCATCAGACCAGAGGTCATTTCTCCAAAAAGTACAATCTTTGTCCCCATGTGTAGTTGCAAACCATAGTCTTGCTTTTTTATGGCGGTTTTGGAGCAGTGGCTTCTTCCTTGCTGAGCGGTCTTTCGGGTTATGTCGATATAGGACTCGTTTTACTGTGGATATAGATACTTTTGTACCTGTTTCCTCCAGCATCTTCACAAGGTCCATTGCTGTTGTTCTGGGATTGATTTGCACTTTTCGCACCAAGTACGTTCATCTCTAGGAGACAGAACGCGTCTCCTTCCTGAGCGGTATGATGGCTGGGTGGTCCCATGGTGTTTATACTTGCGTACTATTGTTTGTACAGATGAACGTGGTACCTTCAAGGCGTTCGGAAATTGCTTCCAAGGATGAACCAGACTTGTGGAGGTCTACAATTTTTTTCCTGAGGTCTTGGCTGATTTCTTTTGATTTTCCCATGATGTCAAGCAAAGAGACACTGCGTTTGAAGGTAGACCTTGAAATACATCCACAGGTACACCTCCAATTGACTCAAATGATGTCAATTAGCCTATCAGAAGCTTCTAAAGCAATGACATCATTTTCTGGAATTTCCCAAGCTGTTTAAAGGCACAGTCAACTTAGTGTATGTAAACTTCTGACCCACTGGAATTGTGATACAGTGAATTATAAGTGAAATAATCTGTCTGTAAACAATTGTTGGAAAAATGACTTGTGTCATGCACAAAGTAGATGTCCTAACCGACTTGCCAAAACTATAGTTTGTTAACAAGAAATTTGTGGAGTGGTTGAAAAACGAGTTTTAATGACTCCAACCTAAGTGTATTTAAACTTCCGACTTCAACTGTATGTCACCCAAGGCTGCGCCCCTGCCCAGTTATGTAAAATCCATAGATTAGGATCGAATTAATTAATTTAAATTCACTGATTTACAGTGTAAAAAAGACACAAGCCACAGTTTTAAAATCTCACAGTATCAACTTTGCTTTAGCTTTCCTTTATGCCTGCTATGTTACTGTAGACACAGTAATCTGAGCCATCCGATTGGCCAGTGGTAGGCCTATAGTGCAGTTAATTTTCTCTCCAGGCCCATCGGGAAGGCAGAGTTTATACCACATGAAATGGTTCAAAATGGGAACACTTCGCCTACCAGGGGCGCAGGTCAGCTGAATCGGGTGCACCTACCACCAACAGTGCAAGACAAATTAAATAGGAACGCAAGGCTTTATCGTTGGGTTTTTTACACATAAATGTTTGTCGATCGCAATCAACGGGTTGGTGACCACTGGTCTAAGCTCTGAAACACAGCCCTAACAGGGAGGTCAGTGACCTGGTAGTGTGGTGCCTGGACAACCTCTCCATCAACGTCAGTAAGACCAAGGAGGTGATTGTGGATGACAGGAAAGAAATCCACATCGGCAGGGCTTCAGTGGATCGTTCCTTGGTATCCAAATCACTAAGGACTTAACTTCTTGCGGATCATTTGGACGCTACCGTCCCACCTGGCCAACATCCGGTGAAATTGCAGAGCGCGAAATTCAAATGACAAAAATCGTAATATTAAACATTCATGAAAATACAAATGTTAAACATCAGTTAAAAGCTTAACTTCTTGATAATCCAGCAGCTGCCAGATTGTCAGATTTCAAAAAGGCTTTACGGCAAAAGCACACCATGCAATTATCTGAGGACAGCGCCCCGCACACAAAAGCATTGCATACATTTCCAACCAAGCAGATGCGTCACGAAAGTCAGAAATAGCGATAAAATAAATAACTTTGAAGATCTTCATCTGGTTGTAATCACAAGGGTCCCCAGCTACATAACAAATTGTCCTTTTGTTCGATAAAGTCCTTCTTTATATCCCAAAAAAGTCAGTTTCAGTAATCCACCGGTTTCCCTCGTTCAAAATGCATACAAATGAATCCAGTAAGTTACCAATAAACTTCTTCCAAACATATCAAACAACGTTCCTAATCAATCCTCAGGTACCCTAATATGTAAATAAAATTTAAGACGGAGAATACCGGAGACCATTACCAGAGATTAATAACGAAGTGCACGCCCTCACCGGAACGTGCAACAAACACTACAGCCAAAATGGGAGCCACAACAAAAAGGTCATCCAATTGTTATAAAAGGATTTGAAGAAATAGCCTACCTGCGTGTGGTCAACTATTTCAGCACCCCTTCGCGCTGCTCTGAGACAAGAATGGGGACTGGTCTTGATAAAAATCAATGACATTTTTACTTTCACTGAATCTCCGTTTGGGAACTGGTAAGCCTACAATTAGGGTGTGGAAATATTAGGATCATTTTGCTCTTCACTCGCAGTCACTTAGTAGCCTCCTCCCAATCGGTCACATTTACAGCACCATGTTTTCCTAACGGAAACACTGAGGGTTTCATTTTTCGTTCTTCTTGGAATTGAAACACCATAATATTAATCAAATTAATTCAGCAAATTTTCTTAAAATCAATCCCATATACTATGTTCTTACAAAAAAAAGGTTTTAAATTCTCTAGTACAGCCAATATTAAAAACAGTCAAATGCTTCTCAAAGATGCCCTCTGGTGGTCAAACTAGCACTAGCTAGCATTAATGGCAACAATGGGTGACACTTAAATAATGTGCCATAGAATTATGCGACAGCCCACAAGCTGTGCTAGGGTAGGTTTTAATAATCAGAGTGGGTACGACATCTCCAATGCACTTATTTATAAAACGCACTCACCGAGTCAGTGTATAGGTCGATGTTGTTCTCTGAGGCTGATCGGAACATATTCCAGTCCGCGTGATCAAAACAATCTTGAAGCGTGGTTTCCGACTGGTGGACCAGTATTGAATGGTTCTCGTCACTGGTACATCCTGTTTGAGTTTCCGCCTATACGACGGTAGGAACAAGATGGCGCCGTGGTCGGATTTTCCAAACGGAGGGCAGGGGAGGGCTTTGTATGCATCGCGGAAGTTAGAGTAGCTGTGGTCGAGGATATTGCCGAGGCGCATAGCGCAATTGTTATGCTGGTAGGATTTAGGTAGCCTTGTCCTCATATTTGCTTTGTTAAAATCCCGAGCTACAATAAATGCAGCCTCGGGATATATGGTTTCCAGTTTGCATATAGTCCAGTGAAGTTCCTTGATGGCCGTTTTGGTGTCTGCTTGAAGGGGAATGTACACAGCTGACTATAACTGACGAGAATTATCTTGGTAGGTAAAATGGCCGGCATTTGACTAAGGAATTCTAGGTTGGATGAGCAGGACTTGAGTTCCTGTTTGCGGTTATGATTACACCATGAGTCGTTAATCATGAAGCATACACCCCCCGCCCTTCCTCTTCCCAGAGAGGTGATTCTGTCGGCGCGATGCATGGAGAAGTCCGGTGGCTGAACCGATTCTGACAACATATCCCGGGAGAGCCATGTTTCTGTGAAACAGAGAATGTTACAATCTCTGATGTCTCTCTGGAAGGCAACCCCTTGCTCGAATTTCGTCTTCCTTGTTGTCAAGAGACTGGACATTGGCTAGTAGTACACTCGGGAGCGGTAGGCAATGTGCACGTCTAAGGAGCCTGACCAGGTGGCCGCTTCATCTGCCCATTCTGCGGCGCCGTTGTGAGACTAGTCAGGATCGGGTTAAAAATGAACGGGTCAAAGTACAGAGATCCTTGATGAAAAGTCAGGACCTCAGACTGAGGTGAAAATACACCTTCACAGGCAAGACAACGCAGGAGTGGCTTCGGGATAAGTCTCTGAATGTCCTTGAGTGGCTCAGCCAGAGGCCGGACTTGAACCCGTTTGAACATCTCTGGAGACCTGAAAATAGCTATGCAGCGACGCTCTCCATCCAACCTGACAGAGCTTGAGAGGAGCTGCAGATAATGGGAAAACTCCCCAAATACAGGTGTACCAAGCTTGTAGCGTCATACCCAAGAAGGCTCAAGGCTGTATCGTTGCCAAAGATGCTTCAACAAAGTACTGAGTAAAGGGTCTGAATACTTATGTAAAAGTTTATTTAATACATTTGCTAAAATATTTTTTTTTGCTTTGTCATTATGGAGTATTGTGTGTAGATTGAGGTAAAAAAAATGACTTAATCCATTTTAGAATAAGACTAACAAAATGTGGAATAAGTTCAGGGGTCTGAATACTTTATGTTCATTCAACAGAGTTCTATTTTGCTTATTGTAGGCTACTGTCTGTAAAGCCCTAAATATTTCATGTGTGCAAAGTTCTAAATCTTGATTTAGTGCATTATAGGGTAAGCATTAGAGTAAGCTACTTTAATATTTGCAGCCATTGGTAAGATCTTTCTAGTGGCTGATCCGTTGTCAATATTGTGGAATAATTCTAATGTTAAGGTACATTTTGAATGGAAAAAGCCGATCCGAGAGCAGCGTTTGCCTTTCTTTCGCTCCTATCAAGATCGACACATGCCTCAACGACACACGTTCTCTTTGTGTGGTGCTTTGGGAAACCATATTACATTGTCGGCCGTTGTAGGAAAGACGCATTGTTAAAAACACTCATAAGCCTAAATTCCATCGCTGTTGGGAAACCGGGCCCAGGATGTATTCCCCGAAGTCTCAACGTCATGGGTCATTATTCTGTAAAACTCAATATATGCAGATTCCAAAAGTGTAAAATAATTGCATGAATATGTTATTGTACTTAATTCAATCAGGGGTTTTTACACTAGAACCCACCTCCTCCTTGTACATGCTCGAAAGGAGTTGCATTATTAGACCATACCATGTCAGATTGTGCAAGTCAGGAGGATGCTCATACGATAGAACCCAACATCAATATACAGGATTCAGGACAGCCAGAAAGAACTGGTGATTTCACATGAACCAGTTTCAAGACCATACAGTTCGAGATGTACCCCCTCTCAAATCCTTTTCACTCTCTTAGCAATCAGGACCACTGAGGGGGAAAAGAAACCGCAGCAGCAACAAGATGTGAGCATCAGGATGTTTTATTGTGAATCTGTTTTAGTCATCTTATTCATAGTCCATGAGGCACTGTTCTACTAGAAGTCGTCATCCAGGTCCAGTGTGTTGAGTTCCTCATCCAGTTCGTCCAGGTCCTCGCCAGTGAAAAGGTTCTCGTCAACAGGCACGGGCTCGGCTTCCTTGTCGTCGAGAGTCTCGTCTTCCCCATCGTGACCGTTCTCCTCCACACCTCCACAAGCCCCGTTCAGCTGGTCATCTGGGAGAGGGCGCAAGGCACAGGTTCAGAACATCACATCTGCTCAGTCAAAGGCATCAGATATATACGCAGCATCTGTGCTGTGACCCATAAATGAAATTGCAATGGTAGGTGACGTGGCAAGGGAGTCATTCAACTTTGTTCAAGGGGCATCCGGGATTAGAATGGACATTTTTGGACTTAAAAATACTTTTATATAGCCATTTATTCCTGAAGAATATAACTTATACCCCATCAGAACCCAAAATACCCCATCAGAACCCAAAATATAAGCTTGTTTTACTCCATTGTTTACAATTACATTGCTTTCAAACAAACACTATACGCTTAACTTCTTTGGGGTAGGGGGCAGTATTTTCACGTTCGGATGAAAAGCTTGCCCAGAGTAAACGGCCTGCTACTCAGCCATAAAAGCTAGAATATGCATATTATTAGTAGATTTGGATAGAAAACACTGACGTTTCTAAAACTGTTTAAATGATGCCTGAGTATAACAGAACTCATATGGCAGGCAAAAACCTGAGAGAAAATCCAACCAGGAAGTGGGAAATCTGAGGTTGGTCGATTTTCAACTCAGCTCCTATTGAAGATACAGTGGGATATTGGTAATGTTGCACTTCCTAAGGCTTCTACTAGATGTCAACAGTCTTTAGAACACAGTAGAAGCATCAGACAAGGAAGTGGGGCCGAAGGAGAGGGGTTTGAGTAAGGTCTGCCATGAGCTGAACATGCGCTGACCATGCGCGTTCATGTGAGAGCGAGCACTGTTACATCACACTTCTGAAGACAATGGAATTCTCCGGTTGGAACATTATTGAAGAATTATGTTAAAAACATCCTAAAGATTGATTCAATACTTCGTTTGTCATGTTTTTACAGACCGTAACATCCCTTTTTAAACTTTTCGTCCGTACTTTCCGCTGGACTTGCCTGCGCGTCGTGAGTTTGGAAAGTGTACTGAACGCTAGAACAGGAGGAATTGAAATAAATGGACATTATTGATCAAAACAAACATTTATTGTGGAACTGGGATTCCTGGGAGTGCATTCTGATGAAGATCATCAAAGGTAAGTGAATGTTTATAATGTTATTTCTGTTGACTGCACAATATGGCGGATATATCTTTGTCTTGATTGTGCTCTGAGCACCGACCTCAGATTATTGCATGGTTTGCTTTTTCCGTAAAGCTGTTTTGAAATCTGACACAGCGGTTGCATTAAGGAGAGGTATATCTATAATTCCATGTGTAGAACTTGTATAACCATGCAATAATCTGAGACGGCGCTCAGAACAATAGTCAAATTAGCCGCCATGTTGGAGTCAACAGAAACCAGAAATTACATGATAAATGTTTCCTTACCTTTGATGATCTTCATCAGAATGCACTCCTAGGAATCCCAGGTCCACAATAAATACTTGATTTGTTCGATAATGTCCGTTATTTATGTACAATTAGCTACTTTTGTTAGCGCATTTGGTAAACAATTCCAAAGTCACGAAGCGCGTTCCCTAAAAGCTGACGAAATGTCCAAAAGTTCAGTAACAGTCAGTAGAAACATGTCAAACGATGTATTGAATCAATCTTTAGAATGTTGTTAACATAAATCTTGAATAACGTTCCAACCGGAGAATTACATTGACTTCAGATGAGCGATGGAACAGAGCTCCCTCTTATGTGAATGTGCATGGTCAGGTCATGGCAGACTTGACTAATTCCTCTCTCATTCGGCCCCCCTTCACAGTAGAGGCATCAGACAAAGTTCTAGACTGTTGACATCTAGTGGAAGCCGTAGGAAGTGAAAACTCATTCATATCTCGCTGTGATTTCAATGGGATCTTGGTTGAAAATCGACCAGCCTAATAATTTCCACTTCCTGTTTGGATTTTTTCTCAGGTTTTTGCCTGCCATATGAGTTCTGTTATACTCACAGACATAATTCAAACAGTTTCAGAAACTTCAGAGTGATATAATAATAATAATAAGCATATATTAGCAACTATGACTGAGGAGCAGGCCGTTTACTCTGGGCACCTCTGTGCACTTTTCATCCAAGCTACTCAATACTGCCCCTGCAGCCACAAGAAGTTAAAGGGGAAATCCTCAGTTGAAACAAAGCATTCTCCCTGCCCATTTCAGCAAAAAGCTATGGGATGGGGCTAGAATTCACTCAAATTCATAAACAGAGCTATGGATGCAAGGACTGACCGTCCATGATATCAAAATGATAGTTTTAAAACAGGGGTTGGAACCGCTTCAGGGAACAGAAATATTTAATTGTGTAACAGAATTGGAACCGGGAACAAAAGTGATCCATACTCCGGAACAGAACTGTTATTTTAAAAAGCATGGAAATCAGTTAACATTATTTTACGTTCCAGGCATTTTTTTCTAGTCCCACAAGCTGAAAATATTTGTCATTGTGCAGGCTCCCTGCCCTTCCCCCTCCAAAGTATAGGCTACTGTACTGATGTTAAAACCGTGAGAAGATCGGGAGGTTTTTTATTAGCTAGAAAATAATGGATTAACTTTTTGAATGCTACTTAAAGATTACTATTACATTTCACATTGGATTTATTCATTACAAAAAAGGCAAGACGTGTTTTTAGTTCTGGTGCCGCTGTACACACACACGCTTGTAAGCTAGCTCAAAGGACATTCAAAGTTCCTTCATAGAAGCTGCTCCTCCTAGGTATAATTCTGTGGATCTAATTGAGATAATGCATGTCATAACAAGATGCATAGTGCTTCAAACCTGCTCTTCCACCCTCTCTTCACGCTCTACCCATCTGTAAAATGTCAGTCACATCTTGTGCCATTTTAACCATGTTTTACTTCGCTTACAAACATAGGAGTAAGACAAGTTTATATTTTGGATTCTGATGGGGTACGACAGCTGAACTAAGCTCATGTGGCATTTATAAGTATTATTCTTCAGAAGTCAATGGGTACATATCATTCATTTATAAGTCTGAAAGTAGATGTACCAACTACAGATTGTCCCTTAAACTATAATTTTGATCTCATGGATGGTCAGTAGTTGTATCATTAGGTCTGTCTACGAATTTGAGAGTTTACCGGCTTTTTACAGAAACAAGTGAATCTCAGATTGCCCCTTTTAAGGCTGAGGGCTAATTGTATGATAGAAAGAGGTTTAAAGTCATACAGTACTGTGCAAAAGTTTTAGGCAGGTGTGAAAAAAATGCTTTAAAGTAAGAATGCTTTGAAAAATAGACATGTTACTAGATTATATTTATCAATTAACTAAATGCAAAGTGAGTGAACAGAAGAAATATCTTAATCAAATCCATATTAGGTGTGACCACCCCTTTACTTCAAAACAGCATCAATTCTTGTAGGTACGCTTGCACAAAGTCAGGGATTTTGTAGGCATATAATCAGGTGTATGATTAAACAATTATACCAAACAGGTGCCAATGATCATCAATTCAATATGTAGGTTGAAACAGTCATTAACTTAAACAGCTGTGTAGGAGGAATAAAACTGGGTGAGGAACAGCCAAACTCAGCTACAAGGTGAGGTTGGTGAAGACAGTTCACTGTCAAAAGTCATACACCATGGCAAGACTGAGCACAGCAACAAGACACAGGGTGGTTATCCTGCGTCAGCAAGGTCACTCCCAGGCAGAATTGTCAAGGCAGACAGGGATTTCCAGACGTGCTGGAAATCCCTGAAAAGGGCAACGTTGAGGACTGTACAGTCTTGGCAGAAAGTCTTGAGAATGACACAAATATTAATTTTCACAAAGTCTGCTGCCTCATTTTGTATGATGGCAATTTGCATATACTCCAGAATGTTATGAAGAGTGATCAGATGAATTACAAAGTCCCACTTTGCCATGCAAATGAACTGAATCCCCAAAAAACATTTCCACTGCATTTCAGCCCTGCCACAAAAGGACCAGCTGACATCATATCAGTGATTCTCTCGTTAACACAGGTGTGAGTGTTGACGAGAACAAGGCTGGAGATCACTCTGTCATGTTGATTGAGCTCAAACAGACTGGAAGCTTCAAAAGGAGGGTGGTGCTTGGAATCATTGTTCTTCCTCTGTCAACCATGGTTACCCGCAAGGAAACATGTGCCGTCATCATTGCTTTGCAAAAAAAGGGCTTCACAGGCAAGGATATTGCTGCCAGTAAGATTGCACCTAAATCAACCATTTATCGGATCATCAAGAACTTCAAGGAGAGCGGTTCAATTGTTGTGAAGAAGGCTTCAGGGCGCCCAGCAAGCACCAGGACCGTCTCCTAAAGTTGATTCAGGGGAACGACCAGTACAGAGCTTGCTCAGAAATGGCAGCAGGCAGGTGTGAGTGGATCTGCACGCACAGTGAGGCGAAGACTTTTGGAGGATGGCCTGGTGTCAAGAAGGGCAGCAAAGAAGCCACTTCTCTCCAGGAAAAACATCAGGGACAGACTAATATTCTGCAAAAGGTACAGGGATCGGACTGCTGAGGACTGGGGTAAAGTCATTTTCTCTGATGAATCCCCTTTCCGATTGTTTGGGGCATCCGGAAAAAAAGCTTGTCCGGAGAAGACAAGGTGAGCGCTACCATCAGTCCTGTGTCATGCCAACAGTAAAGCATCCGGAGACCATTCATGTGTGTGGTTGCTTCTCAGCCAAGGGAATAGGCTCTCTCACAATTTTGCCTAAGAACACAGCCATGAATAATAAATGGTACCAACACATCCTCAGAGAGCAACTTCTCCCAACCATCCAGGAACAGTTTGGTGACGAACAATGCATTTTCCAGCATGATGGAGCACCTTGCCATAAGGCAAAAGTGACAACTAAGTGGCTCGGGGAACAAAACATATTTTGGGTCCATGGCTAGGAAACTCCCCAGAACTTGTGGTCAAGAGGCTGGTGGACAAACAAAAACCCGCAAATTCTGACAAACTCCAAGCATTGGTTATGTAAGAATGGGCTGCCATCAGTCAGGATGTGGCCCAGAAGTTAATTGACAGCATGCCAGGGCGGATTGCAAAGGTCTTGAAAAAGGGTCAACACAGCAAATATTGACTCTTTGCATCAACTTCATGTAATTGTCAATAAAAGCCTTTGACACTTACGAAATGCTTGTAATTATACTTCAGTATTCCATAGTAACATCTGACAAAAATATCTAAAGACACTGAAGCAGCAAACTTTGTGGAAATTAATATTTGTGTCATTCTCAAAACTTTTGGCCACGACTGTAGACGCAGTGGTCGGCCAAGGAACCGTACTGCAGCAGATGAAAGACACATCATGCTTACTTCACTTCGCAATCGGAAGATGTCCAGCAGTGCCATCAGCTCAGAACTTGCAGAAAACAGTGGGACCCAGGTACACCCATCTATTGTCCCGAGAAGTCTGGTCAGAAGCGGCCTTCATGAAAGACATGCAGCCTTCATGGAAGACCTGCGGACAAAAAGCCATTCCCCCGACGTGGAAACAAGGCCAAGCGACTCAAATATTCCTGAAAACACAAGAACTGGGGTGCAGAAAAATGGCAGCAGGTGCTCTGGACTGATGAGTCAAAATTTGAAATATTTGGCTGTAGCAGAAGGCAGTTTGTTCGCCGAAGGGCTGAGGAGTGGTACACGAATGAGTGTCTTGCAAGTTTGGGGCTTCATTTCTGCAAATGGAGTAGGGGATTTGGTCAGAATGAATGGTCTCCTCAATGCTGAGAAGTACAGGCAGATACTTATCCATCATGCAATACCATCAGGGAGGCATCCGATTGGCCCCAAATTTATTCTGCAGCATGACAATGATCCCAAACATACAACGAAAGAAGAACAAAGAGTCCTGGAAGTGATATTATGGCCCCCACAGAGCCCAGATCTCGACATCATCGAGTCTGTCTGGGATTACATGGAGAGCGAGAAGCACCGGAGGCTGCCTAAATCCACAGAAGAACTGTGGTTAGTTCCAAGATGTTTGGGCCAACCTACCTGCCGAGTTCCTTCAAAAACTGTGTGAGAGTGAACCTAGAAGAATTGATACTGTTTTTAAGGCAAAGGGTGGTCACACCAAATATTAACTTAATGTAATTGATAAATATAATCTATTAACATGTCTATTTTTGAAAGCATTCTTACTTTAAAGCATTTTTTCACACCTGCCTAAAACTTTTGCGCAGTACTGTACATGTTATGGAAAACACATTTGGGATAGAAAGATAAATGTTTAAAAAAAATAGAGATCAAGGATAATGTGGCTTCCATTCATTTTATTGGCAGAATAATTTCAAACACTCACCATTCATTTCCTTTGTTGGCTTCGATTTGGCTGTGAATCTGTCAACTGCAGCAACAGTTATCCCGGTGTTATCAACTTCCTTTGGAACAAACCTGGCTAGATCAATGTCCTGGAACTCCTGAACATCTTCAACCTGTGGGGAGGAATAACCAGTATCAGAGGTCTGAATGGCCGATTAAATTAGGGCCGATTTCAAGTTTATAACAAATCAGTAAATCGGCATTTTTGGACACTGATTGTGGCCGATAATTATTATATATTTTTTTAACCTTTATTTAACAAGGCAAGTCAATTAAGAACACATTCTTATTTTCAATGACGGCCTAGGAACGGTGGGTTAGCTGCCTTGTTCAGGGGCAGAACGACAGATTTTTACCTTGTCAGCTCGGGGATTTGATCTTGCAACCTTCCGGTTACTAGTCCAACGCTCTAACCACCTACCTTACATTGCACTCCACGGGTAGCCTGCGTGGCAGGCTGACTACCTGTTATGCAAGTGCAGCAAGAAGCCAAGGTAAGTTGCTAACTAGCATTAAACTTATCTGATCAAAAACAATCAATCTTAACATAATCACTAGTTAACTACACATGGTTGATGATATTACTAGTTTATCTAGCATGTCCTGCGTTGCATATAATCGATGCGGTGCCTGTTCATTTCTCATCGAATCACAGCCTACTTCGCCAAACGGGTGATGATTTAACAAGCGCATTCGCTAAAAAAGCACTGTCGTTGCACCAGTGTGTACCTAACCATAAACATCAATGCCTTCCTTTAAAATCAATACAAGTATATATTTTTAAACCTGCATATTTAGTTAATATTGCCTGCTAACATTAATTTATTTTAACTAGAGAAATTGTGTCACTTCTCTTGCGTTCCGTGCAAGCAGTCAGGATATATGCAGCAGTTTGGAACGCCTGGCTCGTTGCGAACTGTGTGAAGACCATTTATATCTAACGAAGACCGTAATTAATTTGCCAGAATTGTACATAATTATGACATAACATTGAAGGTTGTACAATGTAACAGCAATATTTAGGACTTAGGGATGCCATCCGTTAGATAAAATACAGAACGGTTCCGTATTTCACTGAAAGAATAAACGTTTCGTTTTCGAAATTATAGTTTCCGTATTTGACCATATAAATGACCTACGGCTCGTATTTCTGTGTGTTATTATGTTATAATTAAGTTTAGGATTTGATAGAGCAGTCTAACTGAGCGGTGGTAGGCAGCAGCAGGCTTGTAAGCATTCATTCAAACAGCACTTTCGTGCGTTTGCCAGCAGTTCTTCAATGTGCTTCAAGCATTGAGCTGTTTATAACTTCAAGCCTATCAACTCCCGAGATTAGGCTGGTGTGACCGATGTGAAATGGCTAGCTAGTTAGCGGGGTGCGCACTAATAGCGTTTAAATCGGTGACGTCACTCGCTCTGAGACCTTGAATTAGTTGTTCCCCTTGCTCTGTGGAGCGATGCGTAACGGTGCTTCGAGGGTGGCTGTTGTTGATGTGTTCCTGGTTCGAGCCCAGGTAGGGGCGAGGAGAGGGACGGAAGCTATACTGTTACACTATGAAATACAAATGGTAGAGAGAAATAGTCCTATAATTCCTATAATAACTACAACCTAAAACTTCTTACCAGGGAATATTGAAGACTCATGTTAAAAGGAACCACCAGCTTTCATATGTTCTCATGTTCTGAGCAAGGAACTTAAACGTTAGCTTTTTTACATGGCACATATTGCACTTTTACTTTCTTCTCCAACACTTTGTTTTTGCATTATTTAAACCAAATTTAACATATTTCATTATTTATTTGAGGCTAAATTTATTTTATTGATGTATTATATTAAGTTAAAATAAGTGTTCATTCAGTATTGTTGTAATTGTCATTATTACAAATAAATAAATGCATTTTTTTTTTTTTATTGTCAGATTAAATCGGTATTGGCTTTTTTTGGTCCTCCAATAAATCGGTATCGGTGTTGAAAAATCATAATCGTTCAACCTCTAGTATCAATGTTATACATATGTATCACTTCATGATAATGAAATCTGGTGTAGCGCCAACACGTCCTCAAGCTACTTCAGTAAAGATTTCCTGAGTATCCCCAGAGATGCATGCCTATTGAAAAATATGCTTTATCAGGCTTACCTCAAAGTCATCATCGTCCTCAACATATTTTATGTCATCAGCCTCCTCATCGTCATCATCAGCCAGATCAGGGCAAAACTCAAATACTTGACGGCCGCTAACCTACACAACAACAATTCGTGTTAGTATTAAAATGTTTTCAACTTATCTGTAAGATGTGATACTGCAATCAAAATAAATGATTATTTCGAGCTTTGGCGACATCTTCTGGTAGAAAACAAAATCAAAGCTCACCCCAAAGGACCTGCCAGCTTTGAAATCAGCTTTCTTTTTCTCTATGTCTTGCTCTGCCTTGGCCACTTTCTCTTGCCTTTTCCTTTTTTTCCAGGCCAAGAAGGTCTCCAGAGTTATTCGGGTGACATTTGGTCCGAGGGCAGATCGCTGATAGACAAAGTAATTGTTTGGTAACATTTCTTAAACAGTAAAAGTCCACGGAAACTTCACAGGATCTCAATCTCAGCACTACGTTATTGAATAAGTCCCAAGTTAGATTTAAAAAAAAAAGTATGTTGGTCACAGAGTGATCGCAAACTTTAACAGAGTTAACAGCCAGTCCTGGCATCCATAGCTCTTTATGCATTTCAGAGTGGATAAAGTAGCGAGGCTGCCGATTGAAACAAACCTTGTGGCTTTAACTGTAATACTAACAACAACAACTGAAATATCTCAAGTAGGAACTTGTATTTTCGTGAAAAAGTGTTCATATCTACCTCATTCTCTATCAACTCTTCCATTGAGATTTCATCTTCCTTTTCATCCTTCTTCTTGTCTTTCTTTAGCACAAACCCAGCAGGCAATGCATGGCGGTACATACAAGTGTCAGCTCCACTAGGACATACCCAAAACCAACCATATTTGTTGTTTTCAATGGCATCAAGGAAATGCTTGCAAACCTACATGACGATAAAAGCAGAAGTCAGTCTAAAGTCAATGTATCCTAATATACAGTGCATTTGGAAAGTATTTAGACCCCTTGACTTTTCCCACATTGTTACTTTACAGCCTAATTCTAAAATAGATTCAATCGTTTTCCACACAATACCCAATAATGACAAAGCAAAAAGAGATTTAGACATTTTTGCAAACTGATGGAAAATAAACTGAAATATTACATTTACATAAGTATTAAGACCCTTTACTCAGTACTTTGTTGAAGCACCTTCGGCAGCGATTACAGCCTATAGTCTTATTGGGTATGACGCTACAAGCTTGGCACGTCTGAATTTCTCCTATTCTTCTCTGCAGATCATCAAAGCTGTGTCAGGTTGGATGGGGAGCGTCGCCACACATATTTTTAGGTCTCTCCAGAGATGTTCGATCGAGTTCAAATCAGGACTCTGCCTGGGCCACTCAAGGACATTGAGACGTGTCCCGAAGCCACTCGTCTTGGCTGTGTGCTTAGGGTCAGTGTCCTGTTGGAAGGTGAACCTTCACCCCAGTCTGAGGTCTTGCGTGCTCTGGAGCAGGTTTTCATCAAGGATCTCTGTACTTTGCTCCGTTCATCTTTCCCTCGATCCTGACTAGTCTCCCAGTCCCTGCCGCTGAAAAAGATCCCGACAGCATGATGCTGCCACCACCATGTTTCATCGTAGGGATGCTGCCAGATTTACTCCAGATGTGACACTTGGCATTCAGGCCAAAGAGTTCAAACTTCATCAGACCAGGGAAATCGTGTTTCTTTAGTGTCTTTCCTTTAGTGTCTTTTGGCAAACTACAAGCGGACTGCCATGTGCCTTTTACTGAGGAGTGGCTTCCGTCTGGCCACTCTACAATAAAAGGCCTGATTGGTGGAGTGATGCAGAGATGGTTGTCCCATCTCCACAGAGGAACTCTGGTACTCTGTCAGAGAGACCATCAGGTTCTTGGTCACCTTGACCAAGGCCCTTCTCGCCCAATTGCTTAGTTTGGCCCGGGCAGCCAGCTCTAGGAAGAGTCTTGGTGGTTCCAAACTTCTTCCATGTAAGAATGATGGAGGCCGCTGTGTTCTTGGGGACATTCAATGCTGCAGAAATGTTTTGGTACCCTTCCCCAGATCTGTGCCTCGACATAATCCTGTCTCTGAAGTCTATGGACAATTCCTTCGCCCTCATGGCTTGGTTTTTGATCCGACATGCACTGTCAACTGTGGGACCTTATATAGACAGGTGTGTGCCTTTCATGTCCAATCAATATCATTTTTCACAGGTGGACTCCAAGTTGTAGAATCATTTTAAGGATGATCAATGGAAACAGGATGCACCCGAGCTCAATTGAGTCTCACAGCAAGGGGTCTGAATACTTATGTAAAATTGAAAAACCTGTTTTTGCTTTGTTATTATGGGGTTTTGAGTGTAGATTGATGAAGATTTTTTTAAATTTAATCCATTTTAGAATAAGGCTGTAACAAAATGTGGAAAAAGGGAAGGGGTCTGAACATTTTCCGAATACACTGTATAGTAGTGATGAATCTTAGCTCTTAGAGGGATGTACCAAAACATACAATTTGAGTTTTTGAGCTTTGAGCTTTTTTCTTTTCAGCTTCTCCGTGCTTCTGGTTCACAACCTCCTCCAACTTCTTCTCATCCCAATTATCCATGGTGTCTATACAAAACAGGATAAATAGTCAGCTCTACAAAACCCAGCAGAGATATCAGCTGTCTCTTCACTGCTGACAACACTAATGGTTAGAAGACACTAACCTTTCTCAAGCTCGTCATCTCTCTTGTCGACGTAGAGGCTCCGTTTTTCACACTTCCTCTCGAGTGTCAAATCGTGGGAGAACTTGCACTTGTCTCCTTTGGTGCATTGGCCTTGCTTGAAGAAGGCACAGAGAACTGACTTTGGGTCCACCCCTGCAGAATTAAGAGGAAAATATAATAAGTACTGAATGTTTCTTCTTGCGCTCATTACCTCAGGGTCTTTCCTGCCACTGTTGCCAGTTAGGTGGATTTAATAGAATAACTACACATTAAGAAAAAATTATTCTCTTTTGTTATTGTAACCCAACACAGGGTAACAATATTGGGTAATGATTTAAATTATGTACAGTAACAGTCAAAAGTTTGGACACCTACTCATTCAAGGGTTTCTTTATTTTTAGTATTTTTTACATTTTAGAATAATAGAAAATAAATCGAAATTATGAAATAACACATGGAATCATCATCTAAATATATTTTAGATTCTTCAAAGTAGCCACCCTTTGCCTTCATGACAGCTTTGCACTCAGCATTCCCTCAACCAGCTTTACCTGAAATGCTTTTCCAAACGTCTTGAAGGAGTTCCCACATATGCTGAGCACTTGTTGGCTGCTTTTCCTTCACTCTGCGGTCCAACTCATCCCAAACCATCTCAATTGGGTTGAGGTCGGGTTATTGGGAGGCCAGATCTGATGCAGCACTCCATCACTCTTCTTCTTGGTCAAATAACCCTTAAACAACCTGGAGATGTGTTGGGTCATTGTCCTGTTGAACCACAAATGATAGTGGGACAAAGCCCAAACCAGACGGGATGCCGTATCGCTGCAGAATGCTGTGGTAGCCATGCTGGTTAAGTGTGCCTTGAATTATAAATAAATCACTGACAGTGTCACCAGCAAAGCATCCCCACACCACCACCTCCACACTTCAGTGGGAACCACACATGCGGAAATCATCCGTTCAACTACTCTGCATCTGATAAAGACCAAGAATCTCAAATTTTGACTCATTAGACCAAAGGACAGATTTCCACTGGTCTAATGTCCATTGCTTGTGTTTCTTGGCTAAAGCAAGTCTTTTCTTCTTATTGGTGTCCTTTAGTAGTGGTTTGCAGAAATTCGACCATGAATTCCTGATTCACACAGCCTCCCCTGAACAGTTGATGTTGAGATGTGTCTGTTACTTGAACTCAAGCATTTATTTGGGCTGCAATTTCTGAGGCTGGTAAATTTAATGAACTTATCCTCTGTAGCAGAGGTAACTCTGGTGCTTCCTTTCCTGTGGCGGTCCTCATGAGAGCCAGTTTCATCATAGCGTTTGATGGTTTCTGCGACTGCACAAGAAGAACCTTTCAAAGTTCTTATTTAAGCTGTTCACACCATAATATGGACTTGGTCTTTTACCAAATAGGGCTATCTTCTGTATACCACCCCTACCATGTCACAACACAACTGATTTCCTCAAATGCATTAGGGAGAAAAGAAATTCCACAAATTAACTATTACCAACCTGTTAACCTCTCTGGGGCAGGTGGGACGCAATCGTCCCACCGGCCATTAGCCAGGGAAAATACAGAGCGCCATATTCAAATAACATGATATAAAAATCAAACTTTCATTAAATCACACATGTAAGATACCAAATTAAAGCTACACTCGTTGTGAATACAGCCAACATGTCAGATTTCAAAAAAGCTTTTCGGCGAAAGCATAAGATGCTATTATCCGATGATAGCACAAAAGTATACAAAGAGAGAAGCATATTTCATCACTGCAAGCATGACACAAAACACAGAAATAAAATATAAATCATGCCTTACCTTTGACGAAATTATTATGTTGGCACTCCAATATGTCCCATAAACATCACAAATGGTCCTTTTGTTCGATTAATTCCGTCGATATATATCCAAAATGTCAATTTATTTGGACCGTTTCATCCAGAAAAACACAGCTTCCAACTATCGCCACTTCTCTACAAAATATATCAAAAGTTTCATGTAAACTTTACCAAAACACTTCAAACTTTTGTAATACAACGTTAGGTATTTTTAAACGTTAATAATCGATCAATTTGAAGACGGGATGATCTGTGTTCAATACAAAACGAAACCAAACTGAGGCAACTTTTTGACTCGCTCCAAAAATTTACTTCATGTGACCCTCATTTACGACAGCCCTATTTCTTCAGTTCACAGAGGAATAACCTCAACCAATTTCCAAGGACTGGTGACATCCAGTGGAAGCCGTAGGAACTGCAAGCAAGTCCATGAGAATTCGGGTCTCTTTTAGATACCTCATTGAAAACACAGTGACATCAACAAAATAAAAATTCTGAATGTCCTCAGGGTTTTGCCTGCTACATAAGTTCTGTTATTCTCACAGATATGATTCAAACAGTTTTAGAAACTTCAGAGTGTTTATTATATGCATATCTTATATTCTGGGGATGAGTAGCAGGCAGTTGAATGTTTGCATGCTATTTTTCCGAAAGTGAAAATGCTGGCCCCTGCCCCGAAGAAGTTAATTGAAATCATGAAGGTGATTGAGAGAATGCAAAGAGGGTACATAGCTGTCATCAGGGCAAAGGGTGGCTACTTCAAAGAATCTAAAATATATTCTGATTTGTTTAACACTTTTTTAGTTACTACATGATTCCATGTGTTATTTCATAGTTTTGATGTCTTCACTATTATTCTACAACTTAGAAACTAGTCAAAATAAAGAAAACCCCTTGAATGAGTAGGTGTGTCCAAACTTTTGACTGGTACTGTACAACATAAACATTAACATTCATTACAAACATGCCATACAATCTGTAAGAACTTCATTAACATAACAGTAAACATCTAATTTGTTAAAGGTGTTACAAATGCTTTTACATGTTAGTGTTAATCTTGTAATTTGATGCATTGCAATAAACTTTTCTTTTGAGACAACTTAGAGCAAACATTGCAAATTGTGTTAATTGAAACCTGATATAACCCTCCAGAGAAAACTATCCACTAATGGAATTAATCATTTAGAATTGTAACATCCGTAATTGTAAATAAGAACTTAAAATAAAATATGTTAGTATCTCCGACACAAAACCTCAATGATGCAACTCTATGCACACTTGATGGCTTTTCTAGATTGAGGATAAACACAGTAGTTTGCGTGGTGCACAAAGATTGTCTGAAATTGCTCAGTTTATATCATAATAACTTTTTGCACCTTTGCCCTGTTCTAATTCTTGACAAACGGTAGTGGGTAGTCCACATAGGCCTAATCAGTGATTAAGCCTGACAATAGGAGTTTGCTAAGCATTCAATAGGGTAAGGTTGCAAAATGTCCTTTTATATATCCACTAATCTCATTGCAACTCCCCTCCAAGTCTCCGACCACTACCTTGTATCCTTTTCCCTCTCGCTCTCATCCAACACTTCCCACACTGCCCCTACTCGGATGGTATCGCGCCGTCCCAACCTTCGCTCTCTCTCCCCCGCTACTCTCTCCTCTTCCATCCTATCATCTCTTCCCTCTGCTCAAACCTTCTCCAACCTATCTCCTGATTCTGCCTCCTCAACCCTCCTCTCCTCCCTTTCTGCATCCTTTGACTCTCTATGTCCCCTATCCTCCAGGCCGGCTCGGTCCTCCCCTCCTGCTCCGTGGCTCGACGACTCATTGCGAGATCACAGAACAGGGCTCCGGGCAGCCGAGCGGAAATGGAGGAAAACTCGCCTCCCTGCGGACCTGGCATCCTTTCACTCCCTCCTCTCTACATTCTCCTCTTCTGTCTCTGCTGCTAAAGCCAATTTCTACCACTCTAAATTCCAAGCATCTGCCTCTAACCCTAGGAAGCTCTTTGCCACCTTCTCCTCCCTCCTGAATCCTCCTCCCCCTCCTCCCCCCTCCTCCCTCTCTGCTGATGACTTCGTCAACCATTTTGAAAAGAAGGTCGACGACATCCGATCCTCGTTTGCTAAGTCAAACGACACCGCTGGTTCTGCTCACACTGCCCTACCCTGTGCTTTGACCTCTTTCTCCCCTCTCTCTCCAGATGAAATCTCGCGTCTTGTGACGGCCGGCCGCCCAACAACCTGCCCGCTTGACCCTATCCCCTCCTCTCTTCTCCAGACCATTTCCGGAGACCTTCACCCTTACCTCACCTCGCTCATCAACTCATCCTTGACCGCTGGCTACGTCCCTTCCGTCTTCAAGAGAGCGAGAGTTGCACCCCTTCTGAAAAAACCTACACTCGATCCCTCCGATGTCAACAACTACAGACCAGTATCCCTTCTTTCTTTTCTCTCCAAAACTCTTGAACGTGCCGTCCTTGGCCAGCTCTCCTGCTATCTCTCTCAGAATGACCTTCTTGATCCAAATCAGTCAGGTTTCAAGACTAGTCATTCAACTGAGACTGCTCTTCTCTGTGTCACGGAGGCGCTCCGCACTGCTAAAGCTAACTCTCTCTCCTCTGCTCTCATCCTTCTAGACCTATCGGCTGCCTTTGATACTGTGAACCATCAGATCCTCCTCTCCACCCTCTCCGAGCTGGGCATCTCCGGCGCGGCCCACGCTTGGATTGCGTCCTACCTGACAGGTCGCTCCTACCAGGTGGCGTGGCGAGAATCTGTCTCCGCACCACGTGCTCTCACCACTGGTGTCCCCCAGGGCTCTGTTCTAGGCCCTCTCCTATTCTCGCTATACACCAAGTCACTTGGCTCTGTCATATCCTCACATGGTCTCTCCTATCATTGCTATGCAGACGACACACAATTAATCTTCTCCTTTCCCCCCTCTGATAACCAGGTGGTGAATCGCATCTCTGCATGTCTGGCAGACATATCAGTGTGGATGACGGATCACCACCTCAAGCTGAACCTCGGCAAGACGGAGCTGCTCTTCCTCCCGGGGAAGGACTGCCCGTTCCATGATCTCGCCATCACGGTTGACAACTCCATTGTGTCCTCCTCCCAGAGTGCTAAGAACCTTGGCGTGATCCTGGACAACACCCTGTCGTTCTCAACTAACATCAAGGCGGTGACCCGTTCCTGTAGGTTCATGCTCTACAACATTCGCAGAGTACGACCCTGCCTCACGCAGGAAGCGGCGCAGGTCCTAATCCAGGCACTTGTCATCTCCCGTCTGGATTACTGCAACTCGCTGTTGGCTGGGCTCCCTGCCTGTGCCATTAAACCCCTACAACTCATCCAGAACGCCGCAGCCCGTCTGGTGTTCAACTTTCCCAAGTTCTCTCACGTCACCCCGCTCCTCCGCTCTCTCCACTGGCTTCCAGTTGAAGCTCGCATCCGCTACAAGACCATGGTGCTTGCCTACGGAGCTGTGAGGGGAACGGCACCTCCGTACCTTCAGGCTCTGATCAGGCCCTATACCCAAACAAGGGCACTGCGTTCATCCACCTCTGGCCTGCTCGCCTCCCTACCTCTGAGGAAGTACAGTTCCCGCTCAGCCCAGTCAAAACTGTTCGCTGCTCTGGCACCCCAATGGTGGAACAAACTCCCTCACGACGCCAGGTCAGCGGAGTCAATCACCACCTTCCGGAGACACCTGAAACCCCACCTCTTTAAGGAATACCTAGGATAGGATAAAGTAATCCTTCTAACCCCCCCCCCTTAAAAGAGTTAGATGCACTATTGTAAAGTGGTTGTTCCACTGGATATCATAAGGTGAATGCACCAATTTGTAAGTCGCTCTGGATAAGAGCGTCTGCTAAATGACTTAAATGTAAATGTAAATATTAACCAGAGCATTTTTCAGAATATATGTACCAGGGGAAACTTTGTAGCTGAATATAGACAACATTTCCATCCTCACCTTTAGCGACCTTCTGAGCAGCCACCACTGGCTTGAAAAGCTCGTTCAGCTCATCTAACTCTTTCTTCTTGTCACCCTTTCTGTTCTTGTCCCCTTCAGCAGCAACCTAGGAAAACAGGATCTAGTTAGTCACAAGTCCACAACAGGAACCAGGTTTGCCGGTCTCCTGACCTAATAGCAAGCTATAGCTTATAGCTTAAACTTACCTCAATTAGCCCGACTAACCGGTGCCTGTATATAGCCTAGCTACTGTATATAGCCTCACTACTGTTATTTTTCACTGTTGTTTTTTTATTTATTTACTTATCGATTGTTCACCTAATACCTATTTTTACTTAAAAATTGCACTGTTGGATAGGGCCTGTAAATAAGCATTTCACTGTAATGTCTACACCTGTTGTATTCGGCGCACATGACAAACTGAATTGATTAGGTCAGCTTTACATACATTTACATTTTCCAGAAGGTGCCTGTTATGGGATTTTTATGAATACTGACTAAATAATGTATACATTTAACTAGAAATATAACAGAATTATATCCTGTCTGATGAAGAATGTTTGTCCATAAGAAAGAGGGACTGTTAGTAGGCAAGGAACTGTGGCAGACAACTTGTGACCACTATGGAACTGACCACTGTGAAACGGATAACAGAGAAGGAAGTCTCCCCACCTAGGGAGGGGAGAAACCCTGGGCTTGTAGTAGATTGTATAACAGGTGGCAGGCAATGTATGAGAAGGACTTGTGAACTATATTGTCATTGTATTAGAGGGACATTTATGACAAAATGAGAGGTATATAAACCAATGTACATGTAATGATTGGCAGAGCGCTCTCGTAAATACATTTGACTATTGTGGCGGGGCCTCCGTCTGATTCATTTCAACCAGTTTCTTACAAATTCTGGGTTTCAGGCTGAGTAATTAATTCAATTGGGTATTATGAACAACTGAGAACAAAATTCTCGTAACAGTGCCTTGTTTTGCCTTGTGTGGCCAGAATGTTGAATGAACTGTCATTTGGACTTACTCTGCCAATTGTCCACTTTGTTGGTCCTAAGCCATTGGACATTTTTGACAAAATATCCACAGGAAAGTATTACCAAACCCACTTTTTAAAATGCTGGCGGAGGAATAAAAATAGCATCAATAGGAAAGTATACCAGTTTCATTTGAGGACCAGGATGTTGACAACTGTGCCATACAGATTGCGAAATAGTTGGGAAAAGATTTTTGATGTACCGATTCCATGGTAAGTCTACACCAATACAATACAAAGGACTCATGTAAAAGTCAGGATGGACATACAATTTTCATAAACCCTTAAAACATTGGAAATAACTTCAAAACAACTATTATTTTGCGTGGGTTGTATTACCAACAAATGATCACACACACATAATAATATAACAAATAATGAGCTCTGGTGCCTCCAGAAAAGTCCTGTACCTCGGGCCTAATAGAGTCCTGCCCGGTAAAGGAGTTCAGGGAACTCAAGTGACCTTAGTCACGCAATGTTTGTTCGTTCATACAAGTGTAGCGTAAACCCAGTATCAATCATACAATCAAAATAACAATTATTTTACCACACAACCATAAAGCGTATCAAATCTTAATAAGTCCTCAACTACAACTAACCACATAATTCATCACGGTATACGTCACACCAAAACAAATGAAATACCATATACAAAAAGATTGTAGTCAGTCGGTCAGACATACAATCCGATCCGCCAACAGATCTCCAGCGGAGAAAGGCCACGAAGAACACTTGCAATTAGGCTACAAAGCACACTTAAATACAACAAAACGGAAGCGAGAAGCTTCGGAACTGAGGGTTGAACACATCCTTGTTCACGTCTCCATCACAACCTCACTTTTGTGAAGCTGAGGCTGGCTATTTAATTGGTAATTAAAGGGGAAGCGCCCTATTGGAAGGAGGAGCACTACCAAGAGACTGAAAAACAGCTTCTATCTCAAGGCCATCAGACTGTTAAATAGCAATCACTAGCACATTAGAGGCTGCTGCCCTATATACAGACTTGAAATCACTGGCCACTTTAATGGTTTACATATTTTGCATTACCCATCTCATATGTATATACTGTACTCTATTGTACTGTATCCTAGTCTATGTAGCGCTGACATTGCTCGTCCGAATATTTATACACTGCTCAAAAAAATAAAGGGAACACTAAAATAACACATCCTAGATCTGAATGAATTAAATATTCTTATTAAATAGTTTTTTCTTTACATAGTTGAATGTGCTGACAACAAAATCAGACAAAAATTATCAATGGAAATCAAATTTATCAACCCATGGAGGTCTGGATTTGGAGTCACACTCAAGATTAAAGTGGAAAACCACACTACAGGCTGATCCAACTTTGATGTAATGTCCTTAAAACAAGTCAAAATGAGGCTCAGTAGTGTGTGTGGCCTCCACGTGCCTGTATGACCTCCCTACAACGCCTGGGCATGCTCCTGATGAGGTGGCGGATGGTCTCCTGAGGGATCTCCTCCCAGACCTGGACTAAAGCATCCGCCAACTCCTGGACAGTCTGTGGTGCAACGTGGCGTTGGTGGATGGAGCGAGACACGATGTCCCAGATGTGCTCAATTGGATTCAGGTCTGGGGAACGGGCGGGCCAGTCCATAGCATAATGCCTTCCTCTTGCAGGAACTGCTGACACACTCCAGCCACATGAGGTCTAGCATTAGGAGGAACCCAGGGCCAACCGCACCAGCATATGGTCTCACAAGGGGTCTAAGGATCTCATCTCGGTACCTAATGGCAGTCAGGCTACCTCTGGCGAGCACATGGAGGGCTGTGCGGCCCCCCAAAGAAATGCCACCCCACACCATGACTGACCCACCGCCAAACCGGTCATGCTGGAGGATGTTGCAGGCAGAACGTTCTCCACGGCGTCTCCAGACTCTGTCACATCTGTCACGTGCTCAGTGTGAACCTACTTTCATCTGTGAAGAGCACAGGGCGCCAGTGGCGAATTTGCCAATCTTGGTGTTCTCTGGCAAATGCCAAACGTCCTGCACGGTGTTGGGCTGTAAGCACAACCCCCACCTGTGGACGTCGGGCCCTCATACCACCCTCATGGAGTCTGTTTCTGACCGTTTGAGCAGACACATGCACATTTGTGGCCTGCTGGAGGTCATTTTGCAGGGCTCTGGCAGTGCTCCTGATCCTCCTTGCACAAAGGCGGAGGTAGTGGTCCTGCTGCTGGGTTGTTGCCCTCCATCGGCCTCCTCCACGTCTCCTGATGTACTGGCCTGTCTCCTGGTAGCGCCTCCATGCTCTGGACACTACGCTGACAGACACAGCAAACCTTCTTGCCACAGCTCGCATTGATGTTCCATCCTGGATGAGCTGCACTACCTGAGCCACTTGTGTGGGTTGTAGACTCCGTCTCATGCTACCACTAGAGTGAAAGCACCATTCAAAAGTGACCAAAACATCAGCCAGGAAGCATAGGAACTGAGAAGTGGTCTGTGGTCACCACCTGCAGAACCACTCCTTTATTGGGGGTGTCTTGCTAATTGCCTATAATTTCCACCTGTTGTCTATTCCATTTGCACAACAGCATGTGAAATATATTGTCAATCAGTGTTGCTTCCTAAGTGGACAGTTTGATTTTACAGAAGTGTGATTGACTTGGAGTTACATTGTGTTGTTTAAGTGTTCCCTTTATTTTTTTGGGCAGTGTATATTCTTAATTCCATTCCTTTACTTTGATGTGTGTATTATTGTGAAAGTTAGATATTACTGCACTGTTGGAGTTAGAGAAACAAGCATTTCGCTACACCCGCAATGACATCTGCTAAACACGTGTATGTGACCAATAACATTTGATTTGACCACCTCTGATGTATAACATTGCAACATTAAAACCAAATAGGTTTCACCTCTTGAAATAATGATCTCATTCAATATATCAAATGGCTATGGTAGGTTACAAATATGGTTGCAAAGGTTTGGAAACTTTCCAGTAAATTTCCAGAATTTTCCTGGAAATGTTAGCTTATAACAGTGAACTTTTTTTGTGGGATATACATAAGGCAATACTAGGTCTTATGGCATATTTGGGTTAAACTATCCCCAATTCAATGGAATTGCAATCCTCTGCATGCACATGTGCAGCTGATTCTCACAGTACTACACTGTCTGAGCCAAGGACTTCATGCCTTCTGGTAAAGTTTTGATTGCAATACTGGGTGGGGTGAATATATTTTATATGACAAACATGATTTTTGTTAACTAGTAAATAGTAGCCTAGAGAAAAGTGTGTTTAATTCATTTCTAACTTGTTAACAATTTCTGATAGTTGGTAGCAAAAACTATGTGGGTTTTAGCTTGCTTGAGCCTGCTAACTGAGGAGTGTTAATTCACCTGTTTCCATACATGTTTCATTTTAAAACATTTATCTTACAAAGGAGTTGTTTAATCTAACTGCTAAACTATTTATCTGTACATGGAATTGTATTTGTTTGTTTTTTTACTCATTTTTTGCAGTCGTGCCAACATATCTCATCAGCCACCTGGTGGAAGGCACTGTGTATCTGAGGCTCTTTCCCCTGTTGCCTCCATCCTCCAAATCGCACCAACATCAGCCGCCTCAGAGAGCAACTGGTCCTTGTTTGGGAACACACACACCAAAGCACGCAACAGACTGACCAATACAAGGGTTGAAAAATTGGTGGCCACCCAGGCAAATTTGCGCTTTTTGAGCCTGACAACGAGCCATCCTCAAAAAGGTTAGAAAGTGACAGTGAAGATGAGGCCTCAGAGTCTGATGTTCAAGAGGTGGACATTGAGGAGGTCCAGGGAGAAGACATGGAAGCCTGAGTGGAAGAGAACCAAAGCTTTAGTTTCTAGACTATAATTTTACAGATGCATGTTGAAATTTTTTTGGGGAGATGCGATAGATCATTGGGGATCATTCAATATTCTTTTTTGTTGTTCAGTGAAATCATCCCATGTGAAGAGTCAACTAATTTAATTCAAGTTAAATTCGTAACTACATTTATTTATTTCTATTGGAAGGATTTAATCATTTGCAATTATGTCTACTTATGATAAGGTAAAAGGTTTATGTCTCCATATTATATGGTAAATATTTACAATGCAAAAAACATCTACATTTAAATGGTATTAATATTAATTTGCATATATTCCGTTAATTCCCATATATTCCCTTTAAAACCTGTTATGGCTGCAGGGGGCGTATTGGAAAAACTGGAAAATATGTGCCAATTTTCAAACGGCCTCTTAATAAATTTTTGCTCTTACAATATGCATATTATTAATACTATTGGATAGAAAACAGTCTCTAGTTTCTAAAACCGTTTTAATTTTTGCTCTGAGTGGAACAGAAGTCATTTGGCAGCACTTTCCCTGACCAGGAAGTAGAATGTCAGAAATCTCTGCTCTCTTCAACGTTATGCCTATACATGGTCATTTGACGTAGGACCCTACGGACACTTCAGACGCCTTCCTCTGGGTGTCAAGAGGGTGTGAGAGAAGGAATTTTGTGTTCATCTTGTTTAGAGGTTGAATAATAGCTATTTCTTTGGTGTGACCGACCAATTCCGGAAGTCTGAAACGCGCGACTTGGGAGTGACATTGGGTTCTGTTTTGCTGCCGTTTTGGACGGGAACAATCTCCGGCTCGGTTTTTAGTTGATAAATGAGACCATATCATCGTAATGTATGTTTTTTCAATATAGTTTAATCAGATTATTTGAATTTTTTCGGGAGTTTTGCCGTGTTCCGTTCTCTGAATTTATTTATGTTGGACAGATCCGTGCCAGTGGACCGGTACCCATGCTAAATTAAGGTGGAAAGTTGCCATTATGAATCCAAACAACGACTCATCTGGACAAAGGACACATTGATCAACATTCTGATGAAAGATCAGCAAAAGTAAGACCCAATTTATAATGTTATTTCATATATCTGTCGTGCATGTCAACTGGTCGTGCGCGCCCAAGTGTGTCTGGCTAATGTGGCTATGCTAATATAGCGCTACATTTTGTTTTCGCTGTAAAACATTTAATAAATCGGAAATATTGTCTGGAATCACAAGAATCCTGTTTTTCAATTGCTGCACAGTATGTATTTCTCAGATATGTTTTATGAGGAGTAATTAGGTATTTGATGTTGGTGTCTGTAAATGTTATGGCTGCTTTCGGTGCAATTTCTGATTGTAGCTGAAATGTAATTTATGATTTATACCATAAATATGCACTTTTTTCAAAAAAAACATATGCTATACAATAAATATGTTATCAGACTGTCATCTTATGAAGTTGTTTCTTGGTTAGTGGCTATATATATCTTTATTTGGTCGAATTAGTGATAGCTGGTGATGGAGGTAAAAACTGATGGTGTTAGAAAGTGGTGTCTTTTGCTAACGTGGTTAGCTAATAGATTTACATATTTTGTCTTCCCTGTAAAACATTTTAAAAATCGGACATGTTGGCTTGATTCACAAGATGTCTACCTTTCATATGCTGTATTGGACTTGTTAATGTGTGAAAGTTAAATATTTTTAAAAAATAGCTTTTGAATTGCGCGCCCTGCACTTGAGCTGGATGTTGTCATAAGTGTACCGGTGTCGGGCTGCACCCCAAACAGGTTAATTCCCATGGAAAGTGCCACCTCTAAATATTCCCCAAAATTAGCAACCCTAGTTACAAATATTTTTATTAAACTGAAGCAAGCCCACAAATTCAGTAAATTAAGATTTTCTAGTTTAGTCATTTATCTTAGCTGCCTTAGAAGTATTTACTTTGCAGGCTGACTAGCATCTAGAGATGCAATGTCCCAACATTGGATGATACAATTAAAATGGAGGTATCTACTAAACAATTTGAAGCCACATAAACCAAAAGCCTACATTAATATTTTTTCCTAAAATTACAGTTCGCAGTTCCAATTATTTTGATTCACATAATTCGATTCACCACGATTTAACCAAATACCAACTAATACAATCATTTGTTTTGTTAAATCAACTTGTATAGCCATATTCGTGAGTGTAGGCAGTGGAAAGTTTTTAAGGAAATTACCAAAACATTAATACATGCTAATAATAGCTAGACAGTTACCTAGAGGGTACAATATATGTTTGAATTGGCTACTTAGTTATTAGTCTGTTCTTAATCCTATTTTATATGTTAGGCCTGCTTCTGCAATGTCCGACTGTCTCAATTCTCCTTGAGCAACGGCCCACTCGTCTTGCACAGATACAAGTGATGCCCACAAACACGCTAAAGTGACATTCCGATCCTGGCTGATATGTAGATTTTTAATTGATTGACAAAATAATTTTTTAAACGGCCTAAATAAATTACATTAACCTGTTTGGGATAGGGGGTAGCATTTTCACGTTTGGATGAAAAGCATGCCCAGAGTAAACTGCCTGCTACTCAGTCCCAGTTGCTAATATATGCATATTATTAGTATATTTGGATAGAAAATACTCTAAAGTTTCTAAAACTGTTTGAATGATGTCTGAGTATAACAGAACTCATATGGCAGGTAAAAAATTGAGAAAAATCCAACCAGGCAGTGGGAAATCTGAGGTTTGTAGTTTTTCAACTCTTTGCCTATCGAATATACAGTGTCTATGAGGCCAAATTGCACTTCCTAAGGCTTCCACTAGATGTCAACAGTCTTCAGAACCTTGTTTGATGCGTCTACTGTAAAGGAGGGGGGAATGAGAGGGGATTGAGTCAGTGGTCTGGCAGAGTGCCATGAGCTGACCACGCGCGTTCACTTCAGAGTTAGCTTGAGTTCCATTGCATTTCTGAAGACAAAGGAATTCTTCGGTTGGAACATTATTGATGATTTATGATAAAAACACCCTAAAGATTGATTCTATACTTCGTTTGACATGTTTCTACGAACTGTAATATGACTTTTTTGACTTTGTCTGAACTAAGCGATCGCGTATTGAGCATTTGGATTACTGGGCTAAACGCGAACAAAAAGGAGGTATTTGGACATAAATTATGGACTTTATCGAACAAATCAAACATTTATTGTGGAACTGGGATTCCTGGGAGTGCATTCTGATGAAGATCATCAAAGGTAAGTGAATATTTGTAATGCTATTTCTGTTTGGCTTGTTTTGGTTTCTGAGCTCCGTACTCAGATTATTGCATGGTTTGCTTTTTCCGTAAAGCTTTATTGAAATCTGACAAAGCGGTTGCATTAAGATGCTAGATCCAGGCAAAAATTAGGCTAGATGTGTCAATTCAAAGTAAATTAGCAAGAAAACATCTATAGATTGATGTAGCCATAAGAACCTGACTTACGTAAATTTCTTCTCTAGTTGGAACAGAGCTATGCCAGAACGTGGACAGCGCGGAATATGGCTAGTAAAATGTACCTCAATCCAGGGATAGAATATGTCGCTGTACTCTTAATTTCCACAAAATGATAAATGTTTAATCAATAAGATTGAAATATTGCCCATTTTTTATTAAACTGCCTTTTTCGTCAGCCTGATATTCTAGCAAATGCTATAGCAGTCCATTGAATCCCAAGAAAATGCAACGCTTAGCATTGAGGTGAGTAGTAGCTACCTTAAGTGTTGTAAAATCCCAACGGGTTGCTTTAACATTAGCTGTCCACATTCTGGCATAACACACTGTTCTGACTAGCTCTCAAAAACTCTAGGGAGCATTTTGCCTTCTCCTTACAGTTTTCAGCGTCACCCACAACTGGCTCGTGTGACCTACAATCCCGACTGTTTTGAAGTTTAGAAACGTAAATAATCGTTGCTTGCGATACAGCTTTCGAAACGTTTTGTACTTAGTGAGAAAGAATCATTCAAATAAAAAATATACAATTACTGAAGCAGTGTTGCACAGATCTATACAGCTATGGGTGGCTCCATCCGACCTAACTACACCTCCTGAGTTACGCTTAAACACAAATGTTTGGAGCACGCTAGATAGCTAATTAGCACAGGCGGTAACTTCTGTGGTTGCAGTTCAAACACTTAAAAGACCCACCCTATCCCCTCAGCCCTCAAATTAAGTGGACACTTCTGATGACGTATCATGACGTCTGATGAGTATACACTTGCAGGGCAAGGGAGGAAGGAATTAATTTTAAAATGGACCAGCCTTGGTCAGAAATTCGTCACTCCATCCCGCGATGATTGTGTTTTCAGCCACCAGTAGCTTGTGGGTTATTTATATGCCCTACAGTCAATGAGTGCATGTCTACTTAAATTAAATATATAATTATTAATATACACTTACTGTATGATAGTTAGCAAATTAATTAGCTAACTAAGGTTAGACTGCCTAGCTAGAACTTCTGCTGGAAAATGTTTTACTTCTACAATTTCCAAAAGATCAACAAACAAAAACATATTTACTTTTTACGAGATGTGTTTGTGCCGTCATGTGCATTAGTAGCACAATTTCTAACTTATTTGCATTCGTTGACTTACACTTGTATGTTGACTTCTCCATTGATGTTTAAGTTTTCGCAGACTTCTTATCGGATGTATAATTGTCACAAATTGAATTATGGGGAGTTTCGGGCCCCGGAGTGAACATAATTGTACACTAGCAAAGCCGACTAAAAACAAGGGCTGAGGGGCTTACGTTGCAAACTTCCCTTGCTTGGCTAATCATTTGGACACCCCTCCAAGATGGCAACGGGGATTTCCCCAAGGGCATAAGGTGAGGGTAAGTGGACGAGGGTGTGTCTTTTAAGTGTTTGGACAGAAGCCCGTCTTCAATAAACAAGCGCTGTAACATGGAGAAATGGCTGTGTGGGAACACTAACCATATAAAAAGTGTGTATTTTTTCAACATTTAGTTTATTTTTCTTTGCTGATATACAGGATATGTTCCTTATGTTTCCAAAACAGTACCACAAGCGATGCGTGTTAATGTTTACTGCAAGCGTCGGGCTCTTAACAAAACTCCCCCTGTGACAAGATACTATTGTCAATAGGCGCTAAAGCAATTAATGTCTATGAATTGGGTACATTCTAACTAGAGAGAAGACATGAACAAAAGCCGGGTTATTATGGCTATAGGTTGATGATGTTCTAATGGCAACCAGCTCTTTACAAGTCAAGCCAGTGGTCATTAGGACAATTAATTGAGAAACAATAAGACTGTAGGCCTAGCTGCGCAATCTTACCTTACTACCAGGAACTTGCTTGACTTGCTGAGAGACATTCTTGATAAATTTCTGTTGTTTTCCACCCTTTTTGTTCTTCAAACCAAATGTCTTGTCCTATATAGATAAACAAATTGAATACCAGCAATTTAATAAAGGACATAACGTTAATGTTAGTTGGCAGGCTACCTATTAGAAACCTCAACAACAAAATAATGTTTCTGGCGCTAGCTATCTAAGTAGTTATAGTAGCTGACTAACTAGCCTGGGTTACTTTACCGACAAAGATTAGAGATGATAACTAGCTAGCCAACCTTTCATCTGTGTTACAACTACTAACTAAGCAGTTCATTCAAGCCGTGGACAGACGATCACACAACTTCGCTACACTTGACATTAATTCGAATAAATACGATTGTAACCTTTGCTAGCTACTGTCTACAGCTAACAAGCTACATCATGCAAGCACAAGTTAGCTACCAGTAGCTACCACGTTCTTAAAAAGGGGTTAGCATAAGAACGCTAACGTTCGTTAGGTTGGTACCTAGCAAATATAACGGTTGGAAAGTGTTCTGCTTTCTACAATACGTGGTATAACTAGCTAGCATCTAACGTTATCTGTCTAACTTACTAGCTTCACAAAATAACATTTGAACGTTACTGTAACTTAGCTAGCTACCGGTAGCTAGCAAACTAGCTTAGCATTATCCCATGTAATTTGGATCTCGTGCGCAAAAGGGATTTCACCTCAATGATCTTTTCCTTCTTCTTTTCTTGCGTTTTTTTACTACCCGCGGCAGCTTGAACTGGTTTCTTCGGAGGCATAGTGAATGATGTAACTATATTTTTGAATTATTCTATTGCGATAGCCACCGCTACATGCAGTACTAACAGGCCACTCCGTGACAACTTGTTACCAAGTTGACGCTGAATGATGTCAGTGGTAATTCTTTTTCTTCCTAGGTGTTTTTGGGGGGCGGTTGGCATCCAACATAATGGTGCATTACCGACACCTACTGTGCTGGAGAGTTTTGACCATCGTTTAACGTCCTCGTTCCTCAACGGTTGTCACTCTATACCACAGCCACAAAGTCAAAATCGTGGCTACATCGTACATATTCATGAAATGTACAAAAGTACACTAGAGGACGAACAAAAACACGTCTGCACTGCTACGCCATCTTGGATTGAGGTATCTAGGTTAGATTGTAGGACGGCCGGGGTGTTAAGCATATCCCAATTTATGTCACCTAGCAGTACGAACTCTGACAATAGATGGGGGGGAAATCAATTCACATATGGTGTTCAGGGCACAGCTGGGAGCTGAGGGGGTCTATAACAAGCGGCAACAGTGAGTGACTTATTTCTGGGGAGATGGATATTTAAAAGTAGAAGCTTGAACTGTTTGGGCATAGACCTGGATAGTATGAAAGAACTCTGCAGGCTATCTCTACAGTAGATTGCAATTCTGCTGCTTTTAGCAGTTCTGTCTTGACAGAAATGTAATTGGGGATGGAAATTTCAGAATTTTTGGTGGCCTTCCTAAGCCAGGATTCAGACACGGCTAGGACATCAGGGTTGGCGGAGTGTGCTAAAGCAGTGAATAAAGCAAACTTAGGGAGTAGGCTTCTGATGTTAACATGCATGAACCCAAGGCTTTTACGGTTGCAGAAGTCAACAAATGAGAGCGCCTGGGGACACACAGGGCCTGGGTTAACCTCTACATCACCAGAGGAAACGAGGAGGATGCCACGATCGTTTGTATAGACGGACCAAGGCGCAGTGTATGTTGAGTTCCACATAATATTTAATAGTGAAACTTTGCAAAAACAAACAGTGACAACAGAGGTGCTACATACACTTACTCCAAACAATATCCCATAGCACACAGGTGGAAAAATGCTACTTAAGTATGATCCCCAATTAGAGACAACGATAGCCAGCTGTCTCTAATTGGGAATCATACCAACACACCAACATAGAAAAAACAAACTAGAACCCCACATAGAAAATATAAACTAGACTAAATCCCTAGTCACGGCCTGACCTACTCTACCATAGAAAATAAAGGCTTCCTGTGGTCAGGATGTGACAGAGGAGTAGGATGAGGGTATGCTAAAGGCTATAAGAACTGGTCGTCTAGTGCTTTGGGAACAGAGAATAAAAGGAGCACATTTCTGGGCGTGGTAGGGTAGATTCTGGGCATAGTGTATAGACAATGGTATGGTAGGGTGCGTGTACAGTGGGGGTAAACCTAGGCATTGAGCGATGATGAGAGAGGTTACATCTCTGGAGGCGCCAGTTAAGTTAGGTACGGTCTCCGCATGTGTGGGGGGTGGGACAAGGGGGCTATCTGAGGCATGTTGAGCAGGACTAGGAGCTCTCCAGTAAAATAAAACAATGAGCGCTGCCCTAAACAACAGTATACATATTGACATTAGAGAAAGGCATAAGGTTTTGATTGGGAGAGCTAAGACAACAACGGGTGAGACAACAATGGGTAAACAGCTAGGACAACAACAACACCGGGTAAATGGCGATGAATGGGCAGAGAGGGTCAGTTAGCTACACACAGGGCCGGCCTGAGTTCGAGGCTGGGGCCGACAGATAAACAAAATGAAGTACCGTGTTAATGAACAGTATTTCATTTTTTTGTGTGCTATTTCTTACATTATCAGCCCAGGAAATGTTTTGTGTTATTACATATAGCCAGAAATAACTTTTTTATATCAGAGCGGTGGTAACTAACCAGCATTACGACCGGGAATACGGCTTTCCCGAATTGGTTCCTTTGTTCGTACCCCGCAGGGCAATTTAACTGATTCCAGAGCCTGATCCAAAACATTGCCGGCTGAGAAGAGGTATTCGGAGTGGACTACTAGTCCGACTCAGGAGGCGCGCATACCATCCACTGCTTCCGAGTATATTACTCGCTAACGTTCAGTCTCTGGATAATAAAGTAGACAAGCTCAGGGCAAGAATCTCCTTCCAGAGAGACATCAGGTCTCTCTTGGAACATACTGTCTTTGTCCATACAGCCAGCTGGGTTCTCAGTATATTGCGCAGACAGGAATAAAGAACTCTCCGGGAAGAAGAAAGGCGAGGGTGCTTGTTTCACGATTAACCACTCATGGTGTGATTGTGATAACATACAGAAACTCAAGTCCTTTTGTTCACCCGACCTAGAGTACCTTACAATCAAATGCTGACCGTATTACCTCCCAAGAGAAATATCTTCGGTTATAGTCACAGCCATATTCCCCTTCAAGCCGATACCACGACAGCCCTCAAAGAACTTCCACTGGACTTTATACAAACTGGAAACCACATATCCTGAGGCCACATTTACCCACTACCCATTTACTATGTTTGGACTCCCGAGTGGCGCAGGGGTCTAAGGCACTGCATCTCAGTGCTAAAGGCATCACTACAGACACCCTGGTTCGAATCCAGGCTGTATCACAACTGGCCGTGATTGAGAGTCCCATAGGGCGGCGCCCAATTTGGCCAGTGTCATCTGGGTTTGGCCGGTGTAGGACGTCTTTGTAAATAATACTTTTTTCTTAACTGACTTGCCTAGTTAAATAAATAAAATAGAGGCGAAAGAAACGCACACCTATTTAGGCGAGGTGCTGGCTAGCGCTTGAAGTACACTTGAAAAATTATACCCTGATGTAGACAGCTTGTCTGTCGAAACGTTGGTAATTAAATTATTGCATCTGAGCTCCTAGAGTGGCTGCTCTCCTTAAAAAAAAGATAAATAAAATAAACACACATCTAAGTAAAGGAATTGAATTAGAATATATAAATATATGGTCGGGCAATGTCAGAGCGGCATAGACTAAGATTCAGTAGAATAGAATACAGTATATACATATGACATGAGTAAAGCAAAATATGTAAACATTATTAAAGTAACTGGTGTTCCATTAATTTAAGTGGCCAGTGATAAAAAAAAACACACTTCAGTGGAACCCACAGGGCAAGACAGGAAGGAAGACATGGAGAAGGACTAATGAAGAGGAGATGAAGAAGACCGGAATCATCTCGAATTAAGTGAAGCAAACGGCCCAGAACAGGGTTCAGCAGAGATGCACTGTTGACACCCTATGCTTAATTTAGGAGCTCAAAGGAATGTCAACTCATATAGGGAGGGATTTCACCGCCACCTGCTGGACCAGAAGTAATGTTGCCAACACTGCTTAAAATCCTTAGGCGCTATAAGGAGTCAGTCAACTAACTGGTCAGTCAACTCATATATGGAGGGATTTCATTTCCACCTGCTGGATCAGAAGAAATGTTGCCAACACTGGCCTTACATTTTTTAGGAGTTATAAGGAATAACTCTACTCATCATTCAAGCCACGTAGGGAGGGATTTAACACCACCTGCTGGATGAGAAGTGTGGCCACAGGTGCAATTTTCACAAGTATATGTTAAAAAAAACTACAACAACAGATCATCAAATAGGCAGTGGTTTCAAAACTCTAAACACATTATCAAGTAGAGTACACCAAATCATAGTTACTTTTTCATCTACAAATACATGCTTCACATTGCAATACATGTTCTTATAAAGTCATTGATTTCCACAATGCAATGCTCACATTACATTTGTTATGATATTATTTTTCATTTGTTAAAATGTATTTCACTATTACTTAATCCGACTGCTCTAAATTCATAATCACTTAACCGTTTGGTGTTAACCTACAGATTTGTCTAACGCGGGATTGGAACACTACATCATGAAATTGTCTGTTCGTGAAGTATTAAATGAGGGTAACTTAAATTGTACTACTTTATAAAAAACGGATTGCAACTTTTCTCTCTAACCTAGTGCATTATTTATCTGTAGGCTCCCCTACTGGTATATGTACACTGCTCAAAAAAATAAAGGGAACACTAAAATAACACATCTTAGATCTGAATGAATGAAATATTCTTATTAAATAGTTTTTTCTTTACATAGTTGAATGTGCTGACAACAAAATCACACAAAAATTATCAATGGAAATCAAAATTAATCAACCCATGGAGGTCTGGATTTGGAGTCACACTCAAAATTAAAGTGGAAAACCACACTACAGGCTGATCCAACTTTGATGTAATGTCCTTAAAACAAGTCAAAATGAGGCTCAGTAGTGTGTGTGGCCTCCACGTACCTGTATGACCTCCCTACAACGCCTGGGCATGCTCCTGATGTGGTGGCGGATGTTCTCCTGAGGGATCTCCTCCCAGACCTGGACTAAAGCATCCGCCAACTCCTGGACAGTCTGTGGTGCAACGTGGCGTTGGTGGATGGAGCGAGACATGATGTCCCAGATGTGCTCAATTGGATTCAGGTCTGGGGAACGGGCGGGCCAGTCCATAGCATCAATGCCTTCCTCTTGCAGGAACTGCTGACACACTCCAGCCACATGAGGTCTAGCATTGTCTTGCATTAGGAGGAACCCAGGGCCAACCGCACCAGCATATGGTCCACAAGGGGTCTGAGGATCTCATCTCGGTACCTAATGGCAGTCAGGCTACCTCTGGCGAGCACATGGAGGGCTGTGCGGCCCCCCAAAGAAATGCCACCCCACACCATGACTGACCCACCGCCAAACCGGTCATGCTGGAGGATGTTGCAGGCAGCAGAACGTTCTCCACGGCGTCTCCAGACTCTGTCACGTCTGTCACATGTGCTCAGTGTGAACCTGCTTGCATCTGTGAAGAGCACAGGGCGCCAGTGGCGAATTTGCCAATCTTGGTGTTCTCTGGCAAATGCCAAATGTCCTGCACGGTGTTGGGCTGTAAGCACAACCCCCACCTGTGGACGTCGGGCCCTCATACCACCCTCATCATGGAGTCTGTTTCTGACCGTTTGAGCAGACACATGCACATTTGTGGCCTGCTGGAGGTCATTTTGCAGGGCTCTGGCAGTGCTCCTCTTGCTCAAAGGCGGAGGTAGCGGTCCTGCTGCTGGGTTGTTGCCCTCCTACGGCCTCCTCCACGTCTCCTGATGTACTGGCCTGTCTCCTGGTAGCGCCTCCATGCTCTGGACACTACGCTGACAGACACAGCAAACCTTCTTGCCACAGCTCGCATTGATGTGCCATCCTGGATGACCTGCACTACCTGAGCCACTTGTGTGGGTTGTAGACTCCGTCTCATGCTACCACTAGAGTGAAAGCACCGCCAGCATTCAAAAGTGACCAAAACATCAGCCAGGAAGCATAGGAACTGAGAAGTGGTCTGTGGTCACCACCTGCAGAACCACTCCTTTATTGGGGGTGTCTTGCTAATTGCCTATAATTTCCACCTGTTGTCTATTCCATTTGCACAACAGCATGTGAAATATATTGTCAATCAGTGTTGCTTCCTAAGTGGACAGTTTGATTTCACAGAAGTGTGATTGACTTGGAGTTACATTGTGTTGTTTAAGAGTTCCCTTTATTTTTTTGAGCAGTGTATTTTAAAACACTTTCTAGATGCCATTACATTATATAGCCTGTATATAACTTTTTTTCAGTGACTGCATATTCCATGAAAGCACCTCAAATAGTTTTGTTGCAGTGACTTAAAAACTTGAGATGAGACAGATGACCTTATTTTCTGAGCAAGACTGGGGGCATCCAGGGAAAGTGTTGGAAAAAAAAAACTTGTTCCGGAGTTCCAAATTAAGCAGCAGCAGCTGAAAAGATGAGCTCCTACAAATATTGAAATTTAAATGTTTTTTTAGAGTAAAGTACATCGAAAAAAAATCAAAAGAAAACTGCAAACTGAATAGGAGACCAAACAAGCAGCAAACAAAGAAGAAAGGCTTTTGAAAAAGTAACAATTTTTCATAAAATTATACCGTTTTCTTAGCTAGCTAAGTTGTTTACCTGTTGCTAGGCAGTTGCTAGGGACATTCCTGAAAGAAGCTAGCTAGCTAACAAGGAGTGTCTAGTTGGCAGAAGAGAAGAAGGGACAAAGAAGGGACAAAGTGGGACAAAATAAGGACAGAAGAAAAGGGAAAGGGGACATTAAGGTGAAGCAGTCCTCTAAAGACACAAAAGACAATAATACAAGAAACAACACTTCTATTGCCTCTCCCTCTACGATACGCACTTCCGGTTTGGTTTGGAGCGAGTAGTTGCATTCCGCTTTGCTCCACAGGTAGTATTACAGGTAGTATTACATTTCATTTCATTACAGTACAACAGTTTGATTTGTTTGATCTTAGCTGGCTACATAGCCGTCTTTGTATCCAAGATAATTGTGTAGTCTAGAGTAATTGTCGAGGTTACCTAGCCAGTTAGAGGTTACCTAGCCAGCTACACTTTCAAACAAAGTCAACAACGCAGCCACTGCTAGCTAGCCTATTTCACCAGCCAGCAGTACTATATCATTTTAGTCAATAAGATTTTTTGCAACGTAAGCTTAACTTTCTGAACATTCGAGACGTGTAGTCCACTTGTCATTCCAATCTCCTTTGCATTAGCGTAGCCTCTTCTGTAGCCTGTCAACTATGTGTCTGTCTATCCCTGTTCTCTCCTCTCTGCACAGACCATACAAACGCTTCACACCGCGTGGCCGCTGCTACTCTAACCTGGTGGTCCCAGCGCGCACGACCCACGTGGAGTTCCAGGTCTCCGGCAGCCTCTGGAACTGCCGATCTGCGGCCAACAAGGCAGAGTTCATCTCAGCCTATGCTTCCCTCCAGTCCCTCGACTTCTTGGCACTGACGGAAACATGGATTACCACTGATAACACTGCTACTCCTACTGCTCTCTCCTCGTCTGCCCACGTGTTCTCGCACACCCCGAGAGCTTCTGGTCAGCGGGGTGGTGGCACTGGGATCCTCATCTCTCCCAAGTGGACATTCTCTCTTTCTCCCCTGACCCATCTGTCTATCGCCTCCTTTGAATTCCATGCTGTCACAGTTACCAGCCCTTTCAAGCTTAACATCCTTATCATTTATCGCCCTCCAGGTTCCCTTGGAGAGTTCATCAATGAGCTTGACGCCCTGATAAGTTCCTTTCCTGAGGATGGCTCACCTCTCACAGTTCTGGGTGACTTTAACCTCCCCACGTCTACCTTTGACTCATTCCTCTCTGCCTCCTTCTTTCCACTCCTCTCCTCTTTTGACCTCACCCTCTCACCTTCCCCCCCTACTCACAAGGCAGGCAATACGCTTGACCTCATCTTTACTAGATGCTGTTCTTCCACTAATCTCATTGCAACTCCCCTCCAAGTCTCCGACCACTACCTTGTATCCTTTTCCCTCTCGCTCTCATCCAACACTTCCCACACTGCCCCTACTCGGATGGTATCGCGCCGTCCCAACCTTCGCTCTCTCTCCCCCGCTACTCTCTCCTCTTCCATCCTATCATCTCTTCCCTCTGCTCAAACCTTCTCCAACCTATCTCCTGATTCTGCCTCCTCAACCCTCCTCTCCTCCCTTTCTGCATCCTTTGACTCTCTATGTCCCCTATCCTCCAGGCCGGCTCGGTCCTCCCCTCCTGCTCCGTGGCTCGACGACTCATTGCGAGCTCACAGAACAGGGCAGCCGAGCGGAAATGGAGGAAAACTCGCCTCCCTGCGGACCTGGCATCCTTTCACTCCCTCCTCTCTACATTCTCCTCTTCTGTCTCTGCTGCTAAAGCCAATTTCTACCACTCTAAATTCCAAGCATCTGCCTCTAACCCTAGGAAGCTCTTTGCCACCTTCTCCTCCCTCCTGAATCCTCCTCCCCCTCCTCCCCCCTCCTCCCTCTCTGCTGATGACTTCGTCAACCATTTTGAAAAGAAGGTCGACGACATCCGATCCTCGTTTGCTAAGTCAAACGACACCGCTGGTTCTGCTCACACTGCCCTACCCTGTGCTTTGACCTCTTTCTCCCCTCTCTCTCCAGATGAAATCTCGCGTCTTGTGACGGCCGGCCGCCCAACAACCTGCCCGCTTGACCCTATCCCCTCCTCTCTTCTCCAGACCATTTCCGGAGACCTTCTCCCTTACCTCACCTCGCTCATCAACTCATCCTTGACCGCTGGCTACGTCCCTTCCGTCTTCAAGAGAGCGAGAGTTGCACCCCTTCTGAAAAAACCTACACTCGATCCCTCCGATGTCAACAACTACAGACCAGTATCCCTTCTTTCTTTTCTCTCCAAAACTCTTGAACGTGCCGTCCTTGGCCAGCTCTCCTGCTATCTCTCTCAGAATGACCTTCTTGATCCAAATCAGTCAGGTTTCAAGACTAGTCATTCAACTGAGACTGCTCTTCTCTGTGTCACGGAGGCGCTCCGCACTGCTAAAGCTAACTCTCTCTCCTCTGCTCTCATCCTTCTAGACCTATCGGCTGCCTTTGATACTGTGAACCATCAGATCCTCCTCTCCACCCTCTCCGAGCTGGGCATCTCCGGCGCGGCCCACGCTTGGATTGCGTCCTACCTGACAGGTCGCTCCTACCAGGTGGCGTGGCGAGAATCTGTCTCCGCACCACGTGCTCTCACCACTGGTGTCCCCCAGGGCTCTGTTCTAGGCCCTCTCCTATTCTCGCTATACACCAAGTCACTTGGCTCTGTCATATCCTCACATGGTCTCTCCTATCATTGCTATGCAGACGACACACAATTAATCTTCTCCTTTCCCCCCTCTGATAACCAGGTGGTGAATCGCATCTCTGCATGTCTGGCAGACATATCAGTGTGGATGACGGATCACCACCTCAAGCTGAACCTCGGCAAGACGGAGCTGCTCTTCCTCCCGGGGAAGGACTGCCCGTTCCATGATCTCGCCATCACGGTTGACAACTCCATTGTGTCCTCCTCCCAGAGTGCTAAGAACCTTGGCGTGATCCTGGACAACACCCTGTCGTTCTCAACTAACATCAAGGCGGTGACCCGTTCCTGTAGGTTCATGCTCTACAACATTCGCAGAGTACGACCCTGCCTCACGCAGGAAGCGGCGCAGGTCCTAATCCAGGCACTTGTCATCTCCCGTCTGGATTACTGCAACTCGCTGTTGGCTGGGCTCCCTGCCTGTGCCATTAAACCCCTACAACTCATCCAGAACGCCGCAGCCCGTCTGGTGTTCAACTTTCCCAAGTTCTCTCACGTCACCCCGCTCCTCCGCTCTCTCCACTGGCTTCCAGTTGAAGCTCGCATCCGCTACAAGACCATGGTGCTTGCCTACGGAGCTGTGAGGGGAACGGCACCTCCGTACCTTCAGGCTCTGATCAGGCCCTACACCCAAACAAGGGCACTGCGTTCATCCACCTCTGGCCTGCTCGCCTCCCTACCTCTGAGGAAGTACAGTTCCCGCTCAGCCCAGTCAAAACTGTTCGCTGCTCTGGCACCCCAATGGTGGAACAAACTCCCTCACGACGCCAGGTCAGCGGAGTCAATCACCACCTTCCGGAGACACCTGAAACCCCACCTCTTTAAGGAATACCTAGGATAGGATAAAGTAATCCTTCTAACCCCCCCCTTAAAAGAGTTAGATGCACTATTGTAAAGTGGTTGTTCCACTGGATATCATAAGGTGAATGCACCAATTTGTAAGTCGCTCTGGATAAGAGCGTCTGCTAAATGACTTAAATGTAATGTAAATGTAATGTAAATGGAAAAAACCATTCCCGACATAGTGGTTTCTGTGAGAATTACAGGAGGGGGGTTATATAGATTCTGGGGGTCTATTGGATGAGGGGTGTACTGAACTGTGCCTATAGCATGTCAAAATTCCCTCAAACGGGAAATAGCCCTTGCCAACTGGGCTGAGGCGCTGTCCATTTCAGCACCACGGAGCTCCGCTATTACCTGTCTCATGAGTGGAGATGCAGCAGAAGCGCGCTCTCCATTTAATGGTGCTGAATACAGCAATGCATGCGCAGAGTCTTCCTTTCTACTTCCTGATTTTGCCAATTGTTTGGTTCCACTTTTTTGGTCTGCCATGCGTCTTTGACTATTGTAGATAATCCCTTTGGATTGATGCCTTTTATTTCAACGGGTTATGTCTTTTTGACCGCTGTTTTGTCCTGCGTAGTTTGCATTTGCCAGGTGGTTTATGCCCCAATAGTTCTTTGATGTTGGCATTTAACCTGCAGGCTGTATTTAGGGCCTTTAATGTCTTTTCATTTTGTGAAGCGGTTTCGATTTATGAGCAATTCTTCTTTCATGTAGTTGATTTATCAACACTGTAAAAAAAATTTTTTGCTGCCTAGTAGATTTTGTCAACAAAAAAATAAAATAATAATATACTCATTAAACTGTTTTCTATATCTGTGCACTAATGATTTACATTAATAAAAAAAATACAAAAACATGAAGACTAAATCCTACTTCAGAAGGCTTCTTAAAATCAAAGCATATTGTATAAATCACTCCAAAGAGAGAAGAGTGTACTCAATGGGAGTCATTAGGATCTAATATTCTCCACTGTGAAGTTGTCATATGCTGAGGCAGTAAAGAAAGTAGAGGAAGATGGGTAAGGGGGAGGGATCCTGAGAGGAGTAGGGTGACTAGTTGATCTGTACCAGTACTGAGGGATAGGCCAACAAGTGACATATGTTTCAGTAAGACTGGATATTTTTGCATTTATAGCAATGGTTATCAACTGTACTACAGGGATGGAACGTAAATCACAGAAAATTGAGGTGGTGGTGACAGCTGCAGAGTGGTATTTGGGTGTGCGAGACTTGACATCAGAAGAGTTACAGGGTGTTTTAAGTGGTGGTGTCCCATATTGTCACGTTGTTGGCCTGAGGTAGGACTAAATAGATTTAAATATGACACGCCCTGATCTGTTTCACCTGTCCTTGTGCTTGTCTCCACCCCCCTCCAGGTGTCACCCATCTTTCCCATTATCCCCTGGTGTAACGATTGTCTGTGGTGGTAGAAGGATCGGACCAAAGCTCAGCGTGGTAAGTGTTCATGATGAAGTATTTTAATTAACTCAGAACACTAAACAAAACAATAAACGAAGTGAACAAACGAAACAGTACCGTGTGGCGACAAACACTGACACGGAAGACAAACACCCACAAACCAAAAGACAAAACAGGCTACCTAAATATGGTTCTCAATCAGGGACAACGATTGACAGCTGCCTCTGATTGAGAACCATATCAGGCCAAACACAGAAACGGGAAAACTAGACACACAACATAGAATGCCCAAGGTGCGGACCCCACTCCACCATTGTCTTTGTCCGCTTTCTTAGCGTCCTTCGAGCGGCGACCCTCGCCGCCAACCTTGGACTGGCAACCCTACTAAAGGGCCGCCAGAAAAACAGGCGAAGGGTTACAAAAATAGCTCTAGTTACAAATTGGTAGACCGATTTGAAATTCGACTTGTTGCTTGAAAAGCAGAAGAGTAGGGGTAGATTTTATATAGAAAACATTGTTTTCTGTAAAATGTTGGGAAAGGGGTCAAAACAGCAGTTGCTTGTGAAAGTTGTTTTGAATTTAATGAATCTGCTAACTTCTGACATTTTTTACCGAAGCCAGAAAAACAGGCGAAGGGTTACAAAAATAGCTCTAGTTACAGATTGGTAGACCCGATTTGAAATCCGACTTGTTGCTTGAAAAGCAGAAAAGTAGGGGTAGATTTTATATACAAAACAGTAAAATGTTGGGAAAGGGGTCAAAACGGCAGTTGTTTGTGAAAGTTGTTTTGAATTTAATGAATCTGCTAACTTCTGACATTTTTTACCGAAGCCAGAAAAACAGGCGAAGGGTTACAAAAATAGCTCTAGTTACAGATTGGTAGACCCGATTTGAAATCCGACTTGTTGCTTGAAAAGCAGAAGAGTAGGGGTAGCTTTTATATAGAAAACATTGTTTTCTGTAAAATGTTGGGAAAGGGGTCAAAACGGCAGTTGTTTGTGAAAGTTGTTTTGAATTTAATGAATCTGCTAACTTCTGACATTTTTTACCGAAGCCAGAAAAACAGGCGAAGGGTTACAAAAATAGCTCTAGTTACAGATTGGTAGACCCGATTTGAAATCCGACTTGTTGCTTGAAAAGCAGAAGAGTAGGGGTAGATTTTATATAGAAAACATTGTTTTCTGTAAAATGTTGGGAAAGGGGTCAAAACGGCAGTTGTTTGTGAAAGTTGTTTTGAATTTAATGAATCTGCTAACTTCTGACATTTTTTACCGAAGCCAGAAAAACAGGCGAAGGGTTACAAAAATAGCTCTAGTTACAGATTGGTAGACCCGATTTGAAATCCGACTTGTTGCTTGAAAAGCAGAAGAGTAGGGGTAGATTTTATATAGAAAACATTGTTTTCTGTAAAATGTTGGGAAAGGGGTCAAAACGGCAGTTGTTTGTGAAAGCTGTTTTGAATTTAATGAATCTGCTAACTTCTGACATTTTTTACCGAAGCCAGAAAAACAGGCGAAGGGTTACAAAAATAGCTCTAGTTACAGATTGGTAGACCCGATTTGAAATCCGACTTGTTGCTTGAAAAGCAGAAGAGTAGGGGTAGATTTTATATAGAAAACATTGTTTTCTGTAAAATGTTGGGAAAGGGGTCAAAACGGCAGTTGTTTGTGAAAGCTGTTTTGAATTTAATGAATCTGCTAACTTCTGACATTTTTTACCGAAGCCAGAAAAACAGGCGAAGGGTTACAAAAATAGCTCTAGTTACAGATTGGTAGACCCGATTTGAAATCCGACTTGTTGCTTGAAAAGCAGAAGAGTAGGGGTAGATTTTATATAGAAAACATTGTTTTCTGTAAAATGTTGGGAAAGGGGTCAAAACGGCAGTTGTTTGTGAAAGTTTAAAAAACACATGGTAGTGCAATTAATAAAACTGCTGTAACGTAAGTTCCATACTGAATAAACCTTCTCCGCATTTGACAAGCAGAGAAGTAGAGGGAAGTTTTAATCCAATATATTTTTGTCAAACTCTTTGGTTTAGTGGTCAAAATGATAGTTGTTTTGAATTTAATGAATCTGCTAACTTCTGACATTTTTTACCGAAGCCAGAAAAACAGGCGAAGGGTTACAAAAATAGCTCTAGTTACAGATTGGTAGACCTGATTTGAAATCCGACTTGTTGCTTGAAAAGCAGAAGAGTAGGGGTAGATTTTATATAGAAAACATTGTTTTCTGTAAAATGTTGGGAAAGGGGTCAAAACGGCAGTTGTTTGTGAAAGTTGTTTTGAATTTAATGAATCTGCTAACTTCTGACATTTTTTACCGAAGCCAGAAAAACAGGCGAAGGGTTACAAAAATAGCTCTAGTTACAGATTGGTAGACCCGATTTGAAATCCGACTTGTTGCTTGAAAAGCAGAAGAGTAGGGGTAGATTTTATATAGATGTAAAATGTTGGGAAAGGGGTCAAAACGGCAGTTGTTTGTGAAAGTTTAAAAAACACATGGTAGTGCAATTAATAAAACTGCTATAACGTAAGTTCCATACTGAATAAACCTTCTCCGCATTTGACAAGCAGAGAAGTAGAGGGAAGTTTTAATCCAATATATTTTTGTCAAACTCTTTGGTTTAGTGGTCAAAATGATAGTTGTTTTGAATTTAATGAATCTGCTAACTTCTGACATTTTTTACCGAAGCCAGAAAAACAGGCGAAGGGTTACAAAAATAGCTCTAGTTACAGATTGGTAGACCTGATTTGAAATCCGACTTGTTGCTTGAAAAGCAGAAGAGTAGGGGTAGATTTTATATAGAAAACATTGTTTTCTGTAAAATGTTGGGAAAGGGGTCAAAACGGCAGTTGTTTGTGAAAGTTGTTTTGAATTTAATGAATCTGCTAACTTCTGACATTTTTTACCGAAGCCAGAAAAACAGGCGAAGGGTTACAAAAATAGCTCTAGTTACAGATTGGTAGACCCGATTTGAAATACATTTACATTTACATTTAAGTCATTTAGCAGACGCTCTTATCCAGAGCGACTTACAAATTGGTGCATTCACCTTATGATATCCAGTGGAACAACCACTTTACAATAGTGCATCTAACTCTTTTAAGGGGGGGGTTAGAAGGATTACTTTATCCTATCCTAGGTATTCCTTAAAGAGGTGGGGTTTCAGGTGTCTCCGGAAGGTGGTGATTGACTCCGCTGACCTGGCGTCGTGAGGGAGTTTGTTCCACCATTGGGGTGCCAGAGCAGCGAACAGTTTTGACTGGGCTGAGCGGGAACTGTACTTCCTCAAAGGTAGGGAGGCGAGCAGGCCAGAGGTGGATGAACGCAGTGCCCTTGTTTGGGTGTAGGGCCTGATCAGAGCCTGAAGGTACGGAGGTGCCGTTCCCCTCACAGCTCCGTAGGCAAGCACCATGGTCTTGTAGCGGATGCGAGCTTCAACTGGAAGCCAGTGGAGAGAGCGGAGGAGCGGGGTGACGTGAGAGAACTTGGGAAAGTTGAACACCAGACGGGCTGCGGCGTTCTGGATGAGTTGTAGGGGTTTAATGGCACAGGCAGGGAGCCCAGCCAACAGCGAGTTGCAGTAATCCAGACGGGAGATGACAAGTGCCTGGATTAGGACCTGCGCCGCTTCCTGCGTGAGGCAGGGTCGTACTCTGCGAATGTTGTAGAGCATGAACCTACAGGAACGGGTCACCGCCTTGATGTTAGTTGAGAACGACAGGGTGTTGTCCAGGATCACGCCAAGGTTCTTAGCACTCTGGGAGGAGGACACAATGGAGTTGTCAACCGTGATGGCGAGATCATGGAACGGGCAGTCCTTCCCCGGGAGGAAGAGCAGCTCCGTCTTGCCGAGGTTCAGCTTGAGGTGGTGATCCGTCATCCACACTGATATGTCTGCCAGACATGCAGAGATGCGATTCACCACCTGGTTATCAGAGGGGGGAAAGGAGAAGATTAATTGTGTGTCGTCTGCATAGCAATGATAGGAGAGACCATGTGAGGATATGACAGAGCCAAGTGACTTGGTGTATAGCGAGAATAGGAGAGGGCCTAGAACAGAGCCCTGGGGGACACCAGTGGTGAGAGCACGTGGTGCGGAGACAGATTCTCGCCACGCCACCTGGTAGGAGCGACCTGTCAGGTAGGACACAATCCAAGCGTGGGCCGCGCCGGAGATGCCCAGCTCGGAGAGGGTGGAGAGGAGGATCTGATGGTTCACAGTATCAAAGGCAGCCGATAGGTCTAGAAGGATGAGAGCAGAGGAGAGAGAGTTAGCTTTAGCAGTGCGGAGCGCCTCCGTGACACAGAGAAGAGCAGTCTCAGTTGAATGACTAGTCTTGAAACCTGACTGATTTGGATCAAGAAGGTCATTCTGAGAGAGATAGCAGGAGAGCTGGCCAAGGACGGCACGTTCAAGAGTTTTGGAGAGAAAAGAAAGAAGGGATACTGGTCTGTAGTTGTTGACATCGGAGGGATCGAGTGTAGGTTTTTTCAGCAGGGGTGCAACTCTCGCTCTCTTGAAGACGGAAGGGACGTAGCCAGCGGTCAAGGATGAGTTGATGAGCGAGGTGAGGTAAGGGAGAAGGTCTCCGGAAATGGTCTGGAGAAGAGAGGAGGGGATAGGGTCAAGCGGGCAGGTTGTTGGGCGGCCGGCCGTCACAAGACGCGAGATTTCATCTGGAGAGAGAGGGGAGAAAGAGGTCAAAGCACAGGGTAGGGCAGTGTGAGCAGAACCAGCGGTGTCGTTTGACTTAGCAAACGAGGATCGGATGTCGTCGACCTTCTTTTCAAAATGGTTGACGAAGTCATCAGCAGAGAGGGAGGAAATCCGACTTGTTGCTTGAAAAGCAAAAGAGTAGGGGTAGATTTTATATAGAAAACATTGTTTTCTGTAAAATGTTGGGAAAGGGGTCAAAACGGCAGTTGTTTGTGAAAGTTGTTTTGAATTTAATGAATCTGCTAACTTCTGACATTTTTTACCGAAGCCAGAAAAACAGGCGAAGGGTTACAAAAATAGCTCTAGTTACAGATTGGTAGACCCGATTTGAAATCCGACTTGTTGCTTGAAAAGCAGAAGAGTAGGGGTAGATTATATATAGAAAACATTGTTTTCTGTAAAATGTTGGGAAAGGGTTCAAAACGGCAGTTGTTTGTGAAAGTTGTTTTGAATTTAATGAATCTGCTAACTTCTGACATTTTTTACCGAAGCCAGAAAAACAGGCGAAGGGTTACAAAAATAGCTCTAGTTACAGATTGGTAGACCCGATTTGAAATCCGACTTGTTGCTTGAAAAGCAGAAGAGTAGGGGTAGATTTTATATAGAAAACATTGTTTTCTGTAAAATGTTGGGAAAGGGGTCAAAACGGCAGTTGTTTGTGAAAGTTTAAAAAACACATGGTAGTGCAATTAATAAAGCTGCTGTAACGTAAGTTCCATACTGAATAAACCTTCTCCGCATTTGACAAGCAGAGAAGTAGAGGGAAGTTTTAATCCAATATATTTTTGTCAAACTCTTTGGTTTAGTGGTCAAAATGATAGTTGTTTTGAATTTAATGAATCTGCTAACTTCTGACATTTTTTACCGAAGCCAGAAAAACAGGCGAAGGGTTACAAAAATAGCTCTAGTTACAGATTGGTAGACCTGATTTGAAATCCGACTTGTTGCTTGAAAAGCAGAAGAGTAGGGGTAGATTTTATATAGAAAACATTGTTTTCTGTAAAATGTTGGGAAAGGGGTCAAAACGGCAGTTGTTTGTGAAAGCTGTTTTGAATTTAATGAATCTGCTAACTTCTGACATTTTTTACCGAAGCCAGAAAAACAGGCGAAGGGTTACAAAAATAGCTCTAGTTACAGATTGGTAGACCCGATTTGAAATCCGACTTGTTGCTTGAAAAGCAGAAGAGTAGGGGTAGATTTTATATAGATGTAAAATGTTGGGAAAGGGGTCAAAACCGCAGTTGTTTGTGAAAGTTTAAAAAACACATGGTAGTGCAATTAATAAAACTGCTGTAACGTAAGTTCCATACTGAATAAACCTTCTCCGCATTTGACAAGCAGAGAAGTAGAGGGAAGTTTTAATCCAATATATTTTTGTCAAACTCTTTGGTTTAGTGGTCAAAATGATAGTTGTTTTGAATTTAATGAATCTGCTAACTTCTGACATTTTTTACCGAAGCCAGAAAAACAGGCGAAGGGTTACAAAAATAGCTCTAGTTACAGATTGGTAGACCTGATTTGAAATCCGACTTGTTGCTTGAAAAGCAGAAGAGTAGGGGTAGATTTTATATAGAAAACATTGTTTTCTGTAAAATGTTGGGAAAGGGGTCAAAACGGCAGTTGTTTGTGAAAGTTGTTTTGAATTTAATGAATCTGCTAACTTCTGACATTTTTTACCGAAGCCAGAAAAACAGGCGAAGGGTTACAAAAATAGCTCTAGTTACAGATTGGTAGACCCGATTTGAAATCCGACTTGTTGCTTGAAAAGCAGAAGAGTAGGGGTAGATTTTATATAGATGTAAAATGTTGGGAAAGGGGTCAAAACGGCAGTTGTTTGTGAAAGTTGTTTTGAATTTAATGAATCTGCTAACTTCTGACATTTTTTACCGAAGCCAGAAAAACAGGCGAAGGGTTACAAAAATAGCTCTAGTTACAGATTGGTAGACCCGATTTGAAATCCGACTTGTTGCTTGAAAAGCAGAAGAGTAGGGGTAGATTTTATATAGAAAACATTGTTTTCTGTAAAATGTTGGGAAAGGGGTCAAAACGGCAGATGTTTGTGAAAGTTTAAAAAACACATGGTAGTGCAATTAATAAAACTGCTGTAACGTAAGTTCCATACTGAATAAACCTTCTCCGCATTTGACAAGCAGAGAAGTAGAGGGAAGTTTTAATCCAATATATTTTTGTCAAACTCTTTGGTTTAGTGGTCAAAATGATAGTTGTTTTGAATTTAATGAATCTGCTAACTTCTGACATTTTTTACCGAAGCCAGAAAAACAGGCGAAGGGTTACAAAAATAGCTCTAGTTACAGATTGGTAGACCTGATTTGAAATCCGACTTGTTGCTTGAAAAGCAGAAGAGTAGGGGTAGATTTTATATAGAAAACATTGTTTTCTGTAAAATGTTGGGAAAGGGGTCAAAACGGCAGTTGTTTGTGAAAGTTGTTTTGAATTTAATGAATCTGCTAACTTCTGACATTTTTTACCGAAGCCAGAAAAACAGGCGAAGGGTTACAAAAATAGCTCTAGTTACAGATTGGTAGACCCGATTTGAAATCCGACTTGTTGCTTGAAAAGCAGAAGAGTAGGGGTAGATTTTATATAGATGTAAAATGTTGGGAAAGGGGTCAAAACGGCAGTTGTTTGTGAAAGTTGTTTTGAATTTAATGAATCTGCTAACTTCTGACATTTTTTACCGAAGCCAGAAAAACAGGCGAAGGGTTACAAAAATAGCTCTAGTTACAGATTGGTAGACCCGATTTGAAATCCGACTTGTTGCTTGAAAAGCAGAAGAGTAGGGGTAGATTTTATATAGATGTAAAATGTTGGGAAAGGGGTCAAAACGGCAGTTGTTTGTGAAAGTTGTTTTGAATTTAATGAATCTGCTAACTTCTGACATTTTTTACCGAAGCCAGAAAAACAGGCGAAGGGTTACAAAAATAGCTCTAGTTACAGATTGGTAGACCCGATTTGAAATCCGACTTGTTGCTTGAAAAGCAGAAGAGTAGGGGTAGATTTTATATAGAAAACATTGTTTTCTGTAAAATGTTGGGAAAGGGGTCAAAACGGCAGTTGTTTGTGAAAGTTTAAAAAACACATGGTAGTGCAATTAATAAAGCTGCTGTAACGTAAGTTCCATACTGAATAAACCTTCTCCGCATTTGACAAGCAGAGAAGTAGAGGGAAGTTTTAATCCAATATATTTTTGTCAAACTCTTTGGTTTAGTGGTCAAAATGATAGTTGTTTTGAATTTAATGAATCTGCTAACTTCTGACATTTTTTACCGAAGCCAGAAAAACAGGCGAAGGGTTACAAAAATAGCTCTAGTTACAGATTGGTAGACCTGATTTGAAATCCGACTTGTTCCTTGAAAAGCAGAAGAGTAGGGGTAGATTTTATATAGAAAACATTGTTTTCTGTAAAATGTTGGGAAAGGGGTCAAAACGGCAGTTGTTTGTGAAAGTTGTTTTGAATTTAATGAATCTGCTAACTTCTGACATTTTTTACCGAAGCCAGAAAAACAGGCGAAGGGTTACAAAAATAGCTCTAGTTACAGATTGGTAGACCCGATTTGAAATCCGACTTGTTGCTTGAAAAGCAGAAGAGTAGGGGTAGATTTTATATAGATGTAAAATGTTGGGAAAGGGGTCAAAACGGCAGTTGTTTGTGAAAGTTTAAAAAACACATGGTAGTGCAATTAATAAAACTGCTGTAACGTAAGTTCCATACTGAATAAACCTTCTCCGCATTTGACAAGCAGAGAAGTAGAGGGAAGTTTTAATCCAATATATTTTTGTCAAACTCTTTGGTTTAGTGGTCAAAATGATAGTTGTTTTGAATTTAATGAATCTGCTAACTTCTGACATTTTTTACCGAAGCCAGAAAAACAGGCGAAGGGTTACAAAAATAGCTCTAGTTACAGATTGGTAGACCTGATTTGAAATCCGACTTGTTGCTTGAAAAGCAGAAGAGTAGGGGTAGATTTTATATAGAAAACATTGTTTTCTGTAAAATGTTGGGAAAGGGGTCAAAACGGCAGTTGTTTGTGAAAGTTGTTTTGAATTTAATGAATCTGCTAACTTCTGACATTTTTTACCGAAGCCAGAAAAACAGGCGAAGGGTTACAAAAATAGCTCTAGTTACAGATTGGTAGACCCGATTTGAAATCCGACTTGTTGCTTGAAAAGCAGAAGAGTAGGGGTAGATTTTATATAGATGTAAAATGTTGGGAAAGGGGTCAAAACGGCAGTTGTTTGTGAAAGTTGTTTTGAATTTAATGAATCTGCTAACTTCTGACATTTTTTACCGAAGCCAGAAAAACAGGCGAAGGGTTACAAAAATAGCTCTAGTTACAGATTGGTAGACCCGATTTGAAATCCGACTTGTTGCTTGAAAAGCAGAAGATTAGGGGTAGATTTTATATAGAATGTTGGGAAAGGGGTCAAAACGGCAGTTGTTTGTGAAAGTTTAAAAAACACATGGTAGTGCAATTAATAAAACTGCTGTAACGTAAGTTCCATACTGAATAAACCTTCTCCGCATTTGACAAGCAGAGAAGTAGAGGGAAGTTTTAATCCAATATATTTTTGTCAAACTCTTTGGTTTAGTGGTCAAAATGATAGTTGTTTTGAATTTAATGAATCTGCTAACTTCTGACATTTTTTACCGAAGCCAGAAAAACAGGCGAAGGGTTACAAAAATAGCTCTAGTTACAGATTGGTAGACCTGATTTGAAATCCGACTTGTTGCTTGAAAAGCAGAAGAGTAGGGGTAGATTTTATATAGAAAACATTGTTTTCTGTAAAATGTTGGGAAAGGGGTCAAAACGGCAGTTGTTTGTGAAAGTTGTTTTGAATTTAATGAATCTGCTAACTTCTGACATTTTTTACCGAAGCCAGAAAAACAGGCGAAGGGTTACAAAAATAGCTCTAGTTACAGATTGGTAGACCCGATTTGAAATCCGACTTGTTGCTTGAAAAGCAGAAGAGTAGGGGTAGATTTTATATAGATGTAAAATGTTGGGAAAGGGGTCAAAACGGCAGTTGTTTGTGAAAGTTGTTTTGAATTTAATGAATCTGCTAACTTCTGACATTTTTTACCGAAGCCAGAAAAACAGGCGAAGGGTTACAAAAATAGCTCTAGTTACAGATTGGTAGACCTGATTTGAAATCCGACTTGTTGCTTGAAAAGCAGAAGAGTAGGGGTAGATTTTATATAGAAAACATTGTTTTCTGTAAAATGTTGGGAAAGGGGTCAAAACGGCAGTTGTTTGTGAAAGTTGTTTTGAATTTAATGAATCTGCTAACTTCTGACATTTTTTACCGAAGCCAGAAAAACAGGCGAAGGGTTACAAAAATAGCTCTAGTTACAGATTGGTAGACCCGATTTGAAATCCGACTTGTTGCTTGAAAAGCAGAAGAGTAGGGGTAGATTTTATATAGAAAACATTGTTTTCTGTAAAATGTTGGGAAAGGGGTCAAAACGGCAGTTGTTTGTGAAAGTTTAAAAAACACATGGTAGTGCAATTAATAAAACTGCTGTAACGTAAGTTCCATACTGAATAAACCTTCTCCGCATTTGACAAGCAGAGAAGTAGAGGGAAGTTTTAATCCAATATATTTTTGTCAAACTCTTTGGTTTAGTGGTCAAAATGATAGTTGTTTTGAATTTAATGAATCTGCTAACTTCTGACATTTTTTACCGAAGCCAGAAAAACAGGCGAAGGGTTACAAAAATAGCTCTAGTTACAGATTGGTAGACCTGATTTGAAATCCGACTTGTTGCTTGAAAAGCAGAAGAGTAGGGGTAGATTTTATATAGAAAACATTGTTTTCTGTAAAATGTTGGGAAAGGGGTCAAAACGGCAGTTGTTTGTGAAAGTTGTTTTGAATTTAATGAATCTGCTAACTTCTGACATTTTTTACCGAAGCCAGAAAAACAGGCGAAGGGTTACAAAAATAGCTCTAGTTACAGATTGGTAGACCCGATTTGAAATCCGACTTGTTGCTTGAAAAGCAGAAGAGTAGGGGTAGATTTTATATAGATGTAAAATGTTGGGAAAGGGGTCAAAACGGCAGTTGTTTGTGAAAGTTGTTTTGAATTTAATGAATCTGCTAACTTCTGACATTTTTTACCGAAGCCAGAAAAACAGGCGAAGGGTTACAAAAATAGCTCTAGTTACAGATTGGTAGACCCGATTTGAAATCCGACTTGTTGCTTGAAAAGCAGAAGAGTAGGGGTAGATTTTATATAGAAAACATTGTTTTCTGTAAAATGTTGGGAAAGGGGTCAAAACGGCAGTTGTTTGTGAAAGTTTAAAAAACACATGGTAGTGCAATTAATAAAACTGCTGTAACGTAAGTTCCATACTGAATAAACCTTCTCCGCATTTGACAAGCAGAGAAGTAGAGGGAAGTTTTAATCCAATATATTTTTGTCAAACTCTTTGGTTTAGTGGTCAAAATGATAGTTGTTTTGAATTTAATGAATCTGCTAACTTCTGACATTTTTTACCGAAGCCAGAAAAACAGGCGAAGGGTTACAAAAATAGCTCTAGTTACAGATTGGTAGACCTGATTTGAAATCCGACTTGTTGCTTGAAAAGCAGAAGAGTAGGGGTAGATTTTATATAGAAAACATTGTTTTCTGTAAAATGTTGGGAAAGGGGTCAAAACGGCAGTTGTTTGTGAAAGTTGTTTTGAATTTAATGAATCTGCTAACTTCTGACATTTTTTACCGAAGCCAGAAAAACAGGCGAAGGGTTACAAAAATAGCTCTAGTTACAGATTGGTAGACCCGATTTGAAATCCGACTTGTTGCTTGAAAAGCAGAAGAGTAGGGGTAGATTTTATATAGATGTAAAATGTTGGGAAAGGGGTCAAAACGGCAGTTGTTTGTGAAAGTTTAAAAAACACATGGTAGTGCAATTAATAAAACTGCTGTAACGTAAGTTCCATACTGAATAAACCTTCTCCGCATTTGACAAGCAGAGAAGTAGAGGGAAGTTTTAATCCAATATATTTTTGTCAAACTCTTTGGTTTAGTGGTCAAAATGATAGTTGTTTTGAATTTAATGAATCTGCTAACTTCTGACATTTTTTACCGAAGCCAGAAAAACAGGCGAAGGGTTACAAAAATAGCTCTAGTTACAGATTGGTAGACCTGATTTGAAATCCGACTTGTTGCTTGAAAAGCAGAAGAGTAGGGGTAGATTTTATATAGAAAACATTGTTTTCTGTAAAATGTTGGGAAAGGGGTCAAAACGGCAGTTGTTTGTGAAAGTTGTTTTGAATTTAATGAATCTGCTAACTTCTGACATTTTTTACCGAAGCCAGAAAAACAGGCGAAGGGTTACAAAAATAGCTCTAGTTACAGATTGGTAGACCCGATTTGAAATCCGACTTGTTGCTTGAAAAGCAGAAGAGTAGGGGTAGATTTTATATAGATGTAAAATGTTGGGAAAGGGGTCAAAACGGCAGTTGTTTGTGAAAGTTGTTTTGAATTTAATGAATCTGCTAACTTCTGACATTTTTTACCGAAGCCAGAAAAACAGGCGAAGGGTTACAAAAATAGCTCTAGTTACAGATTGGTAGACCCGATTTGAAATCCGACTTGTTGCTTGAAAAGCAGAAGAGTAGGGGTAGATTTTATATAGAAAACATTGTTTTCTGTAAAATGTTGGGAAAGGGGTCAAAACGGCAGTTGTTTGTGAAAGTTTAAAAAACACATGGTAGTGCAATTAATAAAACTGCTGTAACGTAAGTTCCATACTGAATAAACCTTCTCCGCATTTGACAAGCAGAGAAGTAGAGGGAAGTTTTAATCCAATATATTTTTGTCAAACTCTTTGGTTTAGTGGTCAAAATGATAGTTGTTTTGAATTTAATGAATCTGCTAACTTCTGACATTTTTTACCGAAGCCAGAAAAACAGGCGAAGGGTTACAAAAATAGCTCTAGTTACAGATTGGTAGACCTGATTTGAAATCCGACTTGTTGCTTGAAAAGCAGAAGAGTAGGGGTAGATTTTATATAGAAAACATTGTTTTCTGTAAAATGTTGGGAAAGGGGTCAAAACGGCAGTTGTTTGTGAAAGTTGTTTTGAATTTAATGAATCTGCTAACTTCTGACATTTTTTACCGAAGCCAGAAAAACAGGCGAAGGGTTACAAAAATAGCTCTAGTTACAGATTGGTAGACCCGATTTGAAATCCGACTTGTTGCTTGAAAAGCAGAAGAGTAGGGGTAGATTTTATATAGATGTAAAATGTTGGGAAAGGGGTCAAAACGGCAGTTGTTTGTGAAAGTTTAAAAAACACATGGTAGTGCAATTAATAAAACTGCTGTAACGTAAGTTCCATACTGAATAAACCTTCTCCGCATTTGACAAGCAGAGAAGTAGAGGGAAGTTTTAATCCAATATATTTTTGTCAAACTCTTTGGTTTAGTGGTCAAAATGATAGTTGTTTTGAATTTAATGAATCTGCTAACTTCTGACATTTTTTACCGAAGCCAGAAAAACAGGCGAAGGGTTACAAAAATAGCTCTAGTTACAGATTGGTAGACCTGATTTGAAATCCGACTTGTTGCTTGAAAAGCAGAAGAGTAGGGGTAGATTTTATATAGAAAACATTGTTTTCTGTAAAATGTTGGGAAAGGGGTCAAAACGGCAGTTGTTTGTGAAAGTTGTTTTGAATTTAATGAATCTGCTAACTTCTGACATTTTTTACCGAAGCCAGAAAAACAGGCGAAGGGTTACAAAAATAGCTCTAGTTACAGATTGGTAGACCCGATTTGAAATCCGACTTGTTGCTTGAAAAGCAGAAGAGTAGGGGTAGATTTTATATAGATGTAAAATGTTGGGAAAGGGGTCAAAACGGCAGTTGTTTGTGAAAGTTTAAAAAACACATGGTAGTGCAATTAATAAAACTGCTGTAACGTAAGTTCCATACTGAATAAACCTTCTCCGCATTTGACAAGCAGAGAAGTAGAGGGAAGTTTTAATCCAATATATTTTTGTCAAACTCTTTGGTTTAGTGGTCAAAATGATAGTTGTTTTGAATTTAATGAATCTGCTAACTTCTGACATTTTTTACCGAAGCCAGAAAAACAGGCGAAGGGTTACAAAAATAGCTCTAGTTACAGATTGGTAGACCTGATTTGAAATCCGACTTGTTGCTTGAAAAGCAGAAGAGTAGGGGTAGATTTTATATAGAAAACATTGTTTTCTGTAAAATGTTGGGAAAGGGGTCAAAACGGCAGTTGTTTGTGAAAGTTGTTTTGAATTTAATGAATCTGCTAACTTCTGACATTTTTTACCGAAGCCAGAAAAACAGGCGAAGGGTTACAAAAATAGCTCTAGTTACAGATTGGTAGACCCGATTTGAAATCCGACTTGTTGCTTGAAAAGCAGAAGAGTAGGGGTAGATTTTATATAGATGTAAAATGTTGGGAAAGGGGTCAAAACGGCAGTTGTTTGTGAAAGTTGTTTTGAATTTAATGAATCTGCTAACTTCTGACATTTTTTACCGAAGCCAGAAAAACAGGCGAAGGGTTACAAAAATAGCTCTAGTTACAGATTGGTAGACCCGATTTGAAATCCGACTTGTTGCTTGAAAAGCAGAAGAGTAGGGGTAGATTTTATATAGAAAACATTGTTTTCTGTAAAATGTTGGGAAAGGGGTCAAAACGGCAGTTGTTTGTGAAAGTTTAAAAAACACATGGTAGTGCAATTAATAAAGCTGCTGTAACGTAAGTTCCATACTGAATAAACCTTCTCCGCATTTGACAAGCAGAGAAGTAGAGGGAAGTTTTAATCCAATATATTTTTGTCAAACTCTTTGGTTTAGTGGTCAAAATGATAGTTGTTTTGAATTTAATGAATCTGCTAACTTCTGACATTTTTTACCGAAGCCAGAAAAACAGGCGAAGGGTTACAAAAATAGCTCTAGTTACAGATTGGTAGACCTGATTTGAAATCCGACTTGTTGCTTGAAAAGCAGAAGAGTAGGGGTAGATTTTATATAGAAAACATTGTTTTCTGTAAAATGTTGGGAAAGGGGTCAAAACGGCAGTTGTTTGTGAAAGTTGTTTTGAATTTAATGAATCTGCTAACTTCTGACATTTTTTACCGAAGCCAGAAAAACAGGCGAAGGGTTACAAAAATAGCTCTAGTTACAGATTGGTAGACCCGATTTGAAATCCGACTTGTTGCTTGAAAAGCAGAAGAGTAGGGGTAGATTTTATATAGATGTAAAATGTTGGGAAAGGGGTCAAAACGGCAGTTGTTTGTGAAAGTTTAAAAAACACATGGTAGTGCAATTAATAAAACTGCTGTAACGTAAGTTCCATACTGAATAAACCTTCTCCGCATTTGACAAGCAGAGAAGTAGAGGGAAGTTTTAATCCAATATATTTTTGTCAAACTCTTTGGTTTAGTGGTCAAAATGATAGTTGTTTTGAATTTAATGAATCTGCTAACTTCTGACATTTTTTACCGAAGCCAGAAAAACAGGCGAAGGGTTACAAAAATAGCTCTAGTTACAGATTGGTAGACCTGATTTGAAATCCGACTTGTTGCTTGAAAAGCAGAAGAGTAGGGGTAGATTTTATATAGAAAACATTGTTTTCTGTAAAATGTTGGGAAAGGGGTCAAAACGGCAGTTGTTTGTGAAAGTTGTTTTGAATTTAATGAATCTGCTAACTTCTGACATTTTTTACCGAAGCCAGAAAAACAGGCGAAGGGTTACAAAAATAGCTCTAGTTACAGATTGGTAGACCCGATTTGAAATCCGACTTGTTGCTTGAAAAGCAGAAGAGTAGGGGTAGATTTTATATAGATGTAAAATGTTGGGAAAGGGGTCAAAACGGCAGTTGTTTGTGAAAGTTGTTTTGAATTTAATGAATCTGCTAACTTCTGACATTTTTTACCGAAGCCAGAAAAACAGGCGAAGGGTTACAAAAATAGCTCTAGTTACAGATTGGTAGACCCGATTTGAAATCCGACTTGTTGCTTGAAAAGCAGAAGAGTAGGGGTAGATTTTATATAGAAAACATTGTTTTCTGTAAAATGTTGGGAAAGGGGTCAAAACGGCAGTTGTTTGTGAAAGTTTAAAAAACACATGGTAGTGCAATTAATAAAACTGCTGTAACGTAAGTTCCATACTGAATAAACCTTCTCCGCATTTGACAAGCAGAGAAGTAGAGGGAAGTTTTAATCCAATATATTTTTGTCAAACTCTTTGGTTTAGTGGTCAAAATGATAGTTGTTTTGAATTTAATGAATCTGCTAACTTCTGACATTTTTTACCGAAGCCAGAAAAACAGGCAAAGGGTTACAAAAATAGCTCTAGTTACAGATTGGTAGACCTGATTTGAAATCCGACTTGTTGCTTGAAAAGCAGAAGAGTAGGGGTAGATTTTATATAGAAAACATTGTTTTCTGTAAAATGTTGGGAAAGGGGTCAAAACGGCAGTTGTTTGTGAAAGTTGTTTTGAATTTAATGAATCTGCTAACTTCTGACATTTTTTACCGAAGCCAGAAAAACAGGCGAAGGGTTACAAAAATAGCTCTAGTTACAGATTGGTAGACCCGATTTGAAATCCGACTTGTTGCTTGAAAAGCAGAAGAGTAGGGGTAGATTTTATATAGATGTAAAATGTTGGGAAAGGGGTCAAAACGGCAGTTGTTTGTGAAAGTTGTTTTGAATTTAATGAATCTGCTAACTTCTGACATTTTTTACCGAAGCCAGAAAAACAGGCGAAGGGTTACAAAAATAGCTCTAGTTACAGATTGGTAGACCCGATTTGAAATCCGACTTGTTGCTTGAAAAGCAGAAGAGTAGGGGTAGATTTTATATAGAATGTTGGGAAAGGGGTCAAAACGGCAGTTGTTTGTGAAAGTTTAAAAAACACATGGTAGTGCAATTAATAAAACTGCTGTAACGTAAGTTCCATACTGAATAAACCTTCTCCGCATTTGACAAGCAGAGAAGTAGAGGGAAGTTTTAATCCAATATATTTTTGTCAAACTCTTTGGTTTAGTGGTCAAAATGATAGTTGTTTTGAATTTAATGAATCTGCTAACTTCTGACATTTTTTACCGAAGCCAGAAAAACAGGCGAAGGGTTACAAAAATAGCTCTAGTTACAGATTGGTAGACCTGATTTGAAATCCGACTTGTTGCTTGAAAAGCAGAAGAGTAGGGGTAGATTTTATATAGAAAACATTGTTTTCTGTAAAATGTTGGGAAAGGGGTCAAAACGGCAGTTGTTTGTGAAAGTTGTTTTGAATTTAATGAATCTGCTAACTTCTGACATTTTTTACCGAAGCCAGAAAAACAGGCGAAGGGTTACAAAAATAGCTCTAGTTACAGATTGGTAGACCCGATTTGAAATCCGACTTGTTGCTTGAAAAGCAGAAGAGTAGGGGTAGATTTTATATAGATGTAATGTTGGGAAAGGGGTCAAAACGGCAGTTGTTTGTGAAAGTTTAAAAAACACATGGTAGTGCAATTAATAAAACTGCTGTAACGTAAGTTCCATACTGAATAAACCTTCTCCGCATTTGACAAGCAGAGAAGTAGAGGGAAGTTTTAATCCAATATATTTTTGTCAAACTCTTTGGTTTAGTGGTCAAAATGATAGTTGTTTTGAATTTAATGAATCTGCTAACTTCTGACATTTTTTACCGAAGCCAGAAAAACAGGCGAAGGGTTACAAAAATAGCTCTAGTTACAGATTGGTAGACCCGATTTGAAATCCGACTTGTTGCTTGAAAAGCAGAAGAGTAGGGGTAGATTTTATATAGAAAACATTGTTTTCTGTAAAATGTTGGGAAAGGGGTCAAAACGGCAGTTGTTTGTGAAAGTTGTTTTGAATTTAATGAATCTGCTAACTTCTGACATTTTTTACCGAAGCCAGAAAAACAGGCGAAGGGTTACAAAAATAGCTCTAGTTACAGATTGGTAGACCCGATTTGAAATCCGACTTGTTGCTTGAAAAGCAGAAGAGTAGGGGTAGATTTTATATAGAAAACATTGTTTTCTGTAAAATGTTGGGAAAGGGGTCAAAACGGCAGTTGTTTGTGAAAGTTTAAAAAACACATGGTAGTGCAATTAATAAAACTGCTGTAACGTAAGTTCCATACTGAATAAACCTTCTCCGCATTTGACAAGCAGAGAAGTAGAGGGAAGTTTTAATCCAATATATTTTTGTCAAACTCTTTGGTTTAGTGGTCAAAATGATAGTTGTTTTGAATTTAATGAATCTGCTAACTTCTGACATTTTTTACCGAAGCCAGAAAAACAGGCGAAGGGTTACAAAAATAGCTCTAGTTACAGATTGGTAGACCTGATTTGAAATCCGACTTGTTGCTTGAAAAGCAGAAGAGTAGGGGTAGATTTTATATAGAAAACATTGTTTTCTGTAAAATGTTGGGAAAGGGGTCAAAACGGCAGTTGTTTGTGAAAGTTGTTTTGAATTTAATGAATCTGCTAACTTCTGACATTTTTTACCGAAGCCAGAAAAACAGGCGAAGGGTTACAAAAATAGCTCTAGTTACAGATTGGTAGACCCGATTTGAAATCCGACTTGTTGCTTGAAAAGCAGAAGAGTAGGGGTAGATTTTATATAGATGTAAAATGTTGGGAAAGGGGTCAAAACGGCAGTTGTTTGTGAAAGTTGTTTTGAATTTAATGAATCTGCTAACTTCTGACATTTTTTACCGAAGCCAGAAAAACAGGCGAAGGGTTACAAAAATAGCTCTAGTTACAGATTGGTAGACCCGATTTGAAATCCGACTTGTTGCTTGAAAAGCAGAAGAGTAGGGGTAGATTTTATATAGAAAACATTGTTTTCTGTAAAATGTTGGGAAAGGGGTCAAAACGGCAGTTGTTTGTGAAAGTTTAAAAAACACATGGTAGTGCAATTAATAAAACTGCTGTAACGTAAGTTCCATACTGAATAAACCTTCTCCGCATTTGACAAGCAGAGAAGTAGAGGGAAGTTTTAATCCAATATATTTTTGTCAAACTCTTTGGTTTAGTGGTCAAAATGATAGTTGTTTTGAATTTAATGAATCTGCTAACTTCTGACATTTTTTACCGAAGCCAGAAAAACAGGCGAAGGGTTACAAAAATAGCTCTAGTTACAGATTGGTAGACCTGATTTGAAATCCGACTTGTTGCTTGAAAAGCAGAAGAGTAGGGGTAGATTTTATATAGAAAACATTGTTTTCTGTAAAATGTTGGGAAAGGGGTCAAAACGGCAGTTGTTTGTGAAAGTTGTTTTGAATTTAATGAATCTGCTAACTTCTGACATTTTTTACCGAAGCCAGAAAAACAGGCGAAGGGTTACAAAAATAGCTCTAGTTACAGATTGGTAGACCCGATTTGAAATCCGACTTGTTGCTTGAAAAGCAGAAGAGTAGGGGTAGATTTTATATAGATGTAAAATGTTGGGAAAGGGGTCAAAACGGCAGTTGTTTGTGAAAGTTTAAAAAACACATGGTAGTGCAATTAATAAAACTGCTGTAACGTAAGTTCCATACTGAATAAACCTTCTCCGCATTTGACAAGCAGAGAAGTAGAGGGAAGTTTTAATCCAATATATTTTTGTCAAACTCTTTGGTTTAGTGGTCAAAATGATAGTTGTTTTGAATTTAATGAATCTGCTAACTTCTGACATTTTTTACCGAAGCCAGAAAAACAGGCGAAGGGTTACAAAAATAGCTCTAGTTACAGATTGGTAGACCTGATTTGAAATCCGACTTGTTGCTTGAAAAGCAGAAGAGTAGGGGTAGATTTTATATAGAAAACATTGTTTTCTGTAAAATGTTGGGAAAGGGGTCAAAACGGCAGTTGTTTGTGAAAGTTGTTTTGAATTTAATGAATCTGCTAACTTCTGACATTTTTTACCGAAGCCAGAAAAACAGGCGAAGGGTTACAAAAATAGCTCTAGTTACAGATTGGTAGACCCGATTTGAAATCCGACTTGTTGCTTGAAAAGCAGAAGAGTAGGGGTAGATTTTATATAGATGTAAAATGTTGGGAAAGGGGTCAAAACGGCAGTTGTTTGTGAAAGTTGTTTTGAATTTAATGAATCTGCTAACTTCTGACATTTTTTACCGAAGCCAGAAAAACAGGCGAAGGGTTACAAAAATAGCTCTAGTTACAGATTGGTAGACCCGATTTGAAATCCGACTTGTTGCTTGAAAAGCAGAAGAGTAGGGGTAGATTTTATATAGAAAACATTGTTTTCTGTAAAATGTTGGGAAAGGGGTCAAAACGGCAGTTGTTTGTGAAAGTTTAAAAAACACATGGTAGTGCAATTAATAAAACTGCTGTAACGTAAGTTCCATACTGAATAAACCTTCTCCGCATTTGACAAGCAGAGAAGTAGAGGGAAGTTTTAATCCAATATATTTTTGTCAAACTCTTTGGTTTAGTGGTCAAAATGATAGTTGTTTTGAATTTAATGAATCTGCTAACTTCTGACATTTTTTACCGAAGCCAGAAAAACAGGCGAAGGGTTACAAAAATAGCTCTAGTTACAGATTGGTAGACCTGATTTGAAATCCGACTTGTTGCTTGAAAAGCAGAAGAGTAGGGGTAGATTTTATATAGAAAACATTGTTTTCTGTAAAATGTTGGGAAAGGGGTCAAAACGGCAGTTGTTTGTGAAAGTTGTTTTGAATTTAATGAATCTGCTAACTTCTGACATTTTTTACCGAAGCCAGAAAAACAGGCGAAGGGTTACAAAAATAGCTCTAGTTACAGATTGGTAGACCCGATTTGAAATCCGACTTGTTGCTTGAAAAGCAGAAGAGTAGGGGTAGATTTTATATAGATGTAAAATGTTGGGAAAGGGGTCAAAACGGCAGTTGTTTGTGAAAGTTTAAAAAACACATGGTAGTGCAATTAATAAAACTGCTGTAACGTAAGTTCCATACTGAATAAACCTTCTCCGCATTTGACAAGCAGAGAAGTAGAGGGAAGTTTTAATCCAATATATTTTTGTCAAACTCTTTGGTTTAGTGGTCAAAATGATAGTTGTTTTGAATTTAATGAATCTGCTAACTTCTGACATTTTTTACCGAAGCCAGAAAAACAGGCGAAGGGTTACAAAAATAGCTCTAGTTACAGATTGGTAGACCTGATTTGAAATCCGACTTGTTGCTTGAAAAGCAGAAGAGTAGGGGTAGATTTTATATAGAAAACATTGTTTTCTGTAAAATGTTGGGAAAGGGGTCAAAACGGCAGTTGTTTGTGAAAGTTGTTTTGAATTTAATGAATCTGCTAACTTCTGACATTTTTTACCGAAGCCAGAAAAACAGGCGAAGGGTTACAAAAATAGCTCTAGTTACAGATTGGTAGACCCGATTTGAAATCCGACTTGTTGCTTGAAAAGCAGAAGAGTAGGGGTAGATTTTATATAGATGTAAAATGTTGGGAAAGGGGTCAAAACGGCAGTTGTTTGTGAAAGTTGTTTTGAATTTAATGAATCTGCTAACTTCTGACATTTTTTACCGAAGCCAGAAAAACAGGCGAAGGGTTACAAAAATAGCTCTAGTTACAGATTGGTAGACCCGATTTGAAATCCGACTTGTTGCTTGAAAAGCAGAAGAGTAGGGGTAGATTTTATATAGAAAACATTGTTTTCTGTAAAATGTTGGGAAAGGGGTCAAAACGGCAGTTGTTTGTGAAAGTTTAAAAAACACATGGTAGTGCAATTAATAAAACTGCTGTAACGTAAGTTCCATACTGAATAAACCTTCTCCGCATTTGACAAGCAGAGAAGTAGAGGGAAGTTTTAATCCAATATATTTTTGTCAAACTCTTTGGTTTAGTGGTCAAAATGATAGTTGTTTTGAATTTAATGAATCTGCTAACTTCTGACATTTTTTACCGAAGCCAGAAAAACAGGCGAAGGGTTACAAAAATAGCTCTAGTTACAGATTGGTAGACCTGATTTGAAATCCGACTTGTTGCTTGAAAAGCAGAAGAGTAGGGGTAGATTTTATATAGAAAACATTGTTTTCTGTAAAATGTTGGGAAAGGGGTCAAAACGGCAGTTGTTTGTGAAAGTTGTTTTGAATTTAATGAATCTGCTAACTTCTGACATTTTTTACCGAAGCCAGAAAAACAGGCGAAGGGTTACAAAAATAGCTCTAGTTACAGATTGGTAGACCCGATTTGAAATCCGACTTGTTGCTTGAAAAGCAGAAGAGTAGGGGTAGATTTTATATAGATGTAAAATGTTGGGAAAGGGGTCAAAACGGCAGTTGTTTGTGAAAGTTGTTTTGAATTTAATGAATCTGCTAACTTCTGACATTTTTTACCGAAGCCAGAAAAACAGGCGAAGGGTTACAAAAATAGCTCTAGTTACAGATTGGTAGACCCGATTTGAAATCCGACTTGTTGCTTGAAAAGCAGAAGAGTAGGGGTAGATTTTATATAGAAAACATTGTTTTCTGTAAAATGTTGGGAAAGGGGTCAAAACGGCAGTTGTTTGTGAAAGTTGTTTTGAATTTAATGAATCTGCTAACTTCTGACATTTTTTACCGAAGCCAGAAAAACAGGCGAAGGGTTACAAAAATAGCTCTAGTTACAGATTGGTAGACCCGATTTGAAATCCGACTTGTTGCTTGAAAAGCAGAAGAGTAGGGGTAGATTTTATATAGACGTAAAATGTTGGGAAAGGGGTCAAAACGGCAGTTGTTTGTGAAAGTTTAAAAAACACATGGTAGTGCAATTAATAAAACTGCTGTAACGTAAGTTCCATACTGAATAAACCTTCTCCGCATTTGACAAGCAGAGAAGTAGAGGGAAGTTTTAATCCAATATATTTTTGTCAAACTCTTTGGTTTAGTGGTCAAAATGATAGTTGTTTTGAATTTAATGAATCTGCTAACTTCTGACATTTTTTACCGAAGCCAGAAAAACAGGCGAAGGGTTACAAAAATAGCTCTAGTTACAGATTGGTAGACCTGATTTGAAATCCGACTTGTTGCTTGAAAAGCAGAAGAGTAGGGGTAGATTTTATATAGAAAACATTGTTTTCTGTAAAATGTTGGGAAAGGGGTCAAAACGGCAGTTGTTTGTGAAAGTTGTTTTGAATTTAATGAATCTGCTAACTTCTGACATTTTTTACCGAAGCCAGAAAAACAGGCGAAGGGTTACAAAAATAGCTCTAGTTACAGATTGGTAGACCCGATTTGAAATCCGACTTGTTGCTTGAAAAGCAGAAGAGTAGGGGTAGATTTTATATAGAAAACATTGTTTTCTGTAAAATGTTGGGAAAGGGGTCAAAACGGCAGTTGTTTGTGAAAGTTTAAAAAACACATGGTAGTGCAATTAATAAAACTGCTGTAACGTAAGTTCCATACTGAATAAACCTTCTCCGCATTTGACAAGCAGAGAAGTAGAGGGAAGTTTTAATCCAATATATTTTTGTCAAACTCTTTGGTTTAGTGGTCAAAATGATAGTTGTTTTGAATTTAATGAATCTGCTAACTTCTGACATTTTTTACCGAAGCCAGAAAAACAGGCGAAGGGTTACAAAAATAGCTCTAGTTACAGATTGGTAGCCCCGATTTGAAATCCGACTTGTTGCTTGAAAAGCAGAAGAGTAGGGGTAGATTTTATATAGAAAACATTGTTTTCTGTAAAATGTTGGGAAAGGGGTCAAAACGGCAGTTGTTTGTGAAAGTTGTTTTGAATTTAATGAATCTGCTAACTTCTGACATTTTTTACCGAAGCCAGAAAAACAGGCGAAGGGTTACAAAAATAGCTCTAGTTACAGATTGGTAGACCCGATTTGAAATCCGACTTGTTGCTTGAAAAGCAGAAGAGTAGGGGTAGATTTTATATAGATGTAAAATGTTGGGAAAGGGGTCAAAACGGCAGTTGTTTGTGAAAGTTGTTTTGAATTTAATGAATCTGCTAACTTCTGACATTTTTTACCGAAGCCAGAAAAACAGGCGAAGGGTTACAAAAATAGCTCTAGTTACAGATTGGTAGCCCCGATTTGAAATCCGACTTGTTGCTTGAAAAGCAGAAGAGTAGGGGTAGATTTTATATAGAAAACATTGTTTTCTCTAAAATGTTGGGAAAGGGGTCAAAACGGCAGTTGTTTGTGAAAGTTTAAAAAACACATGGTAGTGCATTTAGTAAAACTGCTGTAACGTAAGTTCCATACTGAATAAACCTTCTCCGCATTTGACAAGCAGAGAAGTAGAGGGAAGTTTTAATCCAATATATTTTTGTCAAACTCTTTGGTTTAGTGGTCAAAATGATAGTTGTTTTGAATTTAATGAATCTGCTAACTTCTGACATTTTTTACCGAAGCCAGAAAAACAGGCGAAGGGTTACAAAAATAGCTCTAGTTACAGATTGGTAGACCTGATTTGAAATCCGACTTGTTGCTTGAAAAGCAGAAGAGTAGGGGTAGATTTTATATAGAAAACATTGTTTTCTGTAAAATGTTGGGAAAGGGGTCAAAACGGCAGTTGTTTGTGAAAGTTGTTTTGAATTTAATGAATCTGCTAACTTCTGACATTTTTTACCGAAGCCAGAAAAACAGGCGAAGGGTTACAAAAATAGCTCTAGTTACAGATTGGTAGACCCGATTTGAAATCCGACTTGTTGCTTGAAAAGCAGAAGAGTAGGGGTAGATTTTATATAGATGTAAAATGTTGGGAAAGGGGTCAAAACGGCAGTTGTTTGTGAAAGTTGTTTTGAATTTAATGAATCTGCTAACTTCTGACATTTTTTACCGAAGCCAGAAAAACAGGCGAAGGGTTACAAAAATAGCTCTAGTTACAGATTGGTAGACCCGATTTGAAATCCGACTTGTTGCTTGAAAAGCAGAAGAGTAGGGGTAGATTTTATATAGAAAACATTGTTTTCTGTAAAATGTTGGGAAAGGGGTCAAAACGGCAGTTGTTTGTGAAAGTTTAAAAAACACATGGTAGTGCAATTAATAAAACTGCTGTAACGTAAGTTCCATACTGAATAAACCTTCTCCGCATTTGACAAGCAGAGAAGTAGAGGGAAGTTTTAATCCAATATATTTTTGTCAAACTCTTTGGTTTAGTGGTCAAAATGATAGTTGTTTTGAATTTAATGAATCTGCTAACTTCTGACATTTTTTACCGAAGCCAGAAAAACAGGCGAAGGGTTACAAAAATAGCTCTAGTTACAGATTGGTAGACCTGATTTGAAATCCGACTTGTTGCTTGAAAAGCAGAAGAGTAGGGGTAGATTTTATATAGAAAACATTGTTTTCTGTAAAATGTTGGGAAAGGGGTCAAAACGGCAGTTGTTTGTGAAAGTTGTTTTGAATTTAATGAATCTGCTAACTTCTGACATTTTTTACCGAAGCCAGAAAAACAGGCGAAGGGTTACAAAAATAGCTCTAGTTACAGATTGGTAGACCCGATTTGAAATCCGACTTGTTGCTTGAAAAGCAGAAGAGTAGGGGTAGATTTTATATAGATGTAAAATGTTGGGAAAGGGGTCAAAACGGCAGTTGTTTGTGAAAGTTGTTTTGAATTTAATGAATCTGCTAACTTCTGACATTTTTTACCGAAGCCAGAAAAACAGGCGAAGGGTTACAAAAATAGCTCTAGTTACAGATTGGTAGACCCGATTTGAAATCCGACTTGTTGCTTGAAAAGCAGAAGAGTAGGGGTAGATTTTATATAGAAAACATTGTTTTCTGTAAAATGTTGGGAAAGGGGTCAAAACGGCAGTTGTTTGTGAAAGTTTAAAAAACACATGGTAGTGCAATTAATAAAACTGCTGTAACGTAAGTTCCATACTGAATAAACCTTCTCCGCATTTGACAAGCAGAGAAGTAGAGGGAAGTTTTAATCCAATATATTTTTGTCAAACTCTTTGGTTTAGTGGTCAAAATGATAGTTGTTTTGAATTTAATGAATCTGCTAACTTCTGACATTTTTTACCGAAGCCAGAAAAACAGGCGAAGGGTTACAAAAATAGCTCTAGTTACAGATTGGTAGACCTGATTTGAAATCCGACTTGTTGCTTGAAAAGCAGAAGAGTAGGGGTAGATTTTATATAGAAAACATTGTTTTCTGTAAAATGTTGGGAAAGGGGTCAAAACGGCAGTTGTTTGTGAAAGTTGTTTTGAATTTAATGAATCTGCTAACTTCTGACATTTTTTACCGAAGCCAGAAAAACAGGCGAAGGGTTACAAAAATAGCTCTAGTTACAGATTGGTAGACCCGATTTGAAATCCGACTTGTTGCTTGAAAAGCAGAAGAGTAGGGGTAGATTTTATATAGATGTAAAATGTTGGGAAAGGGGTCAAAACGGCAGTTGTTTGTGAAAGTTGTTTTGAATTTAATGAATCTGCTAACTTCTGACATTTTTTACCGAAGCCAGAAAAACAGGCGAAGGGTTACAAAAATAGCTCTAGTTACAGATTGGTAGACCCGATTTGAAATCCGACTTGTTGCTTGAAAAGCAGAAGAGTAGGGGTAGATTTTATATAGAAAACATTGTTTTCTGTAAAATGTTGGGAAAGGGGTCAAAACGGCAGTTGTTTGTGAAAGTTTAAAAAACACATGGTAGTGCAATTAATAAAACTGCTGTAACGTAAGTTCCATACTGAATAAACCTTCTCCGCATTTGACAAGCAGAGAAGTAGAGGGAAGTTTTAATCCAATATATTTTTGTCAAACTCTTTGGTTTAGTGGTCAAAATGATAGTTGTTTTGAATTTAATGAATCTGCTAACTTCTGACATTTTTTACCGAAGCCAGAAAAACAGGCGAAGGGTTACAAAAATAGCTCTAGTTACAGATTGGTAGACCTGATTTGAAATCCGACTTGTTGCTTGAAAAGCAGAAGAGTAGGGGTAGATTTTATATAGAAAACATTGTTTTCTGTAAAATGTTGGGAAAGGGGTCAAAACGGCAGTTGTTTGTGAAAGTTGTTTTGAATTTAATGAATCTGCTAACTTCTGACATTTTTTACCGAAGCCAGAAAAACAGGCGAAGGGTTACAAAAATAGCTCTAGTTACAGATTGGTAGACCCGATTTGAAATCCGACTTGTTGCTTGAAAAGCAGAAGAGTAGGGGTAGATTTTATATAGATGTAAAATGTTGGGAAAGGGGTCAAAACGGCAGTTGTTTGTGAAAGTTGTTTTGAATTTAATGAATCTGCTAACTTCTGACATTTTTTACCGAAGCCAGAAAAACAGGCGAAGGGTTACAAAAATAGCTCTAGTTACAGATTGGTAGACCCGATTTGAAATCCGACTTGTTGCTTGAAAAGCAGAAGAGTAGGGGTAGATTTTATATAGAAAACATTGTTTTCTGTAAAATGTTGGGAAAGGGGTCAAAACGGCAGTTGTTTGTGAAAGTTTAAAAAACACATGGTAGTGCAATTAATAAAACTGCTGTAACGTAAGTTCCATACTGAATAAACCTTCTCCGCATTTGACAAGCAGAGAAGTAGAGGGAAGTTTTAATCCAATATATTTTTGTCAAACTCTTTGGTTTAGTGGTCAAAATGATAGTTGTTTTGAATTTAATGAATCTGCTAACTTCTGACATTTTTTACCGAAGCCAGAAAAACAGGCGAAGGGTTACAAAAATAGCTCTAGTTACAGATTGGTAGACCTGATTTGAAATCCGACTTGTTGCTTGAAAAGCAGAAGAGTAGGGGTAGATTTTATATAGAAAACATTGTTTTCTGTAAAATGTTGGGAAAGGGGTCAAAACGGCAGTTGTTTGTGAAAGTTGTTTTGAATTTAATGAATCTGCTAACTTCTGACATTTTTTACCGAAGCCAGAAAAACAGGCGAAGGGTTACAAAAATAGCTCTAGTTACAGATTGGTAGACCCGATTTGAAATCCGACTTGTTGCTTGAAAAGCAGAAGAGTAGGGGTAGATTTTATATAGATGTAAAATGTTGGGAAAGGGGTCAAAACGGCAGTTGTTTGTGAAAGTTGTTTTGAATTTAATGAATCTGCTAACTTCTGACATTTTTTACCGAAGCCAGAAAAACAGGCGAAGGGTTACAAAAATAGCTCTAGTTACAGATTGGTAGACCCGATTTGAAATCCGACTTGTTGCTTGAAAAGCAGAAGAGTAGGGGTAGATTTTATATAGAAAACATTGTTTTCTGTAAAATGTTGGGAAAGGGGTCAAAACGGCAGTTGTTTGTGAAAGTTTAAAAAACACATGGTAGTGCAATTAATAAAACTGCTGTAACGTAAGTTCCATACTGAATAAACCTTCTCCGCATTTGACAAGCAGAGAAGTAGAGGGAAGTTTTAATCCAATATATTTTTGTCAAACTCTTTGGTTTAGTGGTCAAAATGATAGTTGTTTTGAATTTAATGAATCTGCTAACTTCTGACATTTTTTACCGAAGCCAGAAAAACAGGCGAAGGGTTACAAAAATAGCTCTAGTTACAGATTGGTAGACCTGATTTGAAATCCGACTTGTTGCTTGAAAAGCAGAAGAGTAGGGGTAGATTTTATATAGAAAACATTGTTTTCTGTAAAATGTTGGGAAAGGGGTCAAAACGGCAGTTGTTTGTGAAAGTTGTTTTGAATTTAATGAATCTGCTAACTTCTGACATTTTTTACCGAAGCCAGAAAAACAGGCGAAGGGTTACAAAAATAGCTCTAGTTACAGATTGGTAGACCCGATTTGAAATCCGACTTGTTGCTTGAAAAGCAGAAGAGTAGGGGTAGATTTTATATAGATGTAAAATGTTGGGAAAGGGGTCAAAACGGCAGTTGTTTGTGAAAGTTGTTTTGAATTTAATGAATCTGCTAACTTCTGACATTTTTTACCGAAGCCAGAAAAACAGGCGAAGGGTTACAAAAATAGCTCTAGTTACAGATTGGTAGACCCGATTTGAAATCCGACTTGTTGCTTGAAAAGCAGAAGAGTAGGGGTAGATTTTATATAGAAAACATTGTTTTCTGTAAAATGTTGGGAAAGGGGTCAAAACGGCAGTTGTTTGTGAAAGTTTAAAAAACACATGGTAGTGCAATTAATAAAACTGCTGTAACGTAAGTTCCATACTGAATAAACCTTCTCCGCATTTGACAAGCAGAGAAGTAGAGGGAAGTTTTAATCCAATATATTTTTGTCAAACTCTTTGGTTTAGTGGTCAAAATGATAGTTGTTTTGAATTTAATGAATCTGCTAACTTCTGACATTTTTTACCGAAGCCAGAAAAACAGGCGAAGGGTTACAAAAATAGCTCTAGTTACAGATTGGTAGACCTGATTTGAAATCCGACTTGTTGCTTGAAAAGCAGAAGAGTAGGGGTAGATTTTATATAGAAAACATTGTTTTCTGTAAAATGTTGGGAAAGGGGTCAAAACGGCAGTTGTTTGTGAAAGTTGTTTTGAATTTAATGAATCTGCTAACTTCTGACATTTTTTACCGAAGCCAGAAAAACAGGCGAAGGGTTACAAAAATAGCTCTAGTTACAGATTGGTAGACCCGATTTGAAATCCGACTTGTTGCTTGAAAAGCAGAAGAGTAGGGGTAGATTTTATATAGATGTAAAATGTTGGGAAAGGGGTCAAAACGGCAGTTGTTTGTGAAAGTTTAAAAAACACATGGTAGTGCAATTAATAAAACTGCTGTAACGTAAGTTCCATACTGAATAAACCTTCTCCGCATTTGACAAGCAGAGAAGTAGAGGGAAGTTTTAATCCAATATATTTTTGTCAAACTCTTTGGTTTAGTGGTCAAAATGATATTTGTTTTGAATTTAATGAATCTGCTAACTTCTGACATTTTTTACCGAAGCCAGAAAAACAGGCGAAGGGTTACAAAAATAGCTCTAGTTACAGATTGGTAGACCCGATTTGAAATCCGACTTGTTGCTTGAAAAGCAGAAGAGTAGGGGTAGATTTTATATAGAAAACATTGTTTTCTGTAAAATGTTGGGAAAGGGGTCAAAACGGCAGTTGTTTGTGAAAGTTTAAAAAACACATGGTAGTGCAATTAATAAAACTGCTGTAACGTAAGTTCCATACTGAATAAACCTTCTCCGCATTTGACAAGCAGAGAAGTAGAGGGAAGTTTTAATCCAATATATTTTTGTCAAACTCTTTGGTTTAGTGGTCAAAATGATAGTTGTTTTGAATTTAATGAATCTGCTAACTTCTGACATTTTTTACCGAAGCCAGAAAAACAGGCGAAGGGTTACAAAAATAGCTCTAGTTACAGATTGGTAGACCTGATTTGAAATCCGACTTGTTGCTTGAAAAGCAGAAGAGTAGGGGTAGATTTTATATAGAAAACATTGTTTTCTGTAAAATGTTGGGAAAGGGGTCAAAACGGCAGTTGTTTGTGAAAGTTGTTTTGAATTTAATGAATCTGCTAACTTCTGACATTTTTTACCGAAGCCAGAAAAACAGGCGAAGGGTTACAAAAATAGCTCTAGTTACAGATTGGTAGACCCGATTTGAAATCCGACTTGTTGCTTGAAAAGCAGAAGAGTAGGGGTAGATTTTATATAGATGTAAAATGTTGGGAAAGGGGTCAAAACGGCAGTTGTTTGTGAAAGTTGTTTTGAATTTAATGAATCTGCTAACTTCTGACATTTTTTACCGAAGCCAGAAAAACAGGCGAAGGGTTACAAAAATAGCTCTAGTTACAGATTGGTAGACCCGATTTGAAATCCGACTTGTTGCTTGAAAAGCAGAAGAGTAGGGGTAGATTTTATATAGAAAACATTGTTTTCTGTAAAATGTTGGGAAAGGGGTCAAAACGGCAGTTGTTTGTGAAAGTTTAAAAAACACATGGTAGTGCAATTAATAAAACTGCTGTAACGTAAGTTCCATACTGAATAAACCTTCTCCGCATTTGACAAGCAGAGAAGTAGAGGGAAGTTTTAATCCAATATATTTTTGTCAAACTCTTTGGTTTAGTGGTCAAAATGATAGTTGTTTTGAATTTAATGAATCTGCTAACTTCTGACATTTTTTACCGAAGCCAGAAAAACAGGCGAAGGGTTACAAAAATAGCTCTAGTTACAGATTGGTAGACCTGATTTGAAATCCGACTTGTTGCTTGAAAAGCAGAAGAGTAGGGGTAGATTTTATATAGAAAACATTGTTTTCTGTAAAATGTTGGGAAAGGGGTCAAAACGGCAGTTGTTTGTGAAAGTTGTTTTGAATTTAATGAATCTGCTAACTTCTGACATTTTTTACCGAAGCCAGAAAAACAGGCGAAGGGTTACAAAAATAGCTCTAGTTACAGATTGGTAGACCCGATTTGAAATCCGACTTGTTGCTTGAAAAGCAGAAGAGTAGGGGTAGATTTTATATAGATGTAAAATGTTGGGAAAGGGGTCAAAACGGCAGTTGTTTGTGAAAGTTTAAAAAACACATGGTAGTGCAATTAATAAAACTGCTGTAACGTAAGTTCCATACTGAATAAACCTTCTCCGCATTTGACAAGCAGAGAAGTAGAGGGAAGTTTTAATCCAATATATTTTTGTCAAACTCTTTGGTTTAGTGGTCAAAATGATATTTGTTTTGAATTTAATGAATCTGCTAACTTCTGACATTTTTTACCGAAGCCAGAAAAACAGGCGAAGGGTTACAAAAATAGCTCTAGTTACAGATTGGTAGACCCGATTTGAAATCCGACTTGTTGCTTGAAAAGCAGAAGAGTAGGGGTAGATTTTATATAGAAAACATTGTTTTCTGTAAAATGTTGGGAAAGGGGTCAAAACGGCAGTTGTTTGTGAAAGTTTAAAAAACACATGGTAGTGCAATTAATAAAACTGCTGTAACGTAAGTTCCATACTGAATAAACCTTCTCCGCATTTGACAAGCAGAGAAGTAGAGGGAAGTTTTAATCCAATATATTTTTGTCAAACTCTTTGGTTTAGTGGTCAAAATGATAGTTGTTTTGAATTTAATGAATCTGCTAACTTCTGACATTTTTTACCGAAGCCAGAAAAACAGGCGAAGGGTTACAAAAATAGCTCTAGTTACAGATTGGTAGACCTGATTTGAAATCCGACTTGTTGCTTGAAAAGCAGAAGAGTAGGGGTAGATTTTATATAGAAAACATTGTTTTCTGTAAAATGTTGGGAAAGGGGTCAAAACGGCAGTTGTTTGTGAAAGTTGTTTTGAATTTAATGAATCTGCTAACTTCTGACATTTTTTACCGAAGCCAGAAAAACAGGCGAAGGGTTACAAAAATAGCTCTAGTTACAGATTGGTAGACCCGATTTGAAATCCGACTTGTTGCTTGAAAAGCAGAAGAGTAGGGGTAGATTTTATATAGATGTAAAATGTTGGGAAAGGGGTCAAAACGGCAGTTGTTTGTGAAAGTTGTTTTGAATTTAATGAATCTGCTAACTTCTGACATTTTTTACCGAAGCCAGAAAAACAGGCGAAGGGTTACAAAAATAGCTCTAGTTACAGATTGGTAGACCCGATTTGAAATCCGACTTGTTGCTTGAAAAGCAGAAGAGTAGGGGTAGATTTTATATAGAAAACATTGTTTTCTGAAAATGTTGGGAAAGGGGTCAAAACGGCAGTTGTTTGTGAAAGTTTAAAAAACACATGGTAGTGCAATTAATAAAACTGCTGTAACGTAAGTTCCATACTGAATAAACCTTCTCCGCATTTGACAAGCAGAGAAGTAGAGGGAAGTTTTAATCCAATATATTTTTGTCAAACTCTTTGGTTTAGTGGTCAAAATGATAGTTGTTTTGAATTTAATGAATCTGCTAACTTCTGACATTTTTTACCGAAGCCAGAAAAACAGGCGAAGGGTTACAAAAATAGCTCTAGTTACAGATTGGTAGACCTGATTTGAAATCCGACTTGTTGCTTGAAAAGCAGAAGAGTAGGGGTAGATTTTATATAGAAAACATTGTTTTCTGTAAAATGTTGGGAAAGGGGTCAAAACGGCAGTTGTTTGTGAAAGTTGTTTTGAATTTAATGAATCTGCTAACTTCTGACATTTTTTACCGAAGCCAGAAAAACAGGCGAAGGGTTACAAAAATAGCTCTAGTTACAGATTGGTAGACCCGATTTGAAATCCGACTTGTTGCTTGAAAAGCAGAAGAGTAGGGGTAGATTTTATATAGAAAACATTGTTTTCTGTAAAATGTTGGGAAAGGGGTCAAAACGGCAGTTGTTTGTGAAAGTTGTTTTGAATTTAATGAATCTGCTAACTTCTGACATTTTTTACCGAAGCCAGAAAAACAGGCGAAGGGTTACAAAAATAGCTCTAGTTACAGATTGGTAGACCCGATTTGAAATCCGACTTGTTGCTTGAAAAGCAGAAGAGTAGGGGTAGATTTTATATAGATGTAAAATGTTGGGAAAGGGGTCAAAACGGCAGTTGTTTGTGAAAGTTTAAAAAACACATGGTAGTGCAATTAATAAAACTGCTGTAACGTAAGTTCCATACTGAATAAACCTTCTCCGCATTTGACAAGCAGAGAAGTAGAGGGAAGTTTTAATCCAATATATTTTTGTCAAACTCTTTGGTTTAGTGGTCAAAATGATAGTTGTTTTGAATTTAATGAATCTGCTAACTTCTGACATTTTTTACCGAAGCCAGAAAAACAGGCGAAGGGTTACAAAAATAGCTCTAGTTACAGATTGGTAGACCTGATTTGAAATCCGACTTGTTGCTTGAAAAGCAGAAGAGTAGGGGTAGATTTTATATAGAAAACATTGTTTTCTGTAAAATGTTGGGAAAGGGGTCAAAACGGCAGTTGTTTGTGAAAGTTGTTTTGAATTTAATGAATCTGCTAACTTCTGACATTTTTTACCGAAGCCAGAAAAACAGGCGAAGGGTTACAAAAATAGCTCTAGTTACAGATTGGTAGACCCGATTTGAAATCCGACTTGTTGCTTGAAAAGCAGAAGAGTAGGGGTAGATTTTATATAGATGTAAAATGTTGGGAAAGGGGTCAAAACGGCAGTTGTTTGTGAAAGTTGTTTTGAATTTAATGAATCTGCTAACTTCTGACATTTTTTACCGAAGCCAGAAAAACAGGCGAAGGGTTACAAAAATAGCTCTAGTTACAGATTGGTAGACCCGATTTGAAATCCGACTTGTTGCTTGAAAAGCAGAAGAGTAGGGGTAGATTTTATATAGAAAACATTGTTTTCTGTAAAATGTTGGGAAAGGGGTCAAAACGGCAGTTGTTTGTGAAAGTTGTTTTGAATTTAATGAATCTGCTAACTTCTGACATTTTTTACCGAAGCCAGAAAAACAGGCGAAGGGTTACAAAAATAGCTCTAGTTACAGATTGGTAGACCCGATTTGAAATCCGACTTGTTGCTTGAAAAGCAGAAGAGTAGGGGTAGATTTTATATAGATGTAAAATGTTGGGAAAGGGGTCAAAACGGCAGTTGTTTGTGAAAGTTTAAAAAACACATGGTAGTGCAATTAATAAAACTGCTGTAACGTAAGTTCCATACTGAATAAACCTTCTCCGCATTTGACAAGCAGAGAAGTAGAGGGAAGTTTTAATCCAATATATTTTTGTCAAACTCTTTGGTTTAGTGGTCAAAATGATAGTTGTTTTGAATTTAATGAATCTGCTAACTTCTGACATTTTTTACCGAAGCCAGAAAAACAGGCGAAGGGTTACAAAAATAGCTCTAGTTACAGATTGGTAGACCTGATTTGAAATCCGACTTGTTGCTTGAAAAGCAGAAGAGTAGGGGTAGATTTTATATAGAAAACATTGTTTTCTGTAAAATGTTGGGAAAGGGGTCAAAACGGCAGTTGTTTGTGAAAGTTGTTTTGAATTTAATGAATCTGCTAACTTCTGACATTTTTTACCGAAGCCAGAAAAACAGGCGAAGGGTTACAAAAATAGCTCTAGTTACAGATTGGTAGACCCGATTTGAAATCCGACTTGTTGCTTGAAAAGCAGAAGAGTAGGGGTAGATTTTATATAGATGTAAAATGTTGGGAAAGGGGTCAAAACGGCAGTTGTTTGTGAAAGTTTAAAAAACACATGGTAGTGCAATTAATAAAACTGCTGTAACGTAAGTTCCATACTGAATAAACCTTCTCCGCATTTGACAAGCAGAGAAGTAGAGGGAAGTTTTAATCCAATATATTTTTGTCAAACTCTTTGGTTTAGTGGTCAAAATGATAGTTGTTTTGAATTTAATGAATCTGCTAACTTCTGACATTTTTTACCGAAGCCAGAAAAACAGGCGAAGGGTTACAAAAATAGCTCTAGTTACAGATTGGTAGACCTGATTTGAAATCCGACTTGTTGCTTGAAAAGCAGAAGAGTAGGGGTAGATTTTATATAGAAAACATTGTTTTCTGTAAAATGTTGGGAAAGGGGTCAAAACGGCAGTTGTTTGTGAAAGTTGTTTTGAATTTAATGAATCTGCTAACTTCTGACATTTTTTACCGAAGCCAGAAAAACAGGCGAAGGGTTACAAAAATAGCTCTAGTTACAGATTGGTAGACCCGATTTGAAATCCGACTTGTTGCTTGAAAAGCAGAAGAGTAGGGGTAGATTTTATATAGATGTAAAATGTTGGGAAAGGGGTCAAAACGGCAGTTGTTTGTGAAAGTTGTTTTGAATTTAATGAATCTGCTAACTTCTGACATTTTTTACCGAAGCCAGAAAAACAGGCGAAGGGTTACAAAAATAGCTCTAGTTACAGATTGGTAGACCTGATTTGAAATCCGACTTGTTGCTTGAAAAGCAGAAGAGTAGGGGTAGATTTTATATAGAAAACATTGTTTTCTGTAAAATGTTGGGAAAGGGGTCAAAACGGCAGTTGTTTGTGAAAGTTGTTTTGAATTTAATGAATCTGCTAACTTCTGACATTTTTTACCGAAGCCAGAAAAACAGGCGAAGGGTTACAAAAATAGCTCTAGTTACAGATTGGTAGACCCGATTTGAAATCCGACTTGTTGCTTGAAAAGCAGAAGAGTAGGGGTAGATTTTATATAGAAAACATTGTTTTCTGTAAAATGTTGGGAAAGGGGTCAAAACGGCAGTTGTTTGTGAAAGTTTAAAAAACACATGGTAGTGCAATTAATAAAACTGCTGTAACGTAAGTTCCATACTGAATAAACCTTCTCCGCATTTGACAAGCAGAGAAGTAGAGGGAAGTTTTAATCCAATATATTTTTGTCAAACTCTTTGGTTTAGTGGTCAAAATGATAGTTGTTTTGAATTTAATGAATCTGCTAACTTCTGACATTTTTTACCGAAGCCAGAAAAACAGGCGAAGGGTTACAAAAATAGCTCTAGTTACAGATTGGTAGACCTGATTTGAAATCCGACTTGTTGCTTGAAAAGCAGAAGAGTAGGGGTAGATTTTATATAGAAAACATTGTTTTCTGTAAAATGTTGGGAAAGGGGTCAAAACGGCAGTTGTTTGTGAAAGTTGTTTTGAATTTAATGAATCTGCTAACTTCTGACATTTTTTACCGAAGCCAGAAAAACAGGCGAAGGGTTACAAAAATAGCTCTAGTTACAGATTGGTAGACCCGATTTGAAATCCGACTTGTTGCTTGAAAAGCAGAAGAGTAGGGGTAGATTTTATATAGATGTAAAATGTTGGGAAAGGGGTCAAAACGGCAGTTGTTTGTGAAAGTTTAAAAAACACATGGTAGTGCAATTAATAAAACTGCTGTAACGTAAGTTCCATACTGAATAAACCTTCTCCGCATTTGACAAGCAGAGAAGTAGAGGGAAGTTTTAATCCAATATATTTTTGTCAAACTCTTTGGTTTAGTGGTCAAAATGATAGTTGTTTTGAATTTAATGAATCTGCTAACTTCTGACATTTTTTACCGAAGCCAGAAAAACAGGCGAAGGGTTACAAAAATAGCTCTAGTTACAGATTGGTAGACCTGATTTGAAATCCGACTTGTTGCTTGAAAAGCAGAAGAGTAGGGGTAGATTTTATATAGAAAACATTGTTTTCTGTAAAATGTTGGGAAAGGGGTCAAAACGGCAGTTGTTTGTGAAAGTTGTTTTGAATTTAATGAATCTGCTAACTTCTGACATTTTTTACCGAAGCCAGAAAAACAGGCGAAGGGTTACAAAAATAGCTCTAGTTACAGATTGGTAGACCCGATTTGAAATCCGACTTGTTGCTTGAAAAGCAGAAGAGTAGGGGTAGATTTTATATAGAAAACATTGTTTTCTGTAAAATGTTGGGAAAGGGGTCAAAACGGCAGTTGTTTGTGAAAGTTGTTTTGAATTTAATGAATCTGCTAACTTCTGACATTTTTTACCGAAGCCAGAAAAACAGGCGAAGGGTTACAAAAATAGCTCTAGTTACAGATTGGTAGACCCGATTTGAAATCCGACTTGTTGCTTGAAAAGCAGAAGAGTAGGGGTAGATTTTATATAGAAAACATTGTTTTCTGTAAAATGTTGGGAAAGGGGTCAAAACGGCAGTTGTTTGTGAAAGTTTAAAAAACACATGGTAGTGCAATTAATAAAACTGCTGTAACGTAAGTTCCATACTGAATAAACCTTCTCCGCATTTGACAAGCAGAGAAGTAGAGGGAAGTTTTAATCCAATATATTTTTGTCAAACTCTTTGGTTTAGTGGTCAAAATGATAGTTGTTTTGAATTTAATGAATCTGCTAACTTCTGACATTTTTTACCGAAGCCAGAAAAACAGGCGAAGGGTTACAAAAATAGCTCTAGTTACAGATTGGTAGACCTGATTTGAAATCCGACTTGTTGCTTGAAAAGCAGAAGAGTAGGGGTAGATTTTATATAGAAAACATTGTTTTCTGTAAAATGTTGGGAAAGGGGTCAAAACGGCAGTTGTTTGTGAAAGTTGTTTTGAATTTAATGAATCTGCTAACTTCTGACATTTTTTACCGAAGCCAGAAAAACAGGCGAAGGGTTACAAAAATAGCTCTAGTTACAGATTGGTAGACCCGATTTGAAATCCGACTTGTTGCTTGAAAAGCAGAAGAGTAGGGGTAGATTTTATATAGATGTAAAATGTTGGGAAAGGGGTCAAAACGGCAGTTGTTTGTGAAAGTTGTTTTGAATTTAATGAATCTGCTAACTTCTGACATTTTTTACCGAAGCCAGAAAAACAGGCGAAGGGTTACAAAAATAGCTCTAGTTACAGATTGGTAGACCCGATTTGAAATCCGACTTGTTGCTTGAAAAGCAGAAGAGTAGGGGTAGATTTTATATAGAAAACATTGTTTTCTGTAAAATGTTGGGAAAGGGGTCAAAACGGCAGTTGTTTGTGAAAGTTGTTTTGAATTTAATGAATCTGCTAACTTCTGACATTTTTTACCGAAGCCAGAAAAACAGGCGAAGGGTTACAAAAATAGCTCTAGTTACAGATTGGTAGACCCGATTTGAAATCCGACTTGTTGCTTGAAAAGCAGAAGAGTAGGGGTAGATTTTATATAGATGTAAAATGTTGGGAAAGGGGTCAAAACGGCAGTTGTTTGTGAAAGTTTAAAAAACACATGGTAGTGCAATTAATAAAACTGCTGTAACGTAAGTTCCATACTGAATAAACCTTCTCCGCATTTGACAAGCAGAGAAGTAGAGGGAAGTTTTAATCCAATATATTTTTGTCAAACTCTTTGGTTTAGTGGTCAAAATGATAGTTGTTTTGAATTTAATGAATCTGCTAACTTCTGACATTTTTTACCGAAGCCAGAAAAACAGGCGAAGGGTTACAAAAATAGCTCTAGTTACAGATTGGTAGACCTGATTTGAAATCCGACTTGTTGCTTGAAAAGCAGAAGAGTAGGGGTAGATTTTATATAGAAAACATTGTTTTCTGTAAAATGTTGGGAAAGGGGTCAAAACGGCAGTTGTTTGTGAAAGTTGTTTTGAATTTAATGAATCTGCTAACTTCTGACATTTTTTACCGAAGCCAGAAAAACAGGCGAAGGGTTACAAAAATAGCTCTAGTTACAGATTGGTAGACCCGATTTGAAATCCGACTTGTTGCTTGAAAAGCAGAAGAGTAGGGGTAGATTTTATATAGATGTAAAATGTTGGGAAAGGGGTCAAAACGGCAGTTGTTTGTGAAAGTTTAAAAAACACATGGTAGTGCAATTAATAAAACTGCTGTAACGTAAGTTCCATACTGAATAAACCTTCTCCGCATTTGACAAGCAGAGAAGTAGAGGGAAGTTTTAATCCAATATATTTTTGTCAAACTCTTTGGTTTAGTGGTCAAAATGATAGTTGTTTTGAATTTAATGAATCTGCTAACTTCTGACATTTTTTACCGAAGCCAGAAAAACAGGCGAAGGGTTACAAAAATAGCTCTAGTTACAGATTGGTAGACCTGATTTGAAATCCGACTTGTTGCTTGAAAAGCAGAAGAGTAGGGGTAGATTTTATATAGAAAACATTGTTTTCTGTAAAATGTTGGGAAAGGGGTCAAAACGGCAGTTGTTTGTGAAAGTTGTTTTGAATTTAATGAATCTGCTAACTTCTGACATTTTTTACCGAAGCCAGAAAAACAGGCGAAGGGTTACAAAAATAGCTCTAGTTACAGATTGGTAGACCCGATTTGAAATCCGACTTGTTGCTTGAAAAGCAGAAGAGTAGGGGTAGATTTTATATAGATGTAAAATGTTGGGAAAGGGGTCAAAACGGCAGTTGTTTGTGAAAGTTGTTTTGAATTTAATGAATCTGCTAACTTCTGACATTTTTTACCGAAGCCAGAAAAACAGGCGAAGGGTTACAAAAATAGCTCTAGTTACAGATTGGTAGACCCGATTTGAAATCCGACTTGTTGCTTGAAAAGCAGAAGAGTAGGGGTAGATTTTATATAGAAAACATTGTTTTCTGTAAAATGTTGGGAAAGGGGTCAAAACGGCAGTTGTTTGTGAAAGTTTAAAAAACACATGGTAGTGCAATTAATAAAACTGCTGTAACGTAAGTTCCATACTGAATAAACCTTCTCCGCATTTGACAAGCAGAGAAGTAGAGGGAAGTTTTAATCCAATATATTTTTGTCAAACTCTTTGGTTTAGTGGTCAAAATGATAGTTGTTTTGAATTTAATGAATCTGCTAACTTCTGACATTTTTTACCGAAGCCAGAAAAACAGGCGAAGGGTTACAAAAATAGCTCTAGTTACAGATTGGTAGACCTGATTTGAAATCCGACTTGTTGCTTGAAAAGCAGAAGAGTAGGGGTAGATTTTATATAGAAAACATTGTTTTCTGTAAAATGTTGGGAAAGGGGTCAAAACGGCAGTTGTTTGTGAAAGTTGTTTTGAATTTAATGAATCTGCTAACTTCTGACATTTTTTACCGAAGCCAGAAAAACAGGCGAAGGGTTACAAAAATAGCTCTAGTTACAGATTGGTAGACCCGATTTGAAATCCGACTTGTTGCTTGAAAAGCAGAAGAGTAGGGGTAGATTTTATATAGATGTAAAATGTTGGGAAAGGGGTCAAAACGGCAGTTGTTTGTGAAAGTTTAAAAAACACATGGTAGTGCAATTAATAAAACTGCTGTAACGTAAGTTCCATACTGAATAAACCTTCTCCGCATTTGACAAGCAGAGAAGTAGAGGGAAGTTTTAATCCAATATATTTTTGTCAAACTCTTTGGTTTAGTGGTCAAAATGATAGTTGTTTTGAATTTAATGAATCTGCTAACTTCTGACATTTTTTACCGAAGCCAGAAAAACAGGCGAAGGGTTACAAAAATAGCTCTAGTTACAGATTGGTAGACCTGATTTGAAATCCGACTTGTTGCTTGAAAAGCAGAAGAGTAGGGGTAGATTTTATATAGAAAACATTGTTTTCTGTAAAATGTTGGGAAAGGGGTCAAAACGGCAGTTGTTTGTGAAAGTTGTTTTGAATTTAATGAATCTGCTAACTTCTGACATTTTTTACCGAAGCCAGAAAAACAGGCGAAGGGTTACAAAAATAGCTCTAGTTACAGATTGGTAGACCCGATTTGAAATCCGACTTGTTGCTTGAAAAGCAGAAGAGTAGGGGTAGATTTTATATAGATGTAAAATGTTGGGAAAGGGGTCAAAACGGCAGTTGTTTGTGAAAGTTGTTTTGAATTTAATGAATCTGCTAACTTCTGACATTTTTTACCGAAGCCAGAAAAACAGGCGAAGGGTTACAAAAATAGCTCTAGTTACAGATTGGTAGACCCGATTTGAAATCCGACTTGTTGCTTGAAAAGCAGAAGAGTAGGGGTAGATTTTATATAGAAAACATTGTTTTCTGTAAAATGTTGGGAAAGGGGTCAAAACGGCAGTTGTTTGTGAAAGTTTAAAAAACACATGGTAGTGCAATTAATAAAACTGCTGTAACGTAAGTTCCATACTGAATAAACCTTCTCCGCATTTGACAAGCAGAGAAGTAGAGGGAAGTTTTAATCCAATATATTTTTGTCAAACTCTTTGGTTTAGTGGTCAAAATGATAGTTGTTTTGAATTTAATGAATCTGCTAACTTCTGACATTTTTTACCGAAGCCAGAAAAACAGGCGAAGGGTTACAAAAATAGCTCTAGTTACAGATTGGTAGACCTGATTTGAAATCCGACTTGTTGCTTGAAAAGCAGAAGAGTAGGGGTAGATTTTATATAGAAAACATTGTTTTCTGTAAAATGTTGGGAAAGGGGTCAAAACGGCAGTTGTTTGTGAAAGTTGTTTTGAATTTAATGAATCTGCTAACTTCTGACATTTTTTACCGAAGCCAGAAAAACAGGCGAAGGGTTACAAAAATAGCTCTAGTTACAGATTGGTAGACCCGATTTGAAATCCGACTTGTTGCTTGAAAAGCAGAAGAGTAGGGGTAGATTTTATATAGATGTAAAATGTTGGGAAAGGGGTCAAAACGGCAGTTGTTTGTGAAAGTTGTTTTGAATTTAATGAATCTGCTAACTTCTGACATTTTTTACCGAAGCCAGAAAAACAGGCGAAGGGTTACAAAAATAGCTCTAGTTACAGATTGGTAGACCCGATTTGAAATCCGACTTGTTGCTTGAAAAGCAGAAGAGTAGGGGTAGATTTTATATAGAAAACATTGTTTTCTGTAAAATGTTGGGAAAGGGGTCAAAACGGCAGTTGTTTGTGAAAGTTTAAAAAACACATGGTAGTGCAATTAATAAAACTGCTGTAACGTAAGTTCCATACTGAATAAACCTTCTCCGCATTTGACAAGCAGAGAAGTAGAGGGAAGTTTTAATCCAATATATTTTTGTCAAACTCTTTGGTTTAGTGGTCAAAATGATAGTTGTTTTGAATTTAATGAATCTGCTAACTTCTGACATTTTTTACCGAAGCCAGAAAAACAGGCGAAGGGTTACAAAAATAGCTCTAGTTACAGATTGGTAGACCCGATTTGAAATCCGACTTGTTGCTTGAAAAGCAGAAGAGTAGGGGTAGATTTTATATAGAAAACATTGTTTTCTGTAAAATGTTGGGAAAGGGGTCAAAACGGCAGTTGTTTGTGAAAGTTTAAAAAACACATGGTAGTGCAATTAATAAAACTGCTGTAACGTAAGTTCCATACTGAATAAACCTTCTCCGCATTTGACAAGCAGAGAAGTAGAGGGAAGTTTTAATCCAATATATTTTTGTCAAACTCTTTGGTTTAGTGGTCAAAATGATAGTTGTTTTGAATTTAATGAATCTGCTAACTTCTGACATTTTTTACCGAAGCCAGAAAAACAGGCGAAGGGTTACAAAAATAGCTCTAGTTACAGATTGGTAGACCTGATTTGAAATCCGACTTGTTGCTTGAAAAGCAGAAGAGTAGGGGTAGATTTTATATAGAAAACATTGTTTTCTGTAAAATGTTGGGAAAGGGGTCAAAACGGCAGTTGTTTGTGAAAGTTGTTTTGAATTTAATGAATCTGCTAACTTCTGACATTTTTTACCGAAGCCAGAAAAACAGGCGAAGGGTTACAAAAATAGCTCTAGTTACAGATTGGTAGACCCGATTTGAAATCCGACTTGTTGCTTGAAAAGCAGAAGAGTAGGGGTAGATTTTATATAGATGTAAAATGTTGGGAAAGGGGTCAAAACGGCAGTTGTTTGTGAAAGTTTAAAAAACACATGGTAGTGCAATTAATAAAACTGCTGTAACGTAAGTTCCATACTGAATAAACCTTCTCCGCATTTGACAAGCAGAGAAGTAGAGGGAAGTTTTAATCCAATATATTTTTGTCAAACTCTTTGGTTTAGTGGTCAAAATGATAGTTGTTTTGAATTTAATGAATCTGCTAACTTCTGACATTTTTTACCGAAGCCAGAAAAACAGGCGAAGGGTTACAAAAATAGCTCTAGTTACAGATTGGTAGACCTGATTTGAAATCCGACTTGTTGCTTGAAAAGCAGAAGAGTAGGGGTAGATTTTATATAGAAAACATTGTTTTCTGTAAAATGTTGGGAAAGGGGTCAAAACGGCAGTTGTTTGTGAAAGTTGTTTTGAATTTAATGAATCTGCTAACTTCTGACATTTTTTACCGAAGCCAGAAAAACAGGCGAAGGGTTACAAAAATAGCTCTAGTTACAGATTGGTAGACCCGATTTGAAATCCGACTTGTTGCTTGAAAAGCAGAAGAGTAGGGGTAGATTTTATATAGATGTAAAATGTTGGGAAAGGGGTCAAAACGGCAGTTGTTTGTGAAAGTTGTTTTGAATTTAATGAATCTGCTAACTTCTGACATTTTTTACCGAAGCCAGAAAAACAGGCGAAGGGTTACAAAAATAGCTCTAGTTACAGATTGGTAGACCCGATTTGAAATCCGACTTGTTGCTTGAAAAGCAGAAGAGTAGGGGTAGATTTTATATAGAAAACATTGTTTTCTGTAAAATGTTGGGAAAGGGGTCAAAACGGCAGTTGTTTGTGAAAGTTTAAAAAACACATGGTAGTGCAATTAATAAAACTGCTGTAACGTAAGTTCCATACTGAATAAACCTTCTCCGCATTTGACAAGCAGAGAAGTAGAGGGAAGTTTTAATCCAATATATTTTTGTCAAACTCTTTGGTTTAGTGGTCAAAATGATAGTTGTTTTGAATTTAATGAATCTGCTAACTTCTGACATTTTTTACCGAAGCCAGAAAAACAGGCGAAGGGTTACAAAAATAGCTCTAGTTACAGATTGGTAGACCTGATTTGAAATCCGACTTGTTGCTTGAAAAGCAGAAGAGTAGGGGTAGATTTTATATAGAAAACATTGTTTTCTGTAAAATGTTGGGAAAGGGGTCAAAACGGCAGTTGTTTGTGAAAGTTGTTTTGAATTTAATGAATCTGCTAACTTCTGACATTTTTTACCGAAGCCAGAAAAACAGGCGAAGGGTTACAAAAATAGCTCTAGTTACAGATTGGTAGACCCGATTTGAAATCCGACTTGTTGCTTGAAAAGCAGAAGAGTAGGGGTAGATTTTATATAGATGTAAAATGTTGGGAAAGGGGTCAAAACGGCAGTTGTTTGTGAAAGTTGTTTTGAATTTAATGAATCTGCTAACTTCTGACATTTTTTACCGAAGCCAGAAAAACAGGCGAAGGGTTACAAAAATAGCTCTAGTTACAGATTGGTAGACCCGATTTGAAATCCGACTTGTTGCTTGAAAAGCAGAAGAGTAGGGGTAGATTTTATATAGAAAACATTGTTTTCTGTAAAATGTTGGGAAAGGGGTCAAAACGGCAGTTGTTTGTGAAAGTTTAAAAAACACATGGTAGTGCAATTAATAAAACTGCTGTAACGTAAGTTCCATACTGAATAAACCTTCTCCGCATTTGACAAGCAGAGAAGTAGAGGGAAGTTTTAATCCAATATATTTTTGTCAAACTCTTTGGTTTAGTGGTCAAAATGATAGTTGTTTTGAATTTAATGAATCTGCTAACTTCTGACATTTTTTACCGAAGCCAGAAAAACAGGCGAAGGGTTACAAAAATAGCTCTAGTTACAGATTGGTAGACCTGATTTGAAATCCGACTTGTTGCTTGAAAAGCAGAAGAGTAGGGGTAGATTTTATATAGAAAACATTGTTTTCTGTAAAATGTTGGGAAAGGGGTCAAAACGGCAGTTGTTTGTGAAAGTTGTTTTGAATTTAATGAATCTGCTAACTTCTGACATTTTTTACCGAAGCCAGAAAAACAGGCGAAGGGTTACAAAAATAGCTCTAGTTACAGATTGGTAGACCCGATTTGAAATCCGACTTGTTGCTTGAAAAGCAGAAGAGTAGGGGTAGATTTTATATAGAAAACATTGTTTTCTGTAAAATGTTGGGAAAGGGGTCAAAACGGCAGTTGTTTGTGAAAGTTTAAAAAACACATGGTAGTGCAATTAATAAAACTGCTGTAACGTAAGTTCCATACTGAATAAACCTTCTCCGCATTTGACAAGCAGAGAAGTAGAGGGAAGTTTTAATCCAATATATTTTTGTCAAACTCTTTGGTTTAGTGGTCAAAATGATAGTTGTTTTGAATTTAATGAATCTGCTAACTTCTGACATTTTTTACCGAAGCCAGAAAAACAGGCGAAGGGTTACAAAAATAGCTCTAGTTACAGATTGGTAGACCTGATTTGAAATCCGACTTGTTGCTTGAAAAGCAGAAGAGTAGGGGTAGATTTTATATAGAAAACATTGTTTTCTGTAAAATGTTGGGAAAGGGGTCAAAACGGCAGTTGTTTGTGAAAGTTGTTTTGAATTTAATGAATCTGCTAACTTCTGACATTTTTTACCGAAGCCAGAAAAACAGGCGAAGGGTTACAAAAATAGCTCTAGTTACAGATTGGTAGACCCGATTTGAAATCCGACTTGTTGCTTGAAAAGCAGAAGAGTAGGGGTAGATTTTATATAGATGTAAAATGTTGGGAAAGGGGTCAAAACGGCAGTTGTTTGTGAAAGTTGTTTTGAATTTAATGAATCTGCTAACTTCTGACATTTTTTACCGAAGCCAGAAAAACAGGCGAAGGGTTACAAAAATAGCTCTAGTTACAGATTGGTAGACCCGATTTGAAATCCGACTTGTTGCTTGAAAAGCAGAAGAGTAGGGGTAGATTTTATATAGAAAACATTGTTTTCTGTAAAATGTTGGGAAAGGGGTCAAAACGGCAGTTGTTTGTGAAAGTTTAAAAAACACATGGTAGTGCAATTAATAAAACTGCTGTAACGTAAGTTCCATACTGAATAAACCTTCTCCGCATTTGACAAGCAGAGAAGTAGAGGGAAGTTTTAATCCAATATATTTTTGTCAAACTCTTTGGTTTAGTGGTCAAAATGATAGTTGTTTTGAATTTAATGAATCTGCTAACTTCTGACATTTTTTACCGAAGCCAGAAAAACAGGCGAAGGGTTACAAAAATAGCTCTAGTTACAGATTGGTAGACCTGATTTGAAATCCGACTTGTTGCTTGAAAAGCAGAAGAGTAGGGGTAGATTTTATATAGAAAACATTGTTTTCTGTAAAATGTTGGGAAAGGGGTCAAAACGGCAGTTGTTTGTGAAAGTTGTTTTGAATTTAATGAATCTGCTAACTTCTGACATTTTTTACCGAAGCCAGAAAAACAGGCGAAGGGTTACAAAAATAGCTCTAGTTACAGATTGGTAGACCCGATTTGAAATCCGACTTGTTGCTTGAAAAGCAGAAGAGTAGGGGTAGATTTTATATAGAAAACATTGTTTTCTGTAAAATGTTGGGAAAGGGGTCAAAACGGCAGTTGTTTGTGAAAGTTTAAAAAACACATGGTAGTGCAATTAATAAAACTGCTGTAACGTAAGTTCCATACTGAATAAACCTTCTCCGCATTTGACAAGCAGAGAAGTAGAGGGAAGTTTTAATCCAATATATTTTTGTCAAACTCTTTGGTTTAGTGGTCAAAATGATAGTTGTTTTGAATTTAATGAATCTGCTAACTTCTGACATTTTTTACCGAAGCCAGAAAAACAGGCGAAGGGTTACAAAAATAGCTCTAGTTACAGATTGGTAGACCCGATTTGAAATCCGACTTGTTGCTTGAAAAGCAGAAGAGTAGGGGTAGATTTTATATAGAAAACATTGTTTTCTGTAAAATGTTGGGAAAGGGGTCAAAACGGCAGTTGTTTGTGAAAGTTGTTTTGAATTTAATGAATCTGCTAACTTCTGACATTTTTTACCGAAGCCAGAAAAACAGGCGAAGGGTTACAAAAATAGCTCTAGTTACAGATTGGTAGACCCGATTTGAAATCCGACTTGTTGCTTGAAAAGCAGAAGAGTAGGGGTAGATTTTATATAGAAAACATTGTTTTCTGTAAAATGTTGGGAAAGGGGTCAAAACGGCAGTTGTTTGTGAAAGTTTAAAAAACACATGGTAGTGCAATTAATAAAACTGCTGTAACGTAAGTTCCATACTGAATAAACCTTCTCCGCATTTGACAAGCAGAGAAGTAGAGGGAAGTTTTAATCCAATATATTTTTGTCAAACTCTTTGGTTTAGTGGTCAAAATGATAGTTGTTTTGAATTTAATGAATCTGCTAACTTCTGACATTTTTTACCGAAGCCAGAAAAACAGGCGAAGGGTTACAAAAATAGCTCTAGTTACAGATTGGTAGACCTGATTTGAAATCCGACTTGTTGCTTGAAAAGCAGAAGAGTAGGGGTAGATTTTATATAGAAAACATTGTTTTCTGTAAAATGTTGGGAAAGGGGTCAAAACGGCAGTTGTTTGTGAAAGTTGTTTTGAATTTAATGAATCTGCTAACTTCTGACATTTTTTACCGAAGCCAGAAAAACAGGCGAAGGGTTACAAAAATAGCTCTAGTTACAGATTGGTAGACCCGATTTGAAATCCGACTTGTTGCTTGAAAAGCAGAAGAGTAGGGGTAGATTTTATATAGAAAACATGTTTTCTGTAAAATGTTGGGAAAGGGGTCAAAACGGCAGTTGTTTGTGAAAGTTTAAAAAACACATGGTAGTGCAATTAATAAAACTGCTGTAACGTAAGTTCCATACTGAATAAACCTTCTCCGCATTTGACAAGCAGAGAAGTAGAGGGAAGTTTTAATCCAATATATTTTTGTCAAACTCTTTGGTTTAGTGGTCAAAATGATAGTTGTTTTGAATTTAATGAATCTGCTAACTTCTGACATTTTTTACCGAAGCCAGAAAAACAGGCGAAGGGTTACAAAAATAGCTCTAGTTACAGATTGGTAGACCTGATTTGAAATCCGACTTGTTGCTTGAAAAGCAGAAGAGTAGGGGTAGATTTTATATAGAAAACATTGTTTTCTGTAAAATGTTGGGAAAGGGGTCAAAACGGCAGTTGTTTGTGAAAGTTGTTTTGAATTTAATGAATCTGCTAACTTCTGACATTTTTTACCGAAGCCAGAAAAACAGGCGAAGGGTTACAAAAATAGCTCTAGTTACAGATTGGTAGACCCGATTTGAAATCCGACTTGTTGCTTGAAAAGCAGAAGAGTAGGGGTAGATTTTATATAGATGTAAAATGTTGGGAAAGGGGTCAAAACGGCAGTTGTTTGTGAAAGTTGTTTTGAATTTAATGAATCTGCTAACTTCTGACATTTTTTACCGAAGCCAGAAAAACAGGCGAAGGGTTACAAAAATAGCTCTAGTTACAGATTGGTAGACCCGATTTGAAATCCGACTTGTTGCTTGAAAAGCAGAAGAGTAGGGGTAGATTTTATATAGAAAACATTGTTTTCTGTAAAATGTTGGGAAAGGGGTCAAAACGGCAGTTGTTTGTGAAAGTTTAAAAAACACATGGTAGTGCAATTAATAAAACTGCTGTAACGTAAGTTCCATACTGAATAAACCTTCTCCGCATTTGACAAGCAGAGAAGTAGAGGGAAGTTTTAATCCAATATATTTTTGTCAAACTCTTTGGTTTAGTGGTCAAAATGATAGTTGTTTTGAATTTAATGAATCTGCTAACTTCTGACATTTTTTACCGAAGCCAGAAAAACAGGCGAAGGGTTACAAAAATAGCTCTAGTTACAGATTGGTAGACCTGATTTGAAATCCGACTTGTTGCTTGAAAAGCAGAAGAGTAGGGGTAGATTTTATATAGAAAACATTGTTTTCTGTAAAATGTTGGGAAAGGGGTCAAAACGGCAGTTGTTTGTGAAAGTTGTTTTGAATTTAATGAATCTGCTAACTTCTGACATTTTTTACCGAAGCCAGAAAAACAGGCGAAGGGTTACAAAAATAGCTCTAGTTACAGATTGGTAGACCCGATTTGAAATCCGACTTGTTGCTTGAAAAGCAGAAGAGTAGGGGTAGATTTTATATAGATGTAAAATGTTGGGAAAGGGGTCAAAACGGCAGTTGTTTGTGAAAGTTGTTTTGAATTTAATGAATCTGCTAACTTCTGACATTTTTTACCGAAGCCAGAAAAACAGGCGAAGGGTTACAAAAATAGCTCTAGTTACAGATTGGTAGACCCGATTTGAAATCCGACTTGTTGCTTGAAAAGCAGAAGAGTAGGGGTAGATTTTATATAGAAAACATTGTTTTCTGTAAAATGTTGGGAAAGGGGTCAAAACGGCAGTTGTTTGTGAAAGTTTAAAAAACACATGGTAGTGCAATTAATAAAACTGCTGTAACGTAAGTTCCATACTGAATAAACCTTCTCCGCATTTGACAAGCAGAGAAGTAGAGGGAAGTTTTAATCCAATATATTTTTGTCAAACTCTTTGGTTTAGTGGTCAAAATGATAGTTGTTTTGAATTTAATGAATCTGCTAACTTCTGACATTTTTTACCGAAGCCAGAAAAACAGGCGAAGGGTTACAAAAATAGCTCTAGTTACAGATTGGTAGACCCGATTTGAAATCCGACTTGTTGCTTGAAAAGCAGAAGAGTAGGGGTAGATTTTATATAGAAAACATTGTTTTCTGTAAAATGTTGGGAAAGGGGTCAAAACGGCAGTTGTTTGTGAAAGTTTAAAAAACACATGGTAGTGCAATTATTAAAACTGCTGTAACGTAAGTTCCATACTGAATAAACCTTCTCCGCATTTGACAAGCAGAGAAGTAGAGGGAAGTTTTAATCCAATATATTTTTGTCAAACTCTTTGGTTTAGTGGTCAAAATGATAGTTGTTTTGAATTTAATGAATCTGCTAACTTCTGACATTTTTTACCGAAGCCAGAAAAACAGGCGAAGGGTTACAAAAATAGCTCTAGTTACAGATTGGTAGACCTGATTTGAAATCCGACTTGTTGCTTGAAAAGCAGAAGAGTAGGGGTAGATTTTATATAGAAAACATTGTTTTCTGTAAAATGTTGGGAAAGGGGTCAAAACGGCAGTTGTTTGTGAAAGTTGTTTTGAATTTAATGAATCTGCTAACTTCTGACATTTTTTACCGAAGCCAGAAAAACAGGCGAAGGGTTACAAAAATAGCTCTAGTTACAGATTGGTAGACCCGATTTGAAATCCGACTTGTTGCTTGAAAAGCAGAAGAGTAGGGGTAGATTTTATATAGAAAACATTGTTTTCTGTAAAATGTTGGGAAAGGGGTCAAAACGGCAGTTGTTTGTGAAAGTTTAAAAAACACATGGTAGTGCAATTAATAAAACTGCTGTAACGTAAGTTCCATACTGAATAAACCTTCTCCGCATTTGACAAGCAGAGAAGTAGAGGGAAGTTTTAATCCAATATATTTTTGTCAAACTCTTTGGTTTAGTGGTCAAAATGATAGTTGTTTTGAATTTAATGAATCTGCTAACTTCTGACATTTTTTACCGAAGCCAGAAAAACAGGCGAAGGGTTACAAAAATAGCTCTAGTTACAGATTGGTAGACCTGATTTGAAATCCGACTTGTTGCTTGAAAAGCAGAAGAGTAGGGGTAGATTTTATATAGAAAACATTGTTTTCTGTAAAATGTTGGGAAAGGGGTCAAAACGGCAGTTGTTTGTGAAAGTTGTTTTGAATTTAATGAATCTGCTAACTTCTGACATTTTTTACCGAAGCCAGAAAAACAGGCGAAGGGTTACAAAAATAGCTCTAGTTACAGATTGGTAGACCCGATTTGAAATCCGACTTGTTGCTTGAAAAGCAGAAGAGTAGGGGTAGATTTTATATAGAAAACATTGTTTTCTGTAAAATGTTGGGAAAGGGGTCAAAACGGCAGTTGTTTGTGAAAGTTGTTTTGAATTTAATGAATCTGCTAACTTCTGACATTTTTTACCGAAGCCAGAAAAACAGGCGAAGGGTTACAAAAATAGCTCTAGTTACAGATTGGTAGACCCGATTTGAAATCCGACTTGTTGCTTGAAAAGCAGAAGAGTAGGGGTAGATTTTATATAGAAAACATTGTTTTCTGTAAAATGTTGGGAAAGGGGTCAAAACGGCAGTTGTTTGTGAAAGTTTAAAAAACACATGGTAGTGCAATTAATAAAACTGCTGTAACGTAAGTTCCATACTGAATAAACCTTCTCCGCATTTGACAAGCAGAGAAGTAGAGGGAAGTTTTAATCCAATATATTTTTGTCAAACTCTTTGGTTTAGTGGTCAAAATGATAGTTGTTTTGAATTTAATGAATCTGCTAACTTCTGACATTTTTTACCGAAGCCAGAAAAACAGGCGAAGGGTTACAAAAATAGCTCTAGTTACAGATTGGTAGACCTGATTTGAAATCCGACTTGTTGCTTGAAAAGCAGAAGAGTAGGGGTAGATTTTATATAGAAAACATTGTTTTCTGTAAAATGTTGGGAAAGGGGTCAAAACGGCAGTTGTTTGTGAAAGTTGTTTTGAATTTAATGAATCTGCTAACTTCTGACATTTTTTACCGAAGCCAGAAAAACAGGCGAAGGGTTACAAAAATAGCTCTAGTTACAGATTGGTAGACCCGATTTGAAATCCGACTTGTTGCTTGAAAAGCAGAAGAGTAGGGGTAGATTTTATATAGATGTAAAATGTTGGGAAAGGGGTCAAAACGGCAGTTGTTTGTGAAAGTTGTTTTGAATTTAATGAATCTGCTAACTTCTGACATTTTTTACCGAAGCCAGAAAAACAGGCGAAGGGTTACAAAAATAGCTCTAGTTACAGATTGGTAGACCCGATTTGAAATCCGACTTGTTGCTTGAAAAGCAGAAGAGTAGGGGTAGATTTTATATAGAAAACATTGTTTTCTGTAAAATGTTGGGAAAGGGGTCAAAACGGCAGTTGTTTGTGAAAGTTTAAAAAACACATGGTAGTGCAATTATTAAAACTGCTGTAACGTAAGTTCCATACTGAATAAACCTTCTCCGCATTTGACAAGCAGAGAAGTAGAGGGAAGTTTTAATCCAATATATTTTTGTCAAACTCTTTGGTTTAGTGGTCAAAATGATAGTTGTTTTGAATTTAATGAATCTGCTAACTTCTGACATTTTTTACCGAAGCCAGAAAAACAGGCGAAGGGTTACAAAAATAGCTCTAGTTACAGATTGGTAGACCCGATTTGAAATCCGACTTGTTGCTTGAAAAGCAGAAGAGTAGGGGTAGATTTTATATAGAAAACATTGTTTTCTGTAAAATGTTGGGAAAGGGGTCAAAACGGCAGTTGTTTGTGAAAGTTTAAAAAACACATGGTAGTGCAATTATTAAAACTGCTGTAACGTAAGTTCCATACTGAATAAACCTTCTCCGCATTTGACAAGCAGAGAAGTAGAGGGAAGTTTTAATCCAATATATTTTTGTCAAACTCTTTGGTTTAGTGGTCAAAATGATAGTTGTTTTGAATTTAATGAATCTGCTAACTTCTGACATTTTTTACCGAAGCCAGAAAAACAGGCGAAGGGTTACAAAAATAGCTCTAGTTACAGATTGGTAGACCTGATTTGAAATCCGACTTGTTGCTTGAAAAGCAGAAGAGTAGGGGTAGATTTTATATAGAAAACATTGTTTTCTGTAAAATGTTGGGAAAGGGGTCAAAACGGCAGTTGTTTGTGAAAGTTGTTTTGAATTTAATGAATCTGCTAACTTCTGACATTTTTTACCGAAGCCAGAAAAACAGGCGAAGGGTTACAAAAATAGCTCTAGTTACAGATTGGTAGACCCGATTTGAAATCCGACTTGTTGCTTGAAAAGCAGAAGAGTAGGGGTAGATTTTATATAGATGTAAAATGTTGGGAAAGGGGTCAAAACGGCAGTTGTTTGTGAAAGTTGTTTTGAATTTAATGAATCTGCTAACTTCTGACATTTTTTACCGAAGCCAGAAAAACAGGCGAAGGGTTACAAAAATAGCTCTAGTTACAGATTGGTAGACCCGATTTGAAATCCGACTTGTTGCTTGAAAAGCAGAAGAGTAGGGGTAGATTTTATATAGAAAACATTGTTTTCTGTAAAATGTTGGGAAAGGGGTCAAAACGGCAGTTGTTTGTGAAAGTTTAAAAAACACATGGTAGTGCAATTAATAAAACTGCTGTAACGTAAGTTCCATACTGAATAAACCTTCTCCGCATTTGACAAGCAGAGAAGTAGAGGGAAGTTTTAATCCAATATATTTTTGTCAAACTCTTTGGTTTAGTGGTCAAAATGATAGTTGTTTTGAATTTAATGAATCTGCTAACTTCTGACATTTTTTACCGAAGCCAGAAAAACAGGCGAAGGGTTACAAAAATAGCTCTAGTTACAGATTGGTAGACCTGATTTGAAATCCGACTTGTTGCTTGAAAAGCAGAAGAGTAGGGGTAGATTTTATATAGAAAACATTGTTTTCTGTAAAATGTTGGGAAAGGGGTCAAAACGGCAGTTGTTTGTGAAAGTTGTTTTGAATTTAATGAATCTGCTAACTTCTGACATTTTTTACCGAAGCCAGAAAAACAGGCGAAGGGTTACAAAAATAGCTCTAGTTACAGATTGGTAGACCCGATTTGAAATCCGACTTGTTGCTTGAAAAGCAGAAGAGTAGGGGTAGATTTTATATAGAAAACATTGTTTTCTGTAAAATGTTGGGAAAGGGGTCAAAACGGCAGTTGTTTGTGAAAGTTTAAAAAACACATGGTAGTGCAATTAATAAAACTGCTGTAACGTAAGTTCCATACTGAATAAACCTTCTCCGCATTTGACAAGCAGAGAAGTAGAGGGAAGTTTTAATCCAATATATTTTTGTCAAACTCTTTGGTTTAGTGGTCAAAATGATAGTTGTTTTGAATTTAATGAATCTGCTAACTTCTGACATTTTTTACCGAAGCCAGAAAAACAGGCGAAGGGTTACAAAAATAGCTCTAGTTACAGATTGGTAGACCTGATTTGAAATCCGACTTGTTGCTTGAAAAGCAGAAGAGTAGGGGTAGATTTTATATAGAAAACATTGTTTTCTGTAAAATGTTGGGAAAGGGGTCAAAACGGCAGTTGTTTGTGAAAGTTGTTTTGAATTTAATGAATCTGCTAACTTCTGACATTTTTTACCGAAGCCAGAAAAACAGGCGAAGGGTTACAAAAATAGCTCTAGTTACAGATTGGTAGACCCGATTTGAAATCCGACTTGTTGCTTGAAAAGCAGAAGAGTAGGGGTAGATTTTATATAGATGTAAAATGTTGGGAAAGGGGTCAAAACGGCAGTTGTTTGTGAAAGTTGTTTTGAATTTAATGAATCTGCTAACTTCTGACATTTTTTACCGAAGCCAGAAAAACAGGCGAAGGGTTACAAAAATAGCTCTAGTTACAGATTGGTAGACCCGATTTGAAATCCGACTTGTTGCTTGAAAAGCAGAAGAGTAGGGGTAGATTTTATATAGAAAACATTGTTTTCTGTAAAATGTTGGGAAAGGGGTCAAAACGGCAGTTGTTTGTGAAAGTTTAAAAAACACATGGTAGTGCAATTAATAAAACTGCTGTAACGTAAGTTCCATACTGAATAAACCTTCTCCGCATTTGACAAGCAGAGAAGTAGAGGGAAGTTTTAATCCAATATATTTTTGTCAAACTCTTTGGTTTAGTGGTCAAAATGATAGTTGTTTTGAATTTAATGAATCTGCTAACTTCTGACATTTTTTACCGAAGCCAGAAAAACAGGCGAAGGGTTACAAAAATAGCTCTAGTTACAGATTGGTAGACCTGATTTGAAATCCGACTTGTTGCTTGAAAAGCAGAAGAGTAGGGGTAGATTTTATATAGAAAACATTGTTTTCTGTAAAATGTTGGGAAAGGGGTCAAAACGGCAGTTGTTTGTGAAAGTTGTTTTGAATTTAATGAATCTGCTAACTTCTGACATTTTTTACCGAAGCCAGAAAAACAGGCGAAGGGTTACAAAAATAGCTCTAGTTACAGATTGGTAGACCCGATTTGAAATCCGACTTGTTGCTTGAAAAGCAGAAGAGTAGGGGTAGATTTTATATAGATGTAAAATGTTGGGAAAGGGGTCAAAACGGCAGTTGTTTGTGAAAGTTTAAAAAACACATGGTAGTGCAATTAATAAAACTGCTGTAACGTAAGTTCCATACTGAATAAACCTTCTCCGCATTTGACAAGCAGAGAAGTAGAGGGAAGTTTTAATCCAATATATTTTTGTCAAACTCTTTGGTTTAGTGGTCAAAATGATAGTTGTTTTGAATTTAATGAATCTGCTAACTTCTGACATTTTTTACCGAAGCCAGAAAAACAGGCGAAGGGTTACAAAAATAGCTCTAGTTACAGATTGGTAGACCCGATTTGAAATCCGACTTGTTGCTTGAAAAGCAGAAGAGTAGGGGTAGATTTTATATAGAAAACATTGTTTTCTGTAAAATGTTGGGAAAGGGGTCAAAACGGCAGTTGTTTGTGAAAGTTTAAAAAACACATGGTAGTGCATTTAGTAAAACTGCTGTAACGTAAGTTCCATACTGAATAAACTTTCTCCGCATTTGACAAGCAGAGAAGTAGAGGGAAGTTTTAATCCAATATATTTTTGTCAAACTCTTTGGTTTAGTGGTCAAAATGATAGTTGTTTTGAATTTAATGAATCTGCTAACTTCTGACATTTTTTACCGAAGCCAGAAAAACAGGCGAAGGGTTACAAAAATAGCTCTAGTTACAGATTGGTAGACCTGATTTGAAATCCGACTTGTTGCTTGAAAAGCAGAAGAGTAGGGGTAGATTTTATATAGAAAACATTGTTTTCTGTAAAATGTTGGGAAAGGGGTCAAAACGGCAGTTGTTTGTGAAAGTTGTTTTGAATTTAATGAATCTGCTAACTTCTGACATTTTTTACCGAAGCCAGAAAAACAGGCGAAGGGTTACAAAAATAGCTCTAGTTACAGATTGGTAGACCCGATTTGAAATCCGACTTGTTGCTTGAAAAGCAGAAGAGTAGGGGTAGATTTTATATAGATGTAAAATGTTGGGAAAGGGGTCAAAACGGCAGTTGTTTGTGAAAGTTGTTTTGAATTTAATGAATCTGCTAACTTCTGACATTTTTTACCGAAGCCAGAAAAACAGGCGAAGGGTTACAAAAATAGCTCTAGTTACAGATTGGTAGACCCGATTTGAAATCCGACTTGTTGCTTGAAAAGCAGAAGAGTAGGGGTAGATTTTATATAGAAAACATTGTTTTCTGTAAAATGTTGGGAAAGGGGTCAAAACGGCAGTTGTTTGTGAAAGTTTAAAAAACACATGGTAGTGCAATTAATAAAACTGCTGTAACGTAAGTTCCATACTGAATAAACCTTCTCCGCATTTGACAAGCAGAGAAGTAGAGGGAAGTTTTAATCCAATATATTTTTGTCAAACTCTTTGGTTTAGTGGTCAAAATGATAGTTGTTTTGAATTTAATGAATCTGCTAACTTCTGACATTTTTTACCGAAGCCAGAAAAACAGGCGAAGGGTTACAAAAATAGCTCTAGTTACAGATTGGTAGACCTGATTTGAAATCCGACTTGTTGCTTGAAAAGCAGAAGAGTAGGGGTAGATTTTATATAGAAAACATTGTTTTCTGTAAAATGTTGGGAAAGGGGTCAAAACGGCAGTTGTTTGTGAAAGTTGTTTTGAATTTAATGAATCTGCTAACTTCTGACATTTTTTACCGAAGCCAGAAAAACAGGCGAAGGGTTACAAAAATAGCTCTAGTTACAGATTGGTAGACCCGATTTGAAATCCGACTTGTTGCTTGAAAAGCAGAAGAGTAGGGGTAGATTTTATATAGATGTAAAATGTTGGGAAAGGGGTCAAAACGGCAGTTGTTTGTGAAAGTTGTTTTGAATTTAATGAATCTGCTAACTTCTGACATTTTTTACCGAAGCCAGAAAAACAGGCGAAGGGTTACAAAAATAGCTCTAGTTACAGATTGGTAGACCCGATTTGAAATCCGACTTGTTGCTTGAAAAGCAGAAGAGTAGGGGTAGATTTTATATAGAAAACATTGTTTTCTGTAAAATGTTGGGAAAGGGGTCAAAACGGCAGTTGTTTGTGAAAGTTTAAAAAACACATGGTAGTGCAATTAATAAAACTGCTGTAACGTAAGTTCCATACTGAATAAACCTTCTCCGCATTTGACAAGCAGAGAAGTAGAGGGAAGTTTTAATCCAATATATTTTTGTCAAACTCTTTGGTTTAGTGGTCAAAATGATAGTTGTTTTGAATTTAATGAATCTGCTAACTTCTGACATTTTTTACCGAAGCCAGAAAAACAGGCGAAGGGTTACAAAAATAGCTCTAGTTACAGATTGGTAGACCTGATTTGAAATCCGACTTGTTGCTTGAAAAGCAGAAGAGTAGGGGTAGATTTTATATAGAAAACATTGTTTTCTGTAAAATGTTGGGAAAGGGGTCAAAACGGCAGTTGTTTGTGAAAGTTGTTTTGAATTTAATGAATCTGCTAACTTCTGACATTTTTTACCGAAGCCAGAAAAACAGGCGAAGGGTTACAAAAATAGCTCTAGTTACAGATTGGTAGACCCGATTTGAAATCCGACTTGTTGCTTGAAAAGCAGAAGAGTAGGGGTAGATTTTATATAGATGTAAAATGTTGGGAAAGGGGTCAAAACGGCAGTTGTTTGTGAAAGTTTAAAAAACACATGGTAGTGCAATTAATAAAACTGCTGTAACGTAAGTTCCATACTGAATAAACCTTCTCCGCATTTGACAAGCAGAGAAGTAGAGGGAAGTTTTAATCCAATATATTTTTGTCAAACTCTTTGGTTTAGTGGTCAAAATGATAT